>NC_142443.1:49762500-50387500 GCF_059453495.1 Arachis ipaensis
CTGGCGTTTAGACGCCAGTTTGAGCCATCAAATCTCGGACAAAGTATGGACTATTATACATTGCTGGAAATCCCAAGATGTCTACTTTCCAACGCAACTGAGAGAGCACCAATTGGGCTTCTGTAGCTCCAGAAAATCCACTTCGCATGCAGGAGGGTCAGAATCCAACAGCATCTGTAGTCTTTTCTCAGCCAGAAAATACATGAAATTACAGAAAAACACACAAACTCATAGTAAAGTCCAGAAATATGATTTTTGCATAAAAGCTAATAAAAATATAATAAAAAGTAATTAAAACATGCTAATAACTACCTAAAAATAATGCCAAAAAGCGTATAAATTTTCCGCTCATCAGTATTGAATTCAATTTAGTTTATGCAGTTTCCATTTCTTCCCATCTGCAATTTCCCCTTCTACAATTTTTCATTTGAGTTTTCTTTGAGATGAGTTTACTTTTCATACAATTTACATTTCCTGCACTCTGCTTCTCTACCAATGTACTTTCTGCAAATTTAGTTTCTCTGCACTTTTTTCTTTGAGCTATGATCCACTAAACCCTAATTCATTAGGAGGAGAAACTCTATTTTAATTCACATGATTAAGTGAACATCTCCTTCTTCTCAATTCATTTGGATAGCTAAGAAACAACTTCTGTTTTGATTGAGACTCATTCACTCCGGAAGGGGATTTGAATCTATGAATTTTCATGTGAGCCTCGGAAGGGGAATCATGGAAATTAGAACTGAAGCTCTATTTCTCACAGCTCTCTTAATCAACACCATTCTGGAGGAATTGAGATCTTGAGATGTCTGTGTGGCTTATGAATGAGAGAAAATGCTTAATCTCTTCTCATGACAATTGGATCAAGGAATTGACGAGATTGATTGTGATTAGAGAGATTGGATTGCCAAGGAATTAGGTTCCAATCAATTTCAATCTGCCATAGATCTATTCATATGATTGAGAAAGAAGTTGAGACTGATGACAAGTCATCTTAGCCTAGTTTCACTAGCCTTTTTCTTTTGTTTTCAACTGAATTATGCACTTTCTTGAGCCATAAGCAAGCCAATTGGGTAGATTTTCATGTTTCCTTTGATTTAATCAACCATGTATGAATTCATGCTATTTCATGAGGTTTTATGCTATAATTGTCACATATTATGAAAGAATGAATATCTCATGATCTTGAGCATAGCTTTGATGTGTTTGGTTGATTAATGATAGGTGAAGAAAGCTTGGAGAAAGGTTGAAGCAAGAAGGAATGGTTAGGAGGAAGAGAGGACAAAAAGTTTGAGCAAAAGTTTGCCTCAAACTTTAGCTCAAACTTTTGGATTAATTGAAAATGAACCAGGAAGCAAAAAGCTGGAGCAAAAGTTAGCCTCAAACTTTTTGGCTAACTTTTGGCATGAAAAACACTCCCTGGATGAGCAAAAGTTTGCGCCAACGTTAGCCCCTAACTTTTTGGCTAACGTTGGCGCATGAAAAACTCTCCCTGGATGAGCAAAAGTTTGCGCCAACGTTAGCCCCTAACTTTTTGGCTAACGTTGGCACCATGAGTATGCAAGGGGAGGCCAACGTTGGAGCAAAAGTTAGACCCCTAACTTTTGCCCCAACGTTGGTATCAGCAAGGAAGGGTGGCTGATGTGAAAAGTTGGAGTAAAAGTTAGCCTCCAACTTTTACTCCAACTTTTACTCAAGCTTTCATGATTCCAACCCGGTTCAATTCGGTTCTTCTCCAAACTCCAAGAGCAATCAACCAAGGCCTCTATCAACCCAATTCCATCAAGAGCAAAGGCCCAATTGAAGGCTTGAAGACCATTTGAAGAAAGTGTATAAATAGCATAGGATTTAAGTTTTTAAGGGAGCTTCCCTTTTAGTTTTTGAGAATAGATTTCTTTTCGGTTTGCTTAGAGCTCACTTTTACATTTCTTAGCATTGTTGTTTTAATTCAAGAGAATTTGGGAGGAGAATTGATCTCTCTTCTTCCTTGTTCTTGCCCAGCACTCTTTACTTTTCTTGTCTTGGATTTTGGGTGGAGAATTGAAGAAATTCTGTTTCAATCTCACCTTGGGATCTTGTTTAATTTTTTGCTTAATTGAATTTCAGTCTCGGTTACTTGCTTCTTCATCTACTTTCTTTGCAATTTACAATTTCCTTTGCAATTGTGCTTGTTGGATCTAGGAAGGCATTGAGATCTAGACTCGGTTTTCTAGTCTCTTGGGTCCTGAGATCTGAATTCCAATTTTACATCCTCTGTTTACTGCTTTTCATGCTCATTTACTTTTCTGTTTTAGATCCGATTCGATCCAAGTCTTCTTCTATTTCTCTGCTTGTTGCAATTTTACGTTTCCTTGTTTAATTTCTGCAAATCCAATTCCCAATTCACTTTACAATTCAAGCCATTTACATTTCTTGCACTTTAAGATTCTGCAATTTACATTTCTTGCGTTCTAAGTTTCTGCCATTTAATTTCTTGCTCTTTAAGATTCAGCACTTTAAATTCCAGTTCTCTTTAATTTCATGCAATTTACCCATTTCCTTCACTTTCTATGCAATTTCAATTCTGCAAATCACAAATCTCTCAACCAAATCTTGATTCGCTTGACTAAATCAACCACTAAGCTAAAATTGCTCAATCCTTCAATCCCTGTGGGATCGACCTCACTCCCGTGAGTTATATTACTTGATGCGACCCGGTGCACTTGCCGGTTAGATTTGGGTGTTTTGGAGAAATTCGTTTTTCCACAAAAATATCCCATCAGAGACCCATTTGATTCATGATGGATTTAGATACCTCCAATCCCTGATGAATCTTTGTTTCTGTTATTCCTCATTTGATTGCTTTGAGTTTCATTTACTACCTCTGATTTACTGCTTTCTCTTCCTTTCGTTCTGTTAAGTAGATTTCACCACACTCTTTTCACTGTTAGCTTAACTAAATTCATCACTCACTAAAGTTGCTTGATCCATCAATCCCTGTGGGATGGACCTCACTTTTGTGAGTTATTACTACTTGATGCGACCCGGTATACTTGCCGGTTAGTCTGTGTGGAAATCTAATTTTCACGCCATCAGAGAGTAAAGAAATAAGTTGCAAATAGTCACTTTTTAACTTTGAATAATTACCTTTAGAACTCTTTAAAACTCACTTTAAAGACTTTGGTTAGTTCTTAGTAAGTTAAGTCATTTAAGAAAATTCCAGTCAGCAGTAACAACCGAAACCTGCAAAAAACATAATAACTATAGCACATAAAGAAAAACAAATACAACACGTACACAATCATAGAAAAATACAACAAGCAAGAACAATCAACTGCAAATGTGCAAACATCATGATGCATGTCTATCCCTAACGCAGGCCATGAACTCATGTGTCAGTTGCCTATCCGCTCCCAACATTACCCGGGCACGAGTCCCAGATATGGTTTTTCAGATGCATACAGTGTGCTCATAAGTCTTACGGCTAGGCCGCATACAGTGTGACTTTCAATGTTTTTCAATGTGCTTATATCTGAAAAACAATTCTCAGTGTGTGGGCGTCCCACTATACATTTGGCACTAAGGTCCAAATAATGTCACATCTGCTCTCCTGTGGCAGACAGTTTCTTAAAGTTTTTCTTTAACTTTGCTCTCTGCTCTCCTGTGGCAGAGGTTCTTTTAATTAATATATTCCTTTAATTTTTGTTCTCTGCTCTCCTGTGGTAGAGATTTCTTTAACTATCTCTCTTTTCTTTACTTTTCGTTCTCCTTCTTTTCTTTCTTATCAAACCAAACTCATATCATAATTTAAACGAAATCTCTTCTCAAAAGATTGGATTTAAAACATTATACTTTTCTTGATAAATTGAATTCAAATAGAATAAATCTTTTCTTAACTAAATAAATCTCAAATAATTTAACTTTT
Organism: Arachis ipaensis; assembly: GCF_059453495.1. Taxonomy (NCBI): domain Eukaryota; kingdom Viridiplantae; phylum Streptophyta; class Magnoliopsida; order Fabales; family Fabaceae; genus Arachis; species Arachis ipaensis. Next base: position 49,766,405 of record NC_142443.1, read on the forward strand.
CAAAACCAAATCTTTTAAAATAGCATTTCAAACAAAGTCTCAAAGATTATAAAATTTCGGCAGCATTTCCTTTAAAATTCAGACTACGCCACCCTTCCAGGGTCCCAACCAAACAATCTCTCAATCATTTTGAATATCAAATCCTTTTCAATAATCAGACCATTTTCAAATATCAAATAATTTTCAATAATCAAATTGTTTTCTTTAAATCTAAGCCTCTTTTTGTTTCAATAAAACTCAGCTCTCTTTCAAACCTTTTGCTATTAAAACCAAAGGAACAAGCCGTACGTTCATTCAAACTTTACAAAACCTCCCGATCATATTCTTTTTACATTTAACATTAAACAAAATCACCTTTTCATTTATGGTTATAAGAGCCCAGACAGAACCTCCCTCACTTTCATAATTCCTTAATTCATATGTCATTTAATCAAAGCATAAATGTAACGTATTTTCAGCCACAATTCAAACAATCAAGAATTTAGATACGTTCATCAAACTCAATCATTCTCACAGTCAACAGTTATTCATCAAATTCAATTAGTCCAGACAAACACAATTTATTTGTAATTACTCAATAAACCTTTTAGCATTCTTAACTTAAAAACTATTAATTATTTTAAAATAAGACCCCCTACCTCCGTACAAAATCAAAGTCAACGAAGATTTCGAAAAAGCTTTCTGACCGAGCTGCTGAAGAGAAAAAATGTCAAAAATCGTCTGTGCCTCTTAGAACTTCAATTGGCCGAACTCAAGAGGAAGGAGAGCCACGCTACCGTCAGCTTCCACCGAACAAAAGTAACATCAACGCGTAGAGAAAGAAGATATGAATACTTTACCGGATTAAATTTTTTATTGGAATTACGGATCACAAGAAATCAAAGAAGATCAATAAAAATCACGGTTCTCTCTCTTTCTCTCGGTCACCTCCTTCTCTCTTTTCTTCATATTAGTTCGGTGATGAAAATATCCAAATGAAGCAAGATGATGATTATTGTGATTAAAGAATAAAATGGGGCATGTGTCATGTTTATATATATATATATATATATATATATATATATATATATATATATATATATATATATATATATATATATATATAAAAGCCACTTGGCTTTCTTTCTTTTCGATTTTCCCTTAACGGCTTCCAGGGAAACTAGATGATGATGATGATGATGATGATGATGATGATGATGATGATGATGATGATGATGATGATGATGATGATGATGATGATGATGATGATGATGATGATGATGATGATGATGATGATGATGATGATGATGATGATGATGATGATGATGATGATGAATTTAAGTTTTGCTCTAATCAAAATATTTTTTTAATAAATAATTTAAATTTAATAAAATAAGTAGTAATTAAATTAAACTTCAATAATTATAAAATTCTATTTAATTATTTTTATTAAAAATAATTTTTTTTAAAATTATATTTCAATATAATATAATAATTTATAAATAGTCAATTATTTAATTTTTAAAAATCTGGGATCTTACATCAATTCTCACTAAACACATACAAAATCTCCCACTGAATAGATTGTGGAGGTTTTTAAAAATCCCAACAAAAGATCTCTGGCACCTCAAATTTTGGGGGTTTTAGAAACTCTCACAAACTACTTGGTGGGGGTTATAAACCTCCACATATAAAAAAATGCCATAAATAAATAAAAATTTTGTAGTGATAGTTACCTATATACGAGATAAATAAATTGTCATTATGCCAACACCTCGACTACAATCAAAAGAAACAGTGGTGAGATGATTAAAAAAAAACCACACCGTTTAAGTTTTTGGGAAGATATTTATTATCCCTAGTACTCGGATGGTTATTCTAGATAGTTTGGGAAATGTTCATTTTGTAACTCAATAGCCCATTATACACATTGTACAAATAGTCCATTGTCTCTCTAGCGGGACGCCATAGGGAAAGTATGAGGAACCAATGGAATATTTGTACAATGTGTACAATGGAGGTTTAGGGAGTATTAGAGATATAACTATTAGTGTTACATTTTTCATCAGCTGAAACTTTTGGGAAGAGTTGTATCATGACATGGTATTAGAGCGCTAGATCCGAAAGGTCAAGAGTTCGATCCTTGGTGAACCCCAAAATCAGTTTAAGCTTTTGGGAAGATGTTTCTTATCCCTAGTACTCGGATGGTTATTCTAGATAGTATGGGATGTTCATTTTGTAACTCAATAGTCCATTGTCTCCCTAGCGGGACTCCATATGGAAAGTATGAGGAGCCAATAGAATATTTGTACAATGTGTACAATAGAGGTTTAGGGAGTATTAGAGATATAACTATTAGTGTTACCTTTTTCCATCAGCTAAAACTTTTGGGATGAGTGGTATCATGACATGGTATTAGAGCGTTAGATCCGAAAGGTCAAGAGTTCGATCGTTGTTGAACCCCAAAATCAATTTAAGCTTTTGGGAAGATGTTTATTATCCCTAGTACTCGGATAGTTATTCTAGATAGTATGGGGGATGTTCATTTTGTAACTCAATAGCCCATTGTACATATTGTAGAAATAGTCCATTGTCTCCCTAGCGAGACTCCGTAGGGAAAGTATGAGGAGTGATAAACCCCTATTTTATGATGTATTTTGTGCTCAAATTGAATGTTTTTATCAATTCTTCACCCACTTATTCATATGAATTGCATGGTTTTACTTTTCCTTCCTTATTTTATGATATATGTGAAAAACATGTTTCTTATGCTTTAAAAATATTAATTTTATCATCCTTTATTACCATTTGATGCCGTGATTTTTGTGTTAAGTACTTTCAGGTCTCATAAGGTAGGAATGACTTAGAAGACAGAAAGGGAACATACAAAAATGGAAGGAAAAGCACAAAAATGGAGTTTTGAAGAAAAGGCAGCGGCGCGAACTCATGGACGACGCGAACGCGTGCTTAGCACGAAATGGCATCGACGCAAACGCGTGGATGACGCAGACGTGTGCCTTGAGCAGAACGCAAATGACACGTACGCGCGACCGACACGTACGCGTGACAAGGAAAACTCCAAACCATGCAAACGCGTGACAGACGCCACGTACAAGAATCTGCAAAAACACCCCCAGCGATTTCTGGACCCTTTTTCGGTCCAAATCCAAGTCAGAAACACAGAATATAAGCCAGAGAATGGTGGAATCAAATAACAACTCAGGATAGATACAATATTCATAGTTTAAGGTTTTATATGTAGTTTTTAGAGAGAGAGGTTCTCTCCTCTCTCTTAGGATTTAGGATTAGGATTTCTATTATGTTTAGGCTACTTCTCTTCATCACAGGTTCAATATTCCTTTAATTTATTTTCTACCTTTATTGATTCTATTACTTTAATTGTCATTTATCTTTTCAATTTGGCTTATGAATCATTCATGTGAGGATTTTCTTAATTAATATAAATTGAGGTATTTTCAGATTTAATTTTGCTTTATTTTATTTATGAATGCTTTTAATTTAATTTAAGATATTTTTTCCTTTTGGCTTTGGTTAAGTAATTAATAACAATTGAGTTGTCAAACTCAGATGTTGATTGAAATTGGAATTCCTTGCTGGTTAATTTGTACTCCAATAACTCTAGTCATTCCATAGGAGTTGACTAAGACTTGAGGATCAAATTAATTAGTCCACTTGACTCTCCTTTGTTTAGCAAGGATTAATTAAAGTGGGAGCAAAATCCAATTCTCATCACACCTGATAAGGATAACTAGGATAGGACTTCAATTTCTCATACCTTGCCAAGAGATTTTATTAATTATTAATTTATTTTTCTTGTTATTTAAATTACTTGTTCCCTATTTCAAAAACCCAAAAATATATCTTTTTTCATAACCAATAATAAATCATACCTCCCTGCAATTCCTTGAGAAGACGACCCGAGGTTTTAATACTTCAGTTATCAATTTTATTGGGTTTTGTTACTTGTGACAACCAAACTTTTGTACGAAAGAATTCTCTGTTGGTTTAGAAACTATACTTACAACGTGATTATATTTTTATAAAATTTCTTTACCGATAGAATTCCGATCGTCAAAATGGCACTGTTGCTGGGGAATTGCAAACGTGTGCCTTATTATTGGTTATTGTAAATATTTTATTTTGCTTGTTTATTTGCTTTGATTTTTGTTTTTAATTTTTTTATTTGTTACTATGAATTCTCACCCCCGTCGCTTTGAGTTTGGTTCTAATGTTATTGAAAGGAATGGAAGCTATAACAGGAACATGCATCAAGGTCAGAACAATCAGAGATGGACGGAGCCACGAGGATCTAATCAACCCTTTCAGCAACAACACCCTCCAAGATACCTTGGACCACGACCATTCCAGAATGCATGCCCAGACAACAGATATGGTGGACCCTTTCGTGACAACCAACACCTACCAAATTACTATGGTCAAAAGCCATTCCGAGGTGCATACCAAGATGATAGATATGGTGGACCCCCTTGTAATTACCGACAAGCCCCATCATATGCCTATGAACCACCTCCTCAACACAGCTTTGAACCACCACACTCACAAGCCCCCTACCACCATTCACCTCCATATGACCCTAACCATTATCCACACCAATTCTAATTCAATTACTCCCAAGAACCACCACTTCCCTATGCACCGTATCCATATCCATCAACCTAGGAATCCATTAAGGAACGTCTCAAGGAAACAGTAAAAAAATTTCACGCAACCCTTCACCAATTGAATCAAGCGATAAATCGATTACCTCCCCGATGTTCGGACACTCAAGAAACCCCCATGGCTTCATGTGGATAATATAATGAAGAAGGTAACATGAAGGAGATACTAGAAGCTCCAGTGGACAGTACGGAGCATGACTTTGTACTGGAACAAGTGGAGGAAGCTGTAATTATCGAAGAAGAAGAATTGGTTGAAGACTTAGGAGACGCTGAACCCCATGGGAATCCAGAATTGAGGAGAATTCTGTCAAGAATTTTGCAACTGATGCTAAGGAGGACAGTGCACAACCCCCAAAGCAGGTATCTTATGAAGAACTAGACGGAACAACTCAACAAGCGAGTTTCCTTGGTAATGAAAATCACAAGTTAAGACCTCCTAGTAATGAACTTGCTACCGCAAGTGAATTCTTTGAGATTGAAGAACTTTCCCCAAGTGAGTATGAAGATGATGCAGAGGTAGACTTTTCTCAACCTCCAAATTATGACTCGAGTGATGAGGAAGATATCGAAGACTTTGATCAAGACGTGGTTACAGCTGAAGAAAATTGCAAAGAAGTGGAAGAATTCATAGAAGAATACAAGGGAGTAAAGCTTGCAAAACCACTGGAAATACCTATCCCAAGGCCATTACCGCCCAATACAAAATTCAAGTGGGTAAAATCCTTAGCTTTTATCTTTACTTTTCCACTTGAATATGGTTTACTTGAAACAGATGGCCAGCTTAGAGCTATTTGCGGCTTTAAGAGTAAAAGGAAAATGGCTCACACTCAGAGCTGGTATGCAAGATTCAATGAGACTTCACACTTCAAATTGAAGTGCAAGGATTGGTATCAAGTTTGATTGAATGGGTCTCAGAAGACGTTTGGTCATCTTGGTGAGAATACAACTTCCAAACCGCCCGGCTGGAAAAATATAGATCGAGACAAAGGCGGATACAAAAGCAAGGTTTGGGATCCTGGAATCTATTCTGACATTCAACACCCCGGAAGCCTGAGAACCTGTTTGAAACTGCTCAAAGGCTTTACATGCCTTGTTTGGGACCCCGGAGGCTGTTAAAATTCCAAACACTGGTGGATATTTTTGGATGAATTCAAGCACAAGCCACCATAACAAAGAGCTCCCCAAATGTCCAACTTAAGGACTTTAACTAAAAGCGCTAGGTGGGAGACAACCCACCATGGTATGATCGTTCCTTTTTCAATTTTATTTCGTTTTGTTTGTTTTTGAGTTTTATTTTATTTTATTTTCATTGAACCTGGAATTATTCATAGCATCCACATTAGTATTGCATATTGCATACTGCATAATTGCATTAAAAAAAAAAGAAGAGCACCCCACGCGTGCGCATGGGCCACGCGTGGGCGTCGATTGGAAATCGGCATAAAGATCCAACACCCAGAAAGTTGGGCTGGAATCGTGCGGCTGGTGTGCATTTAGCACAAATTGACCCATGCATTCGCATCCCTGACGCCAACGCGTCGTTTGCACTACACACGCCCCACGCGAAAGCGTGGGCGACGCGTACGCGTCACATGGATTTTATGGACCCTATTAGAAACAGAGAGTTGCGGCAAAACGACGCTGGAATTGTGCGTTTAGCACAATTCTCAGCGACGCGTTCGCGTGCTTCACGCGTACGCGTCACTTACATTTTACCTTACTCACGGGATTGCGTCACTGACGCATTCGCGTCATTCCCCTTTTCACCCCAATCACGCGTTCACGTGACCCACGCGTCCGCGTGGATTCAAAAATCCCTAACCCCAAACCACGCGAAACCCTAACCATTTCACGTCACCCCCAAACCCCCCTTTGCACTCTCTCTTCTTCTTCATCCCCCAACCACCACCACTCCCAGCCATCCAACCCCATCGCTGCGCCGCCATCCCGATCGCCGCACCACCCTCGCCGAAACCCCTTCTTCTTCTTTTCTTTCTCTTCTTCTTTTCCCCCTCTCTTCCACTCCTTTCACCCATTGCCACCCCATCACCGGACAGCCACCACCGCGCCACACTCCCAAACCAAAATAATTAAAAATAGCATGTGCATTGAAAATGTTATGTTTATGTTTCAAAAAAAATCCTTTTAGTTAAATAAATAAATAAGGGGACAAAATTACCCCAATAATAAGTTTAGTAGAGAAATCAATGCACATGGAAGTAAAAATCAAAATAAAATTGGTACATGAGTATGTGACACAAAGTGGGAAAAATTGGGAAGACCAGGATAATTTTAAATTTTTATAGAGTATGTATATGTTAAGTGAGATCTTAGACTAAGCAAGGATTCAATTTATAGCTCACTTAGCCTTATATATACCCTTACCTTTACCTTGGCCCCATTACAACCTTGAAAAAGACCTCATGATGTTTGTATGTATACATTATATATTTGTTGATTGGTTAGATGAAGAACAAAGTTTTAGAAAGCATGAATAGAAAAGAATAGAGTGATTAACCCCAAACACTGAGTGACTAGAGATTGAACACAACTCCAGTGAGGGTTCAATAGCTCATTCCCATATATCCATGTTTAAATTGCTAATTGTCTTGCAAGATTGTGAATTATTAGAACCCAACTCAATTGTGAACATATTTTAATATGGTTTGACCTTAATTGTACATATATGATTCCTTGAAAATATGAAGCAAGTTAACCACATGTAAGCTTTATATATATAGGTGGATAATAACTAGAATTGCATGATTCATGTAGGTAGCTTGTTATTTAAATTACTTGTTCCCTATTTCAAAAACCAAAAAATATATCTTTTTACATAACCAATAATAAATTAAATCATACCTCCCTGCAATTTCTTGAGAAGACGACCCGAGGTTTCAATACTTCGGTTATCAATTTTATTGGGTTTTATTACTTGTGACAACCAAACTTTTGTACGAAAGGATTCTCTGTTGGTTTAGAAACTATACTTACAATGCGATTATATTTTTACAAAATTTCTTTACCGATAGAATTCCGATCGTCAAGGAGCCAATGAAATATTTGTACAATGTGTACAATGGAGGTTTAGGGAGTATTAGAGATATAACCATTAGTGTTACCTTTTTCCATCAGCTGAAACTTTTGGGATGAGTGGTATCATGACTTGGTATTAGAGCGCTAGATCCGAAAGGTCAAGAGTTTGATCCTTGGTGAACCCCAAAATCAGTTTAAGCTTTTGGGAAGATGTTTATTATCCCTAGTACTCGGATGGTTATTCTAGATAGTATGGGGGATGTTTATTTTGTAACTCAATAGCCCATTGTACACATTCACTACAAGAAAAAGGCGCATTTGTAACAAAAAATATTGTTACAAAACGTCAAAATTTTGAAACAAAAGTTTTTTGTAACAAAAAAAGGGTCCATTGCAGTAAGTCCCGTTACAAAAAGTTTCTGTAACGAAAAATGGAACTATTACAATTCAATACCATATTTTGTAACAATTTTTTCTGATACAAAAAACCAGAAGCCGTTACAAAAGTGGTAACAAATTTTGATCTTGAAGGTATTTTTCATGACAGTCAATTCTTTTCCTATCAAAAAATTTTGTTACAAAATGTAACATGATTTTGTAACATTTTTTTCTTTAGTTACGAAAGCAAATTAATTATTTTATAACAACTTTTTTTATTATAAATTACATGCATAATTTACTAAATTATTTTTTAAATTAACTAATATATTAACGATTTTAATAAGCAAGTTTACATTTATATAATATGCAAAAACATACATAAGTCAAACAAGATCCTTTTAGCTAAAATTGTCTTGAAACAAAATAACATTAGCTAGTGAGTACATTGATTAGTTCAACCAAAACATAAAAGTTCTAACATAGATTAGTGTCTCTATGCATCAAAACATTCTTGAGCCCTCAATGTAGCATATGGTCACCATTTCAGCACTCCTGTAAATAAGAAAAACCGAAACAAAAAAGTTAGAAACAAGATATAACACTAATTATAATTTTTTCACTAAGTTTTATCCAAAATGTTTAGAAAAATTTCGGCAGAACCTCCCCTAAAACTTGGATATTTCCACCGTCCACGGTTCCAACAAACACAACCAATTCACAACTTATGTCTCAGTCATACCCAACCAAATTTATCAAACCAAATAATAGGACATTTGTCATTTTTCAACCATGACACAAGTAAAATGTGATAAATAGATCCATATACAAATTAAAGTATACTAATATAAAATGGGAATCATCTACGAAAATGTATTAAAACCATAAGCAACTTTAGGAGTACCTTTAGGGTCTAGTTTGTTTCATTATCAAAGCGCGCTATGAGAGAGTTCACAACAGCTTGTTGAGCTTCCAATTGAGCTTTCACTCGAGTTTATTCTTCCTTTTGGCGTGTTTGTTGCTTTTTAAGTTTTTCTTTGAGCACATCTATTTTCTTTGTTAGCTCCTCACGGTCTTGCATTGCCTCTTGAAATTGTACTTGAATCCTTAACTTAGATTTCTAAGCCTTTATGCCATAACCTAGCATCACAGTGACTATCACTTTCAAAGGGCTCTATGTAAACTAAATTCTAAGGCGGTTCTCTATAACTCCACAATACAAACTATCCTAATTCAATGCATTGTAAAAAACACAAAATCAATAAAAAAATTGAATTAATATTTCTATGTTAATAATGATGATGTAGTTACCTAAAAACACAAAAAGTTAAGAAAACAAAAAGTATCAAAATTACCAAAAAAATGCAAAAAATAGAATCAAAATAATAAGGCACTAGAGTAAAATAATAAGGCTCCATAGAACATGATAAAAGAAGAGTTTGCTAGCAAGCTTTCGTCCAAACTCAACAGCCTACACTACCAGACAACAATCACAAAGATAGTAATGACACCTAAGAATTGTACCAAGATAATCAATTAAAATATTCAGCAGATTTGTCTGATCATATGATTAACAAATATAAAATGATCAAAGAATATGAAACAAAGACTACATATGAGGATTTCTGCATAGGTTTTAGTTGTATATAGGGTAATTAAATCCATACCTCTGGGCTTTCTAGATACTGACCTTCAGACAAGAGTACTCTTGTGCATTAGTATTGACTTTAATTTCAGCTTCAAATCCCTTGGAATTACTCCCTTGCACTTCTTGAATAGAACTAGTTTCAGATTACAAATCCTTGCTCTCATCAACATTAATCAACTCAGATTTCACACCTTCAACATCATTCATCTTATCCCGATCTTCAGTATTGCTAACCTTTTCGATCGATTGAACGCTCTCTTCATTCTTATCCACTAAATTTTGATGTTCCATGGTTAAAAATTTAAAATGAACTTAAGATTTCCTCGTCAACAATGTGAAAACTAAAAGTTTACCCAATAAAACATAAGCCCTGCGATATTGCCAGTTACCAGTCCATATTTAAAATACTAATCATCTGATTGTTCTAATTTTAGACGGCAACAGAAAAATATAGTAAGATTAAGACTAAGAACTAGAGCAATAGTGAAGTATTCCAATTCCAATAGCAGAACACATCGAATAATCAGGACTGTGAGAATACAAACAAAACAAAACAAAAAATGGCATGATTAAGAAGCTAGGCAAGGCATGCAAACATAAATTCCATAATAACATAAATTCCATAATAATTTCAATTCTAATCCCTTGCTTCTAAATTTTGGTGAGATTATAGTCAACATCCCTAAGTTTCAGAATCCACAAGTTTCAGGTTTATATCACTTCATTTGATTAATTAATTATCAATTGGAAGTGGAGCCCTGTTTTCATAAACCAGTTCAGAGTTTCCAGCAAACAACCGACCTTCCAAGTGACTTATCTAAGTCTACAAAATAAATATGAACATGAAACTTGTACTCACTTAAAATAGACTGATAGATCTTTAAAATCCTTTTGAAATCAACTCAAAATTCTATTTAAATTAAAAGTTATAGCGTCTGAAAGTTAGTACTGCAGAACCAGAAAATCAGAAAAATCTACAGCAACTACTAAAGTTCAAAAAATCATATCTTCCAAACCACTTGGCCAAATTCCCTGAAATTTTTATGGAATTTTCAGGACACACTAAAGTTTTACAAAAAAATAATTTCATCTAAAAATTAGGTCTGGACTGCTCCCAAAAAGTCATTCGTTCTGCTGCCAATTATGCATATTTCTGTAAAAATTCTGCACAAAGTATTTCCCACAACCTCACATACCAAATCCTATATTCAAGCCTAGGATTCATCTAAAATCACATTTCTAACTTTATTTTGACTAACTAAAGTTGTACAAGAACTCTTAATTCAATATATCACAATTTCATATCATAGGTGCAAAGTAACCATATTATCACAGCATCTATTCTTCAGCATCTCATCTATAACATATCTCAAGTTCTGATTCATCAAATCAATTTCCAGCAGCCATAGCAACATTCCATACACAAAATCAACATCAACAAGTACTAGCAACAAGTATAACTTCAAAATACACAACATCGTCAATAATTATTACATTAAATCATTAAACCAATCACCAACTACAGCCATGATTCAACTCAATTCCAACAATTATTCACACAAAGCAACCATAAACCATTTGCAGTTACTCATTTAATTTTATTGGCATTCATAACTTAAAACATTTATTTTTCAAAACAAATCCCCTACCTCAGCTAGTCGAACTCAGAAATTAAACATGACAAACCCTCTTTTGTTCTAAATTTGCAGCAGCGGCAACATTTCAACATAACCAGAACAACAACAGTGTTAATTTCCTAAGGCAGCGACGATGGTTACACCAGGACAAAGGATTCGAATTGAATAGAAATCAAGAGCAAACACAACTCTGGAAATTTAGGACAAGGAATATACTAAATCAAATCGTTCACAAGCATGGCAGTGACAAATTGAAGTGTGTAAATGAAACAGAATTAAATAAAAGAATAGACCAGAACCAGAACAGTAATAGTGCTACCGACAACAACAGCAATGACGTCCTCCTTCAAGTTTGACGATGGAAGAACAACAGCTCTAATAGCGGCTAACTCCGGCGGCAATAGGACATGACGGAGTCAAACCCTAGCAGTGGCGGTGGTGGTTTGACGGCGTGAAGGCATGGCGACGCGGAACAGGGCCTTGCTCCTACCCTGGTCCTTCGTGTTCGTCTCTCTCTCTCTTCGTGAAGCCCGCACACCGCGACAACCACGGCGGCGACAATGAAGCTCCAGCGGCGATGGAGGCAAGGCAGCGGCGCAGGCAGCAACGCTTCTCTCCTCTGCGCTACCTCTTCTCCCTCGACGACTCCTCCCTCTCTCCCGCGCGGTTTCTTGCATCGATGGCGGCTCGGCAGCAGCGGCAGTGACAAGCCCAATTCGACGGCGACATCGCGAACGGCTTCCCCTACGGCGGACCAGACGTGAGCAGAAGAAAGCTGAACGGCGGTGAGGCGCGACGCCGGCGCAGCAGCCTTCTCCTTCCTCTGTTTCCCTCACTCTCGTATCTCTCTCTCTCTTTGCTTTCTTTCTTTGGATTTCTGTTGCTGGGTGTTAACATTTTGAAAGAAAGGGAAGCGGTGTAGCGGTGATGAAAGGCTGAACGTGGCTAATTGAAGATTGAACAAGTAGTGGAGGGGAGGTTACGTGTGTGTGGATTGGGTAAAAAGGGTTAGGGTTTTAATTTGGGGATTAGGGTTTTGTGTATGAAATTGGAAATTTTAGATAATTTAATAATTTTAATAAAATTAGGGTAATAGAGTAATTGAAAACTAATTTTAATCTAATACTAATATTTATAAAAATATTTATTTAATTATGAACTTATTTTATTTTCAAATAAACACTCTAATTCAATAATTAGAGATAATCAAATTAATTTTCTTTAAAATTATAAAATAATCTTCAAAATCTAATTATTCAAATTAGCGCATATAAAATCCTCATTGTTTTTAAATCACTAAAATTTTAAATCAATAAAAAAATACTTAATTAATACAAAAATTTCTAAATATATGTTCTCAAATAAATAAAATAAATCATAAATAATTTATTATTACTTTTTCAAAATCTGAGTAACTGCACTACTAAGCTTCTTTTTACTTTCTGCATTTAGTAATGTAGTTTTTTTTCTTTTATATTTATTTACTTTTATTTATATTTATAATTTAACTTAAAATTTCTTTAAGTTCCATGAATTAAATTTTAATTAATTTTAAAATTTGATTAGGAATAAAAATTGTATATTAATTTTTTAGAAGAATCTAAAATAATATTTATAATTTTTAAAATTTTATTTTTTGAAACAAAATGAAATTATTTTGAAAAAAATATATACACAATTTTTTTTATTCTTAAAGTGTTTAACATTTTGAAAAAAAAAGTTGTAAAATATATTTATATTTTGTGACAAATAATTAACTTGTTACAAACAATATTAAATTTTGTGACAAATTAAATTTTTGTTACAAAACAATTAGAGTTTTTGAAACAGAAGGTTGTTTTGTTACAAAACAATTAGAATTTTTGAAACAAAAAAATATTTTGTTACAAAATATTCTGAATTTTTTCAACTTATTTTTTTGGTTACAAAATATTACTATATTTTGTAATAAAACACCATCTCATTACAAAAACTAACATTATTTGTAATAAAATAAAACAGGTTGTTACAAAATATTATCATGTTTTGTAACAACTTATTTCCTTTGTTACAAAACATTATCCTTTTGTAACAATCACTAATTCTTGTTACAAAATACTATTTTTTTTGTAACAATTTTAAATTTGATACAAATTTTTTGTTACAAATGTTCCATTTTCTTGTAGTGATTGTACAAATAGTCCATTGTCTCCCTAGCGGGACTCCATAGGGAAAGTATGAGGAGCCAATAGAATATTTGTACAATGTGTACAATGGAGGTTTAGGGAGTATTAGAGATATAACCATTAGTGTTACTTTTTTCCATCAACTGAAACTATTGGGATGAGTGGTATCATGCATGGTATTAGAGCACTAGATCCGAAAGGTCAAGAGTTTGATCCTTTGTGAACCCCAAAATCAGTTTAAACTTTTGGGAAGATGTTTATTATCCCTAGTGCTCGGATGGTTATTCTAGATAGTATGGGATGTTATTTTTGTAACTCAATAGCCCATTGTACACATTGAACAAATAGTCCATTGTCTCCCTAGCGGGACTCCATAGGAAAAGTATGAGGAGCCAATGGAATATTTGTACATTGTGTACAATGGAGGTTTAGGGAGTATTAGAGATATAACCATTAGTGTTACCTTTTTCCATCAGCTGAAACTTTTGGGATGAGTGGTATCATGACATGGTATTAGAGTGCTAGATCCGAAAGTTCAAGAGTTCGATCGTTGGTGAACCCCAAAATCAGTTTAAGCTTTTGGAAAGATGTTTATTATCCCTAGTACTCGGATGTTTATTCTAGATAGTTTGGGGGATGTTCATTTTGTAACTCAATAGCCCATTGTCTCCTTAGCGGGACTCTATTTCATATTCTTAATTTATAATAAACGGTAAAACATCTTAAAAAATATTGGTTTAATATCGCTAGATTTGATTTGAATTTTGGTTTAATCTGATGGGCGGTAACATTTGTTGCTCCTGCTCACCAACTCAAGGTCAGTCCTACTTTGAGTTCCAAGTACTAAGTTTTGTCTTAGATGGTCTCATTTTAAATATCTACACTTTCTCTTTATGCTTCTACTGTAGTCACTTCATTTTATTTATATTGAAGAGAAAAAGCTCATATAATCACCAACTCTAATTGTAAATTCTCGATTAATTTTTAAAAAAAAATATTTTTATCTTACTAGTAGAATATTTTAGTCAAGTTTTTTTTTCATTGCACAATAACGGTATTAATTATAACTAAATAATTATATTTAATTTGATTTTATTAGAATAATAATCCTCCATCATTTAATATTTTATTTGATTCATTAAACTACATAAATATTAAATGATTTAATAAATAATATATAAAGCAATGAAATAAATGAATTCATTTTTAATTTATTATTATTATTATTATTATTATTATTATTATTATAAAACGAGTATTAATTAATTGATACTTAAATAAATTATTTAAATTGGTCACATATATTTTTTAATTACTCTCTTGTTAGTACGGTTCAGTAAATAAAATGGTTATTCATCATTGTAGTGAATAAATATTTATTATTTTTAAATAAATTCATTTAATTCATTTAAAAATATTGAAAGATTCCAATTCTATATGCTACGATTTTATTTTGTTATTAATGTATATATACTTCTATATTATATATTCTATGATTCCTATATTCCTATATTATATATTCTATGATTCCTATATTCTCAGATAAATTATTTTTTTATTTTTCTTAAGATAATTTATATGTAAATCAACTAATCTTTATAACATATGATCTATTACACAATTTTGTTCTCTTAATATAGATAAATTGATGAATTTACTATATAAAATATAATTTATATTATTTAACATTCGAAATAAATAACTTAAGCCATTATCTAAGACAATAAATATAATAGTACAAATATCTACATATTTATTAATATTAAAAAAATATGCAAATAATATAAACATAATTTTTTTGGTAGAAAAGCAATAATAATGATTATTAATTAAGTTAATTACGTAATAAAAAATTATGAATAATCTTTTAAATAATAATAAAAAATAAAATCACTTTTTTCACATATTATAAAGTTTATAAAAAAAATTTAGACAATAAATTAATCCTCAATAAATTATACATTAGCTCTGTTAAAAAAAATTAAATTATATATTAGAAATTATTATTTATGTACTAATATATATATATATATATATATATATATATATGTATTATCGATTATTAAGTTATAATTAATTTTTAACTCAATTTTTGGTAATTAAAATTTAAATGCTGGATATTGTGCACCTAACTAATTTTGTTTTTGTTATTAAAATTTTAAAAATGTGACTTGTTAATCAATTTTAAATTCAAATTTAAATTTAAATTTGTGTAAGAAAATATTTTAAATTTTTTCACTAACCAGAATTAATTTTGAAATAAACAATTATTTTATACATCATATTATAAGGTATCATATTATAAGGTATTGTAGTCATTCATTTTTTCTTTAATGACAATTATTGCCAAATAAAATGATATAAAAATGGAAAAAATATATTTACTAATCTAAGAATAATAATTCATTTTTCAATAGAATAAATTATATATTGAATAACAAAAGTTATTATAGTTTCTTTTTACACAAATTAATACTCAACGCTAGTGTTTTGGTAATATTATCAATTAAGAAATATTAATTAATCTAATAGCTTTTGTAATGACATAAGTTTATAAGTTTAGAAGCTTGAAAATCATGTCATAAACTATAAAATTTTAATCGGTAACAACGTTGATCATATTGTTTGACTTCCTGAATTAATATGATACCAATAAATAAATCTGTCACAGTTAAATTTCAACAAAGATAAATATCCATAAGTATTGCTATCATCAAGGAGAGTTGTGCTACTTTCAAGACAAATACTATTTTCTTTTACTGTATTTTCTAACTCGGCAGGTCGAAAATTAATCATCCACGGATTGAAGCTCCATTTATTAAGGGTCTGCTGCTAGCCAATGAGGTGTTACATACACAACGCGAAATTCAAAACTCTAATACTTACTTAGATAGATGAGTGAGATGACCACTCAATCAATCTAAATCAGTTAAAATAAATACTAATTATTTTAAATATTTTTAATATTAAAAATAATTAAACTTTAATTTTAATTATAACATTGTAAAATATTTAATTATAATAACTATTATTATATATATTTTTTGTTTAATCTCTTTTAATAAAAAAAATTATATATTTTTATTAATTATCCCGTACAGTATACGAAAACATACACTAGTTATAGGTTTAAAACTAGGGATTAAATAACTTTCAACATATTTCATATTCTTTATTCATAATAAACAGTAAAAAATCTTGAAAAATATTGGTTTAATCCGTACTAGATTTGATTTGAATTTTGGTTTAATCTGATGGACGGTAACAGTTGTTGCTCCTGCTCACTGACTCAAGGTCAGTCCTACTATGAGTTTCAAGTACTAAGTTTTGCCTTAGATGGTCTCATTTTAAATATTTATACTTTCTCTTTCTGCTGCTTTTACTTACTTCATTTTTTTTTATATTGAAGAGAAAAAGCTCATATAATCACCAACTCTAATTGTAAATTCTCGATTAGTTTTTAAAAATATATATTTTTATCTTACTAATAGAATAGTTTAGTAAAGTTTTTTTTCATTGCACAATAACTTACTATTAAAATTTTTTATAGTAAAATTAGTATAAAATAACTGTCTTTTTGTCTCTTAAATTTAACAGATAAATACGACAGTAATTATTAATTATTGACAATATTTTACATGTCAAATTAAATCCAACGATAATATAAATTATTGTTGAATTGTGTAGTAAAATTTGACCATAAATTTATCAAGATTAAATAAATATTTTATGTCCATAGAAATATATGTTTATTTTTATTAAACAAAATTAGCCTTAAATTTTATTTGGTTGACGACGACTTTAGCTATAAACAATTAAAAACACAATATAATTAATTTATTCATTTACTCTATAACAATTTAACAACATGGAACCGGACATGGCTTAGGATGATCTGGATTTGGATAGATACAAACGCATCCCTTGTCTGGAAAACATTCTCCAGTCGTCAAATGGTTAGAATGAAAAAACACGCAAACATTATAACATGCCTCATTTGGGTTATTTGGATTTCTTGGAGGGGATGGACAATATTGTTTCCCTGCATAACCTACGCATGTTATCACGTTTCCCTCTGTTACCTGCATTTGGTTATTACCTACAAACATTCAGACATAAAATACAGTCATTAGCTAAGAAACTAAAATCATATAGCAATTGCTAAAAACAAAATATGTTATAACTAAAAAATCATACAATGTTTTGGTAAATAATTTTTTGAAAAATATATAAAATTTAAATTTTTAATGCATTTGTTATACGTGTATTAAAATAAAAAATTTAAGAACTTATGTTAAGAATAATCTTAATGTATGCGTTTAGATTCTATTTTATTTTTATTCTGAAAGAAAAATATAGAGAAAGAAATAGAAATACAAGAACAAGAATATTTTAAATGAACGATATGGACAAAAATTAAAAAGAAAAATATTTTATCCAAGAATAAAAAAAATGAAAGCAAAATTTATTTTTAAATTTTTTCTGTCTTTATATCTTTATTTTTATCAAATAAAATAGAGAGATGCTTTTTTTTTTCTATCTCCATCTCAAATATCTTTTTCTCCTATCTTAGGACAGCATCTACACAGAATATCTTAGGACAGCATCTACACAGAATCTCATAGTATGTTATCTAAACAATATATTGAATTGTTTTAATAAATTTGGTGCATACCAAAGCCTATGAAAATAATTAGTAAGAAGACGAGGAAATAAAAATATATTTTCATATCAGTGGGTTTGAAAATTTAATTCATACAGTATAGAAAAGATTGAAGAGATAGAGTTCTTAATATTTAACTATTTATAGGCATTCAACTGCAATAAAATTTTTTTACAAAATTGTAATTTGAATTAATTTAAAAATAATTTTCTCTTTATGTATATTTATTACAATAAATGGAATTTTATTTTAGTTATGTCACCTTTTCGCTCTTTAATTTGTGCATATTTATGTACTATTATAAACGAAAAATTAATTTTTTTTCCAATCATCCATTCTAAATCTATTATAAAAAAGATTTTTGTAGATATCTACCTATCGTACAGACAATAATACATATTAGAATTATATCTTTCTAATTATTTTTAAATTTATTTTTAATATATATATATATATATATATATATATTCCTTTTTATATCACATTGAATATCCCCATATTCCAACAAAATATTAAATGATGAATTAAAGCACAGTAATAAAATCTTAAAACAAAAAATTATATTTCTCTTTTTTGATTGAATTTCAGTAATAATTAGTATTTCAATTTGTTATCTGATTGTTCTTATCCCTTTAGACTATATATTTTGGAATTAAAAAATATATGAAATAAATAGAAAGAATATCTCATTCAAAATTTATACCAGAAGTGTCACATACTATCAAATTTTTACATAGTTTTTCCTATTAAAATATCTATACCTATAATTGATTATCGTTATATCTTGAAAATATATCCTAATTTTAGTTTATTCAAATAAATAAAATTAACCCTAATTGATTACATTTCTATTTTTGTTTATTTATATGTCATGATTGATTCATCCCTTTAAAATAGTGCATTAATTTGAAGACTCGCACCGAAAATATGATGCACCATGTTCTTGAGTTTTCCACCCACTCGTCGCCATTGATGAGTTTTATTATGTATATGTATATCTCAATCATATCTTTTAATTGATTATTTCTATAAATAAAAAGTTTAGTTGACTACATTCTGATTTTTCTAATTATATATACTTGGTAATAATTTCATTTTTAAATGGATTTATATTTCAGAACTAATTTAAAAAACAGATACTAGAATACATCAAGTCATTAAATTTTGTGTGCTGCTTTATCTAGCTATTTAAATATGTGGATAATTTATCTAAATAAAATAATTAGAATCCCTATAAGAAAAATGGGACTTAGCAGCCACAAATTGCCGGCATTTTTTCAAATTGCCGCAAATTGATTGAATTAGTGCGGTTCTTATTGCGTAAATGAACTCCGTTATAAATTGATTTGACTTGAGGCAGTTTTGGGTCCCAGGCGCAGCAAATAACCTTGTGTGGGGGTGGGGGAGGGGTTTCGTTTCGCTAAAATACCCAAACAAAAATTAATAGGCACCATTAAGCTTCACCTTTTGCACGCGAAGCCCAGCAGAGCAACGACGCCAATCGTCGACGTCCTCCCCAGCCATCCGTCTCGGTGTCGTCGTCGGCAGCCTTCCCCCTTGCCTTGTGAGTTGCAGATCGGCGCCGCTCCCCTCAATCTCGTACGTTCTTCTCCCTTATCCCAATTTAATTTTAGTGGCTGTTGATAAATTAATTTTGCATCAATTTCATCTCTATGCCTTCTGAATTTTGGTTTGAACAACACTAATCGATTGATTTTGCCTAAAATTTCCTTTCCCAAATTAACATTCTGATTCAATTTTTTCCCAATTTCTGAACTCTTGAATTCAACCCACCACCACCCTTCGTGTTTTGTCGTTTGTCTCCTATCATCCAACAAGGAGTTGCGTTCAATTTCTCGTCAGGCCAAAGAGAGACCCTCCTAATAGCCAAGAACCAACTGCCGCTCGCGGCCGTTCCACCCGTGACCGCCGCTTGCGAGTTCAGATGCGGTGGCTTTGGTGGTGGCCTCCGTATCATCGCCACTCTTACCCGAAGATCTGCGTTCGCCCCCATTGCTCCATGAACAAGGGTCACAAACGCTCTCTGCCTCCCCTTCACGGCAGCGTCGTCCCCCACACTGCTTGCTACCACCTCGTCGTTCGTCGCGTTCTTTCTCGTAGCTGCTCCGCCTACGACCGCCGCGTCTGTGAACCAGCAACGCAGCTTTGGTGTCGGTTCCCGATCCAATAGATCCTCGTCCTCCACCTTCCCCTTCGCGACGGCGTCGTCCTCGGAGCCACTTCTGGCCGTAAGTTCTCCATCGCCGTTGCCCCGAGTGGTGCCATGCAGCATCACTGTCCAACGCCATCGCGGTAGATAATTTTATATGTGCTTCTAAATCTTCTACTTGTTGAATTTCTTGTGTTATAATATCATAGATTGGGATTGATGATGCTGGAACTAGACCTTGAAATTTTGATTGGATTTCTAGATTTGAGATTTGAAATTCTGCTTGCTCTGTAGATTCTGTTGAGTCTTCTTGTTGTTGCTGTGGCTGAACATGAAAATCAAAAGTGGTTGTTGTTGAGCAGTTTATTGTTGAAGTCCCTGATGAACCTGAACCTTGATTTGCAAATTATTTTTCATAAAATTTTGCCAAAGATAAATCAGAGAAAAGAGATTTTGGATTTTCAATTAGATGAATCCTGTTTAGTACTTTAATTTCTGAGATTTTGTATTTTATAAGCGCAGTTGTGAAAGTTTAATTCCTATTTAGTATTTTAATTTCTTGAAGAAGATGAATCCTTTTTGTGTACCAACAAATATTGAATCTGACATACTTGCGATGGATTTAGTCTGTTGTTACATGGACACCATAAATTGGTGTTTTGTTTCGTACCAGGCTTTTATTTTGTCTATGTTATCTTCACATTTGTATATTGAATGCAGCAAACCACATCATAAGATGTGAAACTGTAAGTATTCATGCTTTAATATTACTCTCAGGATGGTGAATTTTTCGTATCCAATATTATACCTTTTATTTATTTATTTATTTAACTTTCTTTTTCAGAGACAATTTGGTGTAATGATACAATCATTGCATCAAAATGTATTGATAAATTTAATATGAAAATATTCCTACAGGATGTGATGCTTTGTGGTGGTTCAGATGCTGCTATTATACCCATTGGTATGATTCACTATTGATTCTTTTTCACCTGCATAAGGTTATCGTGCCATAAATCTAGCTGATATGAATCCACTAATCATTGGTACAGGTTTGGGAGGTTTTGTGGCATGCAAAGCCCTATCACAGAGGAATACAGACCCTACCAAAGCTTTACACCCTTGGGACATTGAAATACAACAAAAATCCTGCTCATTCTTGCTGCTACTCACCATGTTTTTGTATTGCTAATCTTTCAACATTTTTTAGTTTTAAAACAATACAACTATAATTATAATGAGATTTGATGAGCAAGTCTTGTATCCTTTCTTGTAATCTGAAAAGAATAGTTTATTAAAAACTAATGTTTCAATGGTCACAGATACAACTTTTTTTTTATCACAAAAATTCTGTCTTCTATGGATATGAGCTATGGCAAATTCAGTTTTTCTTATTAGGCTGTTTATGATATTTCAGAACCGAGATGGATTTGTCATGGGGAAGGAGCTGGAGTTTTACTTTTGGAAGACTTGGAGCATGCAAAGGTACAGGAAATCTGATCTAATAATTTTAGGATAGAACATCCTCACAAATATAATCAGAACATTTTAAAAATATTTTTGGAAATCTGGGATCATATTGCTTCATGAAGTGCATGCAGGCAGAGATAATTTGATAGCTTTAGGGGTAGATGTATCTAGGAAAGCTCTTGAGA
Organism: Arachis ipaensis; assembly: GCF_059453495.1. Taxonomy (NCBI): domain Eukaryota; kingdom Viridiplantae; phylum Streptophyta; class Magnoliopsida; order Fabales; family Fabaceae; genus Arachis; species Arachis ipaensis. Next base: position 49,788,436 of record NC_142443.1, read on the forward strand.
TGGCAAATGTTGACCCTGATGATCTTGACCTTATATTGATGTGCACGTCTACACTAGAGGATCTATTTGGTAGTGCTCCACAGGTATGGGTTCGGGATGTATCATCGTAGGCTCATAGCCATGTAATGTATAGTTTTACATTAGCAAATTTTTAGTGATAAATTAATGGAGCATTTGACCAATAATGGTGTTGCCAACTTCTTACAAATGAATTGAGTATTGAACCTATTCCTGTATTGATATCATTGCAACATTGGGTATCCAAACTTTGCTTTCTTAGCCTCTCCTATTGCTTTAACTTATGAATTTCAGATACAAAAACAACTTGGCTGCAAAGCAAATCCATTGGCTTATGACATTACAGCTGCATGTAGCGGATTTGTGTTGGGCTTAATATCAACTGCTTGTCACATTAGGGTATAAATTTGTTTATTTTGTTGACTCAATACTTGCTCAATGCAGTGAAGATAATTGTCCTTTCTCTTTATGGATGCAGGTGGTGGATTTCGTAATGTTCTTGTTATTGGGGCTGATGCTCTGTCAAGATATGTTGATTGGAGCGATAGAGGGAGTTGTATTCTCTTTGGGGATGCGGCTGGTGCTGTGCTAGTACAGGTAATTGTATATCTTCCTGGAATTTTCCAACATAAGTTTGTAAGAGAAAATCATAAATTACATCCTGGCTCTCATAAATACGACATATTGACCAGGGAACTCAATCCCTTGCCTCCATATTACTTTCTTAGTGTATACCCTTTTAAATATGATGTTCTTAGGAGATGTTACACACATGGTACTTTTCTTTCTTGTACTTGTTTATGCTGCTTCCACCAATTAAAGTTATTTTGCTATTTCATTTAATTTTGTTAGACTTCTATCAATTTCTTCAGAAAGGTATTCAGGTATTATATTTGAAAATTTGGTGAAATTTGGTATGTTGTATGTACCAAAGTGTGACCCTACTCTTACTATGTGATCAGCCCCATCAACTGGACATTAAATTTGCTGCAGTGGTTCAGGCATGCCATGACAAGGTAAACTTTTTTTTTTTAATATTTTTCTTCCCTTGAATCTTCATGAAGCTGGAAAAAGAGTTTTTTTCCTACAAAAAGAAAAAAAAGAAAAGTTATGTAGATGATGAGAGAGCTAATGATTTGGAAGTTGATGACTTGATTCATACTCATGTCTATAAAATATATATACACGAGTTTAGAAATGCTGTGTTTATTACTTTTCCAATATTTTAGCTGCTAATTGTTCTGGATATGAAAAGAGGAAATAATGGAACAAGTGAAGTTGAAATTTATAAATTTGAAGAGAAGTGAACCAAATCAATGCTCCTCAATTGGAGTGGATGCTCCTTTTAGTGGTTATGCCTTTCTAAGATACCAAAATGCATTTGTTGCTTTAGGCATTTGATTCTTCATTTTAAATTCTTGAAATATATTATTGGAACCAAACAATTCTGGTGATCTTTGAATGTAAAGATGTTGTCACGTTCTAATTTATGCAGAAAAGTTTGTTCTTCTCATGTTTCTAGATATGAAGCTCAACTCCAAAAGTTCTGTAACTTAATGGATTTTGTTTTCGATTCACCTACACCTGAAGCTCTGCATGGGAGTGCTTCTACAGTTGACCGGTTGAAGTATAAATTGGAGAATTCTAAGTTTTGGGCTCAGCTCCTGCGGCGTACACTCTCCTTGGGACAAAAAGGCATAGTGTAAGATTTACTTTCTCCAGATCAGTTTTAATTTCGTTGGAACTGGGACTTCATCTTCTCAAATGGATGTCTTATCTGTTAACGTATACTCTGATTTTGACTATAATACATCATTACTTGTCAGGGATTTGATGGAGTTGTTACTATCTCCAATCTCAAAAGTCCTGGACATGGTGTGAGGTTGTCATCTGCTTAATTACTATTTACATTTTTTAACTCAGTTAAATCTGTTCCCGAGATTGATGATGTTTAACATTTTAGTGAACTTAATTGATTATTCTTATTTGAGTGAGACAAGATCCAGAAGGATATTTCTTCTACATTATTTATATTCATTTCTATGTGTGGCTTTGAAGTATTGACAAGGTGACAGAGTTAATGAAAAATGGTCTAAACAATTGTAATTAGTCATTTTTAAGCACATGTATGAAATTGCGGCGGTTCAAAACCGTCGCAATTTTTTTTAAAACCCACTGACCGAATAGCGGCGGTTTCAGCAAAATTAATTATCTGATTTGCAGCGGTTGTGCCAGTAGTTCTGAGAAACTGCCGCTAAATCAAATCTCCACCCCCTAACTAGTGACGTTTCCAGAAGCGCCGGTATGCTGTTTTACGGTGGTTAAAAACCGCTGCAAATCCCACAAAAAACCGCTGCAATTTCCCGCTTCTCTTGTAGTGAATTTATATTTATGTAAATATAACAATTTAAAATTCATTACATTCGTATTTTTTTTTAATTTTATATAAATGGCTACTAACCACGATTTACTATTTGTACATAAACCGCGAGATTCTTACTGCGATTTCTGAAGAATATTGTTTGTGCATAAATTGCGAGATTTCTGCCACAATTTATGAAGATCAAAGATTGTACATATAAACTGTACGATCCCTACTTTGATTTATGAAGGCCGTAGACTTTATATATACCAATTAAAGGTAATTTGTCAAGGACAGAGTCATTTTCACAATGTATAGTGAGGAAGATAGTTTTTTAGCACTATTGTATTGCTTTGGGAAAATTTATAAAAGCAAAAGAGAGGGAATAAAGTTTTCCGACAAGAAACTCTTAAGTGTATTTATCCGTTTATTGAATATCTTGTTAGATCTAAAAACTAGTATTTTGCAGAAGCTTGAGGTGTTTGTGTAACAACTCTAATTTTTGAAAATTAAATAATTAGTTATTTGTGATTTATTTTATTTGTTGATAATTTTATTTTAAGAAAATTATTTTACTAAAGTTAATTAATGTTCAAGTACAATTTTTATTATAATTAGTTATTCTACACAAATTGAAATTAGAGTTTTGATAATAGAAAAATAATAAAAAGTTATATCATTTAATTTGAATAATTAATATTGATTTTAAACTATATTTTATAAAAATATGATTAATATGCTTATTTTATAATTTAAACTAGAAATAATTAATTGAACTTAGCAATATGTTGATAAACAATATTCTTAGATATTTTTAAGAGAATATATTTGGTTTTAAAATTACTCTACCCTCCAATTTTATCAAAATATATATTCATATCTATCCATATTCTTTTATAAAATCCCTAATTTCTAACCCTAATTTCCAAATTGGAAATCAAAAACCCTAATTCCCAAATTCACAAAAAACCCTAACCCTAGCACCCCTCACCACAGCCGCACCCCACCCCCTTTCACCCCCCTTTAGTGCAACTTCAAAAATGGGAAAATCAGAGAGGGAGAGTGAGGAAACGGAGAAGAGAATAGAGGAAGCAGGGGTTGTTCACCGTCACTGCCGCCTCCCTAGAGCTCGTCGCCGAGCTGCTTCACGTCGTCGTCCCGTCCATGGAGCCATAAGCTCGCGTCGCCGCTGATCCGTCCACAAGTCATCGTCGAGGGCACAGAATCGCGAAGAGAGAGAGACGCATGAACAAGAGAGGCCCGCAACCAGCCTTGTCACTGCCATCTTTGCGCCGCCACCGTCGCCCTCATCGCCGCTCCGTGGAGCCCGCTTCGTCACCGCCGTCGAGGTCTTCATCGTCGCCGTCATTGGAGGTCTATGAATAGAGAGAAGACGCAACAGAGGAGGAAGGAGAAGTCTTCTGTCACTGCAGCCACGTCTCTTCGCCGCCGCTACTGTCGATGGAAGTCGTCGCCGTCGCCGAGCCGCTGCATCGCCGGACACTGTATGGAGAAGCTAGGCAGTTCTGCTTCTGCCTCTGGTTTCTAGAATCCGAGAAGACGCAATCCCCGCTGCTAGAACTGTTATTGTTGGTCTGGCCCTGTTCTGGCTTTACTCTAAATTGTTACTGCTGCTGTTTGGCTGATGCTGAGGCCTTCCACCATCCCTGGAGCTGCCCAGAACTACTGTAGTTGCTGCCAAGGGGACAGAACAGATGTCGGAACCTGACAGAGTGCTGCTGCCGTCGATCGGAGATGCCAAACTGTTGCTGCTACTACTTTAAGATGATATGGCTACTATTAGAGTTGTTGCTGATGAGTGCAGTATTCCCAATTTCTATGGATTTCGACACTTTGAGGTAGGGGATTTATTTTTAAAATCAAACGTTTTTAATTTAGAATGCCTACAAGGTTAATTGGATAATTACAAATAGTTAACAATGGTTAAGTATTGATTAATTGATGTGAATTGCTTGACATGTGTTTGAGAATAGTTAGCTATTGTGATTATTGTGAATTATGAATTAGAATTGGATGCGGTTGTGATGACTTTAAATTATAAGTGAAATTAGATGCGGTTGTGAATTGTATTTTGAATTACTGATTTTTGTGATAAGTTGGCTGAGATTCTGATCTTGAATGAATTATTTTGAAATGTCTGATATATGATTTTGATAATCAAAAACAAAATTTTTTGGAATTTTCTATAAAATAGAAACGCGATATCGAACTAAAGGCTCAATATTAAATAGTTAATAAAAGAAATAGGTTAGTAACTCTTTACTTTTGGTACGATCATGACGTACTGGAAGTTGGGTCATTACAGTTTGGAATCAAGTGGATAAAAAAGTTATTTTATGAGATCCCTATTGCAGTTGTGTCAACCGGTGTGAAGTATGATACATTTGTGATAGGGTCTAATGAAGATCTACAGGATCTGATTAAGATCTACGAGTTCTATTTTAGGCTTCAAACACAAAAATCTCAATAAAACTCAATAAGTTAATATGTAAAATAATAAGAAAATAAAGAAAAGATGCTCACGCATCACTTGTGGAGGGAGAAAATGCAAAGTCGTGGTCTTTTTTCTTATCCAATCTACGACAGCATGTGACGCCACAAGAGGGCATTCTTGTTATCTCTGACAGGCACAATGGCATCAAAGCTGCCCTGGAGGCCCCTGACAGTGGTTAGCTACCACCACGTGCTTATCGAGCATTCTACATTTGTCAGGTGTTGGCAAACTTTTCAATGCTACTATTGAATGCTATATATGCGAAGACCGAGACAGAGTTTGACTATTGGTTTAATATTATGCGGACTGAGAATCTGGCTATGTGTGATTGGGCCAACCAAATAAAATATGATAAGTGGACCTAACATCAGGATAGCGGGAGACGGTTTGGCCACTGACCACTAATATCGTTTGTGAAGTCCATTTATGACAGGCTTGCAGAGTTGTTTGTTATCCGAGGACAAATGGTAGAGACGCAATTAGGGACTAGGCATCAATTTTGTCAGGCTTTGGTGAAAGCAATAGAGCGCAACCTGAGAGACTCCAGATGCTTCACCGTTACTTTGTTCAACAAGAATCATTTTGAGTATACTATGGCTGAGACGACTCCTACTGGTAACTTTTCGCTTGGCAACTATCGAGTTTCACTTAGATATCATATTTGCGATTGTAGGTATTTTTAGGCCTTGCATCACCTATGTTGTCATGCCATCGCATGCCGTGCTCACTCGCGCTTGAATCGGTCGACATATGTTCATGATGTCTACAGTATGAGTGAGGTGTTTAACGTTTACAAGATGGGGTTTGCACCACCTATTCGTCTTTTATCTGTGAAATATTTAATTTATAAATAATTCTGGTATTAGTCTTTTTTTACTAAAATTTGATTAGTACCAAATTAATTTTGTTACATAATGCAGCCAACTAGGTGTACTTATAATGTTAGGAAGCAACAAAATATGCCTCTACATGATCAGATCATACTTTATTGAAAAACTGTGGGTCAGAATTATTTATAAATTAAATATTTCACAGATAAAAGACGAATACATAAATTAATAAAAAATTTAAATTGATACCAATCAAATTTAATAAAAAAGACTAATACTTGAATTATTTGTAAATTAAATAATTCACATACAAAGGATAATACATACATTATCAACAAAATTAAATTCGTACTATTTAAAATTTAATAAATAAATCCTTAATGCTTAAATTATTTATAAATTAAATACTTCACACGTAAAAGTTTAACATATCAATTAACTAAAAAATTAATTTTTTACTAATTAAATTTTAACAGATAAATCACTAATACCTAAATTATTTATAAATTAAATAATTCAAAGATGAAAGACTAACACATAAATTAACAAAAAAAATTAAATTGGTACTGATCAAATTTTAACGGATAAATCACTAACATCTTCAAATTATTTATAAAAATATCCTAACCACACATCAAAGTGACATAAGATATGAACGAAACAACAAGCAACTAACATATAAAGAGAACAACTTATAAATAACTAACCTTTTTATTGATGCTTCCAGCTATGTGAGCAACACCGTTCAATCGGTACAAACGATTTTGTTCTCTCATGACCCCATCCTGCCGGAAAATCGCTGTCAAGTGATTCTCTTCCAAATTCTCTCAAACCCAAACACTCACACTCAGGAATGCAATTCGTCACTGGCTATCGCGGTTTTATGGAGATTTCATTTCCTTTATAAACCGCGGTAGGAATCTCGCAGTTTATGTACAATTTTTGGTCTTCATAAACCGTCACAGAGGTCCCGTGGTGTATGCACAAACGTTTCTCTTCATAAACCGCGGTAGGAGTCTCACGGTCTATATACAAATGTTAAACCGTGGATAGCATCCTCGATTTATATAGATTTTAAAGAGGACAGGCATGTAATGAATTTTAGATTATTGTATTTGCGTAAATATAAATTCCAATTATTTTATTTAGGTAAATTATCCTAAATTTATATACCAATAATGATAGATTGATTTTATCTCAACTCATATTTCATCTTTTTTATAAATAAAATCAATAATTAATTACATTTATATTTTTTAATTTTTTATTATTGAATCATTCTTAAATATAAAACGTGTACTTTTGACTCTTAAGTGTTCTCCATATATAAAATATTCAATATCAATAAAACAAAAAATCATAATGATTATAAAAGAGTAATATTAAAAACAACAACAACAATGGGTGCTACTCACATGTCATCTTCATTCCTGACTAGATGTTCTATCGGTCTTCTTCTCACATGTCCAAACCACCTGAGACGCGATTCAACCATCTTTTTCACAATGGGTGCTACTCCAACTCTCTCCCTTATATCTTCATTCCTTATTTTATCCAATCGCGTATGACCACTCATCCATCTCAACATCTTCATCTCTGCCACACTCAGCTTATGTTCGTGCTCCCCTTTAGCCACCCAACACTCCGTACCATACAACATAGCCGGTCTTATAGCGGTGCGATAGAATTTACCTTTAAGTTTTAAAGGCACTTTTTTGTCTCATATAAAACCAGATGCACTCCGCCATTTTAACCAACCTGCTTGGATCCTATGATTTACATCCTGTTCAATCTCTCCATTATCCTGTATAATGCACCTAAGATACTTAAAACTTTTAACTTTTCGTAGGATGTTTTCTCCATTCTTCACCTCTATATTGAGATTTTCCCTTCTCAGACTGAACTTACATTCCATATATTCCGTCTTGCTACGGCTTATGCGCAGACCATACACTTCTAGAGCTTCTCTCCATAACTCTAACTTCTTATTTAGGTCTTCCCTTGACTCTCCCATAAGGACGATATCATCGGCAAAAAGCATGCACCATGGCACAGGCTCTTGGATGTGCTCTGTGAGTACTTCCAAGACTAATTTGAAAAGGTATGGACTTAAGGATGATCCCTGGTGTAATCCTATACCAATAGGGAATTCCTCTGTCACACCACCTTGAGTCTTCACACTAGTTGTGGCCCCATCATACATGTCTTTAATTGCCCGAATATATGCGATCCTTACTCTCCTCTTTTCTAAAACCTTCCATAAGACCTCCCTTGGTACCCTATCATATGCTTTTTCCAAATCAATAAACACCATATGTAGATCCCTTTTATTACTATGATACCTCTCCATCATCCTTCTTAATAGGTATATCGCTTCAGTGGTAGATCTACCTGGCATAAATCCAAATTGGTTCTCTGTTACTTGTGTCTCTTTTCTCAACCTCCGTTCTATCACCCTTTCCCATAACTTCATAGTATGACTCATAAGCTTAATCCCTCTATAGTTTTCGCAACTTTGTATATCCCCCTTATTCTTGTAAATAGGTACCAAGGTGTTCTTTCTCCACTCATCAGGCATCTTCTTTGACCTTAAAATCTCATTAAAAAGCATGGTTAACCAGTTGATGCCTTTTTCTCCAAGACCCTTCCAAACCTCAATCGGGATATTATCAGGTCCTACTGCCCTGCCATTTTTCATCTGCTTTAGAGCCTCTTTTACCTCGAAGTCTCGAATCCTTCGATAGTAGTCAAAGTTTTGATCTTCTTCCCTTGTGCATAATCGACCAAGGCACGAAAGAGTCTTCTGTCCCTCATTAAATAACTCGTAGAAGTAGCTCTTCCACCTTTCATTAATCTTCTCCTCTTGAGCCAACACCTCTCCATCCTTATCCTTTATGCACTTAACCTGATCCAAATCTCTCGTTCTTCTTTCCCGGCTCTTTGCGATTCTATATATACCTTTTTCTCCTTCTTTCGTGCCCAAAGACTGGTAGAGACCCTCATATGCTCTTGTTCTTGCTTCACTTACAGCCACTTTTGTCTCTTTCTTAGCCGCCTTATATTTTTCCCAGTTATCTGCGTTGCGGCATAAAGACCACTCTTTAAAGCATTCCCTTTTTATCTTTATCTTTTCTTGTGTACTCGCATTCGACCACCAGGACTCCTTGTCTCTTAGTCCTATTCCTTTAGATTCACCAAAACTTTCTTTTGCTGCTCTTCTAATAACTTCTGCCATCTCCCTCCACATCTCTTCCGTGCTTCCATTCCCATCCCACTTTACCTGTTATCCTACCCGTCTTAGGAAGCTTCTTTGTTCCTCACCTTTCATCCGCTACCACCTCGTCCTTGGGTTCTTCGTATGATGTCTTTTCCTCAACTTTTGCTCAACGTGAAAATCCATGACGAGCACCCTATGTTGTGTTGTCAAACTCTCTCCCGGGATAATTTTACAGTTAATGCAAAATTTCCGGTCGACTCTCCTCAACAGGAAGAAGTCGATTTGAGAGCTTGTCATGCCACTCTTATAGGTTATAAGATGTTCGTCTCTCTTTTTAAAACATGTATTTGCAATGAGAAGATCAAATGTTGAGGAAAAGTCCAAAATAGTTTTACCCTCGGCATTGATCACCCCAAAATCATGGCCTCCATGAATACTCCCATATCCAGTCACTTCTCTCCCAACATGGCCATTTAAATCTCCTCCTAAGAAAATCTTATCTCCCAAAGGTATGCCTTGAACCAAACTCTCTAGATCCTCCCAAAACCTTATCTTGTGTTGTTCGTCCGAACCCACTTGCGGTGCATAGGCGCTAATCACATGGAAAGCACCTCCCTCCACCACAAGTTTGATAGAGATGATCCGATCTCCCACCCTCTTGACATCCACTACGTTCTTCTTCCACTACTTATCCACAATTATTCCAACCCCATTCCTATTCTTCACCTTTCCTGTATACCAAAGTTTGAAACCAGAAGTATCCAACTCCCTAGCCTTTGCACCAACCCATTTTGTTTCTTGTAGGCACATAATGTTAGTCTTTCTCCTTGTCATGGTGTCCACCACCTCCATGGACTTTTCTGTTAGAGTGCCTATGTTCTATGTCCCAAATCTCAACCTTCTGTCGCTTCGACCTTTACCTTTTACTTTGTGAACTAGCTTATTTATCCTCGTCCGTTCACGAAAACGCGAGAACCCTTGCTCTTTTAACACTACATCCGGGCACCGATGCAGCGGCTTTTGCTTTGACACTGTACTCCAGCCATACGGCGCGTTGCTTCTGGGCAACGACCTAGCTTTAGGGCAATAATATCTTTGATTCATGTCATGGGGGTTCGGCTATATTTTTATGTTGGTTGCCGAAGACCTAACACAACCCGCCTCTTTTATCCGGGCTTGGGACCGGCTATGTACCGCAAGTGTAACATAGGCGGAGTTAGTAATATTAAAAAAAGTAAAAATTTAAAATAATCTTATTTAATTTAATATTTTATTTTTATGTATATAATATTTATAAATACATAATTATTATTATAATTAATATTAGGTATATTTATTCCAGTAACAATTAATGTAAATAAAAGTTAAAAATATACCAATTCTCCATAGAAAAATGAAGTGAAGTTAGTTTTGAAAAACCTGGTTAAATCGAAAATGAGTTTTATTTTATTACTTCTACTTAAAGAGTTATGTTTTGCGAATTTCTAATGAATTTTAAAAAAATGGATAATTGCAATAAACTCAACACAGAGTTGAAGTTGGTTTGATAACTTGGTTAAGAAAAATTAGATTTTTATGGTTTTGTTAATTTGTGAAATCAATTTGTGATTTAACTTATTTGATTTTGATTGACAACAAAAACAGTAAAGAAGTGAGTAATGTTAACTAAGAAAGGAGATTTCATTAATTAGTTAAAGAGTTAAAAAGGTAAATTATTTTATCAATCAACAGGTTCGAGTTTAGGAAGTGCGAATACGAGATAATTTTAATGGAGCTAATTAATAGATGTTGAGTTAAGAAAAAATAATTAACACATTAATGATAACAAACATGTTAATTGGGTTAATAACCCAAATGGGTGTTCGATGAATCAGTTCAAGTGTGCAGGCCCAAAGTTATTTTGTTACAGCCCAAATCAATAAAGCCTAATGCACTCAAAGCTGCGGAATGAACATTAATCCACTAAAGAACCCGATTGCAATCAAGCAAAACTGAAGCTACCCTAAGCTAACTTCACAAGTTCACTTCGGATAAACACTAGAAAGAGAAAGAGAGCTTCACTTACAAACTCAAACACCAAAGATGAACGAAAGAGAAAGTTATTCAAGAAAGCAATGTCCAATCAAGCAAATCAAAAGCATGTTAAGCAAGTTCAAAAGTTAAAGGTAATTTGTTTCCATTTGCATGCAAGTTAATTGCTTGACATCTTCTCCCACTCTTTTCACCACCATTTCGAGCAACAAGAGAAAAGTGGTGGCTGAACTTTACCTGCTGTAAATTAATGCTTACAATGTTGACGATTAGATTCTTGCTAGTAAAGAATTTTATAAAAATAATCGCGTTGTAGATATAGTTTCTAAACCAACAAAAATTCTTTCGTACAAAAATTTGGTTGTCACAAGTAACAAAACCCAATAAAATTTATAACCGAAGTATTTAAATCTCGGGTCGTCTCTCAAGGAATTGCAGGGAAGTATGAATTATTATTGGTTCTGGAAAAGGGTATATTTTTAGGTTTTTGAAATAGGGGACAGGAAAATAAATTGGCAGGAAATTAAATCTTAATTATCATAAAAACCATTGCAAGGTATGAGAATTGGAAATCCCATCCTAGTTATCCTTATCAGGTGTGATGAGAATTATTTATTGCTCCCACTTAGTTAACCCTTACTAAATAAAGGAAAGTCAAGTGGACTAATCAATTTGATCCTCAAGTCCTAGTCAACACCTGTGGAAAGACTAGCTTTAGAGCAATCCAAATCAATCAGCAATTCCCAAATCTCAATCAACTGTTGAGTTTGACAACTCAAGTATTACCAATTACTTAACCAAAGAAAAGAGAGATAAATCTAAATTAAATTAAAAGCATTAATAACATAAATTTGAAGAAAGCAATCTTAAATCTGAAATACCTCAATGTGCATTAAATAGAATATTCAAATCTAACATGAAAAGGTTCATAAGCCAATTTGGCAACATAAGTCAAATACAAATAAAAGTATTAGAATAAATAAAAGTAGAAGAGAAACATAAATTAAAGGAACATTGAACCTTGAATGAAGAGATGTAGCCTAATCATAATAGAAATCTTAAATCCTAATCCTAAATCCTAAGAGAGAGGAGAGAGCCTCTCTCTTTCTAAAACTACATCTAAATCCTAATAATTGTGAATGTGAATGTATATCTGAATTGAATAGATTCTCCCACTTTATAGCCTCTAATATGTATTTTTTGGGCCGAAAACTGGGTCAGAAACAGCCCAAAAAATGCTGGTTACGAAATCTGCCATGCTGGTTTTTTGTCACTGCGACGCATCCGCGTGAATCACGCGTTCGCATCACTTATCATCAGGGAAACTATAGCATATTAAATATCATTTTGAAGCCCCGAATGTTAGCTTTCCAATGCAACTGGAACCGCATCATTTGGACCTCTGTAGCTCAAGTTATGACCGTTTGAGTGCGAAGAGGTCAGGGTTGACAGCTTTGCAGTTTCTTCAATTTCTTGTATTCCTTCCACTTTTGTATGCTTCCTTTCCATCCTCTGAGCCACTCCTGCCCTGTAATCTCTGAAATTACTTAACACACATATCACGGCATCGAATGGTAATAAGAGAGGATTAAAATTAGTAAATTTAAGGCCAAAGAAACATGTTTTTAATCATAGCACAAAATCAGGAAGAAAAACGTAAAACATGCGATTTCTATGAATAAGCGTGAGAATAATGGATAAAATCCACTAGATTAAGCACATGATAAACCATAAAATAGTAGTTTATCAACCTGCCCACACTTAAACATTAGCATGTCCTCATGCTAAGCTCAAGAGAACTAAAAGAGTGAAGAGGAATGGTAGAATGTATGAAATGTAACCTATCTCTATGAATGCAGCTAAATGCAAAATATTTTTACCTACTTGCTGAAAAGTAAATAAATCTTTCAAGAAAAAATATGAACTAGATCTCACTAATTCAAATCATAAAATAAGGTACAAGTAAACTTGCAAAAGAAAATAGCTCGTGAAAGCCGGGAACAAAGAATCGAGCATCGAACCCTCACTAGAAGTGTATGTACTCTAATCGCTCAGGTGTTTAAGGTTCCATCTCTCAATTCTCTACTAACCTTGCTTTCTAAGGCTTGCTCTTCTTCTACCAATCAACACAAATTTGATGCACAAATATACATATCAAGAGGTCTTTTAAGGGTTGTAATGGGGTTAGGGTCAAGGTAGGATTGTATTTGGTCAAGTGGACTAAAATCTGAATCCTTAATTAACTTAAACTTTCCACCTAACTTAGACAATCCATGTAATCATAATACCACATCTAACTATCCATTAGCCATGTTTTCCACATATTCATACATCCTGATTTGAGTACAGTACATATGCATTGCTATCACCATTTTCTTTGGGGCATTTTGTCCCCTTTTTATAATTTGCTCTTTTTCTTTTCTTTTTCTCTCTCTTTTTTTTCTTTTTTTTCTATTTTTCTTTTCTTAATAATTTTTTTTTCAAATTTTTTTCTTTTTTTTTTCAATGCATATGATTATGGTATTGAATGCATAAACATGTTCTTAACATTCTTGTTCATATTTTCTCAAGAATACATAACACCCAATTCTTAAACCAAACGTTTCCAAACCCAATTTCCCGACACTTAAATCATAAGCACTCTCACTAGTCTAAACTAACCAAAAATTCAAATTAAGGACATTATTGTTTTTCGCTTAGAGTTAATGATCTGATAAAGTAAAGAACAAAGGGGTATAATAGGCTCAAAATTGGTTTGCAAAGGATAATGAAAAGGTAAGGCCATATGGGTATGTAAGCTTAGTGAAACAGGGGCCTCAATCATATAAGTGCATGCATACATCAAACCATGGAAATATAGAATTAAGCAAGACAAATATCACAATTTTAGAGAGAAAAACACACACCAAAAAATAAAATATTGGTTGATAAAATGCAACCAATCAAATAAGCTCAAAAATCTCACAGGTTTTGTGTGTTCGAGCTCTAAACCATGTTCCAATATAATATTTCTTCAAACAGGTTTAACAAAAAAATTTATTCAAATTAGTGAAATACTCTAAAAAGTTTCTTGAAAAAGAAAATATTACTTTAACCAAGTGGTGGTAAAATATGCACAAAATCAAATAAATATGCAATCAAACATGCAAATGCAACAATGAACGAACAAAGAAAATAAAACATTGGTGTTGAGATAGAAGAGTAAGTAACCCACAGAGATCAGTATCGACTTCCCCACACTTAAAGATTGCACCGTCCTCGGTGCATGCTGAGATGTACAAGTGGACGGGTTGCTCCGCAGCTAGTGCTCTTTTTGTTCCTTTCCTTGCCGGTGGTTTGGGAGTAGCTTTCTCTTTCCCCTTCTTGGTGGCCATCCTGAAAAGGGAAGAGGTAAGTACATGTAAAGCTAAGGGTTCTAGCAAGGGAGAGGATAGTACAAGTGATAATCAATGCACGGTAAAGAAGGATGTCGTTAACACATGGTCATGACTAGATGTGAAAAGTTCATCAATGGAAATATAGCAAGTGCATGTGATGGCAATTAAATGCAAGATGTTTATTGGCATGTCGGCAAAGGCATGAGTAGCATAGATCAAGCATTAAATGTCCAAGTTTGATTATCAACTCTTTCAAACTAACAATCTGTTTGTATTGACAATTATATTTAATCAATAAAATATAAAAGGGGTTTTGTGAAAAACAACAGGCATTTAGAATAGTAGAATAGAATGATTTAAAATAATGCATAATGCCATACGGGCTTTTTCACAAACACATATCATGCATGAGAAATATGGTATTGAAAGTATTAAATTTGAACATGCAAGCAACCCTTAAGAAGTAATATTAATTGTCAAACAATTCTTTAATATAGTCACAAGCAAAATGTAGAAAAAAAAATAATAACCCAATTAAATTTTTAACACCAATTAAAGGAATAAAAAGAAAGGAAAGAAAATATAGATAATGAAAGTGAAAAAGAAAAAAGAGATCACAGATAAAAATAATAAAGGAAAAGTAAAAAGTAAAGAAAGAAAGAAAAGAACCTTGATAATGGTTGTGAAAAATAAGAAGAAGGTAAAAAGTGAGAATGAGTAGAGAAGGAGGAAGGGGGAAGAAAGAAAGAATAAGGGAAAAGAAAAATTAGGATTTGGGGAAGAAAAGATAAGATATTTTGGCTGATGTGGATAATCTGTGCGCCGCATGTGACGCGGAGGCGTGGGTCACGCGGTCGCGTGGTGTGTGATATCTGTCAAGTGACGTGGACGCGTGGGTCACGCGGTCGCGTGACTTGATTTGTGCAAATGGCGCGAGGGTAGCTACGCGTTCGCGCAACTCTCTATTTCAAACCCATTTTGCCAAATTTTTGGGTGACGCGATCGCGTGAATGACCATTTTTTGAGGGCGACGCGACCGTGTGGGGCACGCGGTCGCGTGATGGAGCTGGTGCTTCCAGCATCATTCCAACCCAGCTCCATCATAATTTGCTGCCATACACCTCTTTTACGTCTGTTTTTTAGGGGCACGCGTTCACATGGGTGACGCGGACGCGTGGAGGCTCATTTCCAAAATGACGCGGAAGCGTCATTGACGCGGTCGTGTGGGCATGATTGTGCCTAAGGCACGCCTCCAGCCATGCTTACGCGTGACTTTCTGTTCAATTTTCTTTTCTTCATAACGCACATTTGACGCGGACGCGTCAGTGACGCTTACGTGTCGCGTGCGTTTTTTTTAATGCAATATGTAGAATGTAAAGCACAAATGCTGATGCAGATATTATAAATGATTACTAAGAAAATTAGAATAAAATAAAATTAAGAATAAAATGAAATAAAATAAAACTAAGATTGAAAAAGAATGATTATACCATGGTGTGTTGTCTCCCACCTAGCACTTTTAGTTAAAGTCCTTAAGTTGGACATTCGGGGAGTCCCTTGTTATGGTGGCTTGTGGTTGAACTCATCCAGGAATCTCCACCAATGTTTGTAATTCCAATGGCCTCCGGGATCCCACACTAGTTGCATAAATACTTCAAGCAAGTTAAAGCGAGTGACAAGGCTCCAAGAGTGTTGATTGTTGGAATGAATTCCAGGGTCCCAGACCTTGCTTTTACACCCGTCTTCTTGTTGATCATCATTTTTCCACTTGGGTGGTGAACAGTCGGAATTCTCACTGAGACATCCAAACAGCTTCCTAGACCCATACAATTCAGTATTCTTCCAACCGTGATACTTTAGCCGTGAGCTTCCTACCACAATGAACCTAGGATTGTGTTGCCAACCACTAACCATCCCCCTCTTACTCTTATAGCCACAAAGAGCTCTAAGTTGCCCATCTGTCTCAAGCAAAGCATATTCAAGTGAGCTAATTAAGCTTAGAGATGAGAGATTTACCCACTTGAATGAAGGGATGGATGGTGATGGCTTTGGGGGAGAGGTCTCCAATAACCTTGGCAAGGTGATCTCCAGTTCCATTCCTCTGGACTCCTCTTTGACAACTTTCACCTCTTTGCAAGCTTCTTCAATATCAACCTCTTCCCCTTGGTAGCTTTCTTCCAATTCGATCTCTTCTTCATTGTTCACCAAGGGCATGGGAGGTTGTGCTTCTTCTTCTTCAATCTCCATGTCAAGTCCAATGGGAGAGGATTCAAATGTAGATAAGAATTCATCAATGATTGAATCCATCTCTTGATCATCCCCTTCAAAGTCTTCAACCATGATATGCCTTGGAGGTTGTACACCCTCCTCAACATCAAATTCAAACTCATTAGAAGGGGGCTCTATGACTGGATTTTCCCATGGAGGTTCTGCATCTCCTAAGTCTTCAACCAATTCTTCTTCTTCGATAATTTCAGCTTCCTCCACTTGTTTCAGTACAAAGTCATGCTCCTTACTGTCCACTGGAGTTTCTAGTATCTCCTTCATGCTATGTTCTTCATTAGATTGTCCACATGAAGCCATGGGGGTTCCTTGAGTGTCCGAACATCGGGAAGGTAATCGATTTATCGCTTGCTCCAGTTGATGAAATGTTGCATGAAATTTATCCACTATTTTCTTGAGACGATCCTTTGATTCTTGTTGCGCTTGGCTATCATAAGTAGGATCATAGTGCTCTTGGATTAATGGATATGGACATGGTGTATATGGAAGTGGTGGTCCTTGGGGGTAATTGGGTTGGAATTGTGGTGGATAGGGGTTGGGGTCATATGGAGGTGAATGGTGTAAAGGGGCTTGTGAGTATGGTGGTTTAAAGCTATGTTGAGGAGGTGGTTCATTGGCATATGATGGAGCTTGTTGGTAACTACAAAGGGGTCCACCATATCTATCATCTTGATACGCACCTCGGAATGGTTCTTGACCATAGTAATTTGGTGGAGGTGGTTTGTCATGAAGGGGTCCACCATAACTATTGTCTTGGAATGCATTGTAGAATGGTTGTTGGTTATAGCGCATTGGAGGGGGTTGTTGCGAAGAGCGTTGATCAAATCCTTGTGGCTCCTCCCATCTTTGATTCTTCCAACCTTGATGCCTATTTTCATTATAGTTTCCATTGCTTACAACAACATTAGAACCAAACTCAAAGCGACGGGGGTGAGAACTCATAGTAATTAATAAAAATTAAAAACAAAAACAAATAAACAAGCAAAGGAAAATAAAATAAAATAAAATAAGAGAAAAGGTTTGAAAAATATTTTTAAGATTAACAAAGATAAGATAAGTTAGGTAAGAGAAGATAAGTTTTTAAATTAAAAGGTTTTGAAATTTGAATTTTGAAAAAAATCAAGAATATAAGATAAAGATTTGAAGAAAATTTAAATTTTGAATTTTGAATTTTGAATTTTGGAATTTAATTAAAATTTAAAATTTGAATTTGAAATAAGATAAGATAAGATTTTGAAAAAGATATGATTTTTGAAAAAAGATTTGAATTTTGAAATTTAAAACTAAGATAAGATAAGATAAAAAATTTTAAAATAAAAATCTGAATTTATTTTTTGTAATTTTCGAAAAAATCAATTAAAATAAAGAGAAAATATATTTTTGAATTTAATGAGGAAAGAGAAAAACAATAAAATGACACCAAACTTAAAATTTTTTAGATTAAAACAAAGAAAACAACCAAGAACAACTTGAAGGTCAAGATGAACACGAAGAACAACTTGAAAATCAAGAAAGAACAAGGAACATTATTTTCGAAAATTTTAATAACTAAATAAAAACCAATAACCTCTTAATTTACGAAAAAGCAAAAATAAAAACAAAAATAAAAACAAATAAACAAGGAAAAAGCAAATATTTACAATAACCAATAATAAGACACACGTTTGCAATTCCCCAGCAACGGCGCCATTTTGATGATTAGATTCTTGCTAGTAAAGAATTTTATAAAAATAATCGCGTTGTAGATGTAGTTTCTAAACCAACAAAAATCCTTTCGTACAAAAATTTGGTTGTCACAAGTAATAAAACCCAATAAAATTTATAACCGAAGTATTTAAACCTCGGGTCATCTCTCAAGGAATTGCAGGGAAGTATGAATTATTATTGGTTCTGGAAAAGGGTATATTTTTAGGTTTTTGAAATAGGGGACAGGAAAATAAATTGGCAGGAAATTAAATCTTAATTATCATAAAAACCATTGCAAGGTATGAGAATTGGAAATCCCATCCTAGTTATCCTTATCAGGTGTGATGAGAATTGTTTATTGCTCCCACTTAGTAAATCCTTACTAAATAAAGGAAAGTCAAGTGGACTAATCAATTTGATCCTCAAGTCCTAGTCAACTCCTGTGGAAAGACTAGCTTTAGAGCGATCCAAATCAATCAGCAATTCCCAAATCTCAATCAACTGCTGAGTTTGACAACTCAAGTGTTAACAATTACTTAACCAAAGCAAAGGGAGATAAATCTAAATTAAATTAAAAGCATTAATAACATAAATTTGAAGAAAGCAATCTTAAATCTGAAATACCTCAATGTGCATTAAATAGAATATTCAAATCTAACATGAAAAGGTTCATAAGCCAATTTGGCAACATAAGTCAAATACAAATAAAAGCATTAGAATAAATAAAAGTAGAAGAGAAACATAAATTAAAGGAACATTGAACCTGGAATGAAGAGAAGTAGCCTAATCATAATAGAAATCCTAAATCCTAATCCTAAATCCTAAGAGAGAGGAGAGAGCCTCCCTCTCTCTAAAACTACATCTAAATCCTAATAATTGTGAATGTGAATGTATATCTGAATTGAATGGATTTGCCCACTTTATAGCCTCTAATCTGTGTTTTCTGGGCCGAAAACTGGGCCAGAAACAGCCCAGAAATCGCTGGTTACGAAATCTGCCACGCTGGTTTTTTGTCACTGCGACGCGTCCGCGTCACTTATCATCAGGGAAACTATGGTATATTATATATCATTTCGAAGCGCCGGATGTTAGATTTTCAATGAAACTGAAACCGCATCATTTGTATCTCTGTAGCTCACATTATGATCATTTGAGTGCGAAGAGGTCAGGGCTGACAGCTTTGCAGTTTCTTCAATTTCTTGTATTCCTTCCACTTTTGAATGCTTCCTTTCCATCCTCTGAGCCACTCCTGCCCTGTAATCTCTGAAATCACTTAACACACATGTCACGGCATCGAATGATAATAAGAGAGGATTAAAATTAGTAAATTTAAGGCCAAAGAAACATGTTTTTCAATCATAGCTCAAAATCAGGAAGGAAAACGTAAAACATGCGATTTCTATGAATAAGCGTGAGAATAATGGATAAAATCCACTAGATTAAGCACATGATAAATCATAAAATAGTGGTTTATCAAATGTTACTTGGAGCCAAAGAACAATTTCAAGAGTTTGGATTTGGGATTATCGCTGAGCAAACAAATTACCGCTGCTCTGCCCTCCTCGGTCAAACCAAGAACCAGATTTCAAATCCTTAATTTTATGGTCTGTGTGAAGAAAAAGAAAAAAGGGTTTACAGCTGGTTCAAGGTCCAAGAATTTGACTTTGAAGAAACCTTAACCGTGGCTCAGAACAAGGTATAAAAGCAAAAATGATTCTCGTTAGAGCTCAAGGAGAGAGAACTAGAATCTGAGTTTGTTTGAGAGCTTCATTGAGAGAGTTCAACATTTTGGACAGTATTTCTATATCAAAGAAATATTCTACTAAGATGGAGAGCTTCATCAGAGAATTCTGAATCCGGTTTAACTTATAGCACAAAGGTTGTGAATCATCATCTCCTTCATATTTTACTACTTGTATTTCTATTTATATGTATATCTTTCTTTGTATTCTGTCTCAGGTAAAAGGCAAGAAAGAAAGATGCTGGGAGAAAGCCATAGACTAAAAAAGGTTGAGTAAAACACTTGATAAAAAAGCCAAGAGTAATTTCAGATTTCTTTTGGTTATTTTTTGTTTTGAATCAAGTACCTAAGAGGTATCCTTGCTAAGTTGGGTAAGAACATAGTGTGTCTAGTTTAAGTTATTTCATAACCAAATCAAGTTTATGTTGAAGCTTGATGTGTCTCAGATAGGATTATGTTGAATCCTAGAGAATTGGTGTATGTAATACTTAAAAGATAGTAAAAATTCTACCAATGTTGTGATGGAGACTGGATGTAGGTTGCATTGCACAAGGTAACTAAACTGGGATATATGGCTATATCACCTTCTTCCTTTCTGCTCAATTCTGTTTTTCTTGTTTTATGAGACAAAACTGAATTATCTCCGGCATAATCCACCGCTCAGACTGAACAGAAGCAAAGTTTTAATTTCTGGTTTGAGGCTTAATTAATCAAAGTAAAATAAGGCCATAAATTCAACCCTCATTCTCTAAGCCTTCTAAAACCTTCAATTGGTATCAAAACTAAGTTTCAAGAATCAAGCTTCACAGCTTGGAGGAAAGGTCCAATAGCAAACAACTTGGATTCAACTACAGTGGCCTATACTCTAATAGAGGGTCAGTTAAACAACAGGCCTCCCTTCTTCAATAGGAAGAACTATGCTTACTGAAAGGAAAGGACGCAGATCTTCATTCAATCAATTGATTACAACATATGGAAGATTGTTGTGAGTGGTCCCAAAATCCAAACAAAGACTAGTGCTGATGGAGTTGTGACTCCAAAGGAGGAAGCCAAATGGAATGAGGATGACAAAAAGAAGGTTGAGCTATATGCTAAAGCTATAAAGTTGTTACACTGTGCTCTCAGCTTCGAGGAGTACCAAAAGGTGTCTAGATGCAAGACAGCAAATGAAATCTGGGAGAAACTCCAAGTTACACATGAAGGTGATGACAAGTCATCTTATGCTAGCTTTTCAAGCATTTTTCACTTGTTTCATTAGGTTTTATGCACTTTCTTGCATTATAAGTAAGTGGTTTGGAGTGGATTTGCATGGTTAGGTCAATTCAATTAACCATCATTTATTTGACACAAAATCATAAGGTTTAAGCTAGAATTAGTTGGTTTTTGAATGATTTAGAAACCTTGTCAATTTGGAGATGCTTTGATTGGTTGTTTTGGTTACTTGTAGGTGAAGAAATGGTGGAAAAAAGAATTTTTGGCACACTTTTGAAGTTAGAACACGCTTTGGACCTTAGGCCACGCTTTGAAAAGCGTGACCCATGACATAAAAGCGTGGCACTATCTAAAGGAGAAAAGGCATAGCGCTACATTGAGAGTGTTAACTGAGCGCTAGAAGGAGGCACTCAAACATGTAGTGCTCCGTTAATTTATTTCACTTTTTCGTGGATCTCAACAAAGAAAAGCAAGGAGCAAGCACTCAAATTGGGGCACCCAAGGTTCAAAATGGGGACAAGCGCATGAAAGAAAGGGCGCTACGTGTACTTAGTTCACTGAGCGTTATGCTTAACAAAGAAATGGGCACAATTGAAGCCACCAAGACTCGAAGTGGAGACCACACAAGGCACAATGTAGCGCTACGTTAACTTACCTCACTGAGCACTATTGGCATGAGGAAATTGCTACCAAAGTGGGACGGCCAGGGCTCGAAGGGAGAGACAAGTGCAAGCAAGGGGTGCTACGTTACATTAGTTAACGTAGCGCTATGAATGAAGCTTGGCACGAGCCCAGGAACAAGGCAAGGGACGCTACATTATTTGACCAAACTGAGCGCTCTACTGGGAGGTGGCCCATGGTTCATTTTCAAATCAAAAGCCAATTTCAGATCCACTTCTTCACCAATTTGAAAAGCCCACTCCAAATTCTAAAATAAAAATTAAAAAGTGTATAAATATGAGTTAGTTTGATTTGTAGAGGGAGACTTTCTTTTTTTTTTTATTTTACCTTTTGCTCACTTTTCAATTTTACTTTTAGCTCAATTTTAGTTATTTTTTTATTTGGGAATTTGGATCTGAGTTCTTCTTTCTACATTTTTCATTCTGCAACTTCGGCTATCTGTTCTTGGAATTTGAATTGAGATTGAAGAGCTTCATTGATTCTAAGTTTGAGAATCATCTTTTACCTCTCTTCTCAATTGTTCTAAGAATTGGATTTGAATTTAGTTTTCTGTTTTCATTTTCTTTCTTCTGCAACCTCTACTTTCTGTTTTGAATTTTGGATTGAGATTGAAGGAATTATGTTTCAAGTCTTGATCTGAAATCCATCTTTGTTCTTCTTCTGCATAATTCTGAGAATCATCTTCCACTCTTCCTCTCAATTGATCTAATTGGGTTTTAATCTTCTCTGCTATTTTTAAATTTCATTTTCTTTTGCAATTACTTTTCTATTTGATCTAGAGAGCAATTGAGATCTAGATATGCGTTCTAATCTCATTTCTCTTCTTCGATCTTCAATTTCTCTTTAGGATTTCACAATTAAGCTAGGTTTCTTTTCTGTTTTGCTTCTTCAAGAAAATTTCCATTTCGGTTTAGATCTTCTGCAATTCATTTCATCTTCTACTTCTCTGATTGATTGCATTTTACATTTTCTTGTTGAATTCCAAAACCCAGCACCCAAATCCCTTTTACTCTTCAAGCAATTTACATTTCTCAGCAGTTTAGATTTAGTAATTTAGTTTTCTTGCACTTTAAGTTTCAGTTATTTACATTTCTTACAATCTAAGTTTCAGTCATTTACATTACTTGCACTTTAAGTTTCAGATCTTTTACTTTCTTGCACTTTAAGTTTCATGCAATTTACTCTTCTGCACTTTATTTTTCTATCAATTTCCCCTCTCCCTTTTATTTTCATGCAATTTAGCTCTGCTATTCAAGTTTCACTCAAATCATCAACTATTTGCTTAACTAAATTCATCACCTAACTAAAATTGCTCAATCCATCAATCCCTGTGGGATCAACCTCACTCTTGTGAGTAATTACTACTTGATGTGACCCGGTACACTTGCCGGTGAATTTAAGTGTGGAATCTGATTTTCACTCATCAGAAGGCACCAAACAAGTCAAAGAAACAAGGATCGATATGTCACGAAAAGAGCATGAAATGTTTACCATAAAGGATGGAGAAAGCATTGATGAGATGTTTGCAAAATTCTCAATCATCATCAACAGCCTTGATGCTATGGGATTGACATACACTGAACAAACTCTTGTGAGAAAAGTCCTTAGAAGCCTTACGAAAGAATAGAAAATAAAAGCCATTGTCCTAGCTGAGAGTAACAACTTGAGTCCACTAACCTATGATAAGTTAAGAGGGAAACTTCTAGCCTATGAAATCACATACACAAGCCAATACACAAAGAAAAAGGGAGTAGTCTTAAAATCAAAAGTAGAACCTAAGGAGAGTGAATCTAGTGATTGTTTTTCAGATGATGAACTTGTATTTTTTGGTAGGAGACTAAGGCGGCTAATGAGAAACAAAGGCAGGCACAAGGGCTCAAGCTCAAAAGAGTACAAGAAGAATTTGAGCAAAGTAATTTGTCACAATTGCAAAGAGGCTGGACATTTCAAGTTCAATTTCCCAAAGCTTAAGAAGCAGGACAAAGGGAGGAAAGAAAAGAAGAAAGTGCTCATGGCTTCTTGGGAGGATTTAGAGAATGATTTGGATGAGGAAGAGGACTCTGAATATGAATCTCAAGTCTGTTTTATGGCTGGTGAAGATCAACTAGATGAGGTAAATTACTATGACCTATCTATGGATGATTTACATGTTATTGTTGATGATCTCAGCCACTATTATGAGAAACAACTAAATAAATATAACAAATGCAAATCTAAAAATGAAGTGTTGAAAGCCAAAAATGATTTCTTGAAAGAAAAAGTGAAGGAGAACAAATGTGCTATTGATCTTATTGAAGAAAATAGATTCTTGAAATCTGAAATTGAAAAGTAAAAAAAAAAGCACATTGTTGATCCTTCTCAAGAAGTTGTTGCTGAAAATAAAAGATTAAATAAAATGATTAAAAGATTAAATAGTGATTTAGCACAATTTGCTCATAGTTCAAGCATCTTGGACAAATTACTTGCAAATCAAAGACCATTGTTTAAAAAATCAATTGCAAAAATCATGGCTTCTTCTTCAAAAACAAAACCAACTTTTAATAAATCTGGTCTTGGATATTTTTCCAACAATGATGCTACCTTTAAAAAGCCATATTTTGATGAAATTGTATCATCCTCAAGAACCGAACATGTTCCAAACAATTCGGGTCTGGGCTACTTTTCTATAATAAGGTTGCTTTCAAAAAACTACATTTTTATGAAAGAACCTCATATTCAAGAAACCCATTTACTTAAAAAAATTCTGATTTAAGACCTTTTGCTAAAAGAGGTGCTAATACTAGAAATGAATTTGTCAAAAGAAATGCACCCTTTTCAAGAACCTGAAAATTTCACTCGTTTAATCATTATCAGCATCAATGCTTCAATCAATCTCAGTAACATGCACACAGTAATCATTGCTTTAATTGCAATAAACCTGGTTACTCTTACTCCCAATGCTTTATTGACAAAATAAGAACAGGGAACAAAACATACAAATTTGTTTGTGATTTTAATGCATTTGGGCAACCAAGATGGATTAACTTCAAAGGATCCAAATTAGTTTGGATACCTAAGGTTACTGGTGCGGATTTTGAGAATATCCATAACTAAACTGGCAAGTGCACCAGGTTGTCCAAGTCTTATCTTAGGTTATTGAGGGTCGATCCCACGAGGACTGATGGGTGAGCAATAATGGTCGACTGATTAATTTAGTTAGGCAAGCAGAAAAGTTGGTTTGGTGATTTGAAATAGCATTAAATAGTAATTCAAGAGTAAAGAAAGCAAATAAAGGACTTGGTGAGAAATCAATAAGAGAAAACAATTAAGTTATTGAAAATGTTTATTTTTCTGGATTAAGTTTCCTTACCAACTATTTTAATCATGCAAGATTCAGTTCATGGCAAATTGTAATTGACTAAACCCTAATGTCTTAGTAATGTAGTCTCCTCTAACCTTCATCAACTGTGAATGTCTTGGTCACTTGATTCCGATTAGAGGATTAAGTTCAAATCTAGTTTATGGCCACAAAAACCCTAATTACCCAAAGCTTAGAGGATTATATGTCACGTATCTCAATTAGTTCAAGTAATTAGTGTAACACCTTAATTAGCCTAAGCCTTACCTTGCGTCGTAAAGCAAAGGTTAATCAAAGGTTACGACAGTTCTAAGCTTATACATAATATATATAGAAGGAATTAATAATATCTAGAAGCCCGATGAAGGATATAGCTCAAAAACAGGATTTGAAAAGTGCAAAACATACTAGCAAAGCTACTAGCTTAAGGCACAAGGAATAGGTATAGCATAATAAAATATCATAGTATAATATCATAAGGATCTAGCCACGGCTTGCGGAGTTTAAGCTGGCTAGTCATATATACAGACAAACAGAAACTTGACAGTAAAACAGCTTATACAAATTTTGTTCTCTCAAATACAAGCCTCTAGGCAAAGCAAAAATACAGAAGTGAGAGACATATACAAAATAAACCAAAAGAGACTCAAAAAGTATCCAGATCCTCCGCTCTTGTCACCATCCAAACAACTCACCGAGGTGGGTTGTGACCTGCATCTGAAAAACAACAACAGAATATGGTATGAGAACCGGAGGTTCTCAGTATGGTAACAGTGCCCAGTGATGTAGGATATAAGACCCCGGGATGCTGAAGGCAATCCTAGGCTCCAATCCATCACAAGATTCGATCTTAAGGCATACTAAACAATGAAGCATAACTTAAACCATAAAACAAATAAAGCCTTAGCAGTATAAAATGGATAATCTAACATATGGGATTACTAACTAAACTAGTCACCGCTGTCCCACAGCCTTCGCCAACTTACCCTCCGTGTGATCCCATCGCCACCTCCTACCTAACCTCCTCACAAACCAGACAAACACAGATAATGCAAACAAGGAAACCACAGGTAATATTCGAATATATAGCAAGTAATTCAAGAAGCAAGTAGGCATATTATACAACTAGGCAAACCCAAGTAATCAAAGCAAGCAAACATATAGAAGATGCATATAATGAATGTCTACCCTATTGACTGTGATATCACATGTCGGTTATGGTGCTAAATCTGACGGCAAATTCGGTCGACAAGTCCCGGATTTGTCTCTCTATTGCGCATAAGGAGGAATAATTCCGAGGGAGAGTGCCCTACCACCTTCTCCTTTCAGAGGAAAATATTCTGAGGGAGCATGCCCTACCACCTTCCTCTGGTTGTCGCATAACTCCATGGGTTAGTGCTCTACCACCTCGCAATCAGAGAGAAACCCATGCTCAGGAGGAAAATTCCGAGGGAGAGTGCCCTACCACCTTCTCCTTTCAGAGGAAAATATTCCGAGGGAGCGTGCCCTACCACATTTTTCTGGAGCAATCAAAATGAGTGAAAAGCTCAACTTTAAGCCTCACATCCGAACGTAGGTGGGATACTGCCACAACCCCTATGACAGATAGTAATGCATTTTATAATTACGTAATCAAACTCAGAGGCCACTCCTCATAGCACACTTCCACTCATTCTCATTCCATTAACCATAATCATCCATTTCCAAGTTTTCAACTCATCATAAC
Source organism: Arachis ipaensis (assembly GCF_059453495.1). Lineage (NCBI taxonomy): Eukaryota > Viridiplantae > Streptophyta > Magnoliopsida > Fabales > Fabaceae > Arachis > Arachis ipaensis. The sequence goes on from NC_142443.1 coordinate 49,815,452, forward strand.
CATCATCTATCCATGACTTTCTATTCCAAACTCGCTAGTTCATCAATTTCTCAATTCATATACCATTCTCTTTTCACACTTCCCCAAACCTATCCTCAGTACCAGAAACCTAAGCCTCCATTCTCTAACCTTTCAAACTAATACCAATTCAAATCTCCTAGGACATTTCCCATATTTTAATACCCAAAGATAAGCCTAAGAGTCTTAAAATGGTGTTATAGAAGTGTACAACCTTGTTGGGAAGGCGAATTAATTGAAAAGAAAGTTTAAATTTGTGAAACAGGGCGTGTGCGTACGCACAAGGGTGTGCGTGCGCATGCCCGGGAAGATTTTATAAGTGTGCGTATGCATAGGGGTGTGCGTACGCACAGGTACTAAGATTTACAAGCCTGTTCACTCGCACAAGCTGTGCGAGCGCCCCCAACAGGCAACCCTTCCCGACTTGTGCGTGCGCACATGGCTATGCATACGCACAGGTCGTATTTCTTCATTGATGTGCACGCGCACAAGCTGTACTAACGCTACAAGCAGAGAGCCTTTACCTTCCTGTGCATAAGCACAGGTCTGTGCATCCGCACAGATTGAGAATTTCACAAGATTGTGCGTGCGCACATATCAGAAATCCTGAAATTCTGCAACTTTGCAGAATTTCAGATTTTTAACACCAACTTTGAGTGATCATAACTCCCTCTACAAAATTCCAAATTTTACACACTTTATATCGATTCGAAGAGTTTTCAATGAAATTTAAATCTAAACTAATTCCAACAGATTTTGAAAACCGTGGCAAAAGTTATGATCAGACAAAGTTCATCAAAAACCTACTTTTACCAAAAGTCTCAAAACTTCAACATTACCAACATCTCCAAACAAAACCAACCAAAACCCCTTCAAACTCTAATTCTATCATAACCTACCCTTTATAGCATATTATACCATTCTCAACCACCAAACCTCAATTATGTGATACCAAAATCAATCCTCCACCAAGACTTTCCTCAATCCTAATTCAATCATTACCCAAACCTCAAAATCTATCCCATTTCATATCTATTTCAACTCTCACACCATCTTTACTAATTTCAACATCATAATTCATCAACATATTCCAAAATCATCAACTCATCATAATTCACATCATTTAGCAACAATCTTAACACTCACCTTCATTATATTAACAACATCACTTACCATCGTCAATTACCAACCACATCAACAACAATAAATCACATATCCAACATCAAACATCATAATCCCTAAATACCAACAATCATTATCAAATTCACATATTTCTTATCTCAAAACTCCATATCATCATTATCTATATACAAGTTATCCTCGCACATCAAAATCACACACAATCATTATAATTCATTCCTATCCTATGGGTCACTAGCCTAAGTGTCCATGAATATTATATACTACATAGAGGAAACCGAAACCATACCTTTGCCAATTCCCAAAATCTCCTTAACCCACAACGAGCACCACAAGATCACCAACAAGCTTTCCAACATTATCCAAGTTTCCAACAATCACCAACAAGCTCCAAACTCACAACAAACAAGCTATATACACACAAAACATCACTAATCAAGCTAGGGCTCAATATAAACATAATTTCACAAAGGTTTCAAGAGCTCTTACCTTGTCCAACAGTTTTGGAAGCCAAAACCACCAACAATCAAATGCTAGAGTGTACCTAAAACACCCAAGACACAAGATTTCACTCAAAACCAAACCCTAAAACTCAAAATTCTCAAAGGCACAAAAACTGGGCAGGGAAACTCGAGAAACTTACCACAATGCTTAGATAGAAAGGACGGGCTCGGTAAGAGCATCGCGTAGCAACTGACGGCATGCGAATCGGAGCACCGTAGCTTAGGATATCGCGGATTGAATGGAGAAGTGAATAGTGCTTTTCTCTCTTCTCTTCTTCTCCTTGCAGCTGGTGTGTGTGTGTGTTTATGGGTGAAGGGTTCATTAATGAACCCTTATATATGTTGGACTTGGGCCCAACTTGGGCCCGGTCCAACCCGTTAGCATTTTTAGCCCGTTCGGCCCAACTTTAGGCCAAACCTTTAAAATTAACGCCCGATTTTCTATTTCTAATATTTTCTAAGGTTTTTTACTGTTTTCACTTTTTCTTGCGCAGCACCGGGCAGACTTGAACCGGTTGAACCGGTTCAACTACCGGTTCACAATTTTTATGATTTTTCGCAGAAAACACATTTTCTGACTAGGAAGGACCTACTGAGCCCAAAAATCATGTTTAAATCTCCAAATTCTCATCCTAAATTTCCAAAATTTAATTTGGGCATCTAAATAATTTTATCTGTGAAAAATCCGGTTCTTACATCCTCCCCTCCTTAAAAAGATTTTCGCCCTCGAAAATTTGAATCACGCGATGTAATATACATATACATATTCTCCACGAAGCATCCTACTCTTAACGTTACCAGCCCAACAAATTGGCAACGCATCTCGTTCACCATCATCCTACCGTGTCGACGTTCTCTCTTGCTAACTTCTCGATAGAATAGTTCACTCGGATAGGCAGAAATTGAGCGGATTTGGTTAAGCGAACCACGATCACCCAAACCGCATCAAATCCCAACCTAGTCCTCAGAAACCTGGTCACAAAATTCATCGATTCCTTCCTACTTCTATTGAGGAATCTCAAGAGGCTGTATCATTCCTGACGGCTGCTGATGCTCTATCTTCACCTTTTGACACGTCAAACATTTGGATACCACTGTAGTTGCATCACCTTTCATCCTAGGCCACCAGAACATCTTCTTTAAGTCATACTACATCTTTGCACTTCCGGGATGAACAGAAAATCCACTGTAGTGAGCCTCTGACAACAAGTCTTGCCTCAACCTCCCGATATTCGGTATGCAAATTCTCCCCGTATATCTCTTCAATCCTTTACCATCCTTAGTGAAATCCTCACAGCTCTTATCACCGACTGGTTGAAACAATTTCTAAAGCTTCTGCTTATCCTGCTGAGCCCTCTGAATCTCCATCTTAAACGTGCTTAAAATCTGCAACTGGTTCAAACAAGTTCTTCCGACAAACTCACCAATAGATCACGTCATCGAATGGAATAAAGGAGAATTAAAATACAAAATTAAAAGTCTCTAGGAAGCAAGTTTTCAACCATGAAGTATTTTTAGGAAGGAATTATAAATGCATGCTAATCATATGAATAAGTGGGTAAAGATTTGATAAAACCGCACAGTTAAGCATAATATAAACCATAAAATAGTGGTTTATCAATCTCCACACACTTAGTCATTAGCATGTCCTCATGCTTAGTTGAAGGAGATAAAATAAATGAGTAGGAACATGTAAAACTCATGCAATGCAATGCAACCTATATATGTGAATGCAACTATATGATTCTTGTCCACTTGGTCAAAGTAAATAAGCTCTTCAAGACAATCACAAATCAAATTCCACTAATTCAATTCTTATACAGTAAGAACAGATAAAAATGCAAGAAGGTAGCTCATGAAAGCAGAGAACATAGAACTTAAGCATTGAACCCTCACTGATGATGTATGTATGCTCTAATCTCTCTAGTGTATAGGGTAATCACTCTATCCTTCTCTAATCATGCTTTCTAATTTTTGTTCTTCACCTAACCAATCAACAACAATTAATATACAAATGCAAACATCATGAGGTCTTTTCAAGGTTGTAATGGGGCCAAGGTATGGGTAAGGGTACATATATGGCCGAGTAAGCTTATAAATTGAATCTTTAATTAACCCAAGCTTTCACCTAACACATATATATATTCTTTATAGCTTAAATTTCACACCTAGCTACCCAAAATTTCCCTTTCATATTCCTTACTCATGCATCAACTTTATTTTGATTTTATCGTATATGCATCGATCTTTGAATTCTTAACTTAACATTGGAGTAATTTTGTCCCCTTATTTGATTATTGAATACTTTTGGATTTTTTTTTATCAAACATAGTTTATCAATGCACATAGATTTTTAATTTTCTACAGTTTCACATGAGTGGGTACCCAAATTCCCATTATATCATCATGACACATTCCCTTATTATCTTTTGTTCCCACAATTTTCCCATACTTAATTAACACATAATTCTATCTTAAGCTAACCAAAGATTCAGTTGGGATATATAATTGTTTTTCCGCTTAAGGCTGGTGATGTGGTAAAGTAAAGAACAAATGGGATTTAAAAGCTCAAAGTGGCTAACAAAGGTAACTTGAGGGATAGGCTTAATTTGGATAAGTGAGCTAAAAAAATAATGGCCTCAATCATATGCAAGCATATAAATATAATAAACATTGGACATATAGGATGAAACAAAGTATAGATTACAATCATAGAGAAGTAAACACACAAGAATAAAATAATTATGGTTAAATAATATAAGCATGTATTTAAGCTCAAAGTCTCACAGGTTGTGTCTTCTTTAGCTCAAAAACCATGTTCCAAATATAACTTCAAGCAAATTTAACACAAAAGTTTTGATTAAAATTAGTAAAATTTTGTTCTAAAAATAGGGTCTTAGAAGAAACTTATTGTCTTTTCAATCAAGTAGAACATGCATGCAACTAATCTATTACTATGCAATCTATCCTATTCTAAAAAGAAAAACTAACTAAATATCCTATTTTATTGGTGTTAGGGAAGAGAATTTACCTCCAGAAGTCAGGTACTGACCGACCTTCCCACACTTAAGGCTTTGCACCGTCCTCGGTCCATCTGTCAGGAACAAGGGTGGGCTGGTAGCAGTATCTCCACAGTCGGGACCATCATGGCTCCCTGTGCTGGTAAAGAAAGTGGAGTCCGGGGTGTCTAAGTTTCGGTATTTTCCCTTAAGTAGCTCCTTGAGGTATGTGAATCGGCGCTTGTTACGGTACTCTCTTAGCTTTGTTTTGAGTTCCTGCCGATCCAACCTTTCAAGTATTTGATGGAGCAGTTGATTGGTTGTAGGTGCTTGTGGTGTTGAAGGAGGAATATCTTCAGCCAATTCAGTAGGCTGGCTTGTAGTGGCTGCTGGAGGTCTGATATATTTCCCGTTAGGGACATACTGATCATCCCGTGGAAGCATGGCTTTGGTGTCCCCAGCTCTGTAGGAGACTCCGGCTGCTGAGACGAGATCCCAGACCAAGGCGGGAAAAGGTAAGTTGCCCGCGATTTGTACGTGTCCCATAGCGTTCCGGATGTGTCTTGGTAGGTTCAGAGGGTGATCTGTAAGGATGCACCATAGTAGAACAGCCATGTCTGCAGTGAAGGAAGACTCGTGAGTGCTCAGAAAGACGTAATGGGACATAATCTGTGCCCAAACGCAAGCCTCCAAGGTAAGTGCGGAAGCCAATATTCCCTTAGGACGGGAACGATGGTATCCGTAGATCCATCTGCTGCCAGGTAGGGCGATAACTCTGAGAACAGCGTCCCAGTCAAATTGGTACATTTGGTGCTTGAGTGCGGCTTCTTAAAATGCGTCCAATCCTTTTGGAGTAGGGGGAAGATCTAAAGCTCATTGAATGGCCTCTTCTGTAATGGGGACTTGCTTCTGTCGGACATAGACAGACTGCAGGGTTGGCAGGTGAAAATTGGAGTAGAACTCTACTACCCAAGAAAGATTAACCTGCCGTGGCTGTCTCTGTAGGAAACCCCATTGTCTTCGTTCAATTTGCGGCTCAACAAATTTAGCAATACGGGTCGGGAGGATAAGAAGGTATTCGTTGTTGTAACTCCTTTCTGCCACGATGGGGAACATCTGTTCACAGAAGCGATTGGTAAATCGCGCAGTGTCCTTTGCTGGGAAAGCTTTCTCTTTTTCATCAACCTTTATAATCCTCTTAATTCTCTTTGTTGAGGGCTTTACTGCAGTTGAAGATGGCTCTGCCACTAATGCTCTCTTTGTCCCTCTTCTTGCTGGTGGTTTGGGAGTAGCTTTCTCCTTGCCTTTCTTGGTGGCCATCCTAAAAGGGAGAAAAGAGAAAGTATGTCAAAATGTCATGGGATAGAGTAAGGAAGAGGGTGGGTAAGGTGGTAATCAATGCACATTAAAAGATGAATGAAATTAACACATGGTCATGACTACATGTGAAAAATCATAAATAGAAATATAGCAAGTGCATATGATGACAATTAAATGCATGGTATTTATTGGCATGCAGGCAAAGGCATGAGTAGCATAGATCAAGCATTTAATGTCCCAGTGAGGTTACCAAGCCTTTCAAACTAATAACCTGTTTGTAACAACAATTAATAAAATATAAAAAGGGGTTTTGTGAAAAGCAAGCATTTAGAGTAGTAGAATAAAAGAAATCTAAAAATAGTGCACAATGCCATACGGCGTTTTCACAAACACATAGCATGCATGGTAAATAAGCTATTGAAAGTATTAAATTGAACATGCAAGCAACCCTTTTAAAAAGTAATATATAATTGTCAAACAATTCCTGAATAATTTACATGCAAATCATAGGAAAGAATAGTGACTCAGATAAATTTCCAACACCAATTAAAAGAAAAATAAAGAAAAAAAAACATGGATAATGCTAGGAAAAAGAAAAGAAAAAGATAACATAAAAAGAAGAAGAATAGAAAAGTAAGGAGGGAGGAAGAAAAGAAAAACCTTGTTAATGGTGGTGAGAGAGAGAAAAAGTAGAGAGTAAGAAAGAAGGAAGAAGGAAGAAGGAAGAAATAAGGAGGGAAAAGAAAAAATAGGATTTGGGGAAGAGAAAGATAAGATATTTTGGCAGATTATGTTAATCTGTGCGGCGCAAGTGACGCAGACGCGTGGAAGACGCGTTCGCGCGGATGGCACTTAGATGAGTCGACGCGGTCGCGTTGGTCACTCGGACGCGTGACTCGTTTTGTGCTACTAGCGCGAGGGCAGCCTCGCGCTCGCACAACTCTCTATTCAAAATGCATTATTGCCAAATACCAGGGTGACGCGGTCGCGTGGTTGACGCGATCGCGTGGGTGGCCAATTTTGGGAGATGACGCAGACGTGTGGGGCACGCGTTCGCGTGGTAGGGACTGTGCGTCCAGCGCCAATCCAGCACCATTCTAGCACAACTTTCTACCATGCACTCTCTTTTACGTCAATTTTCAGGTCACGCGTCCGCGTGGGTGACGCGGATGCGTGGAAGGAAATTCTCCCACATGACACGGACGCGTTAGCGACACAGTTGTGTGGGGCGATTTATGCCAAAGGCACGCCTCCAGCCACACTCTCACGTGACTTTCTGTTCGATTTCTTATTCTTTCTTAGCCACCTACGACGCGGACGCGTCGGCGACGCTGTCGCGTCGCGTGCTCTCCCTCTCTTTTTTTTTAAATAAAAAATATGCAAATGCAGATGCAAACTAAATGTGCTAACAAAGAGAAGAGTTATTGAAAAAGAAAACTAAGAATAAAGAAAGAAACGATCATACCATGTTGGGTTGTCTCCCACCCAGCACTTTGCTTTAACGTCCTTAAGTTGGACGCTCCACTAGCTCAGTCTTCTGCTGTGGGTGGATACTCCAAGAAGAAGATCTCTAGCTCCCTGGGTTTTGCCTTCGCATCATGATATAGCTTCAGGCGATGTCTATTAACTTTGATGAATTCAGAGCTTGAAGGATGACTCAGGTGGAAAACTCCGTATGGCTCAGCCTTCTCTACTCTATATGGACCTTCCCATCTTGATCTCAACTTGCCTGGCATGAGTCTTAGTCTAGAGTTGTAAAGGAGGACAAAGTCCCCAGGTTGGAACTCTCTCCTCTTGATGTGCTTATCATGCACAGCCTTCATCTTTTCCTTGTACAGTCTTGAGTTCTCATAAGCTTCTAGGCGTAGGCTCTCTAATTCTTGCAGTTACAACTTTCTCTCAGTTCCGGCCTTCTCAAATTCCATATTGCACTCCTTCACTGCCTAAAAGGCTTTGTACTCTACCTCTACTGGGAGGTGACAGGCCTTTCCAAAAACTAAGCGGAAGGGACTCATCCCAATGGGTGTCTTGTATGCAGTTCTGTATGCCCAGAGTGCATCTTGTAGCCTGGTGCTCCAGTCTCTTCTATTAGGTTTGACTATCTTCTGCAATATACTCTTTATCTCTCTGTTAGACACCTCAGCTTGCCCATTAGTCTGGGGATGGTAGGCTGTTGCCACTTTATGAACTATCCCATGCTTCTTCAGTAATCCTGTTAGTCTCCTGTTACAGAAATGGGTGCCTTGATCGCTCACGATTGCTCGTGGTGATCCAAAGCGACAAATAATGTGGTTTCTCACAAATGAAACAACAGTGTTAGCATCATCAGTGCGGGTAAGAATTGCTTCCACCCATTTAGAAACGTAATCTACAGCTAACAGTATATAAAAAGAACCATTAGAATTTGGAAATGGACTCATGAAGTCAATGCCCCAAACATAAAAAATTTCACAGAAAAGCATAGTCTGTTGAGGCATCTCATCCCTCTTGGATATATTACCAAACCTTTGGCACGGGGAACAAGATTTACAAAATTCAGCAGCGTCTTTAAAAAGGGTAGGCCACCAGAATCCACAGTCTAAAATTTTTCTAGCTGTTCTTTGAGGGCCGAAATGTCCTCCACTCTCAGATGAGTGATAGACCTCTAAAATGGACTGGAATTTTGATTGAGGCACACACCGCCTAATTACTTGGTCAGCACCACATCTCCATGAATATGGGTCATCCCATATATAATATTTGGACTCGCTTTTCAGCTTGTCTCTTTGATGCTTAGTAAAGTTTGGAGGAAAGGTGCGGCTAACTAGATAATTAGCTACAGGTGCATACCAAGGGATTACTTCAGATACTGCTTGTAAGTCATCAAATGGGAAATTATCATTTATAGGAGTGGCAGTATCCTTAATGTGCTCAAGGCGACTCAAGTGGTCTGCCACTAGATTCTGGTAACCACTCCTATCCTTAATTTCTAAATCAAATTCTTGTAGTAGCAGTATCCAACGTATAAGCCTTGGTTTGGACTCCTTTTTAGCTAATAAATACTTTAGAGCTGCATGGTCTGAGTACACTACTACTTTAATACCAAGTAAATAGGCTCGGAATTTATCCAGAGCAAAAACAATAGCAAGAAGCTCTTTCTCAGTAGTAGTATAATTAGAATGAGCTGTGTCAAAAGTCTTAGACGCATAAGCAATTACAAAAGGATCCTTACCTTCACGTTGAGCCATTGCTGCTCCTACTGCATGGTTGGAAGCATCGCACATGATCTCAAATGGCTGGCTCCAGTCAGGTCCTCTCATAATTGGAGCTTGAGTCAGGGCAGTCTTCAGCTTATCAAACGCTTGTTTGCAATCCTCATTGAACTCGAACTCAATATCTTTCTGCAGTAATTTGGATAAGGGAAGTGCTACCTTACTAAAGTCCTTAATAAATCTCCGGTAAAAACCTGCATGGCCAAGGAATGAACGGACTTCCCTCACAGAGGAGGGGTAAGGTAAACTAGAAATAACATCCACCTTTGCTGGATCTATAGAAATGCCAGTATTAGATACAATATGTCCTAGTACAATCCCTTGTTTTACCATAAAGTGACATTTTTCAAAATTCAATACAAGGTTCGTACTGACACATCTATCTAATACTCTAGATAAATTGTCCAAGCAAAGGCTAAATGAATCACCATAAATGCTAAAATCATCCATAAAAACCTCCATACAGTTCTCAATAAGGTCAGAGAAAAGACTCATCATGCACCTTTGGAAAGTAGCTGGTGCATTGCACAAGCCAAAGGGCATTCTCTTATAAGCATAAGTCCCAAAAGGACATGTAAAAGTAGTCTTTTCCTGATCTTTAGGAGCTATATGAATTTGAAAATAGCCTGTATAACCATCTAAAAAGCAATAATGGGATTTACCTGACAGGCGATCAAGCATCTGATCAATGAATGACAAGGGGTAATGATCCTTGCGAGTGGCTTGGTTAAGACGCCTATAGTCAATGCAAACTCTCCATGAATTTTGCACTCTAGTTGTCAGAAGCTCTCCATGCTCATTTCTTACTGTTGTGATTCCAGACTTCTTGGGCACCACTTGTACTAGACTGACCCATTCACTATCTGAGATGGGGTAAATGATATCTGCTTCAAGTAGCCTGGTCACTTCTTTCTTGACAACTTCTAAGATGGTGGGATTCAGTCTTCTCTGAGGTTGAAGGAAAGGCTTTTCTTCCTCTTCCAGGAATATTCTGTGCTCACAAACTTGAGGGCTGATGCCTACTATATCCGCCAGGCTCCATCCAATTGCTTTCTTGTGTTTCCTCAACACATTGAGTAGCTATTCTTCTTGATGGGAAGTGAGTTCCCTTGCAATGATAACTGGAAATCTCTGCTTGTCCTCAAGGTAAGCATACTTGAGGTTTGGAGGGAGGGCTTTAATTCCAATTTCTGCTCATGGTCAGGCTCTGGATTATCTGGGGCTGGTGATAATGGCAAAGTGCCCTCATTGTCCTCCAAGAGTGTCCCCACACTTGGACCTTGTCCTGTGTACTTCTCTTCTAACTCCTCCTGGTAAACTTTAGCCACAGTTTCATCTATGATGTCACACTGGAAGATAGAAAGGTCATCCGGAGGGTGCTTCATAGCTCCATTTAAACTGAGTTTCACTATTCTTCCATCTATTTCAAAGGAATAAGTTTTGGAAAATGTGTCCAGCTTGAAATTTGAAGTCTTTAGGAATGGTCTTCCAAGCAGGATTGATGATGGCCGTCTGATGGTGCACAGAAGCTGGTGAATTAAAAATTTATTAAAATGGTTACGTTGCAAGTATAGTTCTTAACTCACCGAAAATCTGCCTATCAATTTAGAAATATGTCACAGAGAGTTTAAATTAAAATTACTGGGAGTTTTAAGTCCCAGGTCGTCTCCCAACGAGTTGCAGAAAAGTGTGCTATTTTATTAATCAGATGTTCCAAGAAGTTGAGCTAAGTAAATTGGAATTTAAATTGATGAATTTTAAATAATATAAATAAAATCCTTGACTGGGAATTGATTAGTTAGAATCTCTATCATTGATGGAGTGATTTTTAAGATTGATTTATAATTAATGGTTACTCTGTTTGGTTATCCTTTACTAGGTAAGGGAAAGTCAAACAAGTTGGAATGCCAGATCTATTCATGAGTTACAACCCACTTAGTTCAAAGGGATTGGCGTTGGTGACAGGATAGCAATCCAACATTTAACCTAACTACAAATTTTTCCTTCAATCCTTCCAACTCAAGAGTTCCTTTTAATCAACTCCCCATCAAATAATGAAACTACTCACGCATTGTAAATAAAGAATCCATAGCACATGAAAGGGAATTAAAAGAAGACATGATTATTGGAATTGAAATTGAATTAAATAGAAATAATCCTTGCATTAATTAATCATAAAAGTATCTGAATGACAAAATTGAACATAACAAAGAACATGGAAGAATAAAACCAAGTTAAGAGAACAAACTAGAATGATGAAGTCTTGATGAGGAAATAACTCTTCTCAATGTTCCAATGCTAAGGCCAATTGAAAATTAAAATCCTAAAACTAGAGAGAAAAACCTAAGAGAGTAGAAAAAACTAGATCTAAAACTACTGAATGAATGTCTGTTGTTTCTGCATATTTTCTGACTCTAGTCTGCTGTTTCGGGCCGAGAACTGGGCCGAAATAAGGTCCAAAATCGCCCCCAGCGAATCCTGCAGATTATGCAGATCGCACATGTCACGCGATCGCGTCATCCATGCGGACGCGTCGCTTGCTCTTTTTCCTCTCCACGCATTCGCGTCATTCACGCTACCGCGTCACTTGCGCTTTCCAATTCGCGCGGCCGTGCAAGCCATGCGGCCGCGTCACTGCGATTTGCGCTCCTTCGCGTGGTCACTTGAGCCATGCGACTGCGTCACTTCTCGCTGGTTATCTCCTCAAATTCTTGTGTTCCTTCCATTTTTGCTAGCTTCCTCTCCAATTTCCATCTCATTCATGCCCTATAAAGCCTGAAACACTTGACACACAGATCACGGTATCGAATGGAATAAAGGAGAATTAAAATTAAATAACTAAAGTCTCTAGGAAGCAATTTTCAAACATGTACTGAATTTAAGAAGGAAATCTAAATGCATGCTAAATTGATGAATAAGTGGGTAAGGATCATGACAAAACCACACAATTAAACACAATATAAACTATAAAATAGTGGTTTATCAACCTCCCCACACTTAAACATTAGCATGTCCTCATGCTAAATTGAAGGAGACAAGGAAATAAGTATGAACATGTAGAGACTCATGAAATGCAATGCAATCCTACATATATAAATAAATGCAACTATATGATTATTGTCCACTTGATCAAAAGTAAATAAGCCCTTCAAAACAATTACAAATCAAATTCCACTAATTCTATCATTATACAATAAAACCGATAAAAGTGCAAGAAGATAGCTTATGAAAGCAGGAAACATGAAAATTCAAGCATTGAACCCTCACTGATAATGTATGTACGCTCTAATCTCTAGTGTATAAGGTAATCACTCTATTCTTCTCTAGTCATGTTTTCTAACTTTTGTTTTTCTCCTAACCAATCAACAACAGTTAATATACCAATGCAAACATCAGGAGGTCTTTTCAGGGTTGTAATGGGGCCAAGGTTCAGGTAAGGGTATACATATGGCTAAGTGAGCTTTATAAATTGAATCTTTAATTAACCTAAGCTCTCTCCTAATGTACATATATTCTATAAACTTTTAAATTCATGCCTAGCTACCCGTAATTCCCTTTTTCAACCCACACTCATGTTTCAACTTTGTATTTTAATTCTATCATATGTGCATTGATCTTTGAATTCTGAATTTAACATTGGGGTAAATTTGTCCCCTTATTTAATTGTTTATTATCTTTTTTTTTTGAATTAAAATAAATAAAGCTTATCAATGCACATAGATTTTTGATTCTTATAGTTTCACATGAATAGGTATCCAAATTCCCTTTAAATTTTCATGACATATCCCCTTAACAACTTTTGTTCCCACAATTTCCCATACTTAACTAGCACACACAATTCTATCTTAAGCTAACCAAAGATTCAATTTGGGATATGCAATTATTTTTCAGCTTAAGGTTAGTAATGTGGTAAAATATAGAACAAATGGGGTTTTAAAGGCTCAAAGTGGTTAACAAGGGTAATTGAAAAGGGTAGGCTTGATTTGGATAAGTGAGTTTAAACAAATAATGGCCTCAATCATGTGCAAGCATGTAAATATAATAAATGTTGGACATATAAGATAAAACAAAATATAGATTACAATCATAGAGAAGTAAACACACAAGAATAAAATAATTATGGTTAAATAATGTAACCATACATAAAGGCTCAAATCTTTCACAGGTTGTGTGTTCTTTAGCTCAAACATCATGTTCCAAATACAACTCAAGCAGATTTATCATAAAATTTTGAAAAATTAGTGAAATTTTATTCCAAAGATAGATTTTTAAAAGAAACTTATTGTCTTTTCAATCAAGTAGAACATGCATGCAACTATTCTAACCTATGCAATTTATTCTATTCTATAAAAGAAAGAAAATCTAACTAAAATATCCTAATTATTGGTGCCAGAGAAGAGAATTTACCTCCGGAAGTCAGGTACTGACCAACCTCCCCACACTTAAGGCTTTGCACCGTCCTCAGTGCCATCTGTCAGAAACAGGGGTGGGCTGGTAGCAGTATCTCCATCATCGGGACCGTCATGGCTCCCTGTGCTAGTAAAGGAAGTGGAGTCCGGGGTGTCTGAGTCTCTAAAGTGTCCCGTGAGTAGCTCCTTGAGGTGTTTGAATCGGCGCTCATTACGGCGCTCTCTCATCTTTGCTTTCTGTTCTTGCCGATCCAACCGTTCGATTATCTGCTGGAGCAATTTCTCAGTTGTAGATGCTTGTGGTGTTGAAGAAGGATTATCTTCAACTTGAGCAGTAGGAGGGCGTGTAGTGGCTGCTGAGAGTCTGAGGTATTTCCCGTTAGGGACATATTGATCATCCCGTGGAAGCATGGCTTTGGTGTCTCCAGCTCTGTAGGAGACTCCAGCTGTTGAGACAAGATCTGAGACCAAGGCGGGGAAAGGTAAGTTGCCCGCAATTTGTACATGTTTCATAGCATTCCGGATATGTCTTGAGAGATTCAGAGGTTGGTCTGTAAGGATGAACCATAGTAGAACAGCCATGTCTGCAGTGAAAGAGGACTCATGAGTGCTCGGAAAGACGTAATGGGACATGATCTGTGCCCATACGCGAGCCTCCAAGGTAAGTGCTGAAGCCAAAATTCCCTTAGGGCGGTACGGTGGTATCTGTAGATCCAACGGCTGCCAGGTAATGCGATGACTCCGAGAACGGAGTCCCAGTCGAATTGGTATCTCTGACGCTGAAGGGCGGCTTCTTGAAAAGCGTCCATTCCTGCTGGAATAGGGGAAGACTCAGAGCTTGCTGAATGACCTCTTCTGTGATGGGGACTTGCTTCTGCCGGACATAAACAGACTGCAGGGTCGGCATGTAGAAGTTGGAGTAGAACTCAACTACCCAAGAAAGATTAACCTGCCTTGGCTGTTTCTGTAGGAAACCCCATTGTCTTCGCTCAATTTGCGGCTCAACAAAGGTGGCAATATTGGATGGGAGGATAAGAAGGTATTCATTGTTATAGTTCCTTTCTGCCAGGATAGGGAACATCTGCTCACAGTAGCGATTGGAAAATCGCGCAGCGTCTTTTGCTGGAAAGGCTTTCTCCTTTTCGTCAACCTTTATTATCCTCTTAACTCTTTTTGTTGAGGGCTTGACTGCGGTGGAAGAAGGCTCTGCCACTAATGTTCGTTTAATTCCTCTTCTTGCTGGTGGTTTGGAAGTAGCTTTCTCTTTTCCTTTCTTGGTGGCCATCCTGAAAGAAGGGAAGAGGAAGTAAATTAAATTCAAAGAGATATACAGCAAGGAAGGAAACGGAAAAGAGGGTGATGGATGCACATTAAGATATGCTGACATTAACACATGCTCGCGAGTACGTGTGAAAAGCCAACGATGGAAAATAGCTAGTGCATATAAAGACAAATGAATGCAAGGTGTTTATTGGCATGCTGGGAAAGGGCATGAGTAGCATAGACCAAGCAATACTTTGTAACAAACCATCACGTTTGTATTGATAATTAAATTCAATTAATAAAATAAGAAGGAGAATTTGTGAAAAGCAAGCATTGAATAGTAGAGTAAAGTAATGTAGAAAAGTGCATAGTGCTATATGGGCTTTTTCACAAACACATGGCATGCATGTTAAACAGGATATAAAAAGTATGAAATTGAACATGCAAGCAATCCCTTAAAAATAATAATAATTGTCAAATAAATTGTAACAAGTCACAAGCATATAATGAGGGATAATGACTCAAAAAATTTCTAACACCATGTAATAAGGGAAAAGAAGAATAAAGAAAATAGGAATAATTAAAAGAAGAAGAAAAGAAAAAGAAAATACATGTAGAACAATAAAAAATGATAGAAAAAGAAAGAAGGAAGAAGAAGATAAAACCTTGTTAATGGAGGAGAGAGAAAGAGATAGAAAGGTGAGATAGAAAGGGGAAGGGGGAAGGAAGAAAGAAGGAGGGAAAAGAAAAATTAGGATTTGGAGGAAAGAAAGATAAGATAATTTGGCAATTTAGGTTGAGCTGTGTGGCGCATGCGACGCGGCCGCGTGGGGCACGCGTTCGCGTGGGTGCGCATCAGGTAAGAAGACGCGATCGCGTCAGTCACGCGGTCGCGTGACCCGTGTTGCGATGCTGGCGCGAGTGCAGCCTCGCTCCAGCACAACTCTCTGTTCAATTTATTTTAATAGCCAAAATTGGGTGACGCGATTGCGTGGGTCACGCGATCGCGTGAGTGTGCATTAGAAAATAATTGACGCGGCCGCGTCGGCGACGCGGTCGCGTGACAAGGATTGTGCTTCCAGCACCAATCCAGCACCACTCTCGCACAATATAGCATTGTGCACCCTTTTACGTCAAAAATGCAGGGCACGCGGCCGCGTGGGGCATGCGGTCGCGTGGGAGGCTATGATTCCCAGGCGACGCGGTCGCGTGGGGTAATTTGCGCCATTGGCACAACTCCAGCGCTGCTCCTGCGTAACTTTCTATTCATTTTTATTTTTCTTTACTCCCCCTGCCACGCGGACGCGTCGCTAATTCGATCGCGTCGCGCGGTGAAAAAAAAAATTTTTTTTAAAGAAAGATAAAGACATGCAAATGAAAGAGCACGAAAGCACTAATAAAGAGAAGAGTTATTAAAGAAGAAAAAAAAGACTAAAAGTGAAGAAAAGAACGATCATACCGCGGTGGGTTGTCCCCCACCCAGCACTTTGCTTTAACGTCCGTAAGTTGGACGCTCCACTAGCTCAATCTGTTGCTATGTGGGGATCTTCCAAGTGGAGGATCTCAAGCTCCTTGCTTTTCTGCACCTTCTCACCATGGTACAGCTTCAGGCGGTGTCCATTAACCTTAATAAGTTCAGAGCTTGAAGGATGGCTTAGGTGATAAACTCCGTACGGTTCAGCCTTCTCTACTCTGTATGGACCTTCCCATTTTGATCTTAACTTACCGAGCATTAGCCTTAGTCGAGATTTGTAAAGGAGGACGAAATCTCCAGGTTGAAATTCTTTCTTCTTGATGTTTTGATCATGTACAGCTTTCATCCTTTCCTTACAAATTCTGGAATTCTCATAAGCTTCTAGGCGGAGGTTCTCCAGTTCCTGCAGTTGCAACTTTCTTTCAGCTCCGGCCTTCTCAATTTCCATGTTACACTCTTTAACTGCCCAGAAGGCTCTGTGTTCGATTTCAACTGGAAGATGGCAAGCTTTTCCATAAACTAAGCGAAAGGGACTCATCCCAATGGGTGTCTTGTATGCTGTTCTATATGCCCACAGTGCATCTTGTAGCCTGGTGCTCCAGTCTTTTCTATGAGGCTTCACTATCTTTTGCAAGATACGCTTAATTTCTCTGTTCGACACCTTGGCTTGCCCATTAGTTTGGGGATGGTAGGCTGTTGCAACTTTATGGATTATCCCATGCTTCTTCATTAATCCTGTTAGTCTCCTGTTACAAAAATGGGTGCCTTGATCGCTCACGATCACTCGTGGTGATCCAAAGCGGCATATAATATGGTTTCTCACAAAGGAAACAACAGTGTTAGTATCATCAGTGCGGGTAGGAATTGCCTCCACCCATTTGGAAACATAATCTACAGCTAACAATATATAAAAATATCCACTAGAATTTGGAAATGGACCCATGAAGTCAATGCCCCAAACATTAAAAATTTCACAGAAAAGCATATATTGTTGAGGCATCTCATCCCTCTTGGATATGTTACCAAATTTCTGGCATGGGTGACAAGATTTACAAAACTCAGCAGCATCTCTAAAAAGAGTAGGCCACCAGAATCCGCAGTCTAAGATTTTCTAGCTGTTCTTTGAGGGCCAAAGTGTCCTCCACTCTCAGATGAGTGACAGGCCTCTAAAATGGACTGGAATTCTGATTGGGGTACACAACGTCTAATTATCTGGTCAGCGCCACATCTCCATAAATATGGGTCATCCCATATATAATATTTAGACTCGCTTTTCAGCTTGTCTCTTTGATGTTTAGAAAAATGTGGAGGAAATGTGCGGCTAACTAAATAATTAGCAACAGGTGCATACCAAGGGACTACCTCAGATACTGCTTGCAGGTTGTCAAAAGGAAAATTATCATCTATAGGAGTAGAGTCATCCTTAATATGCTCAAGGCGACTCAAGTGGTCTGCTACTAAATTTTGATTACCACTCATATCCTTTATTTCTAAATCAAATTCTTGTAACAGCAGTATCCAACGTATAAGTCTTGGTTTGGATTCCTTTTTAGCTAATAGATACTTTAGAGCTGCATGGTCCAAATACACTACTACTCTAGTACCAAGTAAATAAGCCCGGAATTTATCCAGAGCAAAAACAATAGCAAGTAGCTCTTTCTCAGTAGTAGTATAATTGGACTGGGCAGTGTCTAAAGTCTTAGACACATAGGCAATAACAAAAGGATCCTTACCTTCACGCTGAGCCAGCGCTACTCCTACTGCATGGTTGGAAGCATCGCACATGATTTCAAACGGCTGGC
Organism: Arachis ipaensis; assembly: GCF_059453495.1. NCBI lineage: Eukaryota > Viridiplantae > Streptophyta > Magnoliopsida > Fabales > Fabaceae > Arachis > Arachis ipaensis. The sequence continues at coordinate 49,833,631 of NC_142443.1, forward strand.
GCCAGTCGGGTCCTCTCACAATTGGGGCTTGAGTTAGAGCAGTCTTCAGCTTATCAAACGCTTGTTTGCAATCCACACTAAACTCGAACTCAATGTCCTTCTGCAGTAATCTGGATAAGGGAAGTGCCACTTTACTAAAGTCCTTAATAAATCTCCTGTAGAAACCTGCATGGCCAAGGAACGAACGGACTTCCCTCACAGAAGAGGGGTAAGGTAAACTAGAAATAACATTCACCTTTGCTAGGTCTACAGAAATGACATTATTAGATACCACATGTCCTAATACAATCCCTTACTTTACCATAAAGTGGCATTTTTCGAAATTCAATACAAGGTTTGTATTAACACATCTATCTAATACTCTAGATAATCCCTCTAAGCAAAGGTTAAAAGAATCACCATAAACGCTAAAATCATCCATAAAAGCTTCCATACAGTCCTCAATAAGATCAGAGAAAAGACTCATCATGCACCTTTGGAAGGTAGCTGGTGCATTGCACAAGCCAAAGGGCATTCTCTTATAAGCATAGGTCCCAAAAGGACATATAAAAGTAGTCTTTTCCTGATCCTCAGGAGCTATATGAATCTGGAAATAACCTGTGTAACCATCTAAAAAGCAATAATGTGATTTACCTGACAGGCGATCCAGCATTTGATCAATTATTGGAAGTGGGTAGTGATCCTTACGGGTAGCTTGGTTGAGACGCCTGTAATCGATGTAGACTCTCCAAGCATTCTGAACTCTAGTTGCTATGAGCTCTCCATGCTCATTCTTCACTGTAGTGACTCCAGATTTCTTGGGCACCACTTGTACTGGGCTTACCCATTCACTGTCTGAAATGGGATATATGATACCTGCTTCCAATAGTCTGGTCACTTCCTTTTTGACAACTTCCAAGATGGTGGGATTCAATCTTCTTTGTGGTTGACGGACAGGTCTTGTTCCCTCTTCTAAAAATATTCTGTGCTCGCATACTTGAGGGTTAATTCCCACTATGTCTGCCAAACTCCACCAAATTGCCTTCTTATGCTTCCTCAGTACATCAAGTAACTGCTCTTCTTGTTGAGAAGTCAGTTCCCTTGCAATAATAACCGGAAGCTTCTGCTCATCCTCAAGATAAGCATATTTGAGATGTGGAGGGAGAGGTTTCAATTCTAACTTTTGATCATGGGCAGGCTCTGGATTATCTGGGGCTTGTGAAAATGGCGAAGTGTCCTCATTGTCAGTTAAGAGGGTCCCCACACTTGGACCTTGTCCAGTGTGCCTTTCTTCAAACTCTTCTTTTTGAACTTCAGCCACACTTTCGTCTATGACATCACACTAGAAGATAGAACGATCTTCTGGGGGGTTGTTAATGACTCCATTCAGATTGAAGATCACTATGCGGCCATCTATTTCAAAGGAGTATGTTCCTGAAAAAGCATCCAATTTGAATTTTGATGTTTTTAGGAATGATCTTCCAAGTAGGATTGATGATGGCTTATCTGAATCATTATGGGGCATCTCCAAGATATAAAAATCAGTGGGAAATGTGAGCCCTTTAATGTTCACCAAAACATCTTCAGCAACTCCAGCCACTGTAATAATGCTTTTATCTGCTAACACAAAACGAGCTGCCGACCTTTTTAAGGGAGGGAGCCTTAAAACATCATATATAGACAAAGGCATTATACTGACACATGCTCCTAAATCACACATGCAATCATAAATTACTACACTACCAATAGTACAACTAACTATACAAGGACCTGGATCACTACATTTTTCAGGTAATCCTCCCATTAAAGCAGATATAGAACTCTCTAAAGCAATAGTTTCTAATTCATTAATTTTGTCTTTATGGATACATAAGTCTTTTAGAAACTTTGCATATTTAGGTACTTGCTGAATAACATCAAAAAGGGGAACAGTTACCTCAACCTTTTTGAATATTTCTACCATTTTAGGATCAGGTTCCAGCTGCTTCCTGGGCTTCCTTGCAAGTTGTGGAAATGGAATGGAGGTAGTGTTTTCTGTGGTGCCTGCGCCTTTTTGAGCTTCTTCCTGTGGTTGAGCTATCTCTTCTTTAGCTATGTCCTGTATATCCTCTTCCTCTTCAACATCTTTGATTTCTACCACCTCTTTAGCTGAGGTGTATTCTGGTGAGCTTGGTTCCTCCTGATTCCTCTCCTGCAGTGTAGTTCCAGACCTCAAGGTGATGGCAGTAATGCCTCCCTTTGGATTGGGTAATGGTTGAGAGGGGATTCCAATGGTGCTTGAAGGTTGGTTATTGGAATTTTGTGCTGAACCAAGCTGTGTCATAAAAGCTTGCAGAGTAGAGGTGAGACCATTCAGACTGGCGTTAATACTGTTCACGATGGTACTTTCCATGGCCAGTTGTCTTTTCTCAAAAGCTTGTAATAAATCTTCATTAGAAGATATAGAAGAATGAGTAAATTGAGAGGTTTGCTGCTGATTGTTTGGTGGTCCTTGGTTTTGCCTCAGGTGAGGTGCTCGGTAAGGTTGATTTTGCTGCCTGTTGTTGTTATTATTCCACCTCTGATTTCCCTGATTATCTCTGCCTCCCCTATTATTGTTGTCCCTCCAATTCTGGTTTGAATTGTCCTGCCATCCATGGTTATTATTTCCACTTTGATTGTACCCTTGGTTGAGGCGGTCATAGAAGTTGTGAGTGGATGCCACCATGTTGTCTTCTTGTTGGAGCTGTGGGCATTCATCAGTGTAATGGCTGTAATCAGCACAAATTCTGCAAATTCTTTGTAGGATTAGTTGTTGGTTTTGCTGCGGTTGAGTTTGCTGAGCTTGTTGATTCAACTGCATTTGCTTTAGCAGGTTGGTCATCTCACAGATGCTTTGATTTAGAGCAACAGTCTCTATGCCAGAAGATACTTTTGCAACGGCTTTTGAACGGCCTTGCTTTTGTCTGTGGTTCCGAGTAGATTCAGCTAAATCACTGATCAATTGCCAAGCTTCATCAGTGGTCTTATACTTCTTCATAGACCCATTGCTGGCACTTTCCAATGTGGTCTTATCTTGGGGCCTCATACCTTGTGTGATATAGCTGAGTAGCATGATCTTGTCAATCATATGGTGGGGGCATGCTTCCAGAAGATTATTGAAGCGCTCCCAATATTCAAAGAGAGTCTCATTGTCATCCTGAATAATTGTAGAGATATCCTTCCTCAGTTTATTAGTAACTTTAGATGGAAAGAATTTCTCCAGAAACTCCTTTCTGAGTGTATCCCAGTTGAATACATTTGCTAGAGGTTGAGTGTAGTACCACTCTCTTGCTTTTCCCTCAAGAGAGAACGGAAAAGCTTTCAGCAGAATTGAAGTTTCATCAGTGCCATCACGCCTGACAGTAGAACAGGCTGCCTGGAAATCTCTCAAGTGCTTGATAGGCTCTTAAGCAGGTAGGCCATGAAACTTGGGCATCAAATTTAACAGTGCGGTCTTTATTTCAAAATCTGTAGCTACCGCTGGATGATGTGCTTGAAACGATTGCATTGTAAAATCAGGAGCTCCTTCCTCCTGAATGATAACTCTTCTAGCTGCCGTGTTTACTGCACGTAAAACAACCAAATCAGTAGAACGGGGGCTGGTTTCTTCCTCAGATTCACTTTCAGATCCGCCCTCAGAGCGGGCTAACCTACGCTGTTCTCGCCCTATTCGTGAAATAGTCCTTTCAATTTCAGGATCGAATATTAGCAAGCGCGGATCAGGAAGTGAACGCGTCATTTGACGGAAGAAACATGCAGCTCATAGTAGCAAAATTAAATAAAATGCAAATAAATAAATTCTAATTAATAAAATTAGCATTCTATTGCAACTCCCCGGTAACAGCGCCAAAAATTGATGGGACGCAGAAGCTGGTGAATTAAAAATTTATTAAAATGGTTACGTTGCAAGTATAGTTCTTAACTCACCGAAAATCTGCCTATCAATTTAGAAATATGTCATAGAGAGTTTAAATTAAAATTACTGGGAGTTTTAAGTCCCAGGTCGTCTCCCAACGAGTTGCACAAAAGTGTGCTATTTTATTAATCAGATGTTCCAAGAAGTTGAGCTAAGTAAATTGGAATTTAGATTGATGAATTTTAAATAATATAAATAAAAGCCTAGACTGGGAATTGATTAGTTAGAATCTCTATCATTGATGGAGTGATTTTTAAGATTGATTTATAATTAATGGTTACTCTGTTTGGTTATCCTTTACTAGGTAAGGGAAAGTCAAACAAGTTGGAATGCCAGATCTGTTCATGAGTTACAACCCACTTAGTTCAAAGGGATTGGCGTTGGTGACAGGATAGCAATCCAACATTTAACCCAACTACAATTTTTTCCTTCAATCCTTCCAACTCAAGAGTTCCTTTTAATCAACTCCCCATCAAGTAATGAAACTACTCACACATTGTAAATAAAGAATCCATAGCACATGAAAGGGAATTAAAAGAAGACATGATTATTGGAATTGAAATTGAATTAAAAAGAAATAATCCTTGCATTAATTAATCATAAAAGCATCTGAATAACAAAATTGAACATAACAAAGAACATGGAAGAATAAAACCAAGTTAAGAGAACAAACTAGAATGATGAAGTCTTGATGAGGAAATAACTATTCTCAATGTTCCAATGCTAAGGCCAATTGAAAATTAAAATCCTAAAACTAGAGAGAAAAACCTAAGAGAGTGAAAAAAACTAGATCTAAAACTACTGAATGAATGTCTGTTGTTTCTGCATATTTTCTGACTCTAGTCTACTGTTCCGGGCCGAGAACTGGGCCGAAATAAGGTCCAAAATCACCTCCAGTGAATCCTGCAAATTATGCAGATCGCACATGTCACGCGATCGCGTCATCCATGCGGACGCGTCGCTTGCGCTTTTTCCTCTCCACGCGTTCGTGTCATCCACGCTACCGCGTCACTTGCGCTTTCCAATTCGCACGGCCGCGCAAGCCATGCGGCCGCGTCACTGCGATTTGTGCTCCTTCGCGCGGTCGCGTGAGCCATGCGACCGCGTCACTTCTTGCTGGTTATCTCCTCCAATTCTTGTGTTCCTTCCATTTTTGCTAGCTTCCTCTCCAATTTCCATCTCATTCATGCCCTATAAACCCTGAAACACTTGACACACAGATCACGGCATCGAATGGAATAAAGGAGAATTAAAATTAAATAATTAAAGTCTCTAGGAAGCAATTTTCAAACATGTACTGAATTTAGGAAGGAAATCTAAATGCAGGCTAAATTGATGAATAAGTGGGTAAGGATCATGACAAAACCACACAATTAAACACAATATAAACTATAAAATAGTGGTTTATCACCGTCTTGAGTTATTAGGGGGCATTTCCAGAATATAGAAGTCAATGGGAAATGTGAGTCCCTTAATGCTCATTAATACATCTTCAGCAACTCCAACCACTGTAATAATCCTATTATCTGCTAACACAAAACGAGCTGCTGACCTTTTTAAGGGAGGGAGCCTCAAAGTATCATATATAGACAAAGGCATTATACTAACACATGCTCCTAAATAACACATGCAGTCAGAAAATATCACACCACCAATAGTACAATTAACCATACATGGACCTGGATCACTACACTTTTCAAGTATACCTCCCATTAAAGCAGATATAGAACTACCTAAAGGAATAGTTTCTAATTCATTAATTTTGTCTTTATGTATGCATAAATCTTTTAGAAATTTCGCATATTTAGGTACCTGCTGAATAACATCAAAAAGGGGAACAGTTACCTCAACCTTTTTGAATATCTCTACCATTTTGGGGTCAAGTTCCATCTGCTTCCTGGGCTTCCTTGCAATTTGTGGAAATAGAATAGGAAGGATGTTTTCTGTAGTGCCTGCATCCTTTGGTGCTTCTTTCTGCAGTTGAACTTCTTCTTCTTCAACCATGTCTTGTATGTCCTCTTCCTCTTCAGCATCCTCTACTTTCACCACCTCTTCAGCTGAGGCGTGTTCTAGTGGGTTTGGCTCCTCCTGATTCCTCTCTTGCAGTGTGGTTCCGGACCTTAGGGTGATGGCATTGATGCCACCCTTTGGATTGGGCAATGGTTGAGAGGGGATTCCACTAGAGCTCAAAGGCTGGTTGTTGGAGTTATTTAGTGATCCAATTTGAGAGATAAGAGTTTGCAAGGTAGAGTTCAGACCATTTAGAGTAGAAGTAAGGTTGTTTTCCATGGCCTACTGTCTCCGATCAATAGATTGTAGTAACTCATCATTAGAAGATGAAGAGGGATAAGTGATCTGAGAGGTCTGCTATTGGTTGTGCTGTGGTCCTTGGGATTACCTCAAGTGAGGTGCTCTGTAAGGATGGTTCTGGTTCTGCTGCCTGTTGTTGTTATTATTCCACCTCTGATTTCCTTGATTGTCTCTGCCTCCTCTGTTATTATTGTCTATCCAATTCTGGTTGGAATTATCCCTCCAACCTTGGTTGGGATTGTCCTGCCACCCATGGTTGTAGCTACCTCCTTGATTGTATCCTTGGTTGGGGCGGTCATAAAAGTTATGAGTGGCTGCCACAGTGTTGTCTTCTTGCTGGAGCTGCAGACATTCATCAGTATAATGGCTATAATCAGCACAGATCCCACACACTCTCTGTGGAACTAACTGTTGGCTCTGCTGCGCTTGTTGTTGACTCAACTGCATCTGCTTCAGTAAGTTGGTCATCTCACATATACTCTAAGTCAGAGCAGTAGTTTTCTTGCTAGAAGATACCTCCGCAACAGCTTTTGACCGGCCTTGTTTATGCCTGTGATTCCTTGTAGACTCAGCCAATTCGCTGATCAATTGCCATGCCTCATCAGTGGTCTTGTACTTTTTTATAGACTCATTGCTAGCACTTTCCAATGTGGTCTTATCTTGGGGCCTCATGCCCTGTGTGACATAGCCGAGAAACACTATCTTGTCAATCATATGGTGGGGACATGCTTTCAAAAGGTTGTTGAAGCACTCCCAGTATTCGTAGAGAGTCTCGGACTCGTCCTGAACAATCATGGAAATGTCCTTCCTTAGTTTATCAGTAACTTCAGCTGGAAAGAATTTTTCCAAAAATTTTCTTCTAAGCGTATCCCAGTGAGAAACAGTTGCTGCGGGTTGAGTGTAGTACCACTCACTCGCCTTTCCCTCAAGAGAGAACGGTAAAGCTTTTAACAAAATAGAAGTTTCATCTGCACCATCGCGCTTGACAGTAGAACAGGCTGCTTGGAAATCCCTAAGGTGCTTGATAGGCTCTTGAGCGGGTAAGCCATGAAACTTAGGCATCAAATTGAGCAGTGCAGTCTTTAATTCAAAGTCTGTAGCCACCGCTGGGTGATGCACATGAAACAGTTGCAGTGTGAAATCAGGGACTCCAGCCTCCTGGATAGTAATTCTTCTAGGTGCTGCCATGTCACCTGCACGTAAATCAACCAAATTAGTAGAACGGGGGCTTGTTTCTTCCTCAAGTGATGTTTTAGATTCGCCCTCGGAGAGAACTAACCGACGCCGAGCCTACCTTATACGTGAAATAGTTCTTTCAATCTCAGGATCAAATACTGGCAAGCTTGGATCAGGAAGTGAACGCATCATTTAATGAAAGAAACATGCAGCTCATAGTAGCGAAATAAAATAAAATGCAAATAAATAAATTCCAATCAATAACTTAGCACTCTATTGCAACTCCCCAGCAAAGGCACCAAAAATTGACGTGGCGGAAATTGGCGAGTTAAGAAATTGTTAAAAGAGATACGTTGCAAGTACAGTTCGTAACCAACCGAAAATCTGCTTATCAATTTAGAAGGGGTTGTCACAAAATTAAAATTAAAATACTGGGAGTATGAATCCCAGGTCGTCTCCCAACGAGTTGCAGAAAGATGTGATATTTTATTAATCAGATATTTTCTAAAAAAAATGGTTTGAGTTGATAAACAGGAAATTAAATCAGAGAATTTATGTAATTTAAATAAAAACCTTGACCGGGAGTAGATTAGTTGGAAGCCCTATCCTTGATGGAGTTCTCTCAAGATAAAAGTGATAATTAAAGGTTGCCTGCTCAGTTATCCTTTACCAGATAAAGGAAAGTTAAGCAAGTTGGAAGTCAGTTTCTATTCACAAGTTCTAATCCTGTCCCTTGGGAAGGACTAGTGTCAGTGATTAGAGGGCGACCCAACGCGAAACCCAACTATAATTTTACTCTTGAGCATCCAACTCAAGGTCCTCCTGTCAATCAACTCCTAATCAAGTTGTAGAACTACTCGCTCATTATGATTGTAAAATCCACGAAATAAGAAAGGGAAATATTGAAAGACATGATAAATAATAATCAAAAGGATCAATTAAAAATAAAAATAGTTCTTGTATTAATAAATTCTAAAAATAATTCAATAATAATTCTGAGTAAATAAAGGACATGGAAAAGTAAGAGACAAGTAAGGAAACAAAATAGAATGACGAAGTCTTGACGGAAGTAATAACTCTTCTCAATATCCCAGTCCAAGAAACAATAAAATCAAAATCCTAAGAACTATGAATGTGTAGAGAGAAAACCTAGAGGAGGAGTAAAATCAGATCTAAAACTAAGATTATACGGAATGAATGTTGTGTTCTGGTCTCTGCATGTTCCCTGGCTCTAATCTGCTTTTCTGGGCCGAAAACTGGGTTAAAACAGGGCCTAAAATTGCCCCTAGCAAATTCTGCAAATTCTGCAGATCGCGCATGTCACGCGATCACGTCATCCAGGCGTTCGCGTCATCCAGCATTTTGCCTTGCCATGCGTGCACGTCGTCCATGCCTTCGCATCACTTATGTAGTTTCCAATCCGCGCGGTCGCGTGAGCCATGCGTTCACGTCACTGCAATTTCCTCTATGTCGCGCGGTCGCATGAGCCATCCGTCCGCGTCACTTCTCGCTAGTCATCTCCTCAATTTCTTATGTTCCTTCCATTTTTGCAAGCTTCCTTTTTAATCTCCAAGTTATTCATGCCCTATAAAGCCTGAAACACTTAACACACAGATCACGGCATCGAATGGAATAAAGGAGAATTAAAATACAAAATTAAAAGTCTCTAGGAAGCAAGTTTTCAACCATGAAGTATTTTTAGGAAGGAATTTAAATGCATGCTAATCATATGAATAAGTGGGTAAAGATTTGATAAAACCGCACAATTAAGCACAATATAAACCATAAAATAGTGGTTTATCAATGACCCAATAGTTGTTCTGAAACCTGCTAGATTCTACACCAAGCAACATGAAGAACATTTTCACAAAATAATGAGTAAGAGGCCAGTGATCCCTGAGGTCAGATTCGAACTAGGAGAAGACGAATACCTGGAGATTCAAGAGGAAATTCGAAAGAGAGGCTGGGAGATTCTAGCCAATCCTAAGATCACTGTTAGATTCAATATGATCCATGAATTCTATGCAAATCTGTGGATGATAGATAAGCAAAAGAAAGATGAAATAGCATTCCATACTTTTCGCACTATGGTCAGGGGGAAGATCATATATTTTCATCTGGATAGGGTGAGATAGATCTTTAAATTACCCTTACAAAGGGATGACCCTGATTCCTACAACAGAAGGGTGGTAGCCAACCCTAAGATGAATCAAGTCCTAGAGGACATCTACCTACCTGAAACTCAATAGATTGAGGATGCAAAAGGCAAGCCAAACCAGCTGAAAAGAATGAACCTCAAGCCAATTGCTAGAGGATAATCGCTCTGAAGTCACTATTCAGAGAGCTGTGATGATTCATTGCATCATGATGGGAAACGAGATTGAAGTTCACCAAATAATCTCTCGTGAGATGTACAAGTTGGCAAATAGGATGTCTACTCATGCCATGCTGGCCTTTCCAAACCTTATCTTTTGCCTATGCTAAGAGGCTAAAGTCCTTATCCATGTGGATACATTTATTCCAGTGGAAAGTCCAATCACCAAGAAAGTGATGGAAAACTCCAAGGTACCAGAGGATCATCCCAAAAGGAAGGCACTTGAACCTCCCCAAGAGATCCCTCCAATTGAGTATTGGGATCAGCTGAAGGCATCTGTGATGCACCTACAGACCACCTTGTATCAACTAAGAGAGGAGCAGAAAGATCAAACTAGCATGATTTGAAAATTAGTCAACGAGCAAGAGAAGCGGGGGCATGAGATAGAAGAGTTGAAGCGCCAGAAGCTCTCCCCTGAAGAGGCCACTGCTTTTTGCTCCAGCTTTTTGCTTCCTGGTTCATTTTCAATTAATCCAAAAGTTTGAGCTAAAGTTTGAGGCAAACTTTTGCTCAAACTTTTTGTTCTCTCTTCCTCCTAGCCATTCCTTCTTGCATCAACCTTTCTCCAAGCTTTCTTCACCTATCATTAATCAACCAAACACATCAAAGCTATGCTCAAAATCATGAGATATTCATTCTTTCATAATATGTGACAATTATAGCATAAAACCTCATGAAATAGCATGAATTCATACATGGTTGATTAAATCAAAGGAAACATGAAAATCTACCCAATTGGCTTGCTTATGGCTTAAGAAAGTGCATAATTCAATTGAAAACAAAAGAAAAAGGCTAGTGAAACTAGGCTAAGATGACTTGTCATCACAACACCAAACTTAAAGCTTGCTTGTCCCCAAGCAAGAAATGAATTATGCTCAATGGTTCTTTCATTTAAGATGGATTGAAGAAAAAATTGTAAGGTCCTGTGAGTGAAGTGATCAAGTAACAGTGGGGTGAACTCTAAATCATATGCTCATGCAAGGGCTTCAGTGCTCACTAGTCCTCACATATTGGGAGTCTTAGGTCTTAGGATTTTCATCCAAATGGTATCATGGAGATCTCTTTATATGTAGTCACCTTGAAGCAGCTTATAATTTCTTTGCTTTGGCCTCGACTCTAAGTGTCATGTCTCAAAGCGGCTCTTTAGATAAGCTTTCAATCAATACTCCTAAACCAGTTGGTTTTAAGGTATTAGGTGTTGAAGCACCCCTAAGGATTTACTTGCTCAAGCCTCTTTCTTTGACACAACTCAACCACAAGCATTTTACTAGGCTAACAACTCTTTGAGTCATTGTTTCTTCTTTCTTTTCTGCCTAGTAATTGATGCTCAGAGCCTTGGGCCATGTTCTTTTTGTTTTTTTTTTTTTGTATTTTCTTTCTTTTTTTTTGTTTTGTTTGCTGCTTCTTGGATCAATAAATTTTTGAGAATCTCCACAATACTTCTTTGAACTTCCTGTCCTGCCTATGAGCTCCCATGCAAGTTTTCACAAGCATGCAACCTCAATACATAATCATACAACTAGAACCACCACTTCTCCTAATCTTTTGCTTTCCTCAAAATTGTTTGATTCCTCAATCCTTCTTTTCAAAGAACTTTCATGTGATGCATTTTTGAAATATTGAGTGCAAACAAGTGTGAAAAGTGTAGTGTTGTGAATAATCAAGCATCTTGCTTATTGAATTACAGAAAAGAAACCATGCTAAACAGACAGATAATCAGGGAAACTAAACCACTCTCAATCATAGCAGTGTTTGATGTAAGATAATCACTTAACAATACAACCTTTTGGAGTTCACTTGCTTTCCTTCTTCTCATCATCATTGCTGGCCCTTAGGTTCATCTTTTGTTTCTTTGGTTGATGATGCTTAATTCCTCCAAAAGCTTGTATGGACCTCTGCAATGATATTGAAAGTTGCTTGTTCCCCAAGCACTTGGAAACCATGGTTAGTCTGGCTGATTTATTTATGGGCTTTTGAACTTACTTTGGTGTGGGGACACCAAACTTAGTACCTTGCCAATGGTTTTCATGCATCAAATTAACCATGTGTGATAATAATAAATTTTTTTTCTTCCTTTTCTTCTTCTTTTTCAAAAGCAATAAAACTGAAAACTAGGAAACAGCAGAATAGTTAACTAGTTCATCCAACATGCTTGAAGCCAGCATTATGCAGAAAGTGAGAATGTGTTTTATAATGGGATTTTGGTGAAACACCAAACTTAGAATCCTGCATTCTCCTTTAGATTGTTTTGGTGTGCAACACCAAACTTAGCTTCTTGCATTATAGATAAAACTAATTAACCTTTTTATTAAAATAACTATAGAAAGAAAACTACCTCAGGTTGGGTTGCCTCCCAACAAGCGCTCTTTTATTGTCACTAGCTTGACATCTTGCTCTTTGATTATGGAGGCTGGAAATCATAATGCCTCAGTTTTTCTCCTCTTGCTGTAGGATTCCTTTCCTCCATGACCTGCACAATCACAAACAATCCAAATAAAAATTGGATATTCTCATGCCAGAATGTAGTCAGAGGATTAGTTGACACCATGTGTCAAACAGTTGGTAAACTTGAGAGATTAATGAACAAAAATTACTTCTCTCGTTTATTTATCAAGCTATGAGAATCATATTCAGCAAGATAAACCAAGGAAACTTCACTCTATTGCTAAAGTGAGGTTTCAATTAGCTCAGGCAAAAATTCAAACAGTTAGTGGGTTAATTGAAAATTAAAGGAACAGAAAAATAAAAATGCTAGATCTAGATCACCACCTCACTTAATCATTGTCAATCTAATCAATCCCCGGCAACGACGCCAAAAACTTGATGGGATATTTTAGCGGAGAAACGAATTTCTCCCAAAACACCCAAACTTAACCGGCAAGTGCACCGGGTCGCATCAAGTAATAATAACTCACGGGAGTGAGGTCGATCCCACAGGGATTGAAGGATTGAGCAATTTTAGTTTAGTGGTTGATTTAGTCAAGCGAATCAAGATTTAGTTGAGTGATTTGTGATTTGCAGAATGTAAATTGCTTGGAAAGTAAAGGGAATGGGTAATTGGCATGAAAGTAAAGAGAACTGAAAATTATAGTGCTGAATCTTAAAGAACAAGAAATTAAATGGCAGAAACTTAGAATGCAAGAAATGTAAATTGCAAAATCTTAAAGTACAAGAAATGTAAATGGCTTGAATTGTAAAGGGAATGGGGAGTTGGATTTGCAGAAATTAAACAAGGAAATGTAAAATTGCAACAAGCAGAGGAATAAAAGAACACTTGGATTGAATCAAATCTAGAAACAGAATTGTAAATGAGCATGAAAACAGTAAACAGGGAATGGAAAATGGGAAATCCGGATCTCAGGACCCAAGAGACTAGAAAACCAAGTCTAGATCTCAATGCCTTCCTAGATCCAACAAGAACAATTGCAAAGGAAATTGTAAATTGCAAAGAAAGTAGATGAAGAACAATTAACCGAAACTGAAATTTAATTAAGCAGAAAATTAAACAAGATCCCAAGGTGAGATTGAAACAGAATTTCTTCAACTCTCCACCCAAAATCCAAGACAAGAAAAGTAAAGAGTGCTGGGCAAGAACAAGGAAGAAGAGAGATCAATTCTCCTCCCAAATTCTCTTGAATTAAAACAACAATGCTAAGAAAAATAAAAGTGAGCTCCAAGCCAAACCGAAAAGAAAGTTCTTCTGCAAAACTAAAAGCGAAGCTCCCCTCAAAACTTAAATTCTAATCTATTTATACACTTTCTTCAAATGGTCTTCAAGCCTTCAATTGGGCCTTTGCTCTTGGTGGAATTGGGTTGAGAGAGGCCTTGGTTGATTGCTCTTGGAGTTTGGAGAAGAACCGAATTGAACCGGGTTGGAATCATGAAAGCTTGAGTGAAAGTTGGAGTAAAAGTTAGGGTCTAACTTTTGCTCCAACTTTTCACATCAGCACCCTTGTTTTGCTGATACCAACGTTGGGGCAAAAGTTAGGGGTCTAACTTTTGCTCCAACGTTGGCCTCCCCTTAGTTCTTCATGGCGCCAACGTTAGCCAGAAAGTTAGGGGCTAACGTTGGCGCAAACTTTTGCTAGCCCAGGGAGTTTTTCAAGCACCAACGTTAGCCAAAAAGTTAGGGGCTAACGTTGGCGCAAACTTTTGGTGCATCCAGGGAGTGTTTTTCATGCCAAAAGTTAGCCAAAAAGTTAGGGGCTAACTTTTGCTCCAACTTTTGCCCAAAAGTTAGCCAAAAAGTTAGGGGCTAACTTTTGCTCCAGCTTTTGCTTCTTGGTTCATAATTTATCCAAGACTCAAGTCATTCCTCCTAGCCATTGCATCAACCTTTCTCCAAGCTTTCTTCACCTATCATTAATCAACCAAACACATCAAAGCTATGCTCAAAATCATGAGATATTCATTCTTTCATAATATATGACAATTATAGCATAAAACCTCATGAAATAGCATGAATTCATACATGGTTGATTAAATCAAAGGAAACATGAAAATCTACCCAATTGGCTTGCTTTTGGCTCAAGAAAAGTGCATAATTCAATTGAAAACAAAAGAAAAAGGCTAGTGAAACTAGGCTAAGATGACTTGTCATCACCCACTGCCCCTCAAGCTTGAGGTTGTTGAGTTTAAACCCTGTGACTATTCCAATTCTTATTTTTCATATTTCTGTAATTCCAATTCCTATCTTCCATGTTTAGGTTACATGATCACTAGTAGTAATTAAGTTTTTATTTTTGTTTTCCTATTTTTTTAATTTAAAAGTTGCATAAGCATTAGTAATAATTAAGCTTTTATTTCCAGTTAGCTATAAAATATTCCTCATGTCATCATTAAACATGAATAAAATAATGATTTTTTTTAGAAGCAGTAAAGATGCATAATTTTCGAATTCTACATAAGAATAATCAATTATTTTGATGTGGTGACATTACTTCTATATTTTGAATGTATGAATGAACAGTGCATAATTGAAGTTGGAATTAAGAATGTTGGCTTTTGAAAGAATGATGAAAAAGGAAAAGTATTATTGGTAATCTAAAAAATCCAAAAATTTTATTCTTGAAGCAAGAAATAGTAGCAAAAGGAAAAAGAAAAAGCATGTTGCAATAAAAGAAAACAAATATATATGCTTGCGAAAAAAAATGCAGAAAAAGCCAATAGCTCTCTAAACCAAGAGGCAAGAGCAAAAAGCTAATAACCCTTTAAACCAAAAGGCAAGGGTAAAAGGATCCAAGGCTTTGAGAATCAATGGTTAGGAGGCCCTAAAAGAAATAAAATCTTGGCCTAAGCAGCTCAAGCAAGCTGTCGCTAACCATATGCTTGTGGTGTGAAGGTATCAAGTAAAAAGTATGAGACTGAGCAGTTAAAGTCGTGATCCAAAGCAAAAAGAGTCTGCTTAAGAACTCTGGACAACTCTATCTGGGGATTCTAGCAAAGCTGAATCACAATCCGAAAGGGTTCACCCAGTTAAGTGTCTGTGGCATTTATGTATCCGGTGGTAATACTGAAAAACAAAGTGCTCAGGGCCACGACCAAGACTCTAAAAAGCTGTGATCAAGAATAAAAAAGAACTAAACTAGGAGAGTCAATAATATCATATGGATTCTAAGTTCCTAAAGATGCCAACCATTCTGAGTTTCAATGGATAGTGAGATGCCAAAACTATTCAAAAGCAAAAAGCTACTAAGTCCCGCTCATCTAATTGAAACTGAGCTTCATTGAAAACTCTGAGATTTATTGTATCCTACTCTTCTTTTTATCCTACTTTGTTTTTAGGTACTTGGGGACAAGCAACAGTTTAAGTTTGGTGTTGTGATGAGCGGATATTTTATACACTTTTTGTCATCATTTTCATATAGTTTTTAGCTTGTTTTGTTTAGGTTTTATTAATTTTTCATAGGTTTTAGTGTATAATTTACATTTTTGTATTCTACATTGAGTTTGTGTCTTTTTGTTCAATTTCAGGTATTTTTTGGCTGAAATTGAGGAGCTGGAGCAAAAGTCTGATTTAGAGGCAGAGAAAGTGCTGCAGATGCTGTCCGAATCCGACCTCCTTGCCCTCGAAAAATCTTTTCTGGAGCTATAAAAGTCCAAATGGAGCGTTCTCAATGGATTTGTAAAGCTAACATCTAGAGCTTTCCAGAAATATATAATAGTTTATACTTTACTTCATAATTAAAGGCCCAAAACTGGCGTTCAACGCCAGCCTCCTACCCTATTCTGGCATCCAGCGCCCAAAGGAGAAGAGACCAGCGTCCAACGCCCATATAGGACCCCATAGCCAGTGTTCAATGCCCTAGAGGCCTCCTAGCACGTGGATCTCAATCAAGCTCAGCCTAAACACTCACCAAGTGGGCCCCAAAAGTGGATTTTAGCACTAAAAGACTGTTTTACCCTTTTTATGTATCCTTAGCTATTAGTTAAGTATTTAAGGGAGAAGATCCCATAGCTTCAGGATCTCTTCTAGCATATTTCGGATTCCATCATTGTATTTTCTGTCAGTATGAGTTTCAAAACCACCTAGGTTGAGGGGAAGAGCCCTACTGAGTTTTATGTATTAATAAAGTATTACTATTCTAATTCAATACGTGTTTGATTCTCTATTCTAAAATGTATATCCATTCTTCATCACTATGAATGCGTTGAACCGGCACAAGGTTATCTCATTCTACAGGGGTTCAGAGTGAGTCTTTCATCGGACAATGGTGAATCACCAGCTTGATCATACGTCTCTTAGACGGCTAATCCACGACTTTGTAGGGGACTTCTCGAGACACCAGTTCAGCCGAGGTACGGGGAGATTAGCGTCTTTGTGGTAGAGGCTAGAGCCAAAGGCGTAGCATTCCCTAATCCGGAAGATTCGACCTTTTCTATGGCATTTTGAGTAGGATCACTAAAGAGAATAAACTTCATGAGCTTCACCTTCAATCAGACTGGATCCGCACTAACCCTGGGGTTCAGATCTGGAGGAGTATTGATGACCTCTCAACCAACAACAATCACATATAACCTGCCATAGAAGAAATCACTCACAAGTTGAAGAAGACAATAAGATCAGATTAATTCAGAAGAGCAAAGCATCTCCAAGCCTTAACCATCTTCTTATCACTAGTTATAATCAAACATAGTAATTCCATCTTATTCCAATTTTATGCGTTTAAACAATCAATCAAATTTTCTATCCACCTGACTAGGATCTACAAGATAACCATAGCTTGGTTCAAACCACAATCCTCGTGGAATCGACCCTGACTCACTCAAGTATTACTTGGACGGCCCAGTGCACTTGCTGGTTCAGTTGTACGAAGTGTGGGAATTTGTGCACCACTCCACCAATAGCAAAGCATCAAATAGAAATTTCCTAAATAGAGTTTCCTCTTCAGATTTCTGCAGACATTCATATTTGATAGATGTCACTTAAATTAGTGATGATGAACACATGAATATATGTATTTAAGAACAAGGACATGGTACAAAAATTAAGATAAAATGGACACGAAAAACCAAGATATGTTAGCCATTTTCCGGTCTATAAAATCATGGTGTTGGAGCTTTGTGCATTAACAATGGAAACAAATGCAAGCTATGATATAAAAGAAATAAAATGAACTTATGAGGAACATTCAAATCGAAAATAATCAAACTATACTAACCGAAATTGAGCTTAGTGGCAAAGATGTCCCTAATCTTGCCCTCATGAGGATTTCTGGTTACACACGACAAATCAACGTCAAAACAAATAAGTCATAGTTCTAGATAACTCAAAATACATGATCAAATTCAATCATCAAACTAGTTATAGATGTTTATGAATTTTGCACAGAACAACTATAATTAATATATATATATATATATATATATATATATAGTGCAGACTGCAATACAAAAAGCTAAAATCATAAAATTTTACAACCTTTGAAAAACTAAAGTCACATTGTCACAAGTAACAAAATGTAGCATGAAACTGAATTTAAAACCAAATATGTAATAACTAAATACTGACCCAAAAAGTAAATATTCTAAAATCTAGATATTGAGACAACAGCCCAACTCTTGAGATTCACTTCCAGTTCATCCCCTGGTGTTTTTAAATCATTTGTAACCACATCAATAGTGGGCCCTGGGAATTGCCCATTAATTAAGATCCCCGACAAAATTTAAAGAAAGAAATCAAGAACTGCAATGAGCTAAAAATTGTTCATATCAAAACACTATATTTGGATAAAACAGTAGAGCCTGCAAACTGAGTTTTGTCATTAGGTTTTAGGACAAAATAGAAAACCTTGTGTTTCCTTACGAATCAGAGTTATGAACTAGTTCACAATTTCCACATCAGCTATTTGTCAAAATTTCATCTAGCAAAAATTCTCGTCATAATGAAATATACGATGAGTGATTTGCATAGGAAATATATTTTTAACAAAGGAAAATATTTAAAATACCTACAATTTAGATTCGAAATCATCTAGCGAATAGTGCATCAAACTGCATTCATGATTCAGTTCAAGCTCTCCAGCCTCAACCTGTAAGCAAGGAGAAAGGTCATCAACATGTCAACATGCCAATCTAGAATCTACAATAATGTGAGCAAAACATAGTGTATAACCTGAGAAATTAGTAAATAATTAGCCAATAAAATAATTATTAATCAAGAATTTAGAAAATAAAATTTTATAGTTTAATGGAATAGAGAAAATTAAAATAGAAATTTTGACACTAATTTCAAAGAATTTGGCCCAAGATTGAGCCAAACGGGCCGAACCGGACCCGTGGCCCAACCAACTCATTTACTTATTCTTTCTCTTCTGCATGCAAGAACGAAGAAGAACAGCCAAGGGAAGGGAGGAGAACGAAGGTGAGACTCCAACCCTCACTTCCATATTCAATCCTCTGTAACTTTCAATCCGGAGCTCTGATTGACGAGCCGTCAGTGGCCACGCGTTCATCTCGAAATTCTCTACAAAGTCCATTAAACAATTTGGTAAGAAATTCAATTTTCTTTCCCAGAATATCCCTCTTCAGTTTCGAAATTCATTAGTTTTGGAATTGAGATTTATGATATTTTGATATTTTAGGATCAAATTAGCTTGTGAGAATTTTTTGGTGTTGTTCTATTAGTCCATGGGTAAGGTAAGAAGCTCTTAAACCTTAGTGAATTTCCAATTAGTAAACCCTATGTTGAATTTTGATGAAATTGTATATTATTAGATTAGATGTTTGAAGTTTAAAGTAATTGGTGGTATTGGTAAGCTGAATTTGGGCTGCGGTAACTAAATTCTGTCCGACGCACTAATTGGAGCTTTGGGTATTGTGGAACGGCAATAAGTTGTGGTGTTCCGATCATTAGGGAGAAATCGGCCAAGGTATGGTTTAGGTTTCTCGTATATAATATGTAATGTGTCATGAAAACTTAGGCTAGATGACCATAGGATAAGTTTGGATTGAAGTTGGTTGTTGATTGGATTAATGAACATATGAGTACTTGTTATTGTTGTTGAGTTGGGTGGTTGAATTGTATATTGTATGAATGATGTGTTTAATATTGTATGTGAAGATTGGTAAATAATAATATTGATGTGGTTGATGAATTGGGAATGGTAGGTATTTATGAGGCTTGGCAAGTTAAGGTTGTTAGTGAAATAATGTAAATTTTGTGGAAATTGATGATGTGTATATGCATGTTGTGAATTGATGTTGTAATAAGGAAGTTGATTGATGAGGTGATGATATTAATGAGGAATGAATTAGTATTGTTGGTAAGTTGAGGAATAAGGTTATAATGAGTGAACTAGTTGGTGTTGGTGTTAGTGGTTGTGCATAATGTTGTTTGGATATGAATTATTGTGTGTAAATATAATTGTGGCCCCAGGTAGTAGGTGGTAGCACGATTCCCCACACTTTCGTACTGTTGTACCAGCAATTGCTCTGGGTTGTCCAAGTAAAACCTGAGCAAGTCAGGGTCGATCCCACGAGGATTGTGGTTTGAAGCAAGCTTATGGTTATCTTGCAGGTCTTAGTCAGGCAGATTAGAAGGTTGTTGGATTAACTTTGAATGATTATATGTCATATATGGAGTTGTAAGAATAATGTGAAAGGAATGCCGAATTGGAATAAAGTTAAGGAATAGGGTTGAGAGTTGAAATTGCTTTGCCTTTCTGAATTAACTCGGGTACTACTGTCTTCTCTGCTTGTGAATGATCTTCTTCTATGGCAGGCTGTATGTGATCAACGCCATGGGCCATGGTCATTGATCTCCTTTGCTACAGATTGAACGCCATTGGCCATGGTCATCCAATCTGATGAAGGGTGAAGCTCTAGCAGGCAATTCTCTTGGCGATTGATGAGAGGACTTTTGCGTGGTCTAGAAATTTGTGGATAAATCCTCGTTGCAAGTATAGTTTCTAAACCTTCAAAAGTTCTTTCATACAAACGTTTTGGTTGTCACAAGTAACAAACCCCTTAAAAATTATTAACCGAGTATTCAAACCTCGGGTCGTCTTCTCAAGGAACTGCGAGGAAGTATGTTCTTATTATTGGTTATAAAGGTTGTAATCGGGGTTTAGAAGGTGAGAAACAAGTAATTTAAATGACGAGTGAATTAAATGGCAATTAAAAATAAATAATAACTGTAAAACAACTTTTGGCAAGATAAGGGAAATTAGAAGTCCAACTGAGTTATCCCTCTCAACAATAATGAAAGTTGTATCTTAATTCCACTTAGTTAACCTTATAAAGCAAAGGTAAGTCAAGGGACTAATTAGTTTGACCTTCGAATCCTATTTATTTCCTAGGAAAAAGTTGGGATTATTGAAATTCAGATCAATTAGCAAGATAACGATTATCAATTATGCTGAGTTCGATAATGTTGAGTCACTGATTTCTTAACCAAGACCAAAAGGGGAAAAAGTAAATTGCTGGAATAATAAAAGTGTCCTTAGATGGGAAGCAATGGCAACTTAAATCAAAGAGAACAATCATAAACTGAAAATACCTTGAATATCATTCATTCAAATAGAAATCTGTAACATGGAATAATTCATAAATTAAATTATAATAATCAATTCAAATATTGGAATCAAATAAATAAAGGTAAAATTGAAATAAAGGAACATTAAAACCTGGATCCAGAGTTACTCCCAAAACAAGAAGAAGTCCTAAATCCTAAGAGAGAGAGAGAATCTCTCTCTAAACTAAATCTAAGTCATGAAGACTAGAAATTGGCGAGCTTCCCCTGAATGGATGCATTCCTCCACTTTATAACCTCTAATCTATGCTTTCTGTACTTGGATCTGGGCCAAAAAGGGCTTCAGAAATCGCTGGGGGCGTATTCTATAAATTCTGATACGTGGCCTCTGTCACGCGTCCGCGTGGGTCACGCGGTCGCGTCATCTGGAGCTTTTCCTTTCCACGCGGTCGCGTCAGTCACGCGTCCGCGTCGTGGGTGTTCTACTCAAGGCACGCGGTCGCGTCAGTCATGCGTCCGCGTCGCTGCTTCTTTGCTTCTGGGATGCGATCGCGTCGTCCATGCGATCGCGTGGATACCAGTTTCCTTAAAGCTCCGTTTTGCCTTCTCCTTCCATTTTTGTATGTTTCTTTTTTCATCCTTTAAGTCATTCAGCCTTAGGAAACCTAAAGCTACTCAACACACTAATCACGGTATCGAATGGAAATAAAGGTAATTAAAATAATTAATTTTTTAAAGCTTAGGAAACATGTTTTTCACAATATGACATAATAAGGAAGGGAAAGTAAAACCATGCAATTAATGTGAATAAGCAGGTGAAGAGTTGAATAAATCACTCTAATTAAGCACAAAAGAACTCATGAAATATGGGTTTATCAGCGATCCTACTCAAAGCGCCACAGACAAGGTTGAATCTTCTGGATCAGAGAACGTTGCTTCTTTAGATTCTAGCCTATACCACGGAGACCCTAATCTCCCCGGAAATCGGCTGAACTGGTGTCTTGAGAAGTCCCAACAAAGTCGTGGATTAACCGTATGAGAGATGTATAAACATAGCTATTGGATCGTGCTTTCTAGTCACGTATTCACACGAACCCAAGTAGACGCGGGTG
The DNA here is from genome assembly GCF_059453495.1 of Arachis ipaensis. Classification (NCBI taxonomy): domain Eukaryota; kingdom Viridiplantae; phylum Streptophyta; class Magnoliopsida; order Fabales; family Fabaceae; genus Arachis; species Arachis ipaensis. The sequence goes on from NC_142443.1 coordinate 49,855,491, forward strand.
TTTTTCAGGCACATTCGTCTTAATGTGATGAACACAGCTAATTTGTCAGATCATCCTATTCACCACGATGAAGATCGGATATACATCTTAGAAACATATCAAACACGGATCAGAGAAGAAACAGTAATACTTTTATTAATTCATAGGACTCAGTAGGGCTCTCCCCCTCAACCTAGGAGGTTTAGAAACTCATACTAAAATACAACGCAAAAACAAAAATATGGCAGAACCTCCTTTAGTGAGAGGTGTAAAAGTTCTTTAAAAACTAGGTTAATGACTAAGGATTACACAGAAAGGGTAAAACAGTTTATTTAGTGCTAAAATCCACTTTTGGGGCCCACTCGGTGAGTGTTTGGGCTGAGATTTAGTGAGATCCACGTTCTATGAGGTTCCTAGGACATGGAACGCCAGCTAGGGGGTCCTTATTGGGCCTTTGGACACTGGGCTCTGCTCTTTGGGCGCTGGACTCCTGGAAGGGGGCAGGAAGTTGGCATTGGACGTCAGTTTTGGGCCTTCTAATCCGAAGCACAATATAAACTATTATATATTTCTGGAAAGCTCTAGAAGTCAGCTTTCTATAGCCATTGAGAGTGCTTCATTTGGGCTTATGTAGCTCCAGAAAAGCTCTTACGAATGCAGGCAGGTCAGATCTGGACAGCATCTGCAGTGCTTTCTCTGTCTCTAGATCAGACTTCTGCTCCAGCTCCTCAATTTCAGCCAGAAAATACCTGAAATTGTCTAAAAACACAAAAACTCATAATAAAATCCAAAAATATGATTTTAACACTAAAACCTATAAAAAATTAATAAAAACTAAATAAAAACTACTAAAAACTATATGAGAGTGATGTCAAAAAAAGTATAAAATATCCGCTCATCAATAGGCAGTGTTGATATCCACTTGCTCTGGGTATGGGCTAGAAAAGAAGAATTACGGGAAATAAATTTAGTTATGAAGTTTTGAATGAATGTATCTTTGAGATCCTGGGTAGTAGCAAGGATGATGGTTTGTCCCGCTTGCTCCAGGTTTGTGATTGTGACGCCTGGGTAGTAGCAGCAGTAGTGGATTATTCTGCTTTCTCCAGATTGAGCTTTTAAACACCTGCCTGGGTAGTAGCCATAGTAGTGGTTATTCCACTGGCTTTGGGTTAAGCGGATAGTAGTAAGGAGGTTGTAGCTCAAACTCACTTGCCCTGCATGGGTAATTCCGTCCATGGTTAGCTACCAGGACATGTCGGGTTGGCTATATAACTGACAGATGATATCATCAGCCATAGGGCAGGTATTCATCATATGCATTTGTATGTTTTGTTTGATTCTGCATTGTCTTCGCTTGCTTAATTGTTTATCCATGTTAATTGCTAACTGCCTACTTGTTATATATGTTTTCTGTATGTGCTTGAGTTGTCTGTTTTGCTTGTCTATGCACCGGAGTTAGAGGATTGGAGGGCAGGTGGAGATTGAGGGTTTTAATTAGATTTTGATAAACTTTAGAACCTTAGATATCTACCCCTGCTTATGGTTTCTGTTTTAAATCCTTAAGTTTTATAATCTAGGTATCGGCGTTCTAGGATTGCCTCTGGCTTTCCCAGGACCTTATTTATTATATATGTGGGCACCTTCACCATGCTGAGAACCCATTGGTTCTCACCCCGTACGATATTGTTGTTGTTTTTCAGATGCAGGTTGTGATGCACCTCGGTGAGCGTCTAGAGTTCGCTTTGTAAGCGAAGTCGGCTATCTTGGGATTATTGTATTTTGTTTTTTGCTTTGTATATATATGTATATAGATTCTCCACCCTTGTATTTTGTATTTTGTCCCTCCTAGAGGTTGACTTGGAAAAACAAGTGTTTTATCATATAGTTGGGGTTACTCTTTTGGGTTATATATATGTATATGTATATATTTGCTTTGGCCGGTTCTAGCTTTGCGAGCCGAGTCAGAAGCCTTGCTATATGTATCTTCGGAATTCTTCTCTCCTAGTTATCGTTTATGTGAGTGATGCGATTTTCTATTTAACGCTTTGCTTAACTCTTCTTCACAGTCTTCTAGTTAAAATTCCTTCCAACTATTAATGTATATATTTTTACTTTTAGAGGTCGTAATACCTTGCCACCTCAACTTTGTGACTTAAGCATAAGACTCTGTGTGGTAGGGTGTTACACATAGCACTCTGAATATAGCAAACATCATACCCCTCCAGTGCCAGCAGCCATTGCAGGAGCAATGAGAACACTAGCTTTCTTTTGGAAGTCAGCTTCCTCAGGAGTACAGGGCATGTTGGAACCTAGCATTCAAATAATATATGGAAGTCACCATTAGTATTTTTGAGAGACAAAAAGTATACCCAAAGAGCAAAGACATATTGCACCCTTAAAGAAAAAAATACCTTCTACTAGTAGACGACAACCTGCATTAACCAAATTAATGGCATCAAATTGTTCAATTTCATTCTGCGAAGCACAAGCAAATGCAACATCACACATTTCATTCTAGGGTTTTGCTTCACCATAATATTTGGATCGAGCATAGGTCTTTGAATAGTCTCTACATAAGCCAATGTTATGACTTATTAAAAACGGATGAAATTTTCTATAAGAAAACTAGTAAACAAAAATTCGAAAATACACTCGGGAATTTTCCATGCCAAGCTAGATTCCGTATCAACAAAAGCAAAATAAACAACAAATTAGTAAATCCAGGTCATAAATTCACCAAAACAAATGTCAAATCAAATAGGAATCCTACTAAACTACAGTGACTAGCAGAAAAGATGAAAATTCAATAAGTAAATCGAAATAAATAGAAAATTAATATTATGAGCAATATTCATGAAGATTAATTAAATAATACGTAGTACTTTCCTTACTTACTTGAAATCTGTAACTGAATCTGAAGTTAGTACTTTACCTTTTTCTAATACTAAGCAAGCAAGTAATTTTTCTTTCTTTCTTTTAAATTTTGTTTTATCTAATCATATTGTAAAGATAATGTGTCAGACTAGTTAAGCTGAAGTAATATGATGAATTGATTATGCTAATTAAGTTTAACAAACAGCAAATTCAGAATTTCATAATAAAAATAGTAGATACAAAAATTGTAAAAATAAATATAATAACCAGAGAGAGACAGAGAGGAACTTACAAGAAGCTACGACAGCGACGTGCTATGGCGATGGGCTCACAGCAACTGTGACCAGCAAAGACATTGCAACGACGAGTATGTGGAAGAAGTACTTACATGCAGATTCACAAATCAAAACGTGATAGAGTGAGAAAGAGAGAGAGAGAGAGCGAGAGAGAGAGAGAGAGAGAGAGGAACTTACATGAAAAGGATGGCGCGGCGGCAGGCTCGACGGAGGAGGAGGAGAAAATGAGTGAAACGAGTAGAGACACGGGAAGCAAAAGCCAAAGTAGTATTTTGTTGATAAAAATTGACGGCTATTTTGTTGATTTTAGTTAAAATAAAAATCAACACTCTATCCGTCTACTTTATATAGTAAATCTATATGCTTCATTTAATTTAGAAAAGAGATCTCTATCGTCTAAATTTATCGACGACAGAAACTGTCGATATTTTAATTATTAAAATAGACAACCAGACCGTCGATTTTAAAGAAAAAAAAAATTTTGCCCCTTCTTTCGTTGGTACTTTGACGGTAGAAGTAAGCCATTAAAAAATTGTCAAAATAATAGACGACATTGTTGTCGATTTTAATATTTTATTTTTAATCATCCCTTTTTCATTTTATCGACGACAAGCCGTCGAAAAATATCGACAGAAAACTTAGCCGTCGATTTTTAGCGTCGATAATTATACTGTTTCTTGTAGTGTAACAGATCTAATACCACGATATTTATCATCATCTGTGCTATTATCTAATTTTACAATTATTTAAACATTGTTTTCATGGAAAAAGTCGCATTATTTATTTTTTAAAAAATATTTACTCACTATTATAATTTAAATAGAATATAAAATATATATTAAACTAATTTTTTTAATAATTACCCAGTCACAAATATCCATCAAGGACATGAGATTTAAGAGCATACAAAGTAAATATAACACCTACAACTTTTACACTAACACGATAAGATGATCGTCGTAAGCCTTTTTGGCATAAATTAAACTGAACAACATATAATATGAGGAAGTTATAACCATTTATTCTTTTATTAGTTATCATGCACTACGTTTGTTAGCATTGAAGAAGCTTTAACCATTTATTCTTTTATTAGCTATCTTTTTATCTACTGTGCATTTCATCTAAACATATGTCAAAGACTAAACCTATTCTTCAGCCTTTTAAAATTCCATATATTTTTGCCAAGTGTAACGACTCAACTTCCAATACGTCATGATCGTACCAAAAGTAAGGCGTTATTAACCCGTTTTCTTTATTAACTATTTAATATTAAGCCTTTAGTTCGATATTGCATTTCAGTTTTTAATAAAAAGCCAGAAAATTTTGTTTTTATTTATCAAAATCATGTCAAAGATCAACAAGCAATAATAATCACATAATTATTAATAATAATAAATATTATACAAAAGAATTCAAATGAAACTCAGGTACAACTCCTCTCCCTCTGTATAAAATAAAAACTAAAGTAACAAGGGCGAGGGAACTCTACGAAAACAACTTAAGTCATAAATATAGTCCAACAATCATCCGCAGCTTCAAACTGAGTCTTCGAACCTGTGTCACTGAAAGGGTGAAAGATTTTGGGGTGAAAACAAACCACACGTTCTCAGTAGGAAATGGGAATGCCGTAAAAGTAATTATTAAGTTGCAAATAATTAACTTTACTTAATAAAACCATTTATATCAAATCCCTAAAAATGCTTTTAGTTTTACTTTAGATAATTAATTACTTTCCTTAAATTTCTAAAACCAAATCAGATCTCAAACACAAAGCTTGTCATACTAACTATCTCTTGCCACCTAATTAATTCTTAGTCACAACAACAGTTATTAATCACCTCAATACATTCACAACCAACGGTACAAGTAAGAGATTCAATTCAGCATACAAACGAGTTGCAATAAGACAAACAGCACAATCACAAACAAGTATTACAAGCAAACACAACCAAATACATATGCGTAAACATTTTGATGGATGTCTGTCCTAAGCAGGCCATGAGCTCACGTGTCGGTTTACACCCTGCAGCCCGACATTACCTCGGAACAAGTCCCAAATATGGTTTTCCTTTGTGTCCTTAGTGCATACGTGTCGGTGGTAAGAATACCACTCCTTCGTGACTACCGGCAGTCGGTGTAAATCTTGACCCCATAATATACGCACAAGGGGAAACAGTGATCCTCAGTTCGTGGGTGTCCCCGAGATCAACACACAAACAAAACAGAGATCCTCAGTTCGTGAGTTTCCCCGAGATCAACATACAACAAAACAGAGATCCTCAGTTCGTGGGTTTTCCTGAGATCAATACACAACAACACAGCGATCCTCAGTTCATGGGATATACCCAAGATCAATACACAGCAAACAACGATTTTCAGTTCGTGGGTTATACCCGAGATCAACATACAACAGTTCGTGGGTTATTCCCGTAATCAATGATTATCAATTCGTGGGTTTTCCTGCATATAAAACAGATAACGATTTATAGGTTTCCCTGAGATCAATGATCATTCAGTTCGTGGGTACTTCCCGAATTTAACCAATTCTCAATTCGTTAAATACTTTTCAACACATAACCCTCTCATTAAAAGTAATCAAATAAAACTCTTTCTCAAGTTTACTAACTTCCCAAAGACTCAAAAATTATCTTTCTCTTTACTATTTCAACTCAAATGTTATAATATAAATTCACAAATCTCTAAAAGGTAATCCTTTACTTCAAGCCCAAATTATAACTCTTTCTATATTGAATCAAATTCAAATTCAAAACATAATTTCTTTCTTAAATAATTCAAATTCGAAACATAGACCTTTCCTTGGTAAATCGAACTCAAAATATTATATTTCTTTTCTTAACTAAATAAAACTCAAGTAATACAATTTTCCAATTCCAAATCTTCTAAAATAACTTTTCAAATAAAACATCAAATTTTATAAAATTTTAGCAGCACCTTCCCTAAAACTCAGACTTAGCCATCCTTATGGGTTCCCTCTTTCTCAACATCTCATCAAACCTTTCTCAACAATTATCACAACAAGAGATTCTCAATCAATCAGAAATTCATAATTTGCAATAATTAACAATTTAATCATAATCCGCAATTTCCACATAATTCATCTTTCCAACTTCCATCTCATCAATTTATAACTATTTTTAATATACCATAGAATCCTTTCGAAATTAAACTCAATCAACGAGTAATCCCAAAAATTAGCCTTCCATAATTCTAGTTATTTTAAAGTCATTTACTTATAACAAAGTTACTATTTTGTTTTAAAAGTCATATTTCAAGAGAATATAATTCGGTAATCAAACTTCAATCTTTTAATAGTTCTCAAACTTAACTCTAATTAATCACGAATCAACATTAACAAGTATCAAAACCAATTCCAACCAGTCACAAGTCAGTATCACAGCCATTCCGACATATCAGATTACTAAAATCACCAGCAAACACTTATTCTCAATAATCAAAATATAGCCACAACTCAAACCATCATCACAATAATCCCAAACCAAGCACAAATCCAACTCAATTCAACAATTATCAATACAACAACTTTTCAATAGTTAACTCATCAAATTTCAATTTAACAAGTATTGTCAAATGAATCACTATTCACAACCACATTTCAACCAATTCAGCATAATCAAATAATGTCAGGATTTTCAGCAATTACAAAAGAATCTGAAACCAATAAAAATCACAATCTCCAACCAAAATCAATCTCATTAGTTAATCACTCACAGCAACAAAACCAGTCACAATCACAGCCATAATCTAAACTCAATTTATCAATTATCCATACGACAGCTTTTCAATAATTAACTCAGCATATTTTAATTTAATAAACTGCACTAAATTAATCATTATTCACAACCACATCTACTACCAGTCACAGCTCAGAATAATCACAACAACTAACTATTTTCAAATGCATTTCAAGTGGTTCATATCAACTAAGTAATTTTTAACCATCATTAACCATTTGTACTTATCCAATTAACTTTGTAGGCATTCTAGAATTTAAACCGTTAAATTTTAAAAATAAATCACGTACCTCAGTGTCGCATTAACAACACAATCAAACCAAATAGCAGCCTTAATGACATTTTTCCGATGAGTTCCCTTCCTCCGGCAACAACACAGCAGCTTGGAACCTATATAGCAGCATCAGAATCATCAAGGGCAGCTCCAACATTGGTTCCCAGCAGAAAAGGCTCCAGCAACTACGAAACTAGAAGCAGAGACAGAACAGATCAAGAACAGCAGCAGCGATCTCGAACCTAACAAATAGCAACGACAGTGGCATTTTCTCAGATTCCAGAAACTAGAAGTGGAAGCAGAACTGGCGAACTTCTCCATTCGGTCCTCTAGTGATGACGTCTGGCGATGCAGCGGCTCGGCGACGGCGACGGCGACGACTTCCATCAACGGCGGCGGCGGCCTCTACACCCACCAATGCGTCCTTTTACTCCCCCTCTCTCTTGGCCGGTCGCGTCTCTTCCCTTCGCTCTCCCCTCTGCGTGTGGCAGCAATGGCTACGAAGATGGTGACAAGCCCTAGCAGCGGCAACGATGAAGCACGATGGCAACTTGGCAGCGGTGGCGGCAGAGCTTCGATGGCAGCAAGGCAGTCAGCTAGATGGCAGCTGGGTAGCAACGCCATGGTGGTTGGACAGCGACGCGACAGCAGCTGGGCGGCGAGTTCGGTGGCAAATCAGCAGTAGGGCGCAGCTCCCTCTCTGCCTTCTTAGCTCTCCGTCACTCTCTCCCTCGAGCCATCTCTCTCTGCTCTCTGTTTTGCTACTGAATATTACACTGAAGGAAGGTTGGAAGGGGGTGGGGTGCGGCTGTGGTGAGGGGGCTAGGGTTAGGGTTTTATTTTTAGAAAATTAGGATTTCTGAGTTTAATTTTAGAATTAGGGTTAAAAATTAGGATTTTATAAAAGAATAAAAGATAACTATAAATCGATATTTTGATAAAATTGAAAGGTAGAGTAATTTTAAAATTAAATATATTCTATTAAAAATATTTAGGAACATTATTTATCAACATATTGCTAAGTTCAATTAATTATTTCTAATGTAAATTATAAAATGAACATATTAATTACATTTTATAAAATATAGTTTAAACAAAAAATATTAATTATTTAAATTAAATAATATAATTGTTCATTATTTTTCTATCATCGGAACTTTAATTTCAATTTAAATGAACTAACTAATTATAATAAAAATTATACATAAATATTAACTAACTTAAATTTAAAGTATTTATAAAAATCAAACTAATCATTTCTAATAAATTAATCTCTAAGAATACAAATTAATAGAATAGAACATAATTAATTCATAATAAAAATTACTTAAATTCAATGGTACCATTCTTTCTTATTTTTCAATTACTAAAATTATAATTTCAATTATATCAAATATTTAATAAAAATTATATAAAAATTTTAATTAATTTAAACTTCAATTATCATGACACTTTATTTAATTACCTTTAATAAAATAATTTTCTTAAAATAAAATTATCAACAAATAAAATAAATCACAATAACTAATTATTTCAATTTCAAAAACTAGGGTTGTTACATTAAGCATAATATTATTATGCATTATCCATACATACCAAAGAATTGAAAATAATAAAAGCATCAATCTTTTCTTTATAGAAACCATTGAATAGAAGAACCATTAGTGAAAAGATGAGGTTCTCTTATAATATATATGACTTCTTATGATGATAAAATAAAAAAGAAAGACATGGAATAATATTGTGTATATTTAAATTAATTTTAATCTTTTTTAATAACCAAATTTGTCATAACTAGTTGATAAAAAATGACCGTTAATACAGATAGGATATGTTTTGAGTATATATACATTTTATGATTTTGTACGAAACAATATTAGTTTTAATTTATATATTTATTACTGGGAATTAAAAATAAAAAGTATTTGTACTGTTAGCATTTTTTAAATCTTCTTCAACTTCGACCGTGATTAGGCCTAAAAGATCCCCTACCTTGTTGAAAATAAATATAATCTATTCAATTTTCATCTGATAGTGCTATATATTGGCATAATCATTGGAGAATTAACTTTAGCGAGATAACAATATGGTATTTAGTTACCATAGGAGTATTTTTATATATGGAATTATAAATCAATTATGTATGACTTCTGATGAAAAGAATATATTTAACATGGATATTGTTTGTTAGTTAAAAGATAACAGATTGACAAAGAAAATTAATTACAATGGGTATGTTCATTTTAAGAAATATTTTTCTATGTTCAACTTCCATTGGCAATGATAAAATGCCTAAATTGAGACATTTTCGGATTATAATATTCGTCAGACAAAAAATTAAAAAACTCACATTCATACCTTCTCATTTTGAGTATATTTATACATAAAAGAAATTATACATAAAGAAAAAAGAAAAGAAAAGAAGAGTTGCAATAGTAAAATTGATAAAAATGATTATTCTTACAATTTGTTGTGGCTATCTATATATAGAAGATAAGAAAACTATGATTATCTAGCAAAAATAATTTGTATTTATTGCATTCAATTTTTTTGGTGACTTTTATTGCATTCAATTTGATTAAGTAAAAAATAATCTTATTTTAGTTTAGTCCTTAATTCACATAATTTGAATTTAGCTCAATATGTATGATTTGATTTGATTTAATTATTAGTAAAAAATATCTCGAGAGCCTATTTTGTACATAGATTTATTATTTTAATGAATAATAAATTAATCTAATTAATTAATATAAATAATTAGTATAATTAATTTGCTTTAATAAATTAAAAAATAATTTAAAAAATATTAACAGAATATTAAAAAATAAATTAAGAAATACTACTATATCAAATTGATATAAGTTATAATAAATTATGTGATATTTAAATATCTAATCAAATCAGATAGTTTATATAGTTAATTTATCGTAATATATTGTATTTAATAAGTTAAAAGAAATAAATCGCTCACACTCTCAAAATTTATCGTAATATATTGTATTTAATGAATGTTAATTTTGTTATAAAATTCTATATTATCTTTAAAAGTCTAGCGTAATTGAATCTAATTTCTACATTTTGAAATGAATTTGCTCGAAAAAATTAATATGTAAATCACATTATTATTACAAAATTACTTTATTAACATAATTAGTGGTTCTTACTTGAACCATTAAATTTAGCTTCTAATAATATTAAAATCAACCTATTTTATTATTTTGTGCCTTCAAAGAATTCACACGGCTAACATAAAAATCTAACAATTGAAAAAAAATTCATTACAATGGGTATATTCATTTAAACAAATATTCTTCTATCTAATATTATAAAAGATACACTGACCACCTTGAATTACTACAGGTCAACTTTCATCCACAGTAGTAAAATACCTAAATTGAAATATATTCATCAAACAAACAATCAATGAAACACTCATCCGTACTTTCTCATTTTGGATACATTTATACATAGAAAAAATTAAACATAAAGAAAAAATAAGAAGAAAAGAAGAGTTAAAATAGCAAGAGAGATAAAAATCTTGATTCTTATAATTTTGTGTGACCATCTATATATAGTAGATCAAACAACTATGATTATCTAACAAAATTAATTTGTATTTATTACATTCAATTTGAATAAGTAAGAAATCATCTTATTTTAGTTTAGTCTTTAATTCACATATTTGAATTTGACTTAATATATATGATTTGATTTAAATTGATTTAATTATTAGCTAAAAATATCTCAGTTGCCTATTTTATTCATAAATTTATTATTTTAATAACTAATAAATTAATCAAATTATTTAATGAGCACACAAAACAAATTTGGTTTAATAAATTAAAAGAAATAAATTAAAAAATACTAATAGAACATTAAAAGAAATAAATTAAGGAATACTACCAAATCAAATTGATATAAGTTATAATAAATTATGAGATATTTAAATATCTAATCAAATCAATTAGTTGATATAGTTAGTTTATGATAATAACTTGTATTTAATGAGTTAAAAGAAACAAATCGAGAAACACTCTCAGAAATATGCCACGTCAGCTCTATCATCTATTCTATTATATAAAAATCAGATTTCTACACTTAATGATGGAGTTGACGTGGCATACTTCTGAGAGTGTTTTTCGATTAATTTCTTTTAATTCTATAAAGAAAATCAATTATAACTAATTAATGATATCAATTAATTAATTTGATTAGATATTCAAATTTCACAATTAATTATACCAATTAATTAATTTAATTAATTATATTAATTATTTAATTTGATTTGATTGGAGTAAATATGAAATTATTTTAGTAAATAATAAATATGATAACAAAATACATGAATTAATTTAATTAGTTTATTTTTTCAATGTCATCTTTTTATACGAAATCATAATGTGTATTTTACTCATTCCTTTTCTTTTCTCTCTTTCTTTCTCTCTCTTTTGTGTTTAGGGTACAATTTTTGTAATTTATTTAATTTTTATTTCTTTTATCACTACTTATACATTTTATTTTTTTATATTTTTTAAAGATTTTTGTCTATTTTAGTTGTTCATTATTAGACACATATTTTTTCCTTCTAACTTTTGATTAACAAAAGAATGTGACTTTTTTACGGTATTTTTAAATAATTTTACTATAATTTTAATTTATTTTGTAATATTCTCTTTTATTATGTGTACTTTATGTGTTTAAGGAGCTGACTTAAAGTTATAATATGATATATAAAATTATAGTATGATTTACAGTATGCTAAAATATTAAGATATTATCGTATAGATATTTTTGAATTTGTCCATTAAATTCAATCATATAGGATCTTGAAAATTATGCAATTATGTAATTATTTATTTTTTCATATAATTATTGTATTGGTCATTTGCATTAATGAGACTATTTTTATTATTAATATTTATAAATATACTATTATCTGTATAATTAATTAAATCTTCTTATTCATTTAAGTTTAATTCTATTGAATTAATTATTCGAAGTGTCATCGTTATTTCTATTTTTAAAGATTTTTTTCAATATTATTTAACAATTATAATAACATGATAATAGTTAAAAAAGGACAAAACAAAAATTTTTTTAATATAAAAATAGGGCAAAAAGAATAAATTTATTTAATAACTTTTTCATAATATATATATATATATATATATATATATATATATATATGTTTCTTCTTTATAGATAATTATTGTAAGGTATCAAAAACTCTAACAATTATTAAGAATAAATGATCGTTATAAAAACAATACCAATTTAAATGATATACAAATAAATCATGCCAAACATAACCTACAACTTAAAAGGGTTACTTATGAAAGAATATAGTTTATAACATTTATTTCTTTTTTACTATTTATTTCAAAAAAATCTTAATTACTTAACGATCTTTATTTTTTAAATTCACTATATATATAATTTTACTCTTTTTTATGATAAAATTCTACTTGTGATGCTAATTCTTCTAATGATGTAAATGCAGATAATTATATTTTTACTTTTTGATATAATCGATATATTATTAATAATAAATAGTAATTAACCCCTCATATTTTTAATCAAAACATTTTGACGATAATTTTTATTTATTGATGTTAATGGTTAATTGTTTCTTTAAAATAAAATGCATTATAATTTTAGGTTATTTCATAATTAACAATAATGCTTGATTAATTTTTTAAAAATAAATTACATTATGATTTTAGGTTATTTTACGATACATAATTAATGTTCATAATACTAAATTACTCTAAATTGTCTATTTTCTATGGTTAGTAGTTAATTCCAAATTGAAAAGATTTTGTTGAATTGTTGAATAGTCTAAGTATAATTGAGGTAGATAATTTAGTTTATTTGTTTATTAATATATTTGATCGAAAGCATGAATAATAAATAAGACAAAAAAATAACAAAAAAATATTAGTAATTACTTAAAATAAATAAAAAATAAATTATAGTGTATTATTTTATTTAAATTATTAATAATTAGAAGAATAAAAGGTCAGTAATTATTTTAAATAGACATTGAATTTATTTTTATGGTACTAATTTATTTGAATTGTTAATAAAATTTTATAATTTTTAGATTTATATCTATTCAATTTATGTGTAAGACCCAAGTTTTCAAAAATTAAATAATTAACTATTTACAATTATTATATTATATTGAGATGTAGTTTTAAGAAAACTATTTTTTTTAACAAAAATAATTAAATATAATTTTATAAAAATTAAAGTTTAATTTAATTGTTATTTATTTTATTAAATTTAAGTTATTTATCAAAAATATATATTTTGATTAGACAAATATTAAATTTATTATTATTATTATTATTATTATTCCTTTGGCCAAAGCCTTAAGGAAACCAAAGGAAAGATAAGGAAAGCCAAAGTTAGTTATTATATATATAAACATGACACATGTATCTTAATAATCATATAATTTCATTACCCTTTTCTTTCTTCCACCGAAGCCATAAGAAAAGAAATAAGAAGTGTGGTTCATAAGCATATATATATATATATATATATATATATATATATATATATATATATAAGTATGACACATGTCCTTTCATTTCAATAAACTAATGCCACTTAATCAAGAATCCATATTCACTTCTCTTCATTTGTCACTGAACTTGAAAGGAAAGAAAGGAACCGAGAGTGAGGAAGAGAGAACCTCCATGACCATCAGATTTCCGACTTCGATTTCTTGAGATTCGTAACTCCAATTAAAAATCTAATCCGGTAAAAGTGTTCGTATCCTCATCCTCTACACATTGATGTTATTTTTGTCTGGTAGAAGTTGACGGTGACGTAGTTCCTCTTCCCCTTGAGTTCGGCTAACTGGAGTTCTAGAAAGCACAGACGATTTCTGACGCTTTCTCCTTCAGCAGCTCGGTCAGAAAGCTTCTCCGGAGCTATCGTTGATTTTGATGTTGTACGGAGGTAGGAGATTTATTTTTAAAGATAAACGTTTTTAATTTAGAATGCCTACAAAATTAATTGAATAATTACAAATATATCTATATATATATATATATATATATATATTAATAATAGTAATGTTATTGAGTATGGATTAATGCTATGAATGTGACTGTTTTCTGATTATTAAGAATTTCGCTGATTTGAAAATTGTTGAGAAAAAGGCTGGTGAATTGTTGAGGAATAGGATACCCGTAAGGGTGGTTTAGACCGAATTTTAGAGAAAATGCCGCCGAAATTTTATAAAATCTGAGGTTTTATTTGAAAAGTTATTTTAAAAAGAGTTAGTTTTGGAAAATTAAATTATTTAAAATATATTTAGTTAAGAGAAGATTTATTCTATTTTAAAGTTTGATTTATTTAGAAAAATATAATGTTTTAAACCCAGTCTTTTAAGGAGAGATTTTGTTTTAAGTAAAGATTTGAGTTCGGTTTATTAAGAAAAGGAATCTCTGCCACAGGAGAGCAGAGAACAAGGATTTAAAGAATATATTAATTAATGAAGTGTCCGCCATAGGAGAGAAGATGTGACATTGTTTGGGCCTTAGTGCCAAATGTAAAGTGGGGACGCCCACACACTGAGAACTGTTTTCCAGATGTACGCTTATTGATTTGGAAAGTCACACTGTATGCGGTCTAGCCGTACGACTTATAAGCACACTGATGCATCTGGAAAGCCATACATGGGACTTGTGCCTGGGTAATATCGGGAGCGGGTAGGCAACCGACACATGAGCTCATGGCCTGCGTTAGGGATAGACATGCATCATGTTGTTTGCACATTTGCATTTGATTGCGCTTACTTGTCTTATTACTTTGTGATTGTATTGTTTGTCTTGTTGTGACTTGCTTGTACATTGAATTGAATCTCTTGCTTGCACTACTTGTTTGTGAGTATATTAAAGTGATTACGAGTTGACATTTGACTGAGGATTAACTATGTGGCTGAGAGACAGAAAATATGACTAGTTTTTATATTTAAAATTTGATTTGAGTTTAGAGATTTTTTTAAAAAGAGGTAATTTGTTAGCTAAAGTAGAACAAGAGTATTTTCAAAGGGTTCGATAAAAATAAAGTTTTATTGAGTAAAGTTAATTATTTGCATTTTATTCCATTACTTTTACGGCATTCCTATTCCCTACTGAGAACGTGTGTTTTGTTCTCACCCTAAATCTTCCACCCTTTCAGTGACACAGGTTCGGAGATTCACTAAGAAGTCGCAGACGATTAGTAGATTTACTTATGAATCCTGTTATTTTTATAGAGTTCCCTCGTGTAACACCCTAATATTCAAATCCTTATGCTCGAGTCATAAATCAATGATATTACAGTGGTACGACTCTCAGGTGGATTTTTAATATATAAAAGTAGGTAATTTCGAAAGGAGTATTAATTGAGAAGCCTGAAAAGAGTAGAAATAAAATCACGAAGACGTGTCACTCACGTATCGACAACAAAAGATAAACCGTGAAGCCGAAAGCGATATACAGATAAGGCGTAGAGGAGATTAAGAGGTAGATAACAGATAGATATATATAACATAAGTAAATAGCCACTAGTCGCGACCCGCGAAGTTTAAGCCGGCTAGGATACAGTATGAAAGTAGTTGACAACAGTATATCCTAATCTCTCCCGAAGGAAACATGAGAGCCTCTATAGGCAAATTCAAAAGAGTTCAATACATAATATAATCTTTTCAAAACAAAGGTGGAGAGATTCTAAGCAAAACACAAAGGAGAGAAAATAAAGATCTTCGCCATCTCTCAGACGACCCACAACTCACTTCTGAGCACCTGGACCTGTATCTGAAAAACAAGAGATATATACGGAATGAGAACTCTGGGCCCATGGGTTCCCAGTACGGTAAAAGTGTCAAATAAATACAATGCACTACAATAAAAACTCACTAAGCATCCTAAACTTCTTCACCAATTATCCATCCTAGATTCTCGCTAATCCATGAATAGGCAACTGTCATAAGGGGGTGCTAAATCTAATTCATGTTTCGCATGTTTCCCAACTCGCTGACTTTTCCACGAATCAGACTCAGAATCATAAGCAAGACTATCACCAGTTGTTCTATCCCAACAATTCTATATCAATGCATCATACCTTTACCTGGAGCTAGTGAAACCACATCACTGCGTCTACCCAGGGAGTTCAAATTATCTCATTCAATAATCATCATCATCATGCAATCGCATCATCAATTCATCGCATCAAGAACAGCCCTCAACATCCACCGACACCAGCATGAGGGGCCTCTCAGTTGTACAAACACAAGCAATACAGGCAAGTAATACACAAATATGGTACAAGTAGAACAAGTAGCACATAGTCAGGTAACATGGTATATATGATGTAGAAATCCAAAACAAACAGGCAAACCCAAACAATTCAAACATATGCAAATGATGAATGCCTGCCCTATGGCTGATGATATCATCTGTCGGTTATATAGCCAATCCGACATGTCCTGGTAGCTAACCATTGGATAGAAACACCCCTTGCGGAGCAAGTAGGTTTGAGCTACAACCCCCTTGCTACTGCCCGCTCAACCCAGAGCCAGTGAAATAATCACTACTGCGGCTACTACCCAGGCGGGTGTCTAAAAGCTCAACCTGGAGCGAGTGGATTCACCACTACTGCCGCTACTACCCAAGCGTCACAATCTCTGACCTGGAGCAAGTGGGACGAACCACAACCCTTGCTACTGCCCAGGATCTCAAAACATATATTCGTTTAGTTTAAAAGCAATCATCATTGTTATCAAATCTCAAACATTAACCTGGAGCAAGCGTGATGAACCACCACTCTTACTACTACCCAGGTATCACAAATACTCATTTATTCAAAACTCCATAATTTAACTCATTTATCATAAACATCCTTTCCCGTCTCATACCCAGAGCAAGTGGACAACGCCACTGCCTACTACCCGGGGTCACACATCACATTTCAACATTCTCCATTATTATCCATTTAACACATTCATTCCTTAATCATATATGCTTTTATACTCAGCCATAACCAATAATGGCTTTGCCATAACCCGGCAATAACTCAGCCATCCGGCTCATGGTTCAATCAAGAACTAGCCATTTATCAATAAATATAGCCCTTCGGCTCATGGCATACATGGTATTCCACCGTCATCCTCCATATCTCATATAATCATCTTTGATCATCATTGATCATAACTTTTCCCCTTGCTTCACTCGCAAGTTACCACATCCCCTAGCTCCTTTCTCATTGCTAGGCATATCATAATGATTAATACATAAGGGGTGAGATCGGAGGCTTAGAAGCATGAGATTTGGCTTTTAAAACTCAAAAATCAACTTTGGCATGAAAACAGGGCCACGCGTACGCGCACTCCACGCGCACGCGTGGATGGCCACAAAACTCATCGATGCGCAAGCGTCATACGCGCGGACGCGCGGATTGAAAAATAGCCAAACGGCGCGTATGCGTCAGCCACGCGTACGCGTGGGTGCACTTGCGCCCCAGGCACAAAACTCTCGGAAAAATGGCTGGGCATTTGGTGCAGCGCATCGACGCGCCCGCGCACACCACGCACACGCGTGGATGGTGCCTTCTTGAAGAACGATGCGTACGCACCAAGTATGCCTACGCGTGGAGGGTCATTCTGCTAAAAATTTTCTAAGTTAAAAGCTGTAGAATTCACAGATTCAACCCCCAATCTTCCGACAGATATAACTTTCTCATTTTAAATCTTTTTTCGCCCGTTCTTCGAACGGCATGGACATCGCAAATCCAATTTCACTTTTAAACAAGTTTGGCACAAAACGGAAATCCACAGTCCAAGTTATGTCCCGTCAAAGTATGCCCAAAAGCCATGTTTTCACACAAAATCACAAAGTGCCATTTTCAAAACAAGCCATTTCCAACTCTTTTCAAAATCAACCAAAACATGCCAATTTCATCCCTTTCTTTGAAATCAATCAAAATATACCAAAATCAACATCAAGCCTCCTCAACTCACACATTAACACTTTACCACAATTCACAAAACATCATCCCACCATTTTAACCCACTTCACCCAAGTGGCTCAAACTCAAACACATTTACATATCATATACTCTTCCTCATGCCAAATTTCAACAACACTATTTCCAATCAACCATCATTATACATAATCAATATCATACTCACTATCACGTGGTTTCACCCACAAATCAACCTTAATCATTCCTCAAGCATATATCACAACATACGTATCTCTAATGCATCATCATACCATCATGCTAGGGCATCAATAATCATAATCACATATATGACCACATAATATATCTCAACCAAAACCAAACATACCTCATCTACATAATTTCACCCAAAATTACCAAATTCCACACTCTAACTTCCCAAACCTTATTATTCAATAACCAACCCAATCATTCATATATTCATTATCTGAAATTTATCCAATCACTTGTGTCATCATATAATGCACACGTCAACTTACCTTCCTTACCTATTTCCGGCCTCCGGCCCAAAATTCACGGCCTCCGGCCCAATTTCACAATTTAAATGCATAAGCCACAAATCAATACTCATTATCCAATACATCAAATTTTCAATACACCAAGCATACAAGGCCACACAATTCTCAACCCAATCATTAAATTCATATTACATACCAACTATGCATATTAGCACCAACCATTTACACAATCCAAACTTAATCCTAGGGGCATCTAGCCTAGAAATTCTCATCACACCACACGGTACTTAAATGAAACTTAAACCGTACCTCTTGTAGCCAAACTAATTGAGCCTCTTCTTTGGAAGTCTTTACCAACCTTAGCTCCAAGCCTCACCAAAGCTCCTCAAACAATACCAATCTCCCAATTGTGCACCAACATCACCAAATACACAAACATAACCAATATCACATACATACATCAACCTAAGGCTTATAAAAATGACAAATCACAAGGGTTTGAGCACTTCTTACCTCAGCCCATATGAGGTACGGATATAACCCGCTTAGAATCCATGTTGGAGTATCCCTAAACACCCAAAATCACAAGATTTCAACACTAACTACCCAAAAATGTGTAACAGTGGGGAATTTCAAAAACTGGGCAGAGATTAATAGAATACTCACCACAAAACTTAGATAGAATTGTAGAGGATGAGAAGAGCGACGCGTGGCTACAAACGACTCGTCAATCGGAGCTCCGTAGCTCAAGTTATGGTAGTTTGAAGATCAAAGAGAGTTAGGTTTTCTCTCTTCTCTTCTCTCTTCCCAAATCAGCGCCCCAACCCTTCCTTTTAGGGTAAAATGAGCTGAAATGCTCATAACTAATGTTTATATATGTTGGGTCTTGGGCCCACTTAGGCCCGGTTCACTTATTTTTGTCCGTTGGCCCAATTTTGGGCCAAAACCCTTTAAGATTAGCGCTCTAAATCGCACTTTAAAAATTTCTACCTACCCTAATTATAATTCCTCATTCCTTAATCTTATTTACTCATAATCAATTTCCTCAACTGTAGTACCAGACAAATCTTAGTCGGTACTGTCGGTCAAAATTCTACTGCGCACTTTTACGCAGAAAACTATGTTTTCCGACTCGGAAAAATTCACTGAATCCAAATATCATATTTAAATTATC
This sequence comes from Arachis ipaensis, assembly GCF_059453495.1. Classification (NCBI taxonomy): domain Eukaryota; kingdom Viridiplantae; phylum Streptophyta; class Magnoliopsida; order Fabales; family Fabaceae; genus Arachis; species Arachis ipaensis. The sequence goes on from NC_142443.1 coordinate 49,875,335, forward strand.
AAATTCCAATTGCTAAATCTTCCAACCATATTCGCTCCTATTTAACTCATTATTTAATTAATTTCGGTTAGACCGGGTATTACACCTCGCCCTTGTTGCTTCAGGGTTTTTATTTTTATTCAGAGGGATAGGTATTGTATGTGAGTTTACATTGAATCTAATTGTATAGTATCTATTATTATTAATAATTATGTGATTTTAATTACTAAAATCTATTTTCTGAAATTTTCTTAAAAACAGAAACGCGATATCGACGTAAAGGCTCAATAGTAAATTTATAATAAAGGAAGTGAGGTCCGTAACGCCTTACTTTTGGTACGATCATGACGTGCTAAAAGTTAGGGTGTTACATTATGTATTTTATTTTATTTTACTTTAACAAAAAATTAAAACGTACCTTTTTAATTATTTTTTTAGAAAGTATAGTAAAATGAGTTATATCAATTATAATTAATTATCTATAATTAAACTAATTGATTGTGTTAATTTGTAAGATGAATAATACATAATAAATAATGTGAAATTAATTATAATAAATTAATAATTAATAAATAAAAAAATAAAGAAAAAACTTTTTTTATTGTCTTTCGATAACTACACATTTTTATTCGTTCACTTTTTCTTTATCTCTTCCTTTCACATTTATTTCTTTTAATTTATTGAACCAAATCAAGTATACTAATTATTTGTATTAACTAATTAAGTATTTTTTTATGGGCTCTACTAACTGTGCCCTTAGAGCATAGACTAAAAATTATTAAAAAATAAATATTTTTAAAATGTGTCCTTAAGAAATAACTTAGCTAAATTATTTTTTAATTTAATATGTTTGATTTATTCAACTGTATTAATTATAACTAATTAATTATATTTAATTTGATTTTATTAAAATAAATAATATTTCATCATTTAATATTTTATTTGATTCATTAAATTACATCAATCATAACTAATTAAATATTTAATTTAATTAGAATAGATATTAAATTCTTTAAAATTTTGTTTGACTCATTAAACCATATAAATATTAAATAATTTAATAAATAATATATAAGGCGATGAAATAAATGAATTTATTTAATTTAATTTATTATCTTATTATTTTATATATATATATATATATATATAAAACGAGTATTAATTAATTGATGCTTAAATAAAATGAGTATTAATTATTGAGAAGGTAACGAGTTTATACTTTGTATTAATTAATAGATACTTAAATAAATTATTTAAACTGGTCACATATATTTTTTAATTACTCTCTTATTAGTACAGTCCAGTAAATAAAATAGATATTAATAATTGTAGTGAATGAATATTTATTATTTTTAAATCAATTCATTTAATTTATTTAAAAATATTGAAGGATTCCAATTCTATATGCTACGATTTTATTTTGTTATTAATGTATATATACTCCTATATTATATATTCTATGATTCTTATATTTTCAGATAATATTTTCAAATTTTCTTTAGTTTAATTTATTATTTTTAGTCATCAGAATTTATTATTTTTAGTAATTATTTTTAGACATCAATTCAGTTTCTTTAATTCAATAATTCAATAATATATTTTAATTATATATAATTAGAATGTGCTTTTTATCCCTTTTTCCTTTTTATTTTGTGCTTCGGGTGTAATATTTGTAGTTTCTTTATTTTTATTTTTTCTATCTTAATTTTGCTAAATATTTTTATAATTTTTTTATATCAATTATTTTTTTTATATATTTTGATTAATAAAATTAATTTTTAAAGATGTTTTGAATTTGTTATAATATTTTTATAAAAGTTAATTAATAGGTTTTTCTTTAAAAAAATTTTCTTAAAATTTGTTTAATGAGATCGTATTTTAATTTTTCTCCTTTATCTATTATATTCATTGATTATATTAATCTTCTATTACAATACTTTTTTTATTTATTTCACACATTATTTATTTTACCTTCTTTTACTTCTTTTAATTATTCTCTTTGTTTTATTTTTAATTTTTTATTTTATTTTTACTCCTCATATATAAATTTATTATAATTCATCACATGTATATTCTTTTTTAATTTAAGTAACTTTTTTAGGTTATATTTTACCATTGATGCTCTATATTGTTTAGCGTGTTATTTGTTTTTAATTTTTTAATTATGTGTAAATATATTCATAAAAATATGATTTTATTTTGTCCAATATTTAGTACCGCGTTTAGTAGATAACTAACAAAATTTTCATTTATTGTTACATTGATTGAGTTTGAAGATTTTATTTTTACTTTTATACATTTGTTTATATTGTATGATTTGTATTTGTGTTAGTAACATCACGACGGTTCATACATTTTAATATTTGTGTAACAAATCTTATAAATTGTTTTTACATGTTATAATTTATTTTTGTTTTATTTGAATATTCAATTTTTAATAATAATTTTTATTTATTTATAAATATATTATTTCCTATTTTTATTTAAAAAAAATTATAAAATCGTAAATATAAATTTTTTAATTTTATCCTTAATATTTAGTTTTAGTTTTATTCTTGATATTTTAATATGTTGCAGTTATACTACTAAATAAATAACATTAAGTATAAATAATTAATTATACTAATTATTTGATTTGACCAAAATAAATATTAAATTATTTAATAAATAATGAATAAGAAAATGAAATAAATGAATTTAATTTAAATTTTTTACCTATTATTTTATACTTTTTTTTTGTACTTCCGTTATAATTTTTGTAGTTTTTTTATTTCGCCAAAATTTTCTATGATTTTGTTTTATATATTTTTTATGTATTTTGATTAATAGTTTTTAATGGTGTTACTATTTTATGAGAATGATATAGCTTGAACTTTGGTTATTTAGGAATTTACTAAGTGGCTAGAGTAGTTTCACGCCATAAACCAACGAATACTAGCAATTAGAATGATAAAAAAGACTAGCCAATCGGGGACTAAATAGGGATCGATAAACTTTTACAGGTGAAGTCTTGTCCATGTGAAATAGACTGGGATGGGATATATATATATATATATATATTCATTTTTTAAATTTGGTAATCCTAATTTCTGTCTTCAATTTAAACTCTTTTTTTTCTAGACTCATTGAAGAACGAAACTCTCGCGCGATCTAGAATTTTCTAAAAATAAATTTCCGTTGTAAGTATAGCTTCTAGACCGACAAGAATTCCTTCCTTACAAAAGTTTTGTTTGTCACTAAAGCAAACCCAATAAAATTGATAACCGAGTATTTAAACCTCGGGTCGTCTTCTCAAGGAATTGCAGGGAGGTATAATTTATTATTGGTTATGGAAAAAAATATATTTTTGGATTTTTAATGTATAAGATAAAAAGCAAGAATAGTAAATGGCAAGAAAGTAAATTGTAAGGAATTAATTTAAATAAATAATAAAACTCTTCGCAAGGTATAAGAACTGGAAGTCCTATCCTAGTTATCCTTATCAATTGTGATGAGAATTGGATTTTTCTCCCACTTTGTTAACCTCTAACTATGAAGGTAAGTTAAATGGATGAATTAATTTGAATCCTCAAGTCCTAGTCTTTCCTTGGGAAAGGCTAGAGTTATTGAAACTCGAATTAATTCTTGAAGAATTCCAATTTTTAGTCAACACCTCGAGTTTGATAACTCAAGCATCACCAATTATTTAACCAAAGCCAAAAGGGAAAATTCTAAATTAAATTAAAGACATCATAAATAGAATAAAGCAATCATAAATCTAAAACACATCAAATTATGTTTAAACATAAATTCAAATCTAACATGAAAAAGTTCATAAAGTAAATTGGGAAAATAAATAAAAGGAACATTGAACCTGAAACTCAGAAGAAATTGTAAGTTGAAATAATAAGAAGTCCTAATTCCTTTAAGAGGAATCCTAATCCTAAATCCTAAGAGAGAGGAGAGAGCCTCTCTCTCTCTCTCTAAAACTACATCTAAATTATGAAAAGTGAAATATCCATCGTCTCCCTTCATTCCTCTACTTTGCAGCCTTTAATCTGTATTTTTGGGGCTTAAAACTGGGCTGGAAATAGCCCAAAAATCGCTGGGACCGAATTCAAACACGTGCAGGTCGCTGGAATTTCTGCAGAACAACGCGTCCGCGTGATTCACGCGTGCCCGTCATTTTTCTGTACGGCCACTATAGCGAATTATATATCAAATCGAAGTACCAGACGTTAACTTTCCAATGCAACTAAAACCGCATCATTTCGACCTTTGTAGCTCAAGTTATGACTGTTTGAGTGCGAAGAGGTCAGGCTGCACAGCTTAGCAACTTCTTCAACTTCTTGTATTCCTTCCACTTTTGTATGCTTCCTTTCCATCCTCTAAGCCATTCCTGTCCTGTAATCCCTGAAATCACTTAACACACATATCACGGTATCTAATGGTAATAAGAGAGAATTAATATTAGCAAATATAAGGCCAAAGAAGCATGTTTTCAATCATAGCACAAATTATGGGAAGGAATTGTAAAACCATGCAAATAGTATGAATAAGTGGGTAAAGAGTTGATAAAAACTACTCAATTAAGCACAAGATAAACCATAAAATAGTGGTTTATCAACCTCCCCACACTTAAACATTAGCATATCCTCATGCTAAACTCAAGAGAAGCTATAAAGGAGTGAAGAGGAATGATAGAGAGTATGCAATGCAACCTATCTATGTGAATGCAACTACATGCAAAATATTTCTACCTACTTGGTTAAAAGTGAATAAGTTCTTCAAGACAAATACAACCCAAATTCCACTAATTCAAATTGTACAATAAAAAGCAAGTAAACTTGTAAGAAGATAGCTCATGAAAGCAGGGAACATAGAATTAAGCACTGAACCCTACTGATAGTGTATATCACTCTAACTCTCAAGTGTCTAGGGTCAATCACTCTATTCTTCCCTAGTCATGCTTTCTCAACCTTGTTCTTCATCTAACCAATCAACAAATATTCAGCATACCAATGCAAACATCATGAGGTCTTTTCAGGGTTGTAATGGGGCTGAGGTAAAGGTAAGGATATATGTATGGACAAGTGAGCTAAAATATGAATCCTTGAGTAATCTAAGCTATCACCTAACATATATACATTCTATATAACTTCTAAAATCATGCATAGCTACCCATAATTCCCACTTTTGCATCATATACTCATGTATCAATTTTTCTTTTAATTTGTGTCACATATGCATTGATCTTTTATTAATTTAACATTGGGGTAATTTTGTCCCCTTATTTATTTATTCATATATATATATATATATATATATATATATATATATATATTCTTTTTTTCTTTTTCTCTCTCTTTTTTTTATAGAGACATAAAAACTAAAATAACATATCAATGCATATGGAATTTTTAATTTTCTGTTTTACATGAGTAGGTACCCAAATTTCTCAATATTCAAAATTAGAAACATGATATATTCCCTTATTAACCCATGTTCCTACAGTTTTCCCAAACTTAGTTGATGCACAACCTCTATCTTAAGCTAACCAAAGATTCAATTGGGATATTTAATTTGTTTTTTTCACTTAAGACTAGTGATGTGGTAAAATATAGAACAAATGGGGATTAAAAGGCTCAAAGTGGCTAACAAAGGTAATTAAAAGGGTAGGCTTATTTGGGATAAGTGAGCTAAACAAATAATGGCCTCAATCATATGCAAGCATATAAATATACTAAATAATGGACATATAAAATGGAACAAAATATAGATTACAGTTATAGAGAAGAAAACACACAAGAATAAAAATTTATGGTTAAATAATGTAACGATATAAATAAGCTCAAAATCTCACAGGTTGTGTGTTCTTTACTTGAAAAACCATGTTCCAATTTACGATCTTCAAACAAATTTAACACATAGAAAATTTTAATTTTTTTAATTTAAATTAGTAAAATTTTTCAAAAATAGGATCTTAGAAAGAAACTTATTATTTTTCAACCAAGTAGTACTTAAATGCAAACAATCAACTACACATGCAATCTATTATGCAATGCAACATTGAACAAACAAAGAAAATGGAGTATTGGTGTTGAAAAGAAGGTAACTAACCCCTGAAAGTCGGTATCGACCTCCCCACACTTAAAAATTGCACCGTCCTCGGTGCATGCTAAGATGTGCAAGTGGATGGGGGTTGGTTCCTTAGCTGGGGCTCTTTTTGTTCCTTTCCTTGCCGGTGGTTTGGGAGTAGCTTTCTTTTTACCCTTCTTGGTGGCCATCCTGAAAAGGGAAAAAGAAAGTAACTTTTAAAGCTAAGGGTTAGAGCAAGAAAGAGAGCGGGAAAGGTGGTAATCAATGCACAATAAAGAAGAATGACGTTAACACATGGTCATGACTACATGTAAAAAGTTCATCAATGGAAATATAGCAAGTACATGTAATGACAATTAAATACAAGATGTTTATTGGCATACTGGCAAAGGCATGAGTAGCATAGATCAAGCATTTCATATCCAAGTTAGATTACCAAGTCTTTTAAACTAACATGTTTGAATAACAATTATATTTAATTAATAAAATATAAAAAGGATTTTGTGAAAAGCAAGCATTTAGAGTAGTTGAATAAAAGAAATCTAAAAATAGTGCACAATGCCAAACGGGCATTTTCACAAACACATAGCATGCATGGTAAATAAGTTATTGAATGTATTAAATTGAACATGCAAGCAACCCTTTAAAAAGTAATATATAATTGTCAAACAATTATTTTAATAATCCACAAGCAAAATATAGAAAATAATGACCCAAATAAATTTCTAACACCAATGAAAATAATGCAATGAATGAAAGTATGCAAATAAATTAGATGAAATAGAATGGAAGTGAATAGGGATGAGAAGTTAAAAATATGAAGTAAGAAAGAAAGAAGAAAGAAGAAAAGATAGAAAAAAATTAGGATTAGAAAAGAAAAGATAAGATAATTGGCGCTGATCAGGATAAGTTGTGCGACGCGGACGACGCGAGCGCGTGAGTTATGCGTTCGAGCGGATAGCGCTTCTATGAAGTGACGTGGATGTGTGGGTCACGCGTTCGCGTGGAGTGATTTGTGCCATTAGCGAGAGGGCAGCCTCGCGGTCGCGCAACTCTCTGTTTTAAATGCATTTTGCCAAAAATCTGGGTGACGCGGTAGCGTGGTTGACGCGATCGCGTGAATGGCGATACATTGAAAAACGACGCGGACGCATGGGGCATGCATTCGCGTGGCGGGGCTTGTGCTTCTAGCGCGGTTCTAGCCCCACTCCATCACAACTTGCTGCCATACACCTGTTTTACGTCGATTTTTTGGGTCACGCGTTCACGTGGGTGACGCGGACGCGTGGGAGGCGTAATGTCCAAATGACGTGGCCGCGTGGTTGACACAGGCGCGTGGGCATGTTTGTGCCAAAGGCACGCCTCCAGCCATGCTCTCGCGTGACTCTCTGTTCAATTCTCTTTTCTTCAAAACGCACTGGTGACGCGGACGCGTCAGTGACGCTGCGCGTCGCGTGCATGTTTTTTTTTTGTGTAGAATGCAAAATGCAATGCTAATGTGGATGTTATGAATAATTCCATGTTCAATAAAATAAAATAAAACTTAAAAATAAACAAAACGAAATAAAATTAAAATTGAAAAAGGAAAGATCATACCATGGTGGGTTGTCTCCCACCTAGAACTTTTAGTTAAAGTCCTTAAGTTGGACATTTGGGGAGTCCTTTGTTATGGTGGCTTGTGCTTGTACTGATCCTTGAATCCCCACCAATGTTTGTAATTTCAATGGCCTCCAGGATCCCAAACTAGTTGTATAAATCCTTCAAGCAAGTTAAAGCAAGTGATAAGGCCCCATGAGTGTTGATTGATGGAATGAATTCCGGGGTCCCAGACCTTGCCTTTGCACCCGTCTTCTTGTTGATCATCATGATTCCATCCGGGTGGCACGCAATTGAAATTCTCACTAAGACATCCAAACAGCTTCCTAGATCCATTCAATTTAATATTCTTCCAACCATGATACTTCAGCCGTGAGCTTCCTACCATAATGAACCTAAGATTGTGTTGCCAATCGCTAACCATCTCCCTCTTACTCTTAAAGCCACAAAGAGCTCTAAGTTGTCCATCCGTCTCAAGCAAAGCATATTCAAGTGAGCTAATTAAGCTTAGAGATGAGAGATTTACGCACTTGAATGAAGGGATGAATGGTGATGGCTTTGGGGGAGAGGTCTCCAACAACTTTGGCAGGGTGATTTCCAGCTCCATTCCCTTGAGCTCTTCATTGACAACTTCCACCTCTTTGCAAGCTTCTTCAATTTCAATCTCTTCCTCTTGGTAGATTTCTTTCAATTCAATCTCTTCTTCATTACTTACCAAGGGCATAGGAGGTTGTGCTTCCTCTTCTTTAATCTCCATCTCTTGATCAACCTCTGCAAAATCTTCAACCATGATATGCCTTGGAGGTTGTACACCCTCTTCAACATCAAATTCAAACTTCTCGGCGGAATCCTGTATAGTTCTCGATTCCCATGGAGGTTCAGCATCTCCTAAATCTTCAACCATTTCTTCCTCTGCAACTATTATGGCTTCCTCCACTTGTTCCAATACAAAGCCATGTTCCTCATTGTCCACCGAAGTTTCTAGTGTCTCCTTCATGCTACGCTCTTCTTTTGATTCTCCACATGCAACCATGGGAGTACTTTGAGTGCTCAGATGTTCTGTAACACCCTAATATTCAAATCCTTATGCTCGAGTCATAAGTCAATGATATTACGGTGGTACGACTCTCAGGTGGATTTTTAATAAATAAATATAGGTAATTTCGAAAGGAGTATTAATCGAGAAGCCTGAAAAGAGTAGAAATAAAATCGCGAAGACGTATCTCTCACGTTTCGACAACAAAAGATAAACCGTGAAGCCGAAAACGATATACGGACAAGGCGTAGAGGAGATTAGGAGATAGATAACAGATAGATATATATAACATAAGTAAATAGCCACTAGTCGCGACCCGCGAAGTTTAGGTCGGCTAGGGTACAGTATGAAAGTAATTGACAACAGTATATCCTAATCTCTCCCGAAGGAAACATGAGAGCCTCTATAGGCAAATTCAAAGAGTTCAATACATAATATAAACTTTCCAAAACAAAGGTGGATAGATTCTAATCAAAACACAAAGTAGAGGAAATAAAGATCTTCGCCGTCTCTCAGACGACCCACAACTCACTTCTGAGCACCTGGACCTGTATCTGAAAAACAAGAGATATATACGGAATGAGAACCCCGGGCCCATGGGTTCCCAGTACGGTAAAAGTGCCAAATAAATTCAATGTACTGCAATAAAAACTCACTAAGCATCCTAAACTTCTTCACCAATTATTCATCTTAGGTTCTCGCTAATCCATGAATAGGCAACTATCATAAGGGAGTGCTAAATCTAATTCATGTTTCACATCTTTCCCAACTCGCTGACTCTTCCACGAATCAGACTTAGAATTATAAGCAAAACCATCACCAGTTGTTCTGCCTCAGCAATTCTATATCAATACATCATACACTCGCCTGGAGCTAGTGAAACCGCATCACTGCGTCTACCCAGGGAGCTACAATTATCTCATTCAATAATCATCATCATCATCATGCAATCGCATCATCAATTCATCCCATCAAGAACAGCCCTCACACCCACCGACACCAGCATGAGAGGCCTCTCAGTTGTACAAACACAAGCAATACAAGCATGTAATACACAAACATGGTACAAGTAGAACAGGTAGCATATAGTCAGGTAACATGGCATATATGATGTAGAAATCCAAGACAAATGGCAAACCCAAACAATTCAAACATATGCAAATTATGAATGCCTGCCCTGTGGCTGATGATATCATCTGTCGGTTATATAGCCAACCCGACATGTCTTGGTAGCTAACCATTGGACAGAAACACCCATTGCGGAGCAAGTAGGTTTGAGCTATAACCCCCTTGCTACTACCCGCTCAACCCAGAGCCAGTGGAATAACCACTACTGCGGCTACTACGCAGGCGGGTGTTTAAAAGCTCAACCTGGAGCGAGTGGATTTACCACTACTGCCGCTACTACCCAGGCGTCACAATCTCTGACATGGAGCAAGTGGGACGAACCACAACCGTTGCTACTACCCAGGTATCTGAAGCATTGGCCCGGAGCAAGTGGGACGAACCACAACCCTTGCTACTGTCCAGGTATCTCAAACATATATCCATTCAATCTCAATTCATATTATCAACATTCATTGTTACCAAATCTCAAACATTAACTTGGAGCAAGTGGGACAAACCACAACCCTTACTACTACCCAAGTATCACAAATAAACATTTATTCATAATCACCCTTCATTATTATCAATTCTCAGACAATGACCCGGAGCAAGCGGGACGAACCACGACCCTTGCTACTACCCAGGTATCACAAATACACATTTATTCAAAACTCCATGATTAAACTTGTTTATCATAATCCTCCTTTCCCGTCTCATACCCGGAGCAAGTGGACAACGCCACTGCCTACTACCCAGGGTCGCACATCACATTTCAATATTTTTTTCATTATTATCCATTTAACATATTCATTCATTAATCACATATATGCATTTATACTCAGCCATAAACAATAATGGCTTTGCCGTAACCCGGCAATAACTCAGCCATCCGGCTCATGGTTCAATCAAGAACCGGCCATTTGTCAAAAAATATAGCCCTTCGGCTCGTGGCATACATGGTACTTCCACCGTCATCCTCCATATCTCATATAATCATCTTTGATCATCATTGATCATAACTTTTCCCCTTGCTTCACTCGCAAGTTACCACATCCCCTAGCTCCTTTCTCATTGCTAGGCATATCATGATGATTTAATACATAAGGGGTGAGATCGGAGGCTTAGAAGTATGAGATTTGGCTTTAAAAACTCAAAAATCAACTTTGGCATAAAAACAGGGCCACGCGTATACGCACTCCACGCGCACGCGTGGATGGCCAAAAACTCATCGACGCGCAAGCGTCAGCCATGCGTACGCGTGGGTGCTCTTGCGCCCAGGCACAAAACTGCCACAACCCTGGCACAACTCTCTGGAAAATGGCTGGGCAATTGGTGTAGCGCATCGACGCGCACGCGCCAAGTGCGCCTACGCGCGTAGGGTCGTTCTGCTAAAAATTTTCTAAGTTAAAAGCTGCAGAATTTACAGATTCAACCCCCAATCTTCCGACGGTCATAACTTTCTCATTTTAAATCATTTTTCACCCGTTCTTCAAACGGCATGGACATCCCGGATCCAATTTCATTTCTAAACAGATTTGGCAGAAAACAGAGATCCATAGTCCAGGTTATGTGCCGTCAAAGTATGCCCAAAAAACCATGTTTTCATACAAAACCACAAAGTGCCATTTTCAACTCTTTCCAAAGTCAACCAAAACATGCCAATTTCAACCCTTTTTGAAATCAATCAAAATGTACCAAAATCAACATCAAGCCATCCTCAACTCACACATTGACACTTTCTCAAACTCAAATACATTTACATATCATATACTCTTCCTCATGCCAAATTTCAACAACACTATTTCCAATCAACCATCATTATACATAATCAATATCATACTCACTATCACGTGGTTTCACCCACAAATCAACCTTAATCACTCCTCAAGTATATATCACAACATACATATCTCTAATGCATCATAATACCATCAAGGCATCAATAATCATAATCACATATATGACCACATAATATATCTCAACCAAAACCAAACATGCCTCATCTATAAAATTTCACCCAAATTTACCAAATTCCACACTTCAACTCCTCAAACCTTATTGTTCAATAACCAACCCAATCATTCATATATTTATTATCTGAAATTCATCCAATCACTTGTGTCATCATACAATGCACACATCAACTTACCTTTCTTACCTTTTCCCGGCCTCCGGCCCAAAATTCACGGCCTCCGGCCCAATTTCACAATTTAAATGGATAAACCACAAATCAATACTCATTACCCAGTACATCAAATTCTCAATACACCAAGCATACAAGGTCACACAATTCTCAACCACAATCATTAATTCACATTACATATCAACTATGCATATTAGCACCAACCATTTACACAATCCAAACTTAATCCTAGGGGCATCTAGCCTAGGAATTCTCATCACAACACACGATACTTAAATGAAACTTAAACCATACCTCTTGTAGCCAAACCAATTGAGCCTCTTCTACAGAAGTCTTCACCAACCTTAGCTCGAAGCCTGATGAGCGGATAATTTATACGCTTTTTGCCATTGTTTTTAGTATGTTTTTAGTAGGATGCAGCTACTTTTAGGGATGTTTTCATTAGTTTTTATGTTAAATTCACATTTCTGGACTTTACTATGAGTTTGTGTGTTTTTCTGTGATTTCAGGTATTTTCTGGCTGAAATTGAGGGACTTGAGCAAAAATCAGATTCAGAGGTTGAAGAAGGACTGCTGATGCTGTTAGATTCTGACCTCCCTGCACTCAAAATGAATTTTCTGGAGCTACAGAACTCAAAACGGCGTGCTTCCAATTGCGTTGGAAAGTAGACATCCAGGGCTTTCCAGAAATATATACTAGTTCATACTTTGGCCAAGAATAGACGACGTAAACTGGCGTTCAATGCCAGCTTTCTGCCCAAATCTGGCATCCAGCGCCAGAAAAGGAGCCAAAACCAGAGTTGAACGCCCAAACTGGCACAAATACTGGCGTTCAACTCCAAAAAGGACCTCTAGACGTGCAACACTCAAGCTCAGCCCAAGCACACACCAAGTGGGCCCCAGAAGTGGATTTATGCATCAATTACTTACTTTTGTAAACCCTAGTAGCTAGTTTATTATAAATAGGACCTTTTACTATTGTATTAGGAATCTTTGGTCTCAGTTTTAATCCATTGTTCATCTTAGGAGACTATTGATCACGTTTTAGGGGGCTGGCCATCTCGGCCATGCCTGGACCTTCACTTATGTATTTTCATACGGTAGAGTTTCTACACTCCATAGATTAAGGTGTGGAGCTCTGCTGTTCCTCAAAGATTAATGCAAAGTACTACTGTTTTCTATTCAATTCATCTTATTTCGCTTCTAAGATATTCATTCGCACTTCAACCTGAATGTGATGAACGTGACAATCATCATCATTCCCTATGAACGCGTGCCTGACAACCACTTCCATTCTACCTTCGACTGAATGAGTATCTCTTAGATCTCCTAACCACAATCTCCGTGGCGTAAGCTAGAATGATGGCGGCATTCAAGAGAATCCGAAAAGTCTAAACCTTGTCTGTGGTATTCTGAGTAGGATTCAATGATTGGATGACTGTGACGAGCTTCAAACTCGCGAGTGCTGGGCGTTAGTGATAGACGCAAAAGGAGGGTGAATCCTATTCCAGCATGATCGAGAACCGACAGATGATTAGCCGTGCTGTGACAGAGCATGTGAGCATATTTTTCACTGAGAGGAGGGGATGTAGCCACTGACAACGGTGATGCCCTTGCATAAAGCCAGCCATGGAAAGGAGTAAGACTGATTGGATGAAGATAGCAGGAAAGCAAAGGTTCAGAGGAACGAAAAGCATCTCCATTCGCTTATCTGAAATTCCTACCAATGATTTACATAAGTACCTCTATCCCTATTTTATTATATTAAATTCGAAAACACCATTATCAATTTATATCTGCCTAACTGAGATTTGCAAGGTGACCATAGCTTGCTTCATACCAACAATCTCCGTGGGATTCGACCCTTACTCACGTAAGGTATTACTTGGACGACCCAGTGCACTTGCTGGTTAGTTGTATCGAAGTTGTGAACCATGGTATTGGCACCATGTTCTTGGCGCCATTGCCAGGGAAAGCAAAAGCCATGAATTTTACATAATCAAAGTGTAATCACGATTGCACGTACCAAGTTGCTCACGTTGCCAAGGATTGTTTGAACCTGGACATCACAATTTCGTGCACCAAGTTTTTGGCGCCGTTGTCGGGGATTGTTCGAGTTTGGACAACTGACGGTTCATCCTGTTGCTCAGATTAGGTAATTTTCTTTTTGTTTTCTTTTCAAAAATTTTTCAAAAATATTTCTAAAATTTTCTCATCTGTTTTCGAAAATAATATAAAAATGTTTTCAAAAATTTTATTCAAAATTTTTAAGAATAAATTCTAGTGTTTCATGAAGCATGTTGAAGCCTGGCTGGCTGTAAAGCCATGTCTAATTCCTTTGGGAATGAGTATGTCAGGCGTGTCATGTCTGAATTACATGCTGAAGCTTGGCTGGCCATTGGCCATGTCTAGTATTTTGGACCGGAGCTTTCATTGAAAGCTTGGCTGGCTAGTGAGCCATGTCTAATTCCTGGACTGAAGCTTTAGACTAAGAATGCAAGATTCCTGGAATTCATGTTAAAAATTTTGGAATCCTTATTTTTCCTTTTTCAATTAATTTTCGAAAAATACCAAAAAAAAAATTCAAAAAAATTAGAAAATAAAAAAAAAAGCAAAAATATTTTTCTGTTTCTTGTTTAAGTCTTGAGTCATATCATAAGTTTGGTGTCACTTGCATATGCATCTTGCACTTTTCGAAAATATCATGCATTCATAGTGTTCTTCATGATCTTCAAGTTGTTCTTGGTAAGTCTTCTTGTTTGATCTTGATGTTTTCATGTTTTGTGTCTTTTCATGTTTTACATGTGCATTTTTCGTTTCTTAGAGTCTAAACATGAAAGATTTCTAAGTTTGGTGTCTTACATGTTTTCGTTGCATCAAAAATTTTTCAAAAATGTGTCTATGATGTTCATCTTGGCATTCATAGTGTTCTTGGTGTTCATCTTGACATTCATAGCATTCTTGCATGCATTCATTGTTTTGATCTAAAAATTTCATGCATTACATAATTTTCTTGTTTTTCTCTCTCATCATAAAAATTCAAAAATCAAAAAAATATCTTTCCCTTTTTCTCTCATCAAATTCGAAAATTTGGATTGACTTTTTCAAAAGTTTTTAAAATCAAGTTGTTTCTTATGAGTCAAATCAAATTTTCAATTTGAAAATCTTATCTTTTTCAAAATCTTTTTTCAAAAATCAAATCTTTTTCAAATTTCTTAGTTATTTTCGAAAATTCCAAAAATATTTTTCAAAAATCTTTTTCTTATTTTTATATCAAATTTTCGAAAATAACATAAACAATTAAAGTTTTGATTCAAAAATTTCAAGTTTGTTACTTACTTGTTAAGAAAGATTCAAACTTTAAGTTCTAGAATCATATCTTGTGATTTCTTGTGAATTAAGTCATTAATTGTGATTTTAAAAATTCAAATCTTTTTCAAAAACTAATTTTTATCATATCTTTTCAAAAATATCTTCTTATCTTATCTTTTTCAAAAATTTTTCAAAATATCTTTTCTAACTTTTCAAAAATAACTCCTTACCTTTTCAAAATTTGTTTCAACTAACTAACTAACTTTTTGTTTGTTTCTTAACTTTTTCAAAACTACCTAACTAACTCTCTCTCTCTAATTTTCGAAAATATCTTCCCTCTTTTTCAAAAATTTCTTTTTAATTAACTAATTATTCTTATTTTTATTTTTGATTTTAAAAAATTTTCAAAAAATACTAACTTTTTCAAAAACTATTTTCAAAAATCACTAACTCTTTTTCAAAAAAACTATTTTCGAAAATTCCTTCTCTCTCATCTTATTCTATTTATTTATTCATCTACTAACATCTCATCTCACATCTCTGCCATCCTCACAGTTGTGTTTCTTCCATTATATTACATTCTTTGTCTCCCCCTCTTTTCTTCCACTCACACAGGGATCCCTATACTGTGGTATAAAGGATCTCTATTATTATTATTATTTTTTCTGTGCCCTCTTCTTTGTCATATGAGCAGGAGCAAGGACAAGAATATTCTTGTTGAAGCAGATCCGGAACCTGAAAGGACTCTGAAGAAAAAATTAAGAGAAGCTAAATTACAACAATCCAGAAATAACCTTTCAGAAATTTTCGAACAGGAAGAGGAGATGGCAGCCAAAAATAATAATAATGTAAGGAAGATGCTTGGTGACTTTACTGCACCTAATTCCAATTTACATGGAAGAAGCATCTCCATTCCTGCCATTGGAGCAAACAACTTTGAGCTGAAACCTCAATTAGTTTCTCTGACGCAGCAGAACTGCAAGTTTCATGGACTTCCATCTGAAGATCCTTTTCAGTTCTTAACTGAATTCTTGCAGATATGTGATACTGTTAAGACTAATGGAGTAGATCCTGAAGTCTACAGGCTCATGCTTTTCCCTTTTGCTGTAAGAGACAGAGCTAGATTATGGTTGGATTCTCAACCCAAAGACAGCCTGAACTCTTGGGATAAGCTGGTCACGGCTTTCTTAGCCAAGTACTTTCCTCCTCAAAAGCTGAGCAAGCTTAGAGCTGATGTTCAAACCTTCAGACAGAAAGAAGGTGAATCCCTCTATGAAGCTTGGGAAAGATACAAATAGTTGACCAAAAAGTGTCCTTCTGACATGCTTTCAGAATGGACCATCCTGGATATATTCTATGATGGTTTATCTGAGCTATCAAAGATGTCACTAGACACTTCTGCAGGTGGATCCATTCACCTAAAGAAAATGCCTGCAGAAGCTCAAGAACTCATTGACATGGTTGCTAATAACCAGTTCATGTACACTTCTGAAAGGAATCCTGTGAGTAATGGGACGCCTATGAAGAAGGGAGTTCTTGAAGTTGATACTCTGAATGCCATATTGGCTCAGAATAAAATATTGACTCAGCAAGTCAATATGATCTCTCAGAGTCTGCATGGAATGCAAGCTGCATCCAACAGTACTCAAGAGGCTTCTTATGAAGAAGAAGCTTATGATCCTGAGAACCCTGCAATAGCAGAAGTGAATTACTTAGGTGAACCTTATGGAAACACCTATAACTCATCATGGAGAAATCATCCAAATTTCTCATGGAGGGATCAAAAGCCTCAACAAGGCTTTAATAATGGTGGAAGAAACAGGTTTAACAATAATAAACCCTTTCCATCATCCACTCAGCAACAGACAGAGAACTCTGACCAAAATACTTCTAATTTAGCAAACTTAGTCTCTGATCTATCTAAGGCCACTGTAAGTTTCATGAATGAAACAAGGTCTTCCATTAGAAATTTGGAAGCACAAATGGGCCAGCTGAGTAAAAGGATCACTGAAATCCCTCCCAGTACTCTCCCAAGCAATACAGAAGAGAATCCAAAAGGAGAGTGCAAGGCCATTGACATAAGCAAAATGGCCGAACCCAATGAGGGAGAGGAGGACGTGAATCCCAAGGAGGAAGACCTCCTGGGACGTCCAGTGACCAATAAGGAGCTTCCCTCTGAGAAACCGAAGGAATCTGAGGCTCATCTAGAGACCATAGAGATTCCATTAAACCTCCTTATGCCCTTCATGAGCTCTGATGAGTATTCCTCTTCTGAAGAGAATGAGGATGTTACTGAAGAGCAAACTGCCAAGTTTCTTGGTGCAATCATGAAGCTGAATGCCAAATTATTTGGCATTGATACTTGGGAAGTTGAACCTCCCTTGTTCATCAATGAACTAAGTGATCTGGATCAACTGACATTGCCTCAGAAGAGACATGATCCTGGAAAGTTCATAATAACCTGTACCATAGGCACCATGATCTTTAAGGCTCTATGTGACCTTGGTTCAGGAATAAACCTCATGCCCCTCTAAGTAATAGAGAAACTGGGAATCTCTGGGGTGCAAGCTGCTAAAATCTCATTAGAGATGGCAGACAGTTCAAGAAAACAGGCTTATGGACAAGTAGAGGACGTGTTAGTAAAGGTTGAAGGCCTTTACATCCCTGCTGATTTCATAGTTCTGTATACTGGAAAGGAAGAGGATAAATCCATCATCCTAGGAAGACCTTTCCTGGCCACAGCAAGAGCTGTGATTGATGTTGACAGAGGTGAAATAGTCCTTCAATGGAATGAGAACTCCCTTGTATTTAAAACTCAAGGATCTCCCTCTGCAACCATGGAGAGGAAGCAGAAAAAGCTTCTCTCAAAGCAGAGTTAACCCAAGCCCCCACAGTCAAACTCTAAGTTTGGTGTTGGGAGGCCACAACCAAACTCTAAGTTTGGTGTTGAACTCCCATATCCAAACTCTAAGTTTGGTGTTGGAGAGTTTCAACAAAGCTCTGCACATCTGTGAGGCTCCATGAGAGCCCACTGTCAAGCTATTGACATTAAAGAAGCGCTTGTTGGGAGGCAACCCAATTTTTATTTATCTAACTATATTTTCCTTAGTTATATGTCTTTGTAGGCTCATGATCATGTGGAGTCACAAAATAAATATAAAAATTAAAAACGGAATAAAAAACAGTAGAAGAAAAATCACACCCTGGAGGAGCATCTGTCTGGCGTTCAGTGCCAGAACAGAGCATGGTGCTGGCGCTGAACACCCAAAATGGGCAGCTTCTGGGTGCTGAACGCCAGAACAGGCATGGTTCTGGCGTTCAACGCCAGAAATGGCATACAACTGGGCGTTGAACGCCTAAAATGGCCACCAACCTGGCGCTGAATGCCCAGAGTTGTGTGCAAAGGCATTTTTACATGCCTAATGGGTGCAGGGATGTAAATCCTTGAACACCTCAGGATCTGTGGATCCCATAGGATCCACTCAGGATCTGTGGACCCCACAGGATCCACTCAGGATCTGTGGACCCTACAGGATCCCCACCTACCTTCACTTACTTCTTCTCACCACTCTCTTTCACACAACCCCATAAACACTCTTCCCCAAAAACCCTTCACCAATCACCTCAATCACTCTTCCCCAAAACCCTTCACCTATCACATCCACCCACTCTTCCCAATAAACCTACCTCATAAACTCCACCTACCTTCAAAAATTCAAAACCAATTTCCCACCCAAACCCACCCATATGGCCGAACCTTAACCCCCCTACCCTCCCTATATAAAGACCTCCATTCTTCATCAAATTCACACAACACACCCCTCTACACCCTTCTTGGCCAAAAACACTTCCCACTCTCCCTCTCCTCCATTTCTTCTTCTTCTTCATCTTTTCTTTCTTTTATTGCTCGAGGGCGAGCAAAATTCTAAGTTTGGTGTGGTAAAAGCATAAGCTTTTTGTTTTTCCATTACCATTGATGGCACCTGAGACCGAAGAATCCTCTAGAAAGGGGAAAGGGAAGACAAAAGCTTCCACATCCGAGTCATGGGAGATGGAAAAGTTCATCTCTAAAGCCCATCAAGACCACTTCTATGATGTTGTGGCCAAGAAGAAGGTGATCCCTGAGGTCCCTTTCAAACTCAAAAGAAATGAGTATCCGGAGATCCGACATGAAATTCAAAGAAAAGGTTGGGAAGTTCTAACAAATCCCATCCAACAAGTCGGCATCCTAATGGTTCAAGAGTTCTATGCTAATGCATGGATCACCAAGAACCATGATCAAAGTAAGAACCCGGATCCAAAGAACTATGTTACAATGGTTCGGGGGAAATACTTAGATTTTAGTCCGGAGAATGTGAGGTTGGCGTTTAACTTGCCCATGATGCAAGGAGATGAACGCCCCTACACTAGAAGGGTCAACTTTAATCAAAGGTTGGACCAAGTCCTTATGGACATATGTGTAGAAGGAGCTCAATGGAAGATGGACTCCAAAGGCAAGCCGGTTCAACTAAGAAGATTGGACCTCAAGCCTATAGCTAGAGGATGGTTGGAGTTTATTCAATGCTCAATCATTCCCACTAGCAACCGGTCTGAAGTTACTATAGACCGGGCCATAATGATCCATAGCATCATGATTGGAGAAGAGGTGGAAGTTCATGAGATTATACCTCAAGAACTCTACAAGGTAGCTGACAAGTCTTCCACTATGGCAAGGTTAGCCTTTCCTCACCTCATTTGCCACCTATGCAATTCGGCTGGGATTGACATAGAGGGAGATATCCTCATCAAAGAGGACAAGCCCATCACTAAGAAAAAGATGGAGCAAGCAAGAGAGCCCATTCATGGAGCTCAAGAGGCGCAAGAAGCTCATTTCCATGAGATCCCTGAGATGCCTCAAATGCACTTTCTTCCACAAGATTATTGGGAGCAAATCAACACCTCCCTAGGAGAATTGAGTTCCAATATGGGACAACCAAGTGTGGAACATCAAGAGCACTCCATCATGCTTCATGAAATAAGGGAAGATCAAAAAGCAATGAGGGAGGAGCAACAAAGACAAGGAAGAGACATAGAAGAGCTCAAGGACATCATTGGTTCCTCAAGAAGGAAACGCCACCATCACTAAGGTGGATTCATTCCTTGTTCTTGTTTCTTCTGTTTTTCGTTTTCTATGTTATGTGCTTATCTATGTTTGTGTCTTCATTACATGATCATTAGTAGTTAGTAACTATGTATTAAAGTTATGAATGTCCTATGAATCCATCACCTCTCTTAAATAGAAAAATATTTTAATTCAAAAGAACAAGAAGTACATGAGTTTCGAATTTATCCTTGAACTTAGTTTAATTATATTGATGTGGTGACAATGCTTCTTGTTTTCTGAATGTATGCTTGAACAGTGCATATGTCTTTTGAAGTTGTTGTTTAAGAATGTTAAATATGTTGGCTCTTGAAAGAATGATGACTAGGAGACATGTTATTTGATAATCTGAAAAATCATAAAAATGATTCTTGAAGTAAGAAAAGCAGCAAAGAACAAAGCTTGCAGAAAAAAAAAAGAAGAAGAAAAAAATAGGCAAAAAAAAATAGAAAGAAAAAGAAAAAGCAAGCAGAAAAAGCCAAAAGCTCTTAAAACCAAGAGGCAAGAGCAAAAAGCCAATAACCCTTAAAACCAAAAGGCAAGGGCAATAAAAAGGATCCCAAGGCTTTGAGCATCAGTGGATAGAAGGGCCTAAAAGGAATAAAATCCTGGTCTAAGCGGCTAAACCAAGCTGTCCCTAACCATGTGCTTGTGGCGTGTAGGTGTCAAGTGAAAACTTGAGACTGAGCAGTTAAAGTCAAGGTCCAAAGCAAAAAAAGAGTGTGCTTAAGAACCCTGGACACCTCTAATTGGGGACTTTGGCAAAGCTGAGTCACAATCTGAAAAGGTTCACCCAATTATGTGTCTGTGGCATTTATGTATCCGGTGGTAATACTGGAAAACAAAGTGCTTAGGGCCACGGCCAAGACTCATAAAGAAGCTGTGTTCAAGAATCATCATACTGAACTAGGAGAATTAGTAACACTATCTGAACTCTGAGTTCCTATAGATGCCAATCATTCTGAACCTCAATGGATAAAGTGAGATGCCAAAACTATTCAAGAGGCAAAAAGCTATAAGTCTCGCTCATATGATTGCACCTATGTTTCATTGATAGTTTGGAATTTATAGTATATTCTCTTCTTTTTATCCTATTTGATTTTCAGTTGCTTGGGGACAAGCAACAATTTAAGTTTGGTGTTGTGATGAGCGGATAATTTATACGCTTTTTGGCATTGTTTTTAGTATGTTTTTAGTAGGATGCAGCTACTTTTAGGGATGTTTTCATTAGTTTTTATGTTAAATTCACATTTCTGGACTTTACTATGAATTTGTATGTTTTTCTATGATTTCAGGTATTTTCTGGCTGAAATTGAGGGATTTGAGCAAAAATCAGATTCAGAGGTTGAAGAAGGACTGCTGATGCTGTTGGATTCTGACCTCCCTGCACTCAAAATGGATTTTCTGGAGCTACAGAACTCAAAAAGGCGGGCTTCCAATTGCGTTGGAAATTAGACATCCAGGGCTTTCCAGCAATATATAATAGTCCATACTTTGGCCAAGAATAGATGACATAAACTGGCATTCAACGCCAGCTTTCTGCCCAAATCTGGCATCCAGCGCCAGAAAAGGAGCCAAAATCAGAGTTGAACGCCCAAACTGGCACAAATACTGGCGTTCAACTCCAAGAAGGACCTCTAAACGTGCAACACTCAAGCTCAGCCCAAGCACACACCAAGTGGGCCCCGGAAGTGGATTTATGCATCAATTACTTACTTTTGTAAACCCTAGTAGCTAGTTTATTATAAATAGGACCTTTTACTATTGTATTAGGAATCTTTGGTCTCAGTTTTAATCCATTGTTCATCTTAGGAGACTATTGATCACGTTTTAGGGGGCTGGCCATCTCGGGCATGCCTGGACCTTCACTTATGTATTTTCATACGGTAGAGTTTCTACACTCCATAGATTAAGGTGTGGAGCTCTGCTGTTCCTCAAAGATTAATGCAAAGTACTACTGTTTTCTATTCAATTCATCTTATTTCGCTTCTAAGATATTCATTCGCACTTCAACCTGAATGTGATGAACGTGACAATCATCATCATTCCCTATGAACGCGTGCCTGACAACCACTTCCGTTCTACCTTCGACTGAATGAGTATCTCTTAGATCTCCTAACCACAATCTTCGTGGCGTAAGCTAGAATGATGGGTTATTCAAGAGAATCCGGAAAGTCTAAACCTTGTCTGTGGTATTCCGAGTAGGATTCAATGATTGGATGACTGTGACGAGCTTCAAACTCGCGAGTGCTGGGCGTTAGTGACAGACGCAAAAGGAGGGTGAATCCTATTCCAGCATGATCGAGAACCGACAGATGATTAGCCGTGCTGTGACAGAGCATGTGAGCATATTTTTCACTGAGAGGAGGGGATGTAGCCACTGACAACGGTGATGCCTTTGCATAAAGCCAGCCATGGAAAGGAGTAAGACTGATTGGATGAAGATAGCAGGAAAGCAGAGGTTCAGAGGAACGAAAAGCATCTCCATTCGCTTATCTGAAATTCCTACCAATGATTTACATAAGTACCTCTATCCCTATTTTATTATATTAAATTCGAAAACACCATTATCAATTTATATATGCCTAACTGAGATTTGCAAGGTGACCATAGCTTGCTTCATGCCAACAATCTCCATGGGATTCGACCCTTACTCACGTAAGGTATTACTTGGACGACCTAGTGCACTTGCTGGTTAGTTGTATCGAAGTTGTGAACCATGGTATTGGCACCATGTTCTTGGCGCCATTGCTAGGGAAAGAAAGAGCTATGAATTTTACATAATCAAAGTGTAATCATGATTGCGCGTACCAAGTTGCTCACGTTGCCAGGGATTGTTTGAACCTGGACATCACAATTTCGTGCACCAAAGCCTCACCAAAGCTCCTCAAGCAATACCAATCTTCCAAATGTGCACCAACATCACCAAATACACTAACATAACCAATATCACATACATACATCAACCTAGGGCTCATAAAAATGACAAATCACAAGGGTTTGAGCACATCTTACCTCAGCCCATATGAAGTAGGGATAGAACCCACTTAGAATTCATGTTGGAGTATCCCTAAACACCTAAAATCACAAGATTTCAACACTAACTACCAAAAAATGTGTAACAGTGGGGAATTTCGAAAACTGGGCAGAGATGAATGGAATACTCACCACCAAACTTAGATAGAATTGTAGAGGATGAGAAGAGCAACGCGTGGCCGCAAATGGCTCGTCAATTGGAGCTCCGTAGCTCAAGTTATGGTGGTTTGAAGATCAAAGAGAGTTAGGTTTTCTCTCTTCTCTTCTCTCTTCTCGAATCAGTGCCCCAACCCTTCTTTTTAGGGTAAAATGAGCGGAAATGCTCACAACTAATGTTTATATATGTTGGGTCTTGGGCCCACTTAGGCCCGGTTCACTTATTTTTGCCCATTTGCCCGATTTTGGGCCAAAACCTTTAAGATTAGCGCTCTAAATCGCACTTTAAATATTTCTACCTTCCCTAATTATAATTCCTCATTTCTTAATCTTATTTACCCATAATCAATTTCCTCAGCTGTAGTACCAGACAGATCTCAGCTGGTACTGCCGGTCAAAATTCCACTGCACGCTTTTACGCAGAAAACTATATTTTCTGACTCGGAAAAATTCACTGAATCCAAATATCATATTTAAATTATCAAATTCCAATTGCCAAATCTTCCAACCATATTCGCTCCTATTTAACTTATTATTTAATTAATTTCGGTTAGACCGGGTATTACATGTTGAGAAGCTAATTTATTTACTACCTCGATTAAGGCAGTTGCGAGTTCCAGTACATCCCTTTGCATCTTCGCTTGCCCTTGAAGAAGACCACGAAGGATGTCATCCATTGGAGATTGGGGTGGATATGAGGGTTTATTATTTTGGAGAAAGGGTTCATAATAGGAAGGTGGTTCTTCTTTATAAGGATATGGAGATGGTGAATATTGAGGTGGTGGTTCTGGGTGTAGTTCATATGGTGGTTGGTGTGGTGGATATAGGTTAGGGTCATATGGTGGTGTTTGGTGGTAAGGGACTTGTGAGTATGGCGGTCCAGAGTTGTGTTGAGGAGATGGTTCATAAGCCTATGGCGGGACTTGTTGGTAACTATATGGGGGTCCACCATAGTCATCATTTTGGTATGCATCACAGAATGGTTGTTGGTTATAGTGCATTGGAGGGGGTTGTTGCCAAGAGGGTTGATCAAATCCTTGTGGCTCCTCCCATCTTTGATTCTTCTAACCTTGATGCCTATTTTCATTATAGTTTCCATTCCTTACAACAACATTGGAACCAAACTTAAAGCGATGGGGGTGAGAACTCATAATAGCAAATAAAAATTAAAAACGAAAATAAAACAAATTTAAATTAAAAGGTTATTGAAATTTAAATTTGAATTTTGAATTTTTAAATTTTGAAATTTGAAATTTGAAATTTAAATATTGAAATTTGAAATTTGATTTTGAAATAAGATAAGGTTTTGAAAAAGATATGATTTTTTAAAAAGATTTGAATTTTAAAATTTAAAACCAAGATAAGATAAGATAAAAATTTTAAAATAGAAATCTGAATTTTTTTTCGCAAATTTCAAAAATTCAATTAAAATAAAGAGAAAAGATATTTTTGAATTAAATGAGGAAAGAAAAAAACAATAAAATGACACCAAACTTAAAATTTTTTAGATCAAAACAAAGAGAACAACTAAGAACAACTTGAAGGTCAAGATGAACACAAAGAACAAATTTTTGAAAAATTTTTAATAACTAAATAAAAACCAATAACCTCTTAATTTATGAAAAAGCAAAAATAAAAACAAAAATAAAAACAAATAAACAAGCAAAAAGCAAATATTTACAATAACCAATAATAAGGCACATGTTTGCAATTCCCCGGCAACGGCGCCATTTTGAAGAACGAAACTCTCGCGCGATCTAGAATTTTCTAAAAATAAATTCCCGTTGTAAGTATAGCTTCTAGTCCGACAAGAATTCCTTCCTTACAAAAGTTTTGTTTGTCACTTAAGCAAACCCAATAAAATTAATAACCGAGTATTTAAACCTCGGGTCATCTTCTCAAGGAATTGCAGGGAGGCATGATTTATTATTGGTTATGAAAAAAGATATATTTTTGGGTTTTTAATGTATAAGATAAAAAGCAAGAATAGTAAATGGCAAGAAAGTAAATTGTAAGGAATTAATTTAAATAAATAATAAAACTCTTGGCAAGGTATAAAAACTGGAAGTCCTATCCTAGTTATCCTTATCAATTGTGATGAGAATTGAATTTTTCTCCCACTTTGTTAACCTCTAACTATGAAGGTAAGTTAAGTGGATGAATTAATTTGAATCCTCAAGTCCTAGTCTTTCCTTGGGAAAGGCTAGAGTTATTGGAACTCGAATTAATTCTTGAAGAATTCCAATTTTCAGTCAACACCTCGAGTTTGATAACTCAAGCGTCACCAATTATTTAACCTAAGTCAAAAGGAAAAATTCTAAATTAAATTGAAGACATCATAAATAGAATAAAGCAATCATAAATCTGAAACACATCAAATTACGTTTAAACATAAATTCAAATCTAACATGGAAAAGTTCATAAAGTAAATTGGGAAAATAAATAAAAGGAACATTGAACTTGGAACTCAGAAGAAATTGTAAGTTGAAATAATAAGAAGTCCTAATTCCTTTAAGAGGAATCCTAATCCTAAATCCTAAGAGAGAGGAGAGAGCCTCTCTCTCTCTAAAACTACATCTAAATTATGAAAAGTGAAATATCTGTCATCTCCCTTCATTTCTCCACTTTGAAGCCTTTAATCTATGTTTTCTGGACTTGAAACTGAGCCAGAAATAGCCCAAAAATTGCTGGGACCGAATTCAAACACGTGCAGGTCGCTGGAATTTCTGCAGAACGATGCGCCCGCGTGATTTACGCGTGCGCATCATTTTAGTGTATGGCCAATATAGCTAATTATATATCAAATTGAAGCCCCGGATGTTAGCTTTCTAACGCAATTAGAACCACATCATTTAGACCTCTGTAGCTCAAGTTATGACTGTTTGAGTGCGAAGAGGTCAGGCTGGACAGCTTAGCAACTTCTTCAACTTCTTGTATTCCTTCCACTTTGTATGCTTCCTTTCCATCCTCTAAGCCATTCCTACCCTGTAATCCCTGAAATCACTTAACACACATATCACGACATCTAATGGTAATAAGAGAGGATTAATATTAGAAAATATAAGGCCAAAGAAGCATGTTTTCAATCATAGCACAAATTCTGGGAAGGAATTGTAAAACCATGCAAAATAGTATGAATAAGTGGGTAAAGAGTTGATAAAAATCACTCAATTAAGCACAAGATAAACCATAAAATCGTGGTTTATCACTCATCCTTAGCCTTGATTTTGTATCTACTCTTCCTTTAACTCACTTTCTCTGCCTCTTAAGTTCGTTATTATGTCGCTCAGTCTCACTCTAAAATATTATATTATGTTATTATGTTTGTAACACCCTAACTAACAAAGCTCACGCTTCCGGCTGCGCGACTCTGATAGCTCGGACATTACGACGACACTTATACTATTTAGTACTAAAATATGAGTCTGTTTAAAACTTTAAACCACAAAACCACTCCCAAAAATAATTTTGCTATACAACGTACATCCATACATACCATACAACTTACAAAAAACTCATAAAGAGCACGTCCATATATATATATATATATATTACAAGCATTATCCAATACAATCCATATCCCTCTTACAGAACATCTCAAGATAAAGGTGAGGGTACAATAAATAATAATTAAAACAATACGAAGCATCTCAACAACAACTAATTAAACTCTTCGTAACTTCTGCGCCCATATCCTGAAAGGGGAAAAATGTAAGGGGTGAGAACATCATCCTCGAAAGGGTTCTCAGTAGAGGGTTTTTGGGAATTACTGTAATAGGATACATGAAGATAACTGCACCAGTGATTAATAACCGTCTCATGCCTCTTTTCAAAAACAACGGTTTACAATGAAAGTAAAGTCGGAAATCTTTTCTAAAAGAGGAACCATTCAATTGTCAAAGACTCAAAAGCCTTTCAAAAAGGTTTAACCATGCTGAACCAAATTAGCATTTCATACTTTTCCAAACCAAAAACACAAAACCGAAACCAATCATTGGTCCATCTCATTTCAACCATGGCCCTAGGCCCAAACAATCCAACCATCAACCAATCACCACAAACCAACAGAGTCCCAGTTGCAAACACAGATAGGAAGTTCAAGCACAAACAAACAATTACAGCAAGTAGAACAATTAGCAGTTAATCACATAGGCAAACCAAGTACAATATGCACACCCAAACAATGTCACATAGATGCATATGATGTATGCCTGTCCCTAGTGGATGATGATATCATCTGTCGGTTATATAGCCAACCCGACACGTCCTGGTAGCTAACCATGGACAGAAACACCCATCGCGGAGCAAGTAGGTTTGAGCTACAACCCCATTGCTACTACCCGCTCAACCCAGAGCCAATGGAATAACCATTACTGCGGCTACTACCCAGGCAAGTGTTTAAAAGCTCAACCTGGAGCGAGTAGAATCACCACTACTACCGCTACTACCCAGGCGTCACAGTCTCTGACTTGGAGCAAGTGGGACAAACCATAACCCTTGCTACTACGCAGGTATCTCAAGCATATATTCATTTAGTCCCAGCCATGGATCAACAACCATCTCAGCCATCCGGCTTAAATTCATAATTCATAGTCAGCCATACGGCCCATAACTCATTCGACAATCAGCCATAAATCAATATCATACACAGCCATTCTGGCTCACGGTTCAATCCAGAACCAGCCAATATTCATAATCATACACAACAAAATACTAATGCGAGGCTCTTCGAAATATACTTACTTACCAAAATAACACAAAGGAACAGCTGCGATTCCGAACCGACCCGACAACATCCCCGTAGCAGCAAAAAGCTCCGGTGGCTCAACAACAACCTTAGTTTCGACGCACATTTATTGGAACTCAACCCTGTGTAACCAAGATCTCAGAATCTCTAACGAAGTATAACAGGGCACTAACTTTAAGGGGTTTCGAAAACCAAACGCTTACCAAGAAAAGACGGTTTCTAGCGGCCACAATACCGATCCCAGCAGCCAACGGCGTGGCGGCTATGACAACAACAGCAATGGAGTTTCAAAGGTGGCAGAAACCCCTCATTCCACGGCTCCCATGGTGGCTTCCGACAGAGACCGTAGCGGATTTGAATGGCGGCGGCAGCTAGCTTCCTTTAATGGCAACAAGAACAACGGCAGCGCCTAAGGATTCCGGCGGCGCCCAAGGATTCCGGCGGCGGCAGCGGCGGACCATTGATGTATTGCATGGTTTTACTTCTCCTTCCATATTATGTGATGTATGTGAGAAACATGTTTTCTATGCTTTAAAATTAATTATTTTAATTACCTTTATTTCCATTTGATACCGTGATTAGTGTGTTGAGTAGTTTCAGATCTTCTAAGGAAGGAATGACTCAAAGGATGGAAAGAAAACATACAAAAATGGAAGGAAAGCACAAAACGGAGTCCTTGAAGAAACTGGCATCCACGCGATCGCATGGACGACGCGATCGCATGCCAAGCGCGAAGAAGCAATGATGCGGCCGCATGACTGACGCGACCGTGTGACAAGAAAAGCTCCGAATAACGCAACCGCGTGACCCACACGGACGCGTGACAGAGGCCACGCACCAGAAATTGTAGAAAACGCTCATAGCGAATTCTGAAGCCCATTTTGGCCCAAATCCAAGTCCAGAAGGCATAGGCCAGAGGTTATGAAGTGAGGGAATACATCCATTCAAGGGGAGCTCTCGCCAATTTTTACTTCCCATGAATTAGAATTAGTTTTGAGGGAGGCTCTCTCCTTTCTCTTTAGGATTAAGATTTAGACTTAGGATTTTTATTCGCTTTCAGGATTATCTCTTTTGATCAGGTTCAATATTCCTTTTATTTACTTTTGCAAGTTATTTTATGAATCCTTTCATGTTACGTATTACTCTTTTATTAATGTTATTTGAGGTATTTCAGTTTAATATTGATTTCTTTTATTTATGCTATTGTTGTTTTTACTCTGAAGACATTTTTATTCCAGTAGATTTACTTCTCCTTTTGATTTTGGTTAAGAAATCAGTAACTCTGGAGTTATCAAACTCAAACAAGATTGATAATTGTTATCTTTGTTAATTGAATTGAACTTCAATAATCCCAATCTTTTCTTAGGAAACAAATAGGATCCGAAGATCAACCCAATTAATCTCTTGACCTTCCTTTATATTAGTAAAGGCTAACAAAGTGGAATTAAGATTCAATTATTATCATCATTGATAAGGATAGCCAGGATAGGACTTCTAATTTCTCATACCTTGCCAAAAGTTTATTTTACAGTTATTTATTTATTTTTAATTGCCATTTAAATTATTTGTCATATTCATTCCTCATTCTTGAAACCCCAAATCTACAATCTCCATAACCAATAATAAGAACATACTTCCCTGCAGTTCCTTGAGAAGACGACCCGAGGTTTGAATACTTTGGTTATCAATTTATTTAGGGGTTTGTTACTTGTGACAACCAAAACGTTTGTATGAAAGGACTTTTGAAGGTTTAGAAACTATACTTGCAACGAGGATTTATCCGCAAATTTCTAGACCACGCAAAAGTTTCTCTCATCAAAATGGCGCCGTTGCCGGGGAACTGCTAACGTGTGCCTTATTATTGGTTATTGTAAATATTTTTCTTTTACTTGTTTATTTATTTCTGTTTTTCCTTTTTAATTTTATTTGCTACTATGAACTCTCACCCCTCTCGCTTTGTGTTTGGTTCTAACTTTGTTGAAGGAAATAGAAGTTATAGGAGGAATATGCATCAAGGTCAGACCAATCAAGGATGGATGGAGCCAAGAGGATCTAATCAACCCTTTAGGCAACAACACCCTCCAAGATATCACGGACAACGACCATTCTACAATGCATACCCAGCTGAAAGATATGATGGACAACCTTGTGACTACCAACAAGCCCCACCCCGTGCCTATAGACCAACCTCTCAACATAACCATGAACCACCACACTCACAAGCTTCTCTTCACCATTTGCCACCGTATGATCCTTTCCTACCCCAGTTCCAATCCAATCACCCCCAAGCACCACCACTTCCCTATGTTTCATGTCCAAATCCATCACCCCGAGAATCAGAGGTTCACCTCAAGGCAACAGTAAATAAACTTCAAACAACCATTCGACAACTGGAGCAAGCAGTAATTCAATTAGCTTCTAGACGCGCGAACATTCAAGGACCAACCACAGCCCCATGTGGACAATCTAATGAAGAGCGTAGCATGAAGAAGACACTAGAAACTCCAGTGGACAAGACAGAGTATGAATTCGTACTAGAACAAGTAGAAGAAGCTGTCATTGTACAAGAAGAAGAGTTGGTTGAAGATCTAGGAGATGCCGAACCTCCATGGGAATCCAGAGTTGAGGAGAACTCCGTCAAGGACGTTACAGTTGATGCTAAGGATGATATTGCACAACCCCCAAGGCAAGTCATTTATGAAGAACTAGACGGAATAACCCAGGACACAAATTCCCTTGATGATGATAGTCACAAGTCTAGCTCTCTTAGTAATGAACTTGCATCCGCAAGTGAATTCTCTGAGATCGAAGAATCTTCCTCAAGTGAATACGAAGATGACGCGGAGGTAGATTTCTCTCAACCTCCAATCTATGACTCAAGTGATGAGGAAGACATAGAAGACTTTGACCAGGACTCAGATGCATTTGAAGAACCTTACAAGGAAGTGGAGAAATTTACAGAAGAGCACAAGGGAGAAAAACTTGCAGAACCACCAGAAACACCTACCACAAGCTTCAAGTGGGTACAATCCTTAACCTTTAACTTTACTTATTCACTTGAATATGGTTTACTTGAAATAGATGGCCAGCTTAGAGCTCTCTGCGGCTTTAAGAGTAAGAGGGAAATGGCTCGCACTCAGAGCTGGTGCACAAGGTTCAATAATGCTCCACGCTTCAACTCGAAGTGCACGGATTGGTATCATGCTCAATTGAATGGATCTCGGAAAATGTTTGGTCACTATGGTGAGAATCTACTTTCTAAACCGCCCGGATGAAAAAATATAGATCAAGACAGAGGCAGATTTAAACACAAGGCTTGGGATCATGGATTCTATTCTGACATTCGTCACCCCGGGAGCTTGACAATCTGTTTGAAGCTGCTCAGAAGCTTTACATGCCTAGTTTGGAACCCCGGAGGCTATTGGCATTCCAAGCATTGGTGGAGATTTTTGGATGAATTTAAGCATAAGCCACCATAACAGGAAGCTCCTCCAATGTCCAACTTAAGGACTTTAACTAAAAGTGCTAGGTGGGAGTCAACCCACCATGGTATGATCGTTTCTTTTTAATTTTTATTTAGTTTTATTTGTTTTCAAGTTTTATTTTATTTTATTATATTGAACCTGGAATTTTGCATCTCACTCATATTAATCATTGCATTCTGCACTTTTCATGCATATGTATAAAAAAAAATGGGTGCGCGACGCGACCGCATCACTCATGCGATCGCGTCATATTGCGAAAAACACTACCCACGCGATCGCGTCAGCCACGCGGCCGCGTGATATGGAAATCGGCGTAAGGATCCAACGTCCAGAAAGTTGGGCTGGAATCGTGCGGCCATTGTGCCTCTAGCACAAAATGGCCCACGCGATCGCATGCCCCATGCGATCGCGTCACATGCCCCATGCGATCGCGTCACATGCACACAACCAATCACACGCGACCGCGTGAGCGACGCGATCGCGTCGCATGGATTGCACAAATCCCAAAAGGAGATAGAGAGTTACGCTGAAACGACGCTGGAATCATGCGTTTAGCACAATTTCCAACGACGCGTTCGCATGCCCCATGCGATCGCGTCATCCCCTCTCTAACCCCTCCATGCGATCGCGCGACGCACGCGATCGCGTCAACCCCATTTTCACCACAACCACGCGATCGCGTGCCCCATGCGATCGCGTGGATTCAAAATTATAACCCCCCCATTCACGCGATCCCTACCAGTCGCGCAGCCCTCCCCCCCCCCCAAACCCTCTCCTCCCTCTCTTCCTCTCCCACCACCAACCACCGCCAGCCACCGTCCGACCGCCGACCACCCAAACCCCCCCCTCTTTTTCCCTCCTCTTCCTTCTTCCTCCACCCACAATTAAGCAACTTCATTATGCCGAGTATTCACGAGACTGAGATACCAGCCGCTATGATCACCCTCCTATGGTGTGTGATGGAGGGTAAGGACCTGTACTTGCCACGCTTTATCCGGCACTATATGGCTAGGGTCCACGTCCGAGGCACTCTCCCCTTTCCCTATTTGGTTACCCAGCTGAGCCGTCAAGCTGACGTGCCTCGGGAGGATGCTGATGAGAGGCCACCTGCTGCAGAATGTAAGAAGATTATCCCGCACAGCAGGAACTTTCTGGCCTTGGGTTACAGACCTCCAGCCCTCCCTGGTGACACTGCCACACCATCTGCCGGCCCCTCTTCCTCTACAGCTACACCTTCCACCACCACTGCACCTCCACCTGCCCCAGAGCCCATCTATCATCTAGTGCACCGCCTGTTTCGACGGCTTGACCAGATGGAGCGTCGCAACAAGTGACGCTATGAGCACCTGAAACTGATGATACACTCTGGCGACATCCCCTCCGAGCCTGACACACCATCCGAGGCATCTGAGGAGGAGGCGGATGATCTCGAGGCTGATACCCATCCCCAGGGAGAGACAGAGCAGGCATGCACAGAGCAGGCTGCACCACAGCCAGAGGTTCCACCTCAGATTCAGGCTGCAGATCCTGAGATTCCTATCCAGACAGCACCTCCTCTACAGCAGCCAGAGCCTCAGCCCACCACCACAGAGACTTCAGCTATCATTCCTTCCAGTGATGACACCCCTTCACACCCTGCTTGATTGAGCATCAGGGACGATACTTCATTTTAAGTGTGGGGAGGTCGCCATCTCTGGCGTATTATCTTGGTGAACCACTACAGACTCTTTTTCTTTTATTTTGGATATTTTTCTGTATTTTTCTCTCTATTTTTATTTTTATTTTCTGAGTATTTAAACATTGCTACTTTTATGTATTTTTACTCTATTCCTGCATTTTGCATTTTTAGTTCATATTTTAGTTATTTTGTTTAGTTTGCAATTCTAACTTATTAGTGGATTAATTAGTATAGTTTACCCTTTTTAGCATAAGATAGGTTAGTTTAAATTGGAAAATATAAAAAGGAAGTAAGCTAGGAACTTGAACATAACAGAATCAAATCCATAAACCTTGTATATGTAGCATTACATCATGTAGTTAAACTAACAACATTTCATCAAGGAGAAACATTAAAACCTTAAAGGCCACCCTAAATAATTTTTTTATGAGAATAATGGGAATTTTTAACTAAACCTGCATAACATATATGAATGATATATAATGTTTGAGTTAGAGAACACACAGCCTGTGAGTCTTGAGCTTAATTGTATGGTTGCATTCAAACCATAATTTCATCCTTGTGTGTTTTGCTTCTTTTTATTCTGATGTTCTTTACTTTGTTTAATCTATATGTCCAGTTGTAGAATATAGATACATACCAAGAAAGTGATTGAGGCCATTATTTGATTTTAATCCACTTGTCCCAAAAATAGCCTACCTTTTACATCACCTTTGTTAGCCCCCTTGAGCCTTTAAATCCCCCTTTTTTTTAATAACCACATTACTAGCCTTAAGCAGAAAAACAAAATAAAAATTTCAAGTTGAATCCTTGGTTAGTTTAAGATAGAAATTGTTTATTGTTTAAGTGTGGGAAAACCTATTAGAAACATAGAAAGAAAGGGCAGGAAGTTGAATGAAATAAAATTAATCAAAATAAATTTTTTTGGAAACATGCTCATGTGAGATTAAAATAATTAATTTACCATGTGCATTAAAATAATAATAATAATAATAATAATAAAATAATTTATTATAATATTTTAATTTTCAGCATTTGAATAAAGGGGATACAAAAGAATTCCCCAAAATGCAAAATAAAAACAATGCACATGGGATAAAAATAAAGATCAAGACATGAGCATGTAACATCAAAAGTGAAAAAAAATGGGAAAAGAGGTGAAGAAGCTCTAATTTAGAAAGTATGTATCTTAGGTGAAATCTTAGACTAATCAAGGATTCACTTAATTAGCTCACTTAGCCTTATACATATACCCTTACCTTTACCTTGGCCCCATTATAACCTTACTTAAGACCTCATGATTTTTGGTATGACTATATTCTATAATTGTTGATTGGTTAGATGAAGAACAAAGTTATAGAAAGTAGGAATAAAAAGAAGAATAGAGTGATTAACCCAATAAACACTGAGTGACTAGAGAGTAAACACAAAATCCAGTGAGGGTTCAATAACTCATCAACATATATCTATGCTTAATTTACTAATTGTTTTGCAAGTTTGTAAAATATTTTTCTTTCCCATCTCATTTGCAAAGGTGCTATATTATTTAAGGGTTGGCTATGTATATATATGATTCCTTGAGAATGTGAATTAATTTAACTACATGTAAGCTTTATATATGAGTGAATAAATTAGAGTTGCATGACTCATTTAGGTCGTTGCATTTAGAATAGGTTGCATTGCATAACATTCCACCACTTTAATCTTACCACTCTTTACCTTGGATTTAGCATGAGGACATGCTATTGTTTAAGTGTGGGGAGGTTGATAAACCCATATTTTATGATATATTTTGTGCTTAATTTGACTGATTTATTCAATCCTTCACCCACTTATTCATATTAATTGCATGGTTTTACTTCTCCTTCCTTATTATGTGATGTATGTGAAAAACATGTTTCCTATGCTTTAAAATTAATTATTTTAATTACCTTTATTTCCATTCGATGCCGTGATTAGTGTGTTGAGTAGTTTCAGATCTTCTAAGGAAGGAATGACTCAAAGGATGGAAAGGAAACATACAAAAAAGGAAGGAAAGCACAAAACGGAGTCCTTGAAGAAACTGGCATCCACGCGATCGCATGGATGACGCGATCGCATGCCAAGCGCGAAGAAGCGGCGACGCGGCCGCATGACTGACGCGACCGTGCACCTTAAGCATAACACATATGACGCGGCCACATGACTGACGCGACCACGTGACAAGAAAAGCTCCGAATGACGTGACCGCGTGACCCACGCGGACGCGTGACAGAGGCTACGCACCAAAAATTGCAGAAAACGCTCATAGCGAATTCTGAAGCCCTTTTTGGCCCAAATCCAAGTCCAGAAGGCATAGGCCAGAGGTTACGAAGTGAGGGAATGCATCCATTCAAGGGGAGCTCTCGCCAATTTTTACTTCCCATGAATTAGAATTAGTTTTGAGGGAGGCTCTCTCCTTTCTCTTTAGGATTAGGATTTAGACTTAGGATTTTTATTCGCTTTCAGGATTATCTCTTTTGATAAGGTTCAATATTCCTTTTATTTACTTTTTCAAGGTACTTTATGAATCCTTTCATGTTACGGATTACTCTTTTATTAATGTTATTTGAGGTATTTCAGTTTAATATTGATTTCTTTTATTTATGCTATTATTGTTTTTACTCTGAAGACATTTTTATTCCAGTAGATTTACTTCTCCTTTTGATTTTGGTTAAGAAATCAGTAACTCTGGAGTTATCAAACTCAAACATGATTGATACTTGTTATCTTTGTTAATTGAATTGAACTTCAATAATCCCAATCTTTTATTAGGAAACAAATAGGATCCGAAGATCAACCCAATTAATCTCTTGATCTTCCTTTATATTAGTAAAGGCTAACGAAGTGGAATTAAGATTCAATTATTATCATCATTGATAAGGATAGCCAGGATAGGACCTCTAATTTCTCATACCTTGCCAAAAGTTTATTTTACAGTTATTTATTTATTTTTAATTGCCATTTAAATTATTTGTCATATTCATTCCTCATTATTGAAACCCCAAATCTACAATCTTCATAACCAATAATAAGAACATACTTCCCTGCAGTTCCTTGAGAAGACGACCCGAGGTTTGAATACTTCGGTTATCAATTTATTTAGGGGTTTGTTACTTGTGACAACCAAAACGTTTGTATGAAAGGACTTTTGAAGGTTTAGAAACTATACTTGCAACGAGAATTTATCCACAAATTTCTAGACCACGCAAAAGTTTCTCTCATCACAGACCTCTCAAGTTACCTATCCTTCTTCATCTGCCAATGATGACTTACTACAATCTATTGGTCGGAGACAGCAGACCATGGAAAACAGCATTAATGCCACTCTGAATGGTCTGAACGCTACTTTGCAAGCTCTTGTCTCACAGATTGGTTCAATGAATAACTCCAATAATCAACCTTTGAGCTCTAATGGGATTCCCTCTCAATCATTACCCAATCCCAAGAGTGGTATTAATGCCATCACCCTGAGGTCCGGAACCACACTGTAGGAGAGGAACCAGAAGGAGCCAAACCCACCAGAACACGCCTCAGCTGAAGAGGTAGTGGAAATAGAAGATGTTGAAGAAGAAGAGGACATACAGGACATGGCTGAAGAAGAAGAAGTTCAACCACAGGAGGAAGCACTAAAAGGCGCAGACACTGCAAAAGACACCACTCCTATTCCATTTCCACAACTTGCAAGGAAGCCCAGGAAGCAGCTGGAACCTGATCCAAAAATGGTAGAGATATTTCAAAAGGTTGAGGTAACTGTTCCTCTATTTGATGTTATTCAACAGGTACCTAAATATGCAAAGTTTCTAAAAGATTTATGTATACATAAAGACAAAATTAATGAATTAGAAACTATTCCTTTAGGAAGTTCCATATCTGCTTTAATGGGAGGTTTACTTGAAAAGTGTAGTGACCCAGGTCCTTGTATAGTTAATTGTACTATTGGTGATGTGATAATTTTTGACTGCATATGTGATTTAGGAGCATGTATAAGTATAATGCCTTTTTCTATATATGATATTTTGAGGCTCCCTCCCTTAAAAAGGTCGGTAGCTCGTTTTGTGTTAGCAGATAAAAGCATTATTACAGTGGTTGGAGTTGCTGAAGATGTCTTAGTGGGCATTAAGGGACTCACGTTTGGTGCACGAATTATGAATCACACTTTTCACAACTCGTACCACTGACCAGCAAGTGACTGGGTCGTCCAAGTAATACCTCACGTGAGTAAGGGTCGAATCCCACGGAGATTGTTGGTTTGAAGCAATCTATGGTTATCTTGTAAATCTTAGTCAGGAAGTCAATTATGTTTATCAGTTGAATTGCAAATAAACAATAGAGCATGGATTAAAGGTTACTTGTTATGCAGTAATGGAGAATATGTTGGAGTTTTGGAGATGCTTTGTCTTCTGAATCTCTGCTTTCCTCTGTCTTCTTGTTCATGCACGCACGTCCTCCTATGGCAAGCTGTGTGTTGGTGGATCACCGTTGTCAATGGCTACCTTCCATCCTTCCAGTGAAAACTACGCTCACGCGCTCTGTCACAGCACGGCTAATCACCGGTTGGTTCTCGATCCGGTTGGAATAGGATTTACTATCCTTTTGCGTCTGTCACTAACGCCCAGCCTTCAGGAGTTTGAAGCCCGTCACAGTCATTCAATCCTTGAATCCTACTCGGAATACCACAGACAAGGTTTAGACTTTCCGGATTCTTATGAATGCTGCCATCATTTCTAGCTTATACCACGGAGATTCTGATTAAGAAATCTAAGAGATACTCATTCAATCGTATATAGAACGGAGGTGGTTGTCAGGCACACATTCATGATTTGAGGAAGGTGATGAGTGTCACAGATCATCACCTCCATCACAGTTAAGCGCGAATGAACATCTTAGATAGGAACAAGCGTGTTTGAATGGAAAACAGAAATACTTGCATTAATTCATCGAGACACAGCAGAGCTCCTTACCCCCAACAATGGGGTTTAGAGACTCATGCCGTCAGAGAATACAAGGTTTTGATCTAAATTGTCATGAGATACAAAATAAGTCTCTAAAAGTTGTTTTTATACTAAACTAGTAGCCTAGGTTTACAAAATATGAGTAAACTATGATGGATGATGCAGAGATCCACTTCTGGGGCCCACTTGGTGTGTGATGGGGCTGAGATTTAAGCAATCCACGTGCAGAGGCCATTTGTGGAGTTGAACGCCAGTTTTTGTGCCAGTTTGGGCGTTCAACTCCAGCTTTTGATCCTTTTCTGGTGCTGGACGCCAGAATTGGGCAGAGGACTGGCGTTGAACGCCAGTTTACGTCATCTATCCTTGTGTAAAATATGTACTATTACATATTTATGGAAAGCCCTGGATGTCTACTTTCCAACACAATTGGAAGCATGCCATTTCGAGTTCTGTAGCTCCAGAAAATCCACTTTGAGTGCAGGGAGGTCAGAATCCAACAGCATCAGCAGTCCTTTTTCAGCCTGAATCAGATTTTTGCTCAGCTCCCTCAATTTCAGCCAGAAAAATACCTGAAATTACAGAAAAATACACAACTCATAGTAAAGTCTAGAAATATGAATTTTTCCTAAAAACTAATGAAAATAGACTAAAAACTAACTAAAACATACTCAAAACTATATGAAATTAACCCCAAAAAGCGTATAAAATATCCGCTCATCACAACACCAAACTTAAACTGTTGCTTGTCCTCAAGCAACTAGACAAATAAAATAGAAGACTAATAGGTTGAGAAGCAATAATATCTCAGAGTTTTTGATTGAAGCTCAGATTCTAATTAGATGAGCGGGACTAGTAGCTTTTTGCTTCTGAACAGTTTTGGCATCTCACTTTATCCATTGAAACTCAGAGTGATTGACATCTATAGGAACTTAGAATTTAGATAGTGTTATTGATTCTCTTAGTTCAGTGTGATGATTCTTGAACACATCTTCTTTATGAGTCTTGGCCGTGGCCCTAAGCACTTTGTTTTCCAGTATTACCACCGGATACATAAATGCCACAGACACATAATTGGATGAACCTTTTCAGATTGTGACTCAGCTTTGCTAAAGTCCCCAATTAGAAGTGTCCAGAGTTCTTAAGCACACTCTTCTTTTAGCTTTGGACCTTGACTTTAACCGCTCAGTCTCAAGTTTTCACTTGACACCTTCACGCCACAAGCACATGGTTAGAGACAGCTTGGTTTAGCCGCTTAGACCAGGATTTTAGTCCTTTAGGCCCTCCTATCCACTAATGCTCAAAGCTTTGGGATCCTTTTTGCCCTTGCCTTTTGGTTTTAAGAGCTTTTGGCTTTTTCTGCTTGCTTTTTTTTTTTTCTGCAAGCTTTGTTCTTCGCTGCTTTTTCTTGCTTCAACAATCATTTTTATGATTTTTCAGATTATCAAGAACATGTCTCATGTTCATCATTCTTTCAAGAGCCAACATATTTAACAGTCTTAAACAACAAATTCAAAAGACATATGCACTGTTCAAGCATTCATTCAGAAGACAGAAAGCATTGCCACCACATTTAACTAATTAGAATTTCTCTTATTAAAACTTGAGATTTTATTGCCTCTTATTCAAAAGATCTACTACTTTATTCATGTTTGCTGATGATGAGAAAAATAAACTATAGCTTAATTGGAGATAAAATCAAAATAGATACTAATTACTATTATATGACTCCTAAGGTAAACTTCTATAAGGACACTGTCATAGAGTTAAGGAAGAAATTGGAAATTAACAACCTTTATTCTGGGGGAACGGGGGTTCCTCTGATCCTTGGGGTGCTTGATCCTGCAAGAGAAGACTTTTGGCGCTTCAATTCCCTTAAGTCACGCCCTTGCTCCTCTTGTTCTTTAAACATATAGGTCAGCATTTGACTGTGTTCCTTTTGTTCTTTTATTATTTGCTCCATAGCTTCCCGTATCTTGGTAACAGACGTCTCAAGATACTCCTAGTATTCAGATTGAAGGATCTCTGGGAGGAATTCCTGTGCTCTCTTCTTGATGGGATCATCCTGTGCTTGTTGTTTTTCCATTGATGCTTTGGTGATTGGCTTCTCAATTGGGATATACTCAGTTATTCCCATCCTCACTCCAGCGTCCTTGCAGAGCAGAGAAATCACGCTTGGATAAGCCAACCTGGCCTCTTTGGAATTTTTGTTAGCAATTTTGTAGAGTTCAGCTGAAATCAGCTGATGAACCTCTACTTCCTTTCCCATCATGATGTAATGGATCATCACTGCTCTTTTAACTGTGACTTCAGAACGGTTGCTAGTGGGCAACAGAGAACGCCCAATGAAGTCTAGCCATCCTCTGGCGACTGGTTTGAGATCCTCCCTCTTGAGTTGATTTGGGACACCCTTTGTGTTGGTGGTCCACCTGGCTCCAGGGATACATATGTCCTCTAGAATCTTATCCAGGCCAATGTCTGCTCTCATCATCCTCCTGTTGAAGGAGTCTGGATCGTCCTTTAGCTGAGGTAGCTTTAAGATCTCCCTGATCTTGTCAGGGGTGGTATGAACAATCTTTCCTCTGACCATGGTCCGAAATTCATAGAAGGCAGTTCCAGATAGTTTTTGCTTGTCAGTTTGCCACATATTAGCATAGAACTCCTGGACCATTTCCTTCCCACTTTCGTTTCAGGATTAGCTAGGACTTCCCAGTTCCTGATTCGAATTTGCTCCTGGATCTCCGGATATTCATCTTCTTTCAGATCGAATCTAACTTCCGGGATCACTGATCTCAGACCCATTATTTTAAGATAATGGTCTGAATGTTCTTTAGATAAGAACTTCCCTTGATTCCAAAGTGGTTTTGGAACGCTCTCTTTCTTGCCTCTTGGAGTGGGTTGTTTTCCTTTAGGAGCCATGATCTTAGTGATCTCGGATAAACACACCAAACTTAGAGGTTTGCTTGTCCTCAAGCAAAAGAAAAGAAAGGAGAGGGATAGAAGGAGAGCTAGGTGCAATTGTTGATGGAGGAGGAGGGAGGCCGAACCCAAATTTAAAGGGATGGGGGGTGGGTTTTCGAAAAAAAATTGGAAAAGATAAGATAAAAAGATTGAGTTGAAAAAGATAAGATAGAAGATAGTTTAATTTTGAAGAGATATGATAGATTTTTGAAAAAGATAAATCTGAATTTTGAAAAAGATAATATGGAGATTTGAAAAAGATATGGATTAGTTGAAAAGATTTTAGAGTGAAAAAGATATATTTGTTTTCAGAAAAGATTTGAAAAGAGTTGGATTGAATTTGGAAAGAGGGATTTTTAGAAATTAAGGATTTTAGAAATCAGGGTTCTTGACATGTTTATGTAAAAATCATGCATTGAAGCATAAAATTTGAAATTAGAATGGAAATACGTGTGGAAAAATGAATTTGGCTCCTCCCTGCCTTCCTGGCGTTTGAACGCCCAAACACTGCCTGTTTTGGGCGTTCAGCGCCCAAATGCTGCTCTCCTGGGCGTTCAACGCCCAACTGCTGCCATTACTGGCGTTCAACGCCCAGTGGGTGCCCATTTCTGGTATTAAACGCCCAGCTTGCTACCATTACTGGCGTTCAGCGCCCAGTGGATGCCCATTTTGGGCGTTGAACGCCCAAAATGCACTTTTACTGGCGTTTTCTTGCCAGTGAGCTCTTTTTTTCTGTTTTGTGTGCCGAGGTGTAAATGATTCCTCACCTTAGTGTCAGTGAATTTTATATAAACAAATAAAAATAAAAATAAGAATAGGGCAAAATGCTTAGAGGATTGTTGCCCCAGGGCTGGGTTGCCTCCCAGCAAGCGCTTCTTTATTGTCTTTAGCTGGACCTTGCTGAGCTTTTAATCTAGCTTCAGCCTTGAGCATTCTTGCTCAATGTTGCCTTCAAGATAATGCTTGATTCTCTGTCCATTGACAATGAACTTCTTATCAGAATCAATATCTTGAAGCTCCACATAACCATATGGTGATACACTTGTAATCACGTATGGTCCCCTCCACCGGGATTTCAGTTTCCCGGGGAATAGCCTGAGTCTAGAGTTAAACAACAGGACCTTCTGTCCTGGTTCAAAGATTCTAGATGACAGCTTTCTATCGTGCCATTTTTTTATTTTTCTTTATAAAGCTTGGCATTTTCGAAAGCTGTGAATCTGAATTCCTCTAGCTCATTTAGCTGGAGCAATCGTTTTTCTCCTGCTAATTTGGCATCAAAGTTTAGGAATCTGGTTGCCCAGTAGGCCTTATGTTCCAGTTCCATGGGCAGGTGACATGCCTTACCATACACGAGTTGGTACGGAGATGTCCCTATGGGGGTCTTGAATGCTGTCCTTTAAGCCCACAGAGCATCATCCAAGCTCCGTGCCCAATCCTTTCTACGGGTATTTACTGTCCGTTCCAGGATTCTCTTTAATTCTCTGTTAGAGACTTCAGCTTGCCCATTGGTTCATGGATGATATGGAGTGGCCACCTTGTGGCGAATTCCATACCGAACCATGGCAGAGTAAAGCTGTTTATTGCAGAAGTGAGTGCCCCCATCACTAATTAGTACTCTAGGGACACCAAACCTGCTAAAGATACGTTTCTAGAGGAACTTCAGCACTGTTTTAGTATCATTGGTGGGTGTGGCTATAGCCTCAACCCATTTTGATACATAGTCAACTGCCACCAGAATATAAGTGTTTGAGTATGATGGTGGGAAAGGTCCCATGAAGTCAATTCCCCATACGTCAAACAACTCAATTTCCAAGATTCCTTGTTGAGGCATGGCGTAACCATGAGGCAGATTACCAGCTCTTTGGCAACTGTCACAATTACGTACAAACTCTCGGGAATCTTTATAGAGTGTGGGCCAATAGAAGCCACATTGGAGGACCTTGGTGGCTGTTCGCTCACCTCCGAAATGGCCTCCATATTGAGATCCATGGCAATGCCACAGGATCCTCTGTGCTTCTTCTCTAGGCACACACCTACGGATAATTCCGTCTGCACATCTCTTAAAGAGATAAGGTTCATCCCACAAGTAGTACTTTGCATCAGTAATTAATTTCTTCTTCTGTATCCTGTTGTAATCCTTGGGTATGAACCTTGCAGCTTTATAGTTTGCAATATCGGCAAACCATGGTGCTTCCTGAATGGCAAATAAATGCTCATAGGAAACGTTTCAGAGATCTCAAGAAAGGGGAGGGACGTCCCTTCCACTGGCTCTATCCGGGACAGATGATCAGCCACTTGGTTCTCTGTCCCTTTTCTGTCTCTTATTTCTATATCAAACTCTTGCAGAAGCAATACCCATCTGATGAGCCTGGGTTTTGAATCCTGCTTTGTGAGTAGATATTTAAGAGCAGCATGGTCAGTATACACAATCACTTTTGATCCTACTAAGTATGATCTGAACTTGTCAATGGCGTAAACCACTGCAAGTAGTTCTTTTTCTTTGGTTGTGTAATTTTTCTGGGCATCATTTAGAACGCGACTGGCATAATAAATGACATGCAGAAGCTTGTCGTGCCTCTGTCCCAATACTGCACCAATGGCATGATCACTGGCATCACACATTAGCTCAAATGGTAATGTCCAGTCTGGTGCAGAAATGACTGGTGCTGTGACCAGCTTAGCTTTCAGCGTTTCAAACGCCTGCAGGCACTCTGTGTCAAACACAAATGGTGTGTCAG
Organism: Arachis ipaensis; assembly: GCF_059453495.1. Taxonomy (NCBI): domain Eukaryota; kingdom Viridiplantae; phylum Streptophyta; class Magnoliopsida; order Fabales; family Fabaceae; genus Arachis; species Arachis ipaensis. The sequence continues at coordinate 49,919,497 of NC_142443.1, forward strand.
CAGCTAGCAGATTGCTTAGAGGTTTTGCGATTTTTGAAAAATCCTTTATAAACCTCCTATAGAATCCTGCATGCCCCAGAAAGCTTCTGATTGCCTTAACATTGGCAGGTGGTGGTAATTTTTCAATTACCTCTATTTTTGCTTGATCCACCTCTATTCCCTTGTTTGAGATTTTATGCCCAAGAACAATTCCTTCAGTCACCATGAAGTGACACTTTTCCCAGTTTAAAACTAGGTTGGTTTCTTGGCATCTTTTCAGAACAAGTTTCAGGTGATCAAGGCAGGAGCTGAATGAGTCTCCATATACTGAGAAGTCATCCATGAAGACTTCCAGAAAATTTTCCACCATATCAGAGAAAATAGAGAGCATGCATCTCTGGAAGGTTGCAGGTGCATTACATAGCCCAAATGGCATCCTTCTATAAGCAAACACTCCGGATGGACATGTGAATGTTGTTTTCTCTTGATCCTGGGGATCTACTGCAATCTGGTTATAGCCTGAGTAGCCATCCAAAAAGCAGTAATAATCATGACCTGCTAGTCTTTCTAGCATCTGGTCTATGAATGGTAAAGGAAAATGATCCTTTCTGGTGGCTGTATTGAGCCTTCTGTAGTCAATACACATGCGCCACCCTGTAACTGTTCTTATAGGAACCAGTTCATTTTTTTCATTATGAATCACTGTCATGCCTCCCTTTTTTGGGACGACTTGAACAGGGCTCACCCAGGGGCTATCAGAAATAGGATAAATAATCCCAGCCTCCAGTAATTTGGTGACCTCTTTCTGCACCACTTCTTTCATGGCTGGATTTAGCCGCCTTTGTGGTTGCACCACCGGTTTGGCATTATCCTCCAATAAGATTTTGTGCATGCATCTAGCTGGGCTTATGCCCTTAAGGTCACCTATGGACCACCCAAGAGCTGTCTTGTGTGTCCTTAGCACTTGAATAAGTGCCTCCTCTTCCTGTGAATTTAAAGCAGAGCTTATGATCACTGGAAAAGTGTCACCTTCTCCCAAAAATGCATATTTCAAGGATGGTGGTAATGGCTTGAGCTCGGGTTTAGGAGGTTTTTCCTCTTTCAGAAGAAAGTTCAGAGGCTCTTTCATGTCCTCTGAATCCTCCAAATCAGGCTGAACATCTTTAAAGATGTCTTCCAACTCTGATTCGAGACTCTCAGCCATGTTGATCTCTTCTACCAAAGAGTCAATAAGATCAACTTTCATGCAGTCTGTTGATGTGTCTGGATGCTGCATGGCTTTGACAGCGTTCAACTTAAACTCATCATCATTGACTCTCAGGGTTATTTCCCCCTGTTGGACGTCAATGAGGGATCGTCCAGTTGCTAGGAAGGGTCTTCCTAGAATGAGAGTAGCACTCTTGTGCTCCTCCATTTCCAGCACAACAAAGTCAGTGGGAAAGGCAAATGGCCCAACTCTGACAATCATGTCTTCAATCACGCCTGATGGGTATTTAGTAGAACCATCAGCAAGTTGGAGACATATCCGGGTTGGTTTAACTTCTTCAGTTAAGCCAAGCTTTCTGATAGTGGATGCAGGTATTAGGTTGATGCTTGCCCCAAGATCGCATAAAGCTGTCTTGGTGCAATTACCTTCTAATATGCATGGTATCAGAAAACTCCCAAGGTCTTTAAGCTTTTCAGGAAAGCTTTTCAGAATGACTGCACTGCATTCTTCAGTGAGGAGAACTCTTTCTGTTTCTCTCCAATCCTTCTTATGACTCAAGATCTCTTTCATGAACTTGGCATAAGAAGGTATTTGCTCAAGTGCTTCTACAAATGGAATCTTTATTTCAAGAGTCCTGAGATAATATGCAAAGCGAGCAAATTGCTTATCCTGCTCCTCTTTCCGGAGTTTTTGAGGATAAGGTATCTTGGCTTTATATTCTTCAACCTTAGTTGCTGCAGGTTTATTGCCTACAGAAGTGGTTGAAGAAGCCTTTTTAGAGGGGTTGTTATCAGCATTTGTGTGTGTCTGATCCCTCACTGGCAATTGAGTGCCAGAGTTAGAAGCTGGAGTGAAACTGGACGCCAGCTCCTTGTCTGCTCCTGGCGTCTGAACGCCAGAATTGTGCCCATTTTGGGCGTTCAGCGCCAGATCCTGCCCATTTTGGGCGTTCAACGCCAGATCCTTGCCCATTTCTGGCGTTGAATGCCAGTCCTGCTTTGTTTCTGGCGTTGAACGCCAGTTTTGGCCATGGTCTGGGCGTTCAGCGCCAGCCTTCCACTAATTTTCTGGCGTTTTAGCGCCAGAATTATTTTTTCCTGGGCTCTTACTGTCCTCAGGTGAATTTTGGGTGGTTTGCTCATTTCTTAGCTTTTTGCTGCCTTGAGGTGGGGTATTTAATGTTTTCCCACTTTTTAGTTGAACTGCTTGGCATTCTTCTGCTATTTGCCTTGACAGCTGCTGCTTTGTTTGCTTAAACTGTTCGTCCATATGTATATTAGCCATCCTTGTCTCTTGTAACCTGTCTTTAAATTCGGCTAGCTGCTTTGTTAGAAAGTCCAATTGCTGATTGAATTCAGCAGCTTGTTTTACAGGACTGAATTCAGCAGTTACTGTTTTAACCTCTTCATTCCTGGAAGGGTTGCTGCTTAGGTACAGATGCTGATTCCTGGCAACTGTATCAATGAGCTCTTGAGCCTCTTCAATTGTCTTTCTCATGTGGATAGATCCACCAGCTGAGTAATCTAGAGACATCTGAGCTCCTTCTGCAAGCCCATAGTAGAAGATGTCTAACTGAACCCACTCTGAAAACATTTCAGAGGGGCATTTTCATAGCATCTCTCTGTATCTCTCCCAGGCATCATAAAGAGATTCATTATCTCCTTGTTTAAAGCCTTGGATATCCAGCCTTAGATGTGTCATCCTTTTTGGAGGGAAATATTGATTCAGGAATTTTTCTGTCAGCTGTTTCCATGTCCATATGCTGGCCTTATGTTGGTTATTCAACCACCTCTTAGCTTGATCTTTTACAGAAAATGGAAACAGTAATAGTCTGTAGACATCCTGATCTATTTCTTTATCATGTACTGTGTCAGCAATTTGTAAAAACTGTGCCAGAAACTCTGTAGGTTCTTCCTGTGGAAGACCGGAATACTGGCAACTTTGCTGCACCATGATAATGAGCTGAGGATTCAACTCAAAGCTACTGACTCCAATGGAGGGTATGCAGATACTACTCCCATATGAAGCAGTAGGGGGGTTAGAATATGACCCCAGAGTCCTCTTGGACTGTTCATTTCCGCTTAGGTCCATGATGGACAAAGGGAGATGATGTAAAATAGGAAAAATATTTTTATTTATTTATTTATTTATTTATTTCGAAAACAAAATAAATCAAAATAAAATAAATAAAAATGAGTGAAAGATTTTCGAAAAAAAAAATTGAGGAGAGAGAAAGTGGTTAGAAGATTTTGAAAAGGATATGATGATTTTTGAAAAAGGTTTTAAATTTTGAAATAAAAATCTGAAGTTTAGAAATAGATTTCGAAAATTTGCTTTTAAAATAGAGAGAAAAGATATTTTTGATTTTTAAGAGGAAAGAGAAAAATAATAAGATAGTACAAGATTTAAAATTTTTAGATCTAATGCTCCTTATTTTCGAAAATTTTGGAGGGAAAACACCAAGGAACACCAAACTAAAAAATTTTAAGATCAAGACACAAGAAAAACTCAAGAACACTTTGAAGACTCACAAGAACACAAGAACATGAAGGACGAACACCAAACTTAAAATTTTTAGAAAACCACAATAAATTTTCAAAAATTTTAAGAAAAATCAACAAGAAAACACCAAACTTAAAGTTTGGCACAGAATTTAGTAGAAAAATTATTTTTTTGAAAAAGATTTTAAAAATAAAATAAGGATTCTAAAATTTCAACACGACAATAATAAGAGACTCTAAACAAAAAAAAAAGGAGAAATTTTTCCTAATCTAAGCAACAAAATAAACCGTTAGTTGTCCAAACACGAACAATCCCCGGCAACGGCGCCAAAAACTTGGTGCACGAATTATAAATCACACTTTTCACAACTCGTACCACTGACCAGCAAGTGCACTGGGTCATCCAAGTAATACCTCACGTGAGTAAGGGTCGAATCCCATGGAGATTGTTGGTTTGAAGCAATCTATGGTTATCTTGTAAATCTTAGTCAGGAAGTCAATTATGTTTATCAGTTGAATTGCAAATAAACAATAGAGCATGGATTAAAGGTTACTTGTTATGCAGTAATGGAGAATATGTTGGAGTTTTGGAGATGCTTTGTCTTCTGAATCTCTGCTTTCCTCTGTCTTCTTGTTCACGCACGCACGTCCTCCTATGGCAAGCTGTGTGTTGGTGGATCACCGTTGTCAATGGCTACCTTCCATCCTTCCAGTGAAAACTACGCTCACGCGCTCTGTCACAGCACGGCTAATCACCGGTTGGTTCTCGATCCGGTTGGAATAGGATTTACTATCCTTTTGCGTCTGTCACTAACGCCCAGCCTTCAGGAGTTTGAAGCCCGTCACAGTCATTCAATCCTTGAATCCTACTCGGAATACCACAGACAAGGTTTAGACTTTCCGGATTCTTATGAATGCTGCCATCAGTTCTAGCTTATACCACGGAGATTCTAATTAAGGAATCTAAGAGATACTCATTCAATCGTATATAGAACGGAGGTGGTTGTCAGGCACACGTTCATGATTTGAGGAAGGTGATGAGTGTCACAGATCATCACCTCCATCACAATTAAGCGCGAATGAACATCTTAGATAGGAACAAGCGTGTTTGAATGGAAAACAGAAATACTTGCATTAATTCATCGAGACACAGCAGAGCTCCTCACCCCCAACAATGGGGTTTAGAGACTCATGCCGTCAGAGAATACAAGGTTTTGATCTAAAATGAATAAGTCTCTAAAAGTTGTTTTTATACTAAACTAGTAGCCTAGGTTTACAAAATATGAGTAAACTATGATGGATGATGCAGAGATCCACTTCTGGGGCCCACTTGGTGTGTGATGGGGCTGAGATTTAAGCAATCCACGTGCAGAGGCCATTTGTGGAGTTGAACGCCAGTTTTTGTGCCAGTTTGGGCGTTCAACTCCAGCTTTTGATCCTTTTCTGGTGCTGGACGCCAGAATTGGGCAGAGGACTGGCGTTGAACGCCAGTTTACGTCATCTATCCTTGTGTAAAGTATGGACTATTACATATTTATGGAAAGCCCTGGATGTCTACTTTCCAACGCAATTGGAAGCATGCCATTTCGAGTTCTGTAGCTCCAGAAAATCCACTTTGAGTGCAGGGAGGTCAGAATCCAACAGCATCAGCAGTCCTTTTTCAGCCTGAATCAGATTTTTGCTCAGCTCCCTCAATTTCAGCCAGAAAAATACCTGAAATTACAGAAAAACACACAACTCATATTAAAGTCCAGAAATATGAATTTTTCCGAAAAACTAATGAAAATAGACTAAAAACTAACTAAAACATACTCAAAACTATATGAAATTAACCCAAAAAAGCGTATAAAATATTCGCTCATCAACGTTCCCCACTGATTTTTAAATCCTGAAAATGCCCCAAAATGACTCAGACAAGCCATCATCAATCCTACTCAGAAGACCATTCCTGAAAACCTCAAAGTTTAAATTAGATACTTTTTTAGGAACATACTCTTTTGAAATAGATGGCCGAGTAGTGATCTTCAATCTGAATGGAGTTATGAAGCATCCTCCAGAGGATCACTCTATCCTCAAGTGTGACATTATAGATGAAACCGTGGCTGAAGTCCACCAGGAGGAATTTGAAGAGAAGCACATAGGACAAGGTCCAAGTGTGGGGACACTCTCAGAGGACAATGACAGTGCCTTACCACTGTTACCAGCTCCAAACAACCCAGAGCCTGAACATGATCAAAAGTTAGAATTAAAACCCCTTCCCCCACACCTCAAATATACTTACCTTGAAGACGGACAGAAGTTTCCGGTTATCATTGCAAGGGAACTCACTTTTCATTAGGAAGAGCAGCTATTTGGTGTGCTGAGAAGGCACAAGAAGGCAATTGGGTGGACTTTGGCAGACATAGTAGGCATAAACCCTCAAGTCTGTGAGCATAGGATATTTTTAGAAGAGGGAGCAATACCTGTCCGTCAACCCCAGAGAAGACTGAACCCCACTATCCTAGAGGTTTTCAAAAAGGAAGTGACCAGACTACTAGAGGCATATATCATCTATCCCATCTCAGACAGTGAATGGGTAAGCCCAGTACAAGTGATGCCAAAGAAGTCTGGAGTCACTGCAGTGAAGAATGAGCATGGAGAGCTCCTGACAACCAGAGTTCAGAACGCCTGGAGGGTCTGCATTGACTACAGATGCCTCAACCAAGCAACCCATAAGGATCACTATCCTCTTCCATTCATTGATCAAATGCTGGATCGCCTGTCAGGTAAATCGCATTACTGTTTTTTAGATGGTTACACAGGTTATTTCCAGATTCATATAGCTCCTGAGGATCAGGAAAAGACCACTTTTAGATGTCCTTTTGGGACTTATGCTTATAAGAGAATGCCCTTTGGCTTGTGCAATGCACCAGCTACTTTCCAGAGGTGCATGATGAGTCTTTTCTTTGATCTTATTGAGGACTGTATGGAGGTTTTTATGGATGATTTTAGTGTTTATGGCGATTCCTTTAGCCTTTGCTTAGATGGATTATCTAGAGTATTAGATAGATGTGTCAGTACAAACCTGGTATTAAATTTTGAAAAATGCCACTTTATGGTTAAACAAGGGATTGTACTAGGACATGTTATGTCTAATAATGGCATTTCTGTAGATCCAGCAAAGGTAGATGTTATTTCTAGTTTACCTTACCCCTCTTCTGTGAGGGAGGTCCGTTCTTTCCTTGGCCATGCAAGTTTTTACAGGAGGTTCATTAAGGACTTCAGTAAGGTAGCACTTCCCTTATCCAGACTACTGCAGAAAGATATTGAGTTCGAGTTCAGTGAAAATTGCAAACAAGCGTTTGATAAGCTGAAGACCACACTGACTCAAGCTCCAATTGTAAGAGGACCAGACTGGAGCCAACCATTTGAAATAATGTGTGATGCTTCCAACCATGCAGTAGGAGTAGCACTGGCTCAGTGTGAAGGTAAGAATCCTTTTGTTATTGCTTACGCGTCTAAAACCTTAGATGCCGCTCAGTCGAATTACACTACTACTGAGAAAGAGCTTCTTACTATTGTTTTTGCTCTGGATAAATTCCGAGCCTATTTACTTGGTACGAAGGTAGTAGTGTATTCAGACCACGCAGCTCCAAAGTATTTATTATCTAAAAAGGAGTCCAAACCAAGGCTTATACGTTGGATACTGCTATTACAAGAATTTGATTTGGAAATTAAGGACAGGAGTGGTAACCAGAATTTAGTGGCGGACCACTTGAGTTGCCTTGAGCACATTACAGATGACTCCACTCCTATAGCTGATAATTTCCCATTTGATCACCTGCAAGCAGTATCTGAGATAGTCCCTTGGTATGCACCTGTAGCTAATTATCTAGTTAGCCGCACCTTCCCTCTGAACTTTTCTAAACATCAAAGAGACAAGCTGAAAAGCGAGTCTAAATATTATATATGGGATGACCCATATTTATGGAGATGTGGCACTGACCAGATAATTAGACAGTGTGTGCCTCAATCAGAATTCCAGTCCATTTTAGAGGCCTGTCACTCATCTGAGAGTGGAGGACATTTTGGCCCTCAAAGAACTGCTAGGAAAATCTTAGACTGTGGATTCTGGTGGCCTACTCTTTTTAGAGACGCTGCTGAATTTTGTAGATCTTGTTTCCCATGCCAGAAATTTGGTAATATATCCAGGAGGGATGAGATGCCTCAACAGATTATGCTTTTCTGTGAAATTTTTTATGTTTGGGGCATTGACTTCATGGGTCCATTTCCAAATTCTAATGGTTATTTTTATATTTTGTTAGCTGTGGATTATGTTTCCAAATGGGTAGAAGCAATTCCTACCCGCAATGATGATGCTAACATTGTTGTTTCCTTTGTGAGAAACTATATTATTTGTCGCTTTGGATCACCACGAGCAATCGTGAGGGATCAAGGCACCCATTTTTGTAACAGGAGACTAACAGGACTAATGAAGAAACATGGGATAATTTATAAAGTTACAACAACCTACCATCCTCAGACTAATGGACAAGCCGAGGTTTCAAATAGAGAGATAAAGCGTATCTTGCAGAAGATAGTCAAACCTCATAGAAGAGACTGGAGCACCAGGCTACAAGATGCACTCTGGGCATACAGAACAACATACAAAACACCCATTGGGATGAGTCCTTTCTGCTTAGTTTATGGAAAAGCTTGTCATCTCCCTATTGAAATACAGCATAAAGCCTTTTGGGCAGTAAAGGAATGCAACATGGGAATTGAGAGAGCCGGAGCTGAAAGGAAGTTGCAACTGCAAGAACTGGAAAGCCTTCGCCTAGAAGCTTGAGAACTCAAGACTATACAAAGAGAAGATGAAGGCTGATCAAGAGGAAAGAGTTCCAACCTGGGGACTTAGTCCTCCTTTATAAATCTCGACTGAGGCTCATGCCAGGCAAGTTGAGATCAAGATGGGAAGGTCCATACAGAGTAGAGAAGGCTGAACCATACGGAGTCTATCACCTAAGTCATCCTTCAAGCTCTGAACCTATCAAAGTTAATGGACATCGTTTAAAGCTGTACCATGGTGAGAAGCTGAAGAAAAACAAGGAGCTCGAGATCTTCCTCTTGGAAGATCCCGACATAGCCGAAGACTGAGCTAGTGGAGCGTCCAACTTACGGACGTTAAAGCAAAGTGCTAGGTGGGAGACAACCCACCATGGTATGATCGTTCTTCTCTTTACTTTTAGTTTTCTTATTCAACAACTCTTCTCTTCATTAGTACATTTCGTGCATCTGTATTTACATACCTTTATTTAAAAAAAAAATCACGCGACGCGACCGCCTTGACGCGTCCGCGTCGCAGGGAGCTGGGAGACAATAATAATATGAACAGAACGTTACGCAAGAGCAGGGCTGGAGGCGTGCCAATGGCACAAATCACCCCACGCGATCGTGTCGCCGACGCGACTGCGTCATATGGAATACTGGCCTCCCACGCGACCGCGTGCTCTACGCGGCCGCGTGACCTGGATTTCGACGTAATAAGGGTGCACAGCTGAAAGTTGTACTAGAGTGGTGCTGGACTGGCGCTGGACGTGCAGTCCCTCTCACGCGATCGTGTACCCCACGCGACCGCGTTGTATCCCAATAATTGACCACTCACGCGATCGCATGCCCCATGCGATCGCGTCACCCAAAATTTGGCACTATTATGATTTTGAACAGAGAGTTGTGCGAGTGCGAGGCTACCCTCATGCCATTAGCCTAAAACAGGTCACGCGACCGCGTGACCGACGCGATCGCATCATTGAGTTTAAGCGCAAGTCGCGCGACCGCGTGCCCCACGCGACCGCGTCGCTTGCGCCGCACAGTTTTCCTGATTTGCCAAATTATCATATCTTTTTCTCCCCAAATCCTATTTTCTCTTATCCCCCCTTATTTCTTCTCCCTCCCTTTTTCCCTTCTTCCTTCTTTCTCGCTTTTTACTCTCTCTCACCCCCATTAACAAGGTTCTTCTTATTCTCCTTCCCTCCTTACTTTTCTATTATTTTTATATGTTATCTTCTTTTCTTTTCTTTTCACCTTCATTATTCATATTTTCTTTTTCTTTGTTTTTCCTTTTTACTTGGTGTTATCAATTTATGTGAGTCATTATTTATTATTATATGCTTGTGGAGTGTTGTAAATTTGTTTGACAATTATATATTACTTTTTAAGGGATTACTTGCATGTTCAAATTCTTATTTTCAAGAGCTTCTTCTACATGCATGCTATGTGTTTGTGAAAAAGCCCATATGGCATTATGAACTTCTTTACATTTTTCTACTCTCATATTCAATGCTTGCTTTTCACAAAGTCCCTTTACTATTTTATTCATTGAATTTAATTGTCATTACAAACGTGATGGTTTGTTACGAGTGATGCTTGATCTATGCTACTCATGCCCTTTGCCGGCATGCCAATAAAACACCTTGCATTCACTTGTCATCATATGCACTAGCTATTTTCCATTAATGAGTTTTCACATGTAATCCGGACCATGTGTTAACATCATTCTTCTTTATTGTGCATTGATTATCACTTACACCACCCTCTTCCTTGCTCTATCCCTTTAAATTTAATTTACTTTCTCTTCCCTTTTTCAGGATGGTCACTAAGAAAGGAAAAGAGAAAGCTATTCCCAAACAACCAGCAAGAAGAGGTACAACGAGAGCATTAGTGGCAGAACCCTCTTCAACTGCAGTAAAGCCCTCAACAAAGAAAATTAAGAGGATTATAAAGGTTGACGATAAAGAAAGAGCCTTCCCAGCAAAGGACACTGCGCGATTCCCCAATCGCTACTGTGAGCAGATGTTCCCCATCCTGGCTGAAAGGAGTTACAACAACGAATACATTCTTCTTCTCCCGCCCAATATTGCTACCTTTGTCGAGCCGCAAATTGCCCGAAGGCAATGGGGTTTCCTACAGAGACAGCCAAGGAAGGTCAATCTTTCTTGGGTAGTGATGAGCGGATAATTTATACGCTTTTTGGCATTGTTTTTAGTATGTTTTTAGTAGGATCTAGTTACTTTTAGGGATGTTTTCATTAGTTTTTATGTTAAATTCACATTTCTGGATTTTACTATGAGTTTGTGTATTTTTCTGTGATTTCAGGAATTTTTGGCTGAAATTGAGGGACTTGAGCAGAAATCAGATTCAGAGGTTGAAGAAGGACTGCTGATGCTGTTGGATTCTGACCTCCCTGCACTCAAAATGGATTTTCTGGAGCTACAGAACTCGAAATGGCGCGCTTCCAATTGCGTTGGAAATAGACATCCAGGGCTTTCCAGAAATATATAATAGTCCATACTTTGGCCAAGAATAGACGACGTAAACTGGCGTTCAACGCCAGCTCTCTGCCCAAATCTGGCGTCCAGCGCCAGAAAAGGAGCCAAAACCAGAGTTGAACGCCCAAACTGGCACAAAAGCTGGCGTTCAACTCCAAGGAGGACCTCTACACGTGTAACACTCAAAGCCCAGCCCAAGCACACACCAAGTGGGCCCCGGAAGTGGATTTATGCATCAATTACTTACTCATGTAAACCCTAGTAGCTAGTTTATTATAAATAGGACCTTTAACTATTGTATTTGGCATCTTTGGATTACCTTATGATCCTTTGATCACGTTTTAGGGGGCTGGCCATCTCGGCCATGCCTGGACCTTCACTTATGTATTTTTAACGGTAGAGTTTCTACACTCCATAGATTAAGGTGTGGAGCTCTGCTGTTCCTCAAAGATTAATGCAAAGTACTACTGTTTTCTATTCAATTCTTCTTATTTCGCTTCTAAGATATCCATTCGCACCCAAGAACGTGATGAAGGTGATGATTATGTGTGACGCTCATCATCCTTCTCCCTTATGAACGCGTGCCTGACAAACACTTCTGTTCTACATGAAATAAGCTAGAATGAGTATCTCTTAGATCTCCTAACCAGAATCTTCGTGGCGTAAGCTAGAATGATGACGGAATTCAAGAGAATCCGGAAGGTCTAAACCTTGTCTGTGGTATTCCGAGTAGGATTCAATGATTGAATGACTGTGACGAGCTCCTAACTCGCAATTGCAGGGCGTTAGTGACAGACGCAAAAGGATAGTAAATCCTATTCCAGCATGATCGAGAACCGACAGATGAATAGCCGTGCCGTGACAGGGTGCGTGAGCATATTATTCACTGAGAGGATACGATGAAGCCATTGACAAGGGCGATGCCTCCAGACGATTAGCCGTGCTGTGACAGGGCATTGGATCATTTTCCCGAGAGATGACCGAAAGTAGCCATTGACAGTGGTGATGTATCACATAAAGCCAGCCATGGAAAGGAGTAAGACTAATTGAATGAAGATAGCAGGAAAGCAGAGGTTCAGAGGAACGAAAAGCATCTCCATTCGCTTATCTGAAATTTCTACCAATGATTTACATAAGTACCTCTATCCCTATTCTATTATTTGTTATTCGAAAACACCATTATCAATTTATATCTGCCTAACTGAGATTTGCAAGGTGACCATAGCTTGCTTCATACTAACAATCTCCGTGGGATTCGACCCTTACTCACGTAAGGTATTACTTGGACGACCCGGTGCACTTGCTGGTTAGTTGTATCGAAGTTGTGACAAATTATGAATGTGTAATCACGATTACGCGTACCAAGTTGCTCACGTGCCAGGAATAGTTTGAGCTTGGACATCACAATTTTGTGCACCAAGTTTTTGGCGCCGTTGCCGGGGATTGTTCGAGTATGAACAACTGACGGTTCATCTTGTTGCTCAGATTAGGTAATTTTCTTTTTTGTTTTCTTTTCAAAAATCTTTCAAAAAAATTTTCTCATCTGTTTTTCGAAAAAAAAAAATAATAATAATAATAAAAATGTTTTCAAAAATTTTATTCAAAATTTTTAAGAATAAATTCTAGTGTTTCATGAAGCATGTGAAGCCTGGCTGGCTGTAAAGCCATGTCTAAATTCTCTTGGACTGAGGCTTCCAAACCATCAGAGGCAAGTTACATATTTGATAAGTAATGAGCAGCAATTTGTTATCAAGAGCAATATACTCTGGTGTTAAATGCTGAAGCTTGGCTGGCCATTGGCCATGTCTAGTGTTTTGGACTGGAGCTTTCTTTGAAAGCTTGGCTGGCTAGTGAGCCATGTCTAATTCCTGGACTGAAGCTTTAGACTAAGAATGCAAGATTCCTGGAATTCATGTAAAAAAATTTTGGAATCCTTATTTTTTCTTTTTCATATAATTTTCGAAAAATACCAAAAAAATTAGAAAATAAAAAAAAATCAAAAATATCTTTGTGTTCTTGTTTGAGTCTTGAGTCATATCATAAGTTTGGTGTCATTTGCATGTGCATCTTGCATTTTTCGAAAATTCTCATGCATTCATAGTGTTCTTTATGATCTTCAACTTGTTCTTGGTAAGTCTTCTTGTTTGATCTTGATGATTTTTTGTTTTGTGTCTTTTATTGTTTTTCATATGCATTCTTGAATTCTTATTGTCTAAGCATTAAAGAATTCTAAGTTTGGTGTCTTGCATGTTTTCTTTGCATAAAAAAAAATATTTTCAAAATGTGTTCTTGATGTTCATCATGATCTTCATAATGTTCTTGGTGTTCATCTTGACATTCATAGCATTATTGCATGCATTCATTGTTTTGATCTAAAAATTTCATGCATTGCATAATTTTCATGTTTTTCATAAAAATTTCAAAAAATCAAAAAAATATCTTTCCCTTTTTCTCTCATCAAATTCAAAAATTTGAATTGACTTTTTCAAAAATTTTTTAAAATCAAATTGTTTCTCATGAAGTCAAATCAAATTTTCAATTTGAAAATCTTATCTTTTTCAAAATCTTTTTCAAAAATCAAATCTTTTTCAAAATTCTTAGTTATTTTTGAAAATTTTAAAAATATTTTTCAAAAATCTTTTTCTTATTTTTGTATTAAATTTTCGAAAATAACATAAACAATTAATGTTTTGATTCAAAAATTTCAAGTTTGTTACTTGCTTGTTAAGAAAGATTCAAACTTTAAATTCTAGAATCATATCTTGTGATTTCTTATGAATCAAGTCATTAATTGTGATTTTAAAAATCAAATCTTTTTCAAAAACTAATTTCTATCATATCTTTTTAAAAATATCTTCTCATCTTATCTTTTTAAAAAATTTGATTTCAAAATATCTTTTCTAACTTCCTAACTTCCTATCTTCTCAAAATTTGTTTCAACTAACTAACTAACTTTTTGTTTGTTTCTTACCTTTTTCAAAACCACCTAACTAACTCTCTCTCTCTCATTTTCGAAAATATCTTCCCCCTTTTTCAAAATTTCTTTTTAATTTATTAATTATTTTAATTTTTAATTTTTAAATCTTAATTTTCGGAAAAAAAAATAAAAAAATACTAACATTTTTCAAAAACCATTTTCAAAAATCATTAAAAATAATTTTCGAAAATTTCTCCTTCTTTCTCATCTTATTCTATTTATTTATTCATCTACTAACATCTCTTCCTCACATCATCACCAAATTCGAACTCCCTCTTCTATCTGTGTTCGAATTTCCTCTTCTTTTCTTCTACTAACAATAAGGAACCTCTTTACTGTGACATAGAGGATTCCTCTTCTTTTCTTTTTCTCTCCTCTTTCTTATGAGCAGGGACAGAGAAAAAGGCATTCTTGTTGAAGCTGATCCAGAACCTGAAAGGACTCTAAAGAGAAAATTAAGAGAAGCTAAATTACAACAACCCAGAGACAACTTGATTGAAAATTTCGAACAAGTAAAGGAGATGGCAGCCGAACCCAACAACAATGCAAGGAAGATGCTTGGTGACTTTACTGCACCAAATTCCAATTTACATGGAAGAAGCATCTCCATTCCTGCCATTGGAGCAAACAACTTTGAGCTGAAACCTCAATTAGTTTCTCTGATGCAGCAGAACTGCAAGTTTCATGGACTTCCATCTGAAGATCCTTTTCAGTTCTTAACTGAATTCTTGCAGATGTGTGATACTGTTAAGACTAATGGAGTAGATCCTGAAGTCTACAGGCTCATGCTTTTCCCTTTTGCTGTAAGAGACAGAACTAGATTATGGTTGGATTCTCAACCCAAAGACAGCCTGAACTCTTGGGATAAGCTGGTCACGGCTTTCTTAGCCAAGTACTTTCCTCCTCAAAAGCTGAGCAAGCTTAGAGCTGATGTTCAAACCTTCAGACAGAAAGAAGGTGAATCCCTCTATGAAGCTTGGGAAAGATACAAATAGTTGACCAAAAAGTGTCCTTCTGACATGCTTTCAGAATGGACCATCCTGGATATATTCTATGATGGTTTATCTGAGCTATCAAAGATGTCACTGGACACTTCTGCAGGTGGATCCATTCACCTAAAGAAAACGCCTGTAGAAGCTCAAGAACTCATTGACATGGTTGCTAATAACCAGTTCATGTACACTTCTGAAAGGAATCCTGTGAATAATGGGACGCCTATGAAGAAGGGAGTTCTTGAAGTTGATACTCTGAATGCCATATTGGCTCAGAATAAAATATTGACTCAGCAAGTCAATATGATCTCTCAGAGTCTGCATGGAATGCAAGCTGCATCCAACAGTACTCAAGAGGCTTCTCATGAAGAAGAAGCTTATGATCCTGAGAACCCTGCAATAGCAGAGGTGAATTACTTAGGTGAACCTTATGGAAACACCTATAACTCAACATGGAGAAATCATTCAAATTTCTCATGGAAGGATCAAAAGCCTCAACAAGGCTTTAATAATGGTGGAAGAAACAGGTTTAACAATAATAAACCTTTTCCATCATCCACTCAGCAACAGACAGAGAACTCTGAACAAAATGCTTCTAATTTAGCAAATCTAGTCTCTGATCTATCCAAGGCCACTGTAAGTTTCATGAATGAAACAAGATCTTCCATTAGAAATTTGGAAGCACAAGTGGGCCAGCTGAGTAAAAGGATCACTGAAATCCCTCCTAGTACTCTCCCAAGCAATACAGAAGAGAACCCAAAAGGAGAGTGCAAGGCCATTGACATAAGCACCATGGCCGAACCTGTAAGGGAAGGAGAGGACGTGAATCCCAAGGAGGAAGACCTCCTGGGACGTCCAGTGATCAATAAGGAGCTTCCCTCTGAGGAATCAAAGGACTCTGAGGCTCATCTAGAGACCATAGAGATTCCATTGAACCTCCTTATGCCCTTCATGAGCTCGGATGAGTATTCCTCTTCTGAAGAGAATGAGGATGTTACTGAAGAGCAAACTGCCAAGTTTCTTGGTGCAATCATGAAGCTAAATGCCAAATTATTTGGCATTGATACTTGGGAAGTTGAACCTCCCTTGTTCATCAATGAACTAAGTGATCTGGATCAACTGACATTGCCTCAGAAGAGACAGGATCCTGGAAAGTTCATAATACCCTGCACCATAGGCACCATGATCTTTAAGGCTCTGTGTGACCTTGGTTCAGGAATAAACCTCATGCCCCTCTCTGTAATAGAGAAACTGGGAATCTATGGGGTGCAAGCTGCTAAAATCTCATTAGAGATGGCAGACAGTTCAAGAAAACAGGCTTATGGACAAGTAGAGGACGTGTTAGTAAAGGTTGAAGGCCTTTACATCCCTACTGATTTCATAGTCCTGGATACTAGAAAGGAAGAGGATGAATCCATCATCCTAGGAAGACCTTTCCTGGCCACAGCAAGAGCTGTGATTGATGTTGACAGAGGTGAAATAGTCCTTCAATGGAATGAGGACTTCCTTGTGTTTAAAACTCAAGAATCTCCCTCTTCAACTATGGAGAAGAAGCAGAAAAAGCTTCTCTCAAAGCAGAGTCAACCAGAGCCCCCACAGTCAAACTCTAAGTTTGGTGTTGGGAGGCCACAACCAAACTCTAAGTTTGGTGTTGAACTCCCATATCCAAACTCTAAGTTTGGTGTTGGAGAGTCTCAACAAAGCTCTGCACATCTGTGAGGCTCCATGAGAGCCCACTGTCAAGCCATTGACACTAAAGAAGCGCTTGTTAGGAGGCAACCCAATTTTTATTTATCTAACTATATTTTCCTTAGTTATATGTCTTTGTAGGTTCATGATCATGTGGAGTCACAAAATAAATATAAAAATTAAAAACGGAATCAAAAACAGCAAAAGAAAAATCACACCCTAGAGGAGCATCTGTCTGGCGTTCAGCGCCAGAACAGAGCATGGTTCTGGCGCTGAACGCCCAAAATGGGCAGCTTCTGGGTGCTGAACGCCAGAACAGGCATGGTTCTGGCGTTCAACGCCAGAAATGGCACACAAATGGGCGTTGAACGCCCAAAATGGCCACCAACCTGGCGCTGAACGCCCAGAGTTGGGTACAAAGGCATTCTTACATGCCTAATGGATGCAGGGATGTAAATCCTTGAACACCTCAGGATCTGTGGACCCCATAGGATCCCCACCTACCTCTACTCACTTCTTCTCACCACTTTCTTTCACACAACCCGATAAACACTCTTCCCCAAAAACCCTTCACCAATCACCACAATCTCTCTTCCCCATCACCTCTTCACCACTCACATCCATCCACTCTTCCCCATAAATCTACCTCATAAACTCCACCTACCTTCAAAATTCAAAACCAATTTCCCACCCAAACCCACCCATATGGCCGAACCTTAACCCCCGCTCCCTTCCCTATATAAAGCCCTCCATTCTTCTTCAAATTCACACAACACAACCCCTCTATACCCTTCTTGGCCGAACCACATCACCCTCTCCCTCTCCTCCATTTCTTCTTCTTCTTCATCTATTCTTTTGTTTATTGCTCGAGGGCGAGCAATATTCTAAGTTTGGTGTGGTAAAAGCATAGCTTTTTTGTTTTTCCACTACCATTGATGGCACCTAAGACCAGAGAATCCTCTAGAAAGGGGAAAGGGAAGACAAAAGCTTCCACATCCGAGTCATGGGAGATGGAAAGGTTCATCTCCAAAGCCCATCAAGACCACTTCTATGATGTTGTGGCCAAGAAGAAGATGATCCCCGAGGTCCCCTTCCAACTCAAAAGAAATGAGTATCCAGAGATCCGACATGAGATTCAAAGAAGAGGTTGGGAAGTCCTAACAAAACCCATCCAACAAGTCGGCATCCTAATGGTTCAAGAGTTCTATGCCAATGCATGGATCACCAAGAACCATAATCAAAGTAAGAACCCGGATCCAAAGAACTATGTTACAATGGTTCGGGGGAAATACTTAGATTTTAGTCCGGAAAATGTGAGGTTGGCGTTCAACTTGCCAAACATGGAAGAGAACGCACGCCTCTACACAAGGAGAGTCAACTTTGATCAAAGGTTGGACCAAGTCCTTATGGACATATGTGTAGAAGGAGCTCAATGAAAGATTGACTCCAAAGGCAAGCCGGTTCAACTAAGAAGATTGGACCTCAAGCTTGTAGCTAGAGGATGGTTGGAGTTCATTCAATGCTCAATCATTCCCACTAGCAACCGGTCTGAAGTTACTATAGACCGGGCCATCATGATCCATAGCATCATGATTGGAGAAGAGGTGGAAGTTCATGAGATTATACCTCAAGAACTCTACAAGGTGGCTGACAAGTCTTCCACTATGGCAAGGTTAGCCTTTCCTCACCTCATTTGCCACCTATGCAATTCAGCTGGGATTGACATAGAGGGAGATATCCTCATTAAAGAGGACAAGCCCATCACTAAGAAAAAGATGGAGCAAGCAAGAGAGCCCATCCATGGAGCTCAAGAGGCGCAAGAAGCTCATTTCCATGAGATCCCTGAGATGCCTCAAATGCACTTTCCTCCACAAAATTTTTGGGAGCAAATCAACACCTCCCTAGGAGAATTGAGTTCCAATATGGGACAACTAAGGGTGGAACATCAAGAGCACTCCATCATCCTTCATGAAATCAGAGAAGATCTAAAAGCAATGAAGGAGGAGCAGCAAAGACAAGGAAGAGATATAGAAGAGCTCAAGTACATCACTAAGGTGGACTCATTCCTTGTTCTTACTTTCTCTGTTTTTTGTTTTCTATGTTCTGTGCCTATCTATGTTTGTGTCTTCATTACATGATCATTAGTAGTAGTAACTATGTCTTAAAGTTATAAATGTCCTATGACTCCATCACCTCTCTTAAATGAAAAATGTTTTAATTCAAAAGAACAAGAAGTACATGAGTTTCGAATTTATCCTTGAACTTAGCTTAATTATATTGATATGGTGACAATGCGTCTTGTTTTCTGAATGTATGCTTGAACAGTGCATATGTCTTTTGAAGTTGTTGTTTAAGAATGTTAAATATGTTGGCTCTTGAAAGAATGATGACTAGGAGACATGTTATTTGATAATCTGAAAAATCATAAAAATAATTCTTGAAGCAAGAAAAAGCAGCAAAGAACAAAGCTTGCAGAAAAAAAAAAGGCGAAAAAAAATAGAAAGAAAAAGAAAAAAGCAAGCAGAAAAAGCCAAAAGCTCTTAAAACCAAGAGGCAAGAGCAAAAAGCCAATAACCCTTAAAAACCAAAAGGCAAGGGCAATAAAAAGGATCCCAAGGCTTTGAGCATCAGTGGATAAGAGGGCCTAAAAGGAATAAAATCCTGGTCTAAGCGGCTAAACCAAGCTGTCCCTAACCATGTGCTTGTGGCGTGTAGGTGTCAAGTGAAAACTTGAGACTGAGCGGTTAAAGTCAAGGTCCAAAGCAAAAAAAAAAAAAAAAAGAGTGTGCTTAAGAACCCTGGACACCTCTAATTGGGGACTTTAGCAAAGCTGAGTCACAATCTGAAAAGGTTCACCCAATTATGTGTCTGTGGCATTTATGTATCCGGTGGTAATACTGGAAAACAAAGTGCTTAGGGCCACGGCCAATCATTCTGAACCTCAATGGATAAAGTGAGATGCCAAAACTATTCAAGAGGCAAAAAGCTATAAGTCCCGCTCATTTGATTGGAGCTATGTTTCATTGATAGTTTGGGATTTATAGTATATTCTCTTCTTTTTATCCTATTTGATTTTCAGTTGCTTGGGGACAAGCAACAATTTAAGTTTGGTGTTGTGATGAGCGGATAATTTATACGCTTATTGGCATTGTTTTTAGTATGTTTTTAGTAGGATCTAGTTACTTTTAGGGATGTTTTCATTAGTTTTTATGTTAAATTCACATTTCTGGACTTTACTATGAGTTTTTGTGTTTTTCTGTGATTTCAGGTATTTTCTGGCTGAAATTGAGGGACTTGAGCAGAAATCAGATTCAGAGGTTGAAGAAGGACTGCTGATGCTGTTGGATTCTGACCTTCCTGCACTCAAAATGGATTTTCTGGAGCTACAGAACTCGAAATTGCGCGTTTCCAATTGCGTTGGAAAGTAGACATCCAGGGCTTTCCAGAAATATATAATAGTCTATATTTTGGCTAAGAATAGACGACGTAAACTGGTATTCAACGCCAGCTCTCTGCCCAAATCTGGCGTCCAGCGCCAGAAAAGGAGCCAAAACTAGAGTTGAATGCCCAAACTGGCACAAAAGCTGGCGTTCAACTCCAAGGAGGACCTCTACACGTGTAACACGCAAAGCCCAGCCCAAGCACACACCAAGTGGGCCCCAGAAGTGGATTTATGCATCAATTACTTACTCATGTAAACCCTAGTAGCTAGTTTATTATAAATAGGACCTTTAACTATTGTATTTGGCATCTTTGGATTACCTTATGATCCTTTGATCACGTTTTAGGGGGCTGGCCATCTCGGCCATGCCTGGATCTTCACTTATGTATTTTTAACGGTAGAGTTTCTACACTCCATAGATTAAGTAGTGGAGCTCTGCTGTTCCTCAAAGATTAATGCAAAGTATTACTGTTTTCTATTCAATTCTTCTTATTTCGCTTCTAAGATATCCATTCGCACCCAAGAACGTGATGAAGGTGATGATTATGTGTGACGCTCATCATCCTTCTCTCTTATGAACGCGTGCCTGACAAACACTTCTGTTCTACATGAAATAAGCTAGAATGAGTATCTCTTAGATCTCCTAACCAGAATCTTCGTGGCGTAAGCTAGAATGATGGCGGCATTCAAGAGAATCCGGAAGGTCTAAACCTTGTCTGTGGTATTCCGAGTAGGATTCAATGATTGAATGACTGTGACGAGCTCCTAACTCGCGATTGCAGGGCGTTAGTGACAGACGCAAAAGGATAGTAAATCCTATTCCAGCATGATCGAGAACCGACAGATGAATAGCCGTGCCGTGACAGGGTGCGTGAGCATATTATTCACTGAGAGGATAAGATGAAGCCATTGACAAGGGTGATGCCTCCAGACGATTAACCGTGCCGTGACAGGGCATTGGATCATTTTCCTGAGAGATGACCGAAAGTAGCCATTGACAGTGGTGATGTATCACATAAAGCCAGCCATGGAAAGGAGTAAGACTAATTGAATGAAGATAGCAGGAAAGCAGAGGTTCAGAGGAACGAAAAGCATCTCCATTCGCTTATCTGAAATTTCTACCAATGATTTACATAAGTACCTCTATCCCTATTCTATTATTTATTATTCGAAAACACCATTATCAATTTATATCTGCCTAACTGAGATTTGCAAGGTGACCATAGCTTGCTTCATACCAACAATCTCCGTGGGATTCGACCCTTACTCACGTAAGGTATTACTTGGACGACCCAGTGCACTTGCTGGTTAGTTGTATCGAAGTTGTGACAAATTATGAATGTGTAATCACGATTACGCGTACCAAGTTGCTCACGTGCCAGGAATAGTTTGAGCCTGGACATCACAATTTCGTGCACCAGGTAGTCGAGTTCTACTCCAATTTCCACCTGCCGACCCTGCAGTCTGTCTATGTCCGTCAGAAGCAAGTCCCTATTACAGAAGAGGCCATTCAAAAAGTTCTAAGTCTTCCCCCTATTCCAGAAGGATCAGACGCCTTTCAAGAAGCCGCACTCAAGCGTCAGCTGTATCAATTTGACTGGGACGCCGTTCTAAGAGTTATCACACTACCTGGCAGCCGATGGATCTACGGATACCATCGTACCCACCCTAAGGGAATTTCAGCTTTAGCACTTACCTTGGAGGTTCGCGTCTGGGCACAGATTATGTCCCATTACGTCTTTCCGAGCACTCACGAGTCCTCCTTCACTGCGAACATGGCCGTTCTACTATGGTGCATCCTTACGAACCAACCTCTGAATCTACCAAGACATATCCGGAATGCCATGGGACACGTACAAATCGCGGGCAATCTACTTTTTCCCGCCCTGGTCTTAGATCTTGTCTCAACAGCCGGAGTCTCCTACAGAGCTGGGGACACCAAAGCCATGCTTCCACAGGATGATCAATATGTCCCCAACGGGAAGTACCTTAGACTTCCAGCAACCACTACCAGCCAGCCTACTGAACCAGTTGAAGATATTCATTCTTCAACACCACAAGCACCTACAATAGCCCAACTGCTCCAGCAGATACTTGAAAAGTTGGATCGGCATGAACAGAAAGCTAAGATGAGAGAGTGCCGTAACAAGCGCCGATTCACATACCTCAAGGAGCTGCTCATGGGAAAATTCAAGGACTCAGACACCCCGGAATCCACTTCTTATACCAGCACAGGGAGCCATGATGGTCCCGACTGTAGAGATACTGCCACCAGCCCACCTTTGTTCTTGACAGATGGCACCGAGGACGGTGCAAAGCCTTAAGTGTGGGGAGGTCGGTCAGTACCTGACTTCCGGAGGTAATTTCTCTTCCCTAGCACCAATAAATTAGGATATTTAGCTAGATTTTTCTTTTATAGAATAGGATAAATTGCATAGTAATAGATTAGTTGCATTTATGTTCTGCTTGATTAAAAAGATAATAAGTTTCTTCTAAGACCCTATCTTTGGAACAAAATTTCACTAATTTTAATTAAAACTTTTATGTTAAATTTGCTTGAAGTTGCATTTGGAACATGATTTTTGAGCTAAAGAACACACAACCTGTGAGATTTGAGCCTTTATGAATGGTTACATTATTTAACCATAATTATTTTATTCTTGTGTGTTTACTTCTCTATGATTGTAATCTATATTTTGTTTCATCTTATATGTCCAATGTTTATTATATTTATATGTTTACATATGATTGAGGCCATCATTTGTTTAGCTCACTTATCCAAATAAAGCCTACCCTTTCAATTACCTTTGTTAGCCACTTTGAGCCTTTAAATCCCATTTGTTCTATATTTTACCACATTACTAGCCTTAAGCGGAAAAACAATTATATATCCCAAATTGAATCTTTGGTTAGCTTAAGATAGAATTGTGTGAGTCAATCAAGTATGGGAAATTGTGGGAACAAAGGATAATAAGGGAATGAGTCATGATAATATTATGGGAATTTGGATACCTACTCATGTGAAACTATAAGAATTAAAAATCTATGTGCATTGATAAGCTGTGTTATTTTTATGTTTCTATGTTTATAAAAAAAAAATCCAAAAATATTCCACAAATAAATAAGAGGACAAAATTACCCCAATGCTAAGTCAAGCATTCAAAGATCAATGCATGTATGATAAAATCAAAATAAAAGATTGAAACATGAGTATGGAATGTGAAAGGAAATTTCTGGGTAGCTAGGTATGAATTTTAAAAGTTACATAGAATATATATAGGTTATGTTAAAGCTTGGGTTAATTAAAGATTCAATTTATAAGCTTACTTAGCCATATATGCATCCTTACCCTTACCTTGGCCCCATTACAACCTTGAAAATACCTCATGATGTTTGCATTGGTATATTAAATGTTGTTGATTGGTTAGGAGAAGAACAAAAATTAGAGAGCATGATTAGAGAAGGATAGAGTGATGACCCTATACACTAGAGAGACTAGAGTGTACATACATCATCAGTGAGGGTTCCGTGCTTGAATTTCTATGTTCTCTGCTTTCATGAGCTATCTTCTTGCATTTTTATCTGTTCTTACTGTATAAGAATCGAGTTAGTGGAATTTGATTTGTAATTGTTTTGAAGAAGCTTACTTACTTTTGATCAAGTGGACAAAAATCATATAGTTGCATTCATATATATAGGTTGCATTGCATTTCATAGGTTTTACATGTTCTTACTCATTCATTTTATCTCTTTCAACTAAGCATGAGGACATGCTAATGTTTAAGTGTGGGGAGGTTGATAAACCACTATTTTATGGTTTATATTGTGTTTATTTATGTGGTTTTATCATGATCTTTACCCACTTCTTCATTAAATAAGCATGCATTTATAATTCCTTCCTAAAGTTATTGCACGATTGAAAACTTGCTTCCTAGAGACTTTTAATTATGTATTTTATTTCTCCCTTATTCCATTCGATGCCGTGATCTGTGTGTTAAGTGTTTCAGGCTTTATAGGGCATGAATGAGTTAGAGATTGGAAAGGGAGCTTGCAAAAATGGAAGGAACACAAGGAATTGAGGAGATGACCAGCGAGAAGTGACGCGGCCGCATGGATGACGCGACCGCGTGGCAAAGCAGAAAGCCGAATTACGCAGCCGCATGGATGACGCGACCACGTGACATGCGCGATCTGCATAATCTGCAGAATCGTTAGGGGCAATTTCGGGCCTAATTTTGACCCAGTTTTCGGCCCAGAAAAGCAGACTAGAGCCAGAGAACATGCAGAAACCAACAACAACATTCATTCCGCATAGTTTTAGTTTTTAGATCTAGTTTTCCTCTCCTCTAGGTTTTTTCTCTACACATTCATGGTTTTTAGGATTCGTTATTTTTCATTGTTTTTGTATTGGGATATTGAGAAGAGTTATTGCCTCATCAAGACTTCGACATTCTAGTTCGTTCTCTTTACTTGTCTCTTACTCTTCCATGTTCCTTAATTTACTTAATTTTACCATTGGATTTTTTTAGCATTTATCAATACAAGAATTACTTTTATTTTTAATTAATCTTTTGATCATTATTTATCATGTCTTTCTTTAATTCCCTTTCTTATATTATGAATTTTGCATTTACAATGAGCGACTAGTTCCCTAACTTGATGGGGAGTTGATTGAAAGGAACCCTTGAGTTAGGATGCTCAAGAGAAAGATTGTAATTGGGTTTATTGCTGGATTGCTCTCTAGTCACTAACACCAATCCTCCCAAGAGCGGATTGGAACTTGTGGGTAGAACAGCATTCCAACTTGTTTAACTTTTCCTTACTTAGCAAGGGACAACTAAACAGAATAACCCCCAATTATCAATTAATCTTGAGAGTACTGCAACAAGAATAGGCTTCCAGGTAATCAACTCCCAATCAAGGCTTTTATTTAAATTTATATAAATTCTCTAATTTAATTTTCTGCCATTCAACTCAAACCTTTTTCAAAACATCCGATTAATAAAATAGCACACTTTTCTGCAAGTCGTTGGGAGACGACCTGGGATTCATACTCCCAGTATTTTCATTTTAATTTCTGTGACACCCCTCTAAATTGATAAGCGGATTTCTGGTTGGTTGAGACTATACTTGCAACGCATATTTTATAATCATTCTTAACTCGCCAATTTTCGCCCGCATCAGCGGCGATGTCGGGGCACGGCGCGACAGTGCGGTGCGACGCTCTCCTTCCTCTTTGGCCAGACAACGGCGCAGTGGCGGTGAAGCCCAGCGCGCGGTGCAGTCTCTTCCCTCTCCTCCTCTCCTTCTCCTCCACGGATCCCGTTTCTCCGCAGTGGTTCACTGCTTCTGTTTTTCCTTCGTGGGTTAAGGGAAACAAACTGTGTGTGTTGAGGGAGGTGAGGCTGCGGCTACTAGGATGAAGGGAGTTAGGGTTTCATTTTTGAAACCTAGGGTTAGGGGCACTTTGGTAACTTTACTAAAATTAGGGAATAGAGTAATTGAAACCCAAATTAAATCCAACACTAGATGTATATAGAAAATACTATTTGCTCATCAATTTTTACAAATTACTTTCAATAAAATGCCCAAATCAAATAATTAGAAATAATATACTTAATTTCTTCATTTTTCCAAAATAGCAATAGTAACATTTAAAATATTACTTATCTAATCCAAATCGTATAAAATCCTTATTACTTCATAACTATCAACTTTATAATTCAAATATAGAAAATAATCTAATAATTATAAAATTGGATAATAATCATAACTTATCTCAAATTCAATAAATCAAAACTTGCCTTAATTACTTTTAATAAAATAATTTCTGAAATTAAGGCTATAAATAACCATATGATTTGAGACTTGATCATAAAAAGACTTTTCAAAGGTTCTGGGTCTTACATTCTACCCACCTTATAAAAATTTTCGTCCTCGAAAATTGATACAAAACGAAAGAAATCTCATAACAGTTCACCCTTGAACACATTTAAGGAAGAAGCAAAAATATCTCAACATATAAACATATATACGGTTTTCAAATACTTGAATGATTGTATGCATAAAGATATAAAGGCATGAGTGTGATTGTAAAGCAAACGTTATAAGATAGGCTCAATGCACAAGGTCATATGATCTCAATGCCTCACAAAAACTTGAGGTGCCAAAATAGGGTGCAAATCAAGATAGGCATTCACAAAGCAAAGATGACATGGTTCAAACTTGTGATAGTAAAGCAAGGCATCGAAGACTATAAAACATGATGGGGTTAAAACGACGTGCTTAACATCCGCACACTAATCTCATATCAACCTTAAGGCTTCAACTTTCCAACTCCGTCAAGCACTTTTCAACCTCATAGCCAATCATAAGCCTAACACCCGCAAGCTCGTTTACAAGGGACAAAACACCCACAACTCATCATAACGTTACACACCTACCGCTTCACCTTCCATATACACATATCACGTCTTAAAGAACTAACGCATCGTGCTACTACGTCTACAAGTCACACGTGATATCAAAACAATTCTCGAGTCTACTCAGAAGAAAACAAGATCATAGAAAGGGGAGACAAATGTCAAGGACAATACTCATAGATTAGAAAGAATATATCCAATTCCAGATAAACAAGGATCCTCAAGCAAAGAAGTTTGCTAGAAACAAATTAATTGACAACTTCAAAGGTAACCCTTGTATCAAAGAAATCCAACAGGACCAATAAGAAGAAAATCAGCGCATTAGTTTGAAACAAATTCAAGCTGAGTCGAAGAAGTATGAAGTCTACAGAAAATAATATCTCAGACCCAAGACAAAGCTCACAAAACTCGAGCATAATTAAAATACTTCCGAATACATTGTTCGTAAAAGAATCGAAAACTTGCAAAAATCACTTCACAGTCTGAAAGAGAAGTTAAACAACAATCATCCTTCAAGAGAGTAATAAAAGCATAAACGTGGCTTTGCTC
Organism: Arachis ipaensis; assembly: GCF_059453495.1. Classification (NCBI taxonomy): domain Eukaryota; kingdom Viridiplantae; phylum Streptophyta; class Magnoliopsida; order Fabales; family Fabaceae; genus Arachis; species Arachis ipaensis. The sequence goes on from NC_142443.1 coordinate 49,946,562, forward strand.
TAATTCAATTTCATGTTGAAGTAGATTATGTAGAGTTTTAAAAAAAACAACATGCACACAGGTTTGGTTAAGCACTAAAATATTTCCTCAAATATGTTAGAAAGATAATTAGGTGCACAACCTAACCAAAAACAATCATAAAACCCGGAAGAGAAATCAAATGCTTGTTCATAATTTCCCAAAGTCCATATTCGAACAAGCATGTATAAAAATTATAGCAAGGACAAAAGAGAAAGTTAAACTCTTTTTAGAAAAAGAAAATCCGAGGTAAAAGTTTGCTTATAAATTGGTAAGGGAAATAAGTGGTGCGTTACCAACGAACCGGTTTCCACTAAACAAGGAAGCTTTTCAAAACTTCATTTAAAATAGCGCATGCCAACTTTAAATTAACTTCGTCAAAATCGAGCAATGGTTTCAATCTCAATCAAGCAATAGAAAGCAAATTCCGTTTAATATTTCTTCAAAGAGAATTCGAAACATCTTTAAAAGTTCAAAACAAGACTCCAAAAGTGCTCTTGAAATCACCATCTCAAAAGAACATTCAAGAAGTTTAAGATGTACTAAAAAGGAGTCAAGCCATGCAAGAAAGGGTTTTAAATCAAAGTAGTTCAAACAAGATTCACTAGTCGTGAGACATCCAACAAGCTTCCAATTGACCCAAAAGAAAAAGTCGTAGGAAAAGACAACTCAATCATTAGTAATTTCTCAAGGATAAATCTTTGACTAAAAACTCTTGTAGAGATAATGAGAGAATAAACGAGGCACTATTTTGAAACGAATCAAACTGACTCATATAAGAATGAGATTCACCAGAGAAAGGAAAAACCAAGATCAATGGTAATGTTCATAAAATGTAAGAGATTAGTTAAAAACAAAGTCAAGTATGACATTCATATAGATGGAAGGTTTAATAGAGAATTTAGTCCGTTCATAGGAAGAAAGCTATGAGTCCAACAGTTTCAAAAGAACAACAATGGCATAAACCATGTAGTATGCTAAATCAAACTCAAATCAAAATGAATTAAGTAAAGTTTATCAAACGAAACTCAACCGGGATAAGAGCGAGAAATCCTTTCTTTCCAAAACTTTGAAAAGTACTCGAATACATAATCACATAAAGATGTGCATTGGAACCATAGTAAAATCGCTAGAAAGTCAAATTGTATTTTAGGAAAGTGCAGTTCCATAACACAGTAAAAGCACAGACGAGGCATTAGAAATAAATAGTTGTCAAACTGTATAAGAATTTTCAAAATTGCCCATATAGATAAGTGTATATCTTTTTAACAGCAATTTTCATAAAAATCTCAAAATTGGCTGTAATCACTGTCAAATAAGAGAAAAACTGAATCAACAATTTCTCTAAGTATGGACTCGAAATCAGGAGTTAAAAGGTATAGTGCATTAGGACTAGTTCAAAGCCATATCAAAGAATACAGGAATCATGAAGAACTCAAATAGAGTAAGATAGACGCAACAAAGATTTCAAACAAGCATATGCACTTAAGATCAATCAAGGATGCCTGTGGATAGAGGAATAAAATTGAAAAATCAAACTACTCCTCAAAAGGATCAGCAAACAAGAACTTCAAGTTAGGATATGAAAGAACAGGTCGACTCGAATAGAATTCAAGACACACAACTGAATAGCCTCGAGAAATAGTTTCCAACGTTCCCAAAACCCGCGATTCGCTTTACCCGAAACTCGTATATCATCTATGATAACCCATCAGTGCTTTCATATACATAGTTCACTAGTATTAAGCCGGCCAAACTTAATACCAAGATTTATGCAATGCAAGACTAACAGCGTTAATCAATAGACCGTCATGTGCATAAAGCTCTAATTCTTGTCTTTCGACAAGACCTAATACATGACAAACGCTCAGAGTATGCAATCGAAGCATAGTTGGTCCATTCCTCAGGTTCTACAGGAAAGACCGTTCTGATACCATAATGTAACACCCTAACTACCAAAGCTCACGCTTCCGGCTGCGCGACTCTGATAGCTCAGACATTACAACGACACTTATACTATTTAGTACTAAAATATGAGCCTGTTTAAAACTTTAAACTTTAAACCGCTCCCAAAAATAATTTTGCTATACAACGTACATCCATACATACCATACAACTTACAAAAAACTCATAAAGAGCACGTCCATATATATATATATGTATATATATATATATATATATATATATATATATATATATATAAACAATATTACAAGCAGTATCCAATACAATCCATATCCCTCTTAAAGAACATCTCAAGATAAAGGCGAGGGTACAATAAATAATAATTAAAACAATACGAAGCATCTCAACAACAACTAATTAAACTCTTCGTAACTTCTGCGCCCATATCCTGAAAGGGGAAAAATGTAAGGGGTGAGAACATATCCTCGAAAGGGTTCTCAGTAGAGGGTTTTTGGGAATTACTGTAATAGGATACATGAAGATAACCGCACCAGTGATTAATAACCGTCTCATGCCTCTTTTCAAAAACAACAGTTTACAATGAAAGTAAAGTCGGAAATCTTTTCTAAAAGAGGAACCATTCAATTGTCAAAGACTCAAAAGCCTTTCAAAAAGGTTTAACCATGCTGAACCAAATTAGCATTTCATACTTTTCCAAATCAAAAACACAAAACCGAAAATAATCATTGGTCCATCTCATTTCAACCATGGCCCTAGGCCCAAACAATCCAACCATCAACCAATCACCACAAACCAACGGAGTCCCAGTTGCAAACATAGATAGGAAGTTCAAGCACAAACAAACAATTACAGCAAGTAGAACAATTAGCAGTTAATCACATAGGCAAACCAAGTACAATATACACACCCAAACAATGTCACATAGATGCATATGATGCATGCCTGTCCCTAGTGGCTGATGATATCATCTGTCAGTTATATAGCCAACCCGACACGTCCTGGTAGCTAACCATAGACAGAAACACCCATTGCGGAGCAAGTAGGTTTGAGCTACAACCCCATTGCTACTACCCGCTCAACCCAAAGCCAGTGGAATAACCACTACTGCGGCTACTACCCAGGCGGGTGTTTAAAAGCTCAACCTGGAGCGAGTGGAATCACCACTACTACCGCTACTACCTAGGCGTCACAGTCTCTGACCTAGAGCAAGTGGGACGAACCACAACCCTTGCTACTACCCAGGTATCTCAAGCATATATTCATTCAGTCCCAGCCATGGATCAACATCCATCTCAGCCATCCGGCTTAAATTCATAATTTATAGTCAGTCATACGGCCCATAACTCATTCGGCAATCAGCCATAAATAAATATCATACACAGCCATTCCGGCTCACGGTTCAATCCAGAACCAGCCAATATTCATAATCATACACAACAAAATACTAACACGAGGCTCTTCGAAATATACTTACTTACCAAAATAACACAAATGAACAGGTGCGATTCCGAACCGACCCGACAACATCCCCGTAGCAGCAAAAAGCTCCGGTGACTCAACAACAACCTTAGTTTCGACGCACATTTATCGAAACTCAACCCTGTGTAACCAAGATCTCAGAATCTCTAACGAAGTATAACAGGGCACTAACTTTAAGGGGTTTCGAAAACCAAACGCTTACCAAGAAAAGACGGTTTCTGGCGGCCACAATACCGATCCTAGTAGCCAACGGCATGGCGGCCATGACAACAACAGCAATGGAGTTTCAAAGGTGGCAGAAACCTCTCATTCCACGGCTCCCATGGTGGCTTCCGACAGAGACCGTAGCGGATTTGAATGGCGGCGGCAGCTAGCTTCCTTTAATGGCAACAAGAACAATGGCGGCGCCCAAGGATTCTAGTGGCGGCAGCGGCGGACCAGAGCACCAGAAGCAGAGGGGATTCATCTTGCTTCCCTCTCACACGTCCGTTCCACAGCAGTGGCCTCCACTGACCACAGCGGCGGACTCCACCCAAGGCGACGGTGACTGTTCAGACAGCGGTGACGGCACACGGAGGTGCGCGACAGCAGCGGCGAGTCCCTCTCCGCTCGGCGCCGACTCCACGCTTCTCTCATGGTCTCTCTCTCTTCCCTCTGGTCACGACTCACAGCGGAGACATGCCTGGCAGGAGCGGGACGTTCGGCGGCGCGAAACGCGAAGGGCTGGCAGCACCGGCGGCGATGTCGGGGCGCGGCGCGACGGTGCGGTGCAACGCTCTCCTTCCTCTTCAACCAGACGACGGCGCGGTGGCGGTGAAGCCCAGCTCACGGTGCAGTCTCTTCCCTCTCCTCCTCTCCTTCTCCTCCACGGATCCCGTTTCTCCGCGGTGGTTCACTGCTTCTGTTTTTTCTTCATGGGTTAAGGGAAACAAAATGTGTGTGTTGAGGGAGGTGAGGCTGCGGCTACTAGGATGAAGGGAGTTAGGGTTTCATTTTTGAAACCTAGGGTTAGGGGCACTTTGGTAACTTTACTAAAATTAGGGAATAGAGTAATTGATAACCCAAATTAAATCCAACACTAGATGTATATAAAAAATACTATTTGCTCATCAATTTTTACAAATTACTTTCAATAAAATGCCCAAATCAAATAATTAGAAATAATATACTTAATTTCTTCATTTTTCCAAAATAGCAATAGTAACATTTAAAATATTACTTATCTAATCCAAATCGTATAAAATCCTTATTACTTCATAACTATCAACTTTATAATTCAAATATAGAAAATAATCCAATAATTATAAAATTGGATAATAATCATAACTTATCTCAAATTCAATAAATCGAAACTAGCCTTAATTACCTTTAATAAAATAATTTCTCAAATTAAGGCTATAAATAACCATATGATTTGAGACTTGATCATAAAAAGACTTTTCAAAGGTTTTGGATCTTACAATATTGGAAGATGTTTTTATATTTTTTTAAATGTTATTTTTTATAATGAATATATTTTGAGTTGTGTTCAATTATATTGAATTGATTATTTTATTATTATTTTATTATAGTTTTTTTTGTTATTTTTTTCAAAAATTTTCAAAGAATATCCATAAATAATTGTGGGTATCTGCATTTGCTAAGGAGATAATTAAATAGGGGGACTTGCGACGAAAATGGAGAGCGAATGGGGGATATTTTTTTTAAATGGGATCGAAGGACAGAAAAAGGGGTCCATCGCTGTGCCCACACGAGTATCTATTACTATATCTAACTAACAACAAAAATTCAATTTGAGCCAATTTGAGATAGAACACGTGAACTTTATCTGCATTGGGTTTTAAGACAATGAACCTAATTCGAATTTAGGATCCTAACAATAGACCTAAATTGATCTTACTCACTTGACTTAATATTTTGAGTCATTACTATAATAAATATTATACTATTAAATATGATTATATTTAGTATATATAAAAGTTAAGTATACTTATAATAGATTTTATTATAATCAAACTAAAAAGATTCTAATTATCTTTTTTTTTTAATTTTAAATATTATTTACTATCTTATTGAAAAAGTGAATAATAATAATCACTCACATAATTAAATTAGATCATCCTAATATACACATGATACTACATATATCAAAAATTATTATATGTGATAAATTATTTTTTATTTGTATATTAAAAAAATATACAAATAATATAAACATGATTTTGTTTGTAGAAAAACAATAATAAAGGTTATTAATTAATTTAATTACATAATAAAAAATTATAAATAATAATAAAAAATAAGATCACTATTTTCACATACTATAAAGTTTTTAAAAAAAATTTAGACAATAAATCAATCCTCAATAAATTATACATTAGCTCTGTTAAAAAAATTAAATAATATATTAGAGATTACTATTTGTGTACTTATATATATATATATATGTATGTATGTATTATCGATTATTACGTTATAATTAATTTCTAACTCAATTTTTGGTAATTAAAATTTAAATGATTAAAATTATTAAATGCTAAATATTTTGTAGTTAACTAATTTTGCTTTTGTTATTAAAATTTTTAAAAAGGTGAGTTGTTAATCAATTCTGAATTCAAATTTAAATTTAAATTTGTGTAAGAAAATATTTTGAATTTTTTTTCACTAACCAGAATTAATTTTGAAATAAAAAATTATTTTATACATTATATTATTATAAAATAGTGTAGTCATTCATTTTTTTTAATGGCAATTATTGTCAAATAAAATGATATAAAAATGAAAAAAAAGATATTCCAATCTAGGAATAATAATTTATTTTTCAATAGAAGAAATTATATATTAAATAACAAAAGTTATTATAGTTTCTTTTTACACAATTTAATATACTCAACTACGGTGTTTTAGTAATATTACCAAAAAATATTAATTAATCTAATAGCTTTTTTAATGACATAAGTTTATAAGTTTAGAAGCTTAAAACTCATGTCATAAAATATAAAATTTTAACCGGTAATAATGTTGATCATATTAGTTGACTTCCTGAATGAATATGATACCAATAAATAAAACTGTCACAGTAAAATTTCAACAAAGGTAAATCTCCATAAATATTGCTATCATCAATGAGAATTGTTCTACTTTCAAGACAAATACTATTTTCTTTTACTGTATTTTCCAACTCGGCAGGTCAAGAACTAATCCTCGATGGATTGAAGCTCCATTTATTAAGGGTCTGTCGCTAGCCAATGAGTTGTTACATACACAAGGCGAAATTCAAAACTCTAATACTTACTTAGGTAGACGAGTGAGATGACAACTCAATCAATCCAAATCAATTAAAACAAATACTAATTATTTTTAATATTTTTAATATTAAAAATAATTAAATTTTTATTTTAATTATAACTTTGTAAAATATTTATAGTAATAATTATTATATATATCTTTTGTTTAATTTCTTTTAATAAAAAAAATTATATATTTTTATTAATTATTCTGTACAGTGTACGGAAACATACACTAGTTAAGTGTAGAAACCTGATTTTTATATAATAGAATAGAAGAATATATGTATCGTTATTAAGAAAATAACTCTTAGCAGCTATTTATTTTGTTTTTAGTTGTAATTAAAATAGTTGCTAATATATTAACCGGCAATAAAATATTAGCCATCTTATATTTTGTCGGTAAAAACTTTTAGCAGCAATTACACAATTATAGTAAAAATCGTTTTAATGGCGATAAAAAGTATACAATTATCAGTATAACGTATAGTAATAACAATCAATATATAATTACCGCAAAAACACAAATTAAATAACATATATAGTAGTCATTGTGTTATTATCACTAAAAATTTTTCCTAAAAATAATTTTGGTTATATTTTGTAATACTATTTAAAACTAATTCAAATTATCAATTTATTAAAAAGTTTATATATTATATTGTTTTTTTATGTAAATCCTTACTTGTTCTTTAATAGGTATAGATTATAGAATATTAGAATAGATGACCCGAGAAAATTGAACTTTTATTTATAGTAATAAATAAAAGATAATATAAAAGGAAAGTAAATAAAAGCATTAAATATGGAAACACAATAATCTTAGAAAAGATAATATAATATTAATTATGTTACATGTATATTAAAAATATGAGAATTAATTTATTCATTAATTTTTAGTGTGTACATAGTATTTTTGTTGAATATATATTATATTTTTAATTATTATGCTATTTGTATGCAAATTTTTTTTTTTTTACGGTATTTTCTATCCCAACAGGTGGACTAATTTGTCACTCATTGGAGTTCCGTTAAAGAGTTTCTCACTTACTAATAGGTTATGCATGCATAAAATGAGATTCAAATTTCTGATACTTGCTTAAGCGGATTAGTAAATTAATCACTGGACCAACTCAAATTGGTTGTTTGTACACAAAAATTAGCTATCGTATAAAATACATGTTGAAATATAAAATTCACTGTATAAAATTCACATAAAAAATAAATTAAACAACACATGTATTTATATACAAATAGATAATAATTGATTTTTTTGTGCATGTAATATTTTTTATACAATATTATATCATTTAAAACTAATTCAAATAATCAATTCAGTAAAAAAGTTTATAGCATTGTTTTGTTTATTAACGAGTGCCTATATATACTGAAGAACCTGTCAATTTACGTGAGGCATAACCATAGACATACTGCAAGGTGAAAATTAGAATTCCAAACCAAACGATATGAAAATCCTATTCTATTTTCCCACTCTCTTAGTACTTGTTCTCTCTATTGGATTTGGTATGCGCCAAATTCTTACAATTCAATATATATTATTTTTAATAATTATTGTTGTGATGATTTTAGTTTCTTTTCTAATAATAGTGTATTTTGTGTCCAAATATTTGTAGGAAATAACAAATTCCAGGTGACGGGGGAAAAATTATTATGCCAATGTCTTTTTTCCAAGAGTCTTTGTGCAAATCGAAATGCAACTGTAGATCCATGTTTCCTTTTTTGCAGATTTTGGATTAAATCCGCGGAATCTGAATGTAAACCATCAGGTTACTGCATGTGTACGTATCCAAATCCACATCCAGAACATGTATGTAAATGTCACACACCCCCACGTCGGTTAATTAATTTGTTATGAATGGAACACTCCACATACACACAACGTTCGCCTTCTTTTAGGTGGAATTATTCACCTTTTACAAAGTAAAGCTATGTAAGAATGGTAAATTGAATAAAGGTACAAGAATATATATTATGATTGTACTATTCATCTATCTATCTATCAAATAATAATAAAGCACGCGTTGTGTTATAATTTATTAATCATTCTACTTTTTTCAGCGAAAAATTTTTAAATAGAATTTAGACGGATTATCTTTTAGTTTGTCAAGTTAAAAAATACCATAAAAAACAAAAAATAAATCTAAGTTTTAGTATCTTCTGAATATTTTTGTCTATTAATAATAAAAAGGTACACTACAAGAAAAAAGGTCTGTCGGTACACTTTTTTCTTGTCACACTTTTGCGAGGGTGGCCACTAATTTGTGATTTGGCCACGCTGGCGAATGTGACCCTTTCAAAAGCATGCCGATAGCTCAAAAAACCTGGTGAAAAGCTATCGACACTTTTTTGCGCTTTTCGGTATGCTTTTAAAGCGTGATAGAAAGTTTATTTTTTTGTAGTGGTAAAAATTGAGATGTCATGTGAAGTTAATAGTTAAGAGCCGTTAGAAGATAATTTAATTAAATCTGTTAAATTATTTAAGAATTCTCAACTATCAACTTCACGTAAAATTAACTACACCTGAATTTTCACCTAATAAAAAATCTGGTCCTAACTATATAGAGTATATGCATCTCACGATAAATAAATAGAAAGTCAAAATATACTTCTAATTGTGTTAATTGTTTCAATAGCTAACATTAATTTTGTTTATTAAGGAAAGTGTAAATAATTATTTATGACCATGAAAGATTTAAATGTTAATAAAATAAATAATAAAAAATAAAATTAATATTGTACCCATTAAAGATGAATTTTTGACAAAAGTATCTGGTCATTAAATTTAGAGTTAATTCCTTTAAAAAAATTTTAAAATCTCTAAAATATTCTTTTTATCAACTTCAACCTTTTAACTTTTCATTCATTCCAATTTTTCAACTTCTTCCACTACGATGATTCTTCTAGGAGCATTGTCCAAACTTCACCGTGGTTATTTCTCCATTCCAAACTATGTTGCAGAATTTCCTCACAAGAAAGAAAAAAAAAAATGCTCCAAAACAAATCATGTTGCCCAACCCAGATCTACCTTTGCACTCTAGATGCCGCTGCAATAATTGGTTGCATATGAAAGGATAAAACCAATTGCACTAAGAACCTTTATCTAAGCACTAACCAAGATGCAAAACAAGAGCAAAAGAATAAGAAAGAGAAAGCAAACAACTCTCACAAAAGAACAATGTTGAAGCCAATGCTTTGGGTTCCACTATCCCGGAAAGAGACAAAGGCTTGTGAAGACATCACTAGCACCATTATGTTTGTAAGGTGTAATCCAAAAGAGAAAATCTCCCAAACTTGCAATAGATCAGAAGAGAAATAGGCAATCGATGTATCCCTGAGACATGCAAGGGTTGTTTGATTTGAGGTACAAATGTAACAATAAAAAAATTAATTAACTATTTATTAAAATAAAATAATAATTTAATGGTTTGGAATAGGTTAAAAGTGATAAGAAATATTAAATTAGAAAATTTAATGAAAAAAATAAAATTTAGCGTAAAAATTTGAATTCTCGCAAAAGAGCGCGTACCAGCTTAAATTGTCTGGTACTGTGAATGAAAAAATTTAATCAATGATTAAATGAATTTAAGAAGTTGAATTTTATAAATTAGGGAAGATAAAAACATTTGGAATAAAAAAATCGAATACTTATTTTAAAGTTTTGGCTCGAGATTGGGCCAAACGAACCAAAACGCAAAGCGGACTCAAATTGGGCCCACGTCTAATATCTACTTAATATACTAAAACTAGATTTTTCCACAACTAATGAAGGTGAGGTGTCGATCCCTCATGATTCCGTTTTCCCACCAAAATGAATGCACTTTTCTCTATTCTAAATTATTTTATTAAAAAAATCTTTATTATAATTATATTATAATTAATATTTAATGAATAATACATAATTATACTAATTTAGAAACATATCTTTATTATAATTATATTAAATTAATATTTAATGCATTATTAAACTACTTATCAATTATATATCAATTGAAAATACTTTTAATTATAATAATAATAATAATAATAATAATAATAATAATAATAATAATAATAATAATAATAATAATAATAATAGCACCGATCGTAGTAATCATGATAAGAATATTTGATTCTAATCATAAACTGATCAAATCTTATGATATTAATAACGCACATTGATTTTAAATATTTTTAGTCATTTTAATTTATTAATTTTAAAAATATTTATATAATTCTAATTCTTATTCATTATCCAATAATAATAATAATAATAATAATAATAATAATAATAATAATAATAATAACTTGAAAAATCCGTATATAAACTATTTCAATTATCCGTGTATTATTATTAATTCAATCAATTATTTCAACTAATTAATTCAATCAATTATTTCTTAATTTATTTTTTTGAATTCAATAAATCAAATAAAATCAATTATACTAATTATTTTTATCAACTAATTGATTTGATTAATTCTTTAAAATATTTTTATTTTATTTATTTAAATACATGAATTATAACTAATTAGTTATTTAATTTTATTAGGATAAATATCAAATTCTATTCCTAATATAAAAATACAAAATTTTATTCCTTCCATTTTTATTTCACCACTATAAAAGACCATATATGCTAGAAGAAAATATCATTTATTTACCAATTACTCTTTCATTGGGTAGCTTTTACAACCAATCTTTTTCTTCCTGTGAGGTGTCGTCGCAAGAAGGCAACTATTGTTGACACAAACCACCACACACTCTCCAACTTCCGTACTCATCATTCAGAGCAATATATGATATATTATCCATGAGGCATTTATAAACCATAGTGTTATCATGTATGCATAAATAAAAAAAATTGTATTTAAACTTAAGTCATTTACCTGTTTGTGTGGTATATTGTAGTGTAAAATTACTTTCAATTTGTGTTGTGCAATTGTAAGACCTAGAATCTTTGAAAAGTCTTTTTATGATCAAGTCTCAAATCATATAGTTATTTATAGCCTTAATTTTTAGAAATTATTTTATTAAAGATAATTAAGGCAAGTTTTGATTTATTGAATTTGAGATAAGTTATGGTTATTATCCAATTTTATAATTATTAGATTATTTTCTATATTTAAATCATATAGTTGGTAGTTATGAAATAAAAAAAATTTTTATATGATTTTGGACTAAATAATTAATATTTTAGAATATTGATATTATTGTTTTGGAAAATGAAGAAAATAAGTATATTATTTCTAATTATTTGGTGGGGACATTTTATTGAAAATAATTTATGAAATTGATGAGCAAATAGTATTTTTAAACATTATTATTAATGGATTAGAATTTATTTCTAATTACTATAATATCCCTATTTTTATTTGAAATTACAAAAGTAACCCTAACACTAACCCTGAAACCCTAACCCATGACCCTGTTTCCTCACAACTGTTGCATCCCTCCCTTCTAACAGCAGCACACACGGTTTCATTCCTCTTCTTCCATGAAAGGAAAGAGGCAGAAGCAGAAAACGGAGAGAAGGGGAAAGGGACTACCGATCTGAGGAGAGATGAAGGACGGTGCCGGCGGCCGTCACTGCCGCCGCGCCGCCGTGTTGCACCGGAGAGGATGAGAGAGCGAGGAACAGATCCGAGAGGGGAGGAGGGCGACGCAGCCGCCGAGCCGTCACCGTGCCGATCGTCTTCCTCGCCGCCAGTGCCGTCGTTGTCACCCTCGATGGAGGAGAGAGGGGAGAGCGCTCGCGAGGAGCTACTGCAGAAGCCACCGCGCGTTGCTGCTGCAGCCTAATCGCGTCGCCGCCGACCATGAAGTTGCCGCCGATTTGTCGCGTGAGGAGCCCGTGCCGTCGCCGATCATCCTTGCGCTGCGTCGGAGGCAGACCTGCGAACTGAAGGGAGCGCGACCCATAGCCACAGACAAAGAAGAAAGGACGCGCGCGGGAGGTTGAAGCCGCCGCTGTCACCGCCGCTGCCATGAATGGGGGTCGTTGCCACCGCCCTGCACGCCGGCGCCGTACACCACATCGCCGGAGGGCCAGAACGCGATGGAGGAGAAGCCTACCTTCGCCACTGCCTTTCATTGTCGCCGGAGTTCTGAGGCCACCGGAGCCACCGCCGGAGCTTCTGGCTACTTCTGCCATCACCGGAAAACTCTATCGGTAAGGGCTTTGAACCTGGTTTTCATTCGTTTAAGATTTCGGAAGCTTTATCGCCTCTGTATGTGGGTTTCAGTTACCAACGCCGGAGTCCGGTCGCCGCTGTCATTTGAGGTGGCTGCTGGGCTGCCGCCGAACCGGTTCAGAGACTGCCGCTGTTCGGTTCAGCCGTTCCTTCTTCGTTTTGGTAAGTAAGTATGTTTTGGAAAGCCTCGCGTTAGTATTTCGTTGTGTTTGGTTAATGAATATGAATTTTGGTAACGTGGGGTCGGGTCCTAATTATTATATGTTGGGATTAGTGTTGCTATGGTTATTGCAAAAGTGGCTGGGAGCTGAGGTTTTGGTTGCCGTCAGTTTGGGTTGAGGCGGAAAGGACTCTGTGAGGCGTTTGGGTTATGAAATTGCGTTTTGAGGTAGGGGCGCTTTCTGAAAACTATAGTTTATTATTGGAATTATTACATATGGGTACTGATGTGAGATATTGTGTATTTGGTGATTGTATCTGCCTTATGTATCATTTGATTGACTCGAATGACTATGGATGTTGGTTTGGCTGAAGTGTTGTGTGGCTTGTGAAATGTAATGTTTGAAGTTGATTCTTTAAAGATTTGAAATCTGAGTTTAATACGTTGAAGATTGGTTTGAATTGAGTCAATTATTTTGATGATGTGAAAAATAGAATACACTCTTGAATTCAGCCTAGCTTCCTTTAAATGATCTGGTTTTTGATAAATGATTGTTACTGAACTGTTTCTTTAAAGCTTTGGAAATGAGTTTATTCAGCTGATAACGATTCGATTTTGAAACGGTTTCCTTGAAATATGGAATTGAGATGACTGTTGGATTTGGCTTGCCTTGAACTGATTTTGGAATTCGAGCTATTGGAAAAGGATTGTGGAATGGTTTTGTTGGGACTCGAACCGGGTGGCAAAGTCTAAGTTTTAGGGGAGATGCTGCCGGAATTTCTATAAAATATGAGTCTTTATTAAAATGTTGTTTGGAAAAATGATGAGTTAAAGACTTCTACTATTTTAATTGAATTATCAAGAAAAGGATGATTCATGCTTTTGAAATGAATTATTAAAGAGGAAATTGTGATTTAGTCTTGCTTCGTAAGAAAGGCATTGTATCTCTTTCGGGAGAAAGTTAATTAGGTGAAACTTATGTTTTAAAGTTGTTTTAAATGTGACAAGGGTAATACCTTTGAATTTGACTTGAGGGTTTCAATTAGAGGAGTTTCAATGACTTTGAAAGAACCTAAATGTCTATTGACAAGTTTCATTTTGAAATGTTTTGAGAAAGGTTTTAAGTACTCTTTGAATTCTGAATTTTTGCAAGACTAAAACAATTTTGAACAGTTGAAATGCTTTAGAATTTATCATGGGGGTTGAAGCTGGTTTTGCCTAAGTAAAGGAAACGACTTTGAAGGAAGTAAATGATTACGTGACTCGGTTTGGCTTAGATCTTATTTTATTACTCAAATCGGAAAGCCAAGGTTTTAATAATTTTAAATGATTTTGGCGAAATGAGTTATGCTATTCTCTCCTAAGGACTTGGGACTCTGCCGAGAAACTTTTGTTACAAAAATCCCATTGTTGGATGGGTGATTTTGAATGTTTCAAAAGAAATCTTTAACTTTCCATGGTTTTGGAAGTTTTGGAAAGAGAATGCCAAGAGTGGCTTTGTTTTAAAAAGGGAACTCACTTTGAGTAAATTTGGCTTATGAGCCTGAGATGATTTGAGAAACGAGATTTCTAAAGCCAAGGATGAAAAGAGTTGAGACTTGATTTCAAAGTAAAATGAATTGAGAAAATGATTTATGGCTTAAATGCCGATTTCACGAATTTGATGATTTTGAATGTGGAAGTGCTGTTTTGTTGAGAGCCGAAATGGCTGTGTATGATTATACATATTGATTGGTTCTGGATTGAACCGTGAGCCGGAATGGCTGTGTATGATATGAATATTGGCTGGTTCTAGAATGAACCGTGAGCCGGATGGCTGAGATGGATGTTGATCCTTGGATGAGATTGAATGCATGTTTATGCTGAATCATTGATAAATGTGAATGTTGCACTTCCACTATCGGAGATAAGAGTTTCTCTGGGAGAAAGCAGTGGCTAGCCACCACGTGCTCCAGGTTGAGACTCGAAGCTCTTATGACCCTATGTCGTAAATGTGGCCGGGCACTGTGAAAGGCCCGGATGAGCTCGCCCCCATGAATATTCACCAGTGAAGGTGATGGATATGGATCATGATTATGATCAAGTTTATATTGAGTATAACTCGAGTTGGGGATGCGCGATAGAGGGACAGTCCAATGGTTAGCTACCAGGACTTGTCGGGTTGGCTCTATGACCGACAGATGATATCATCAGCCACTAGGGACAGGCATGCATCATATGCATCTATGTGACATTATTTGGGTGTGCATATTATACTTGGTGTGCCTATGTGATTAATTGCTAATTGTTCTACTTGCAATAACTGTTTGTTTGTGCTTGCATCTTCCTATTTGTGTTTGCTACTGGGACTCTGTTGGACTGTGGTGATTGGTTGATGGTTGGATTGTTTGGGCCTAGGGCCGTGGTTGAAATGAGATGAATCGATGGTTGATTTCGGTTTGTGTTTCTGGTTTGGAATAAAATATGAAAGGCTGTTTTGGTTCAGCATAGATAAACCGTTTTGAAGGGCTTTTGAGTTTTTGAGAATTGAATGGTTCCTTTTTCAGAAAAAATTTTCGACTTTACTTTTATTGTAAACTGTTGTTTTTGAAAAGAGGCATAAGACGGTTATTAATCACTGGTACAGTTTACCTTCACGTATCCTATTACAGTAATTCTCAAAAACCCTCTACTGAGAACCCTTTCGAGGATGATGTTCTCACCCCCCTACATTTTTCCCCTTTCAGGATATGGGCGCAGAAGTTACGTAGAGCTTATTTAATTGTTGTTGTGATGCTCTGTATTATTTTAGTTATGGTTTACCGTACCCTCGCCTTTATCTTGATATAATCTGTAAGAGGGATAGGAATTGTATTGGATTATGTTTGTAATATTACTTATATATATATTTATGTATATATATATAGATGTACTCTTTATGAGTTGTTGTAAGTTGTATGGTATTTATGGATGTACATTATCGAACGAAAGTATCTTTGGGAGCGGTATTGCGGTTTAAAGTTTTAAACAGGCTCATATTTTAGTATTAAATAGTATAAGTGTCGTCGTAATGTCCGAGCTATCAGAGTTGCGCAGCCGGAAGCGTGAGCTTTGGTAGTTAGGGTATTACATTATGGTATCAGAGCAGTTCTTCCTGTAGAGCCTAAGGAATGGACTGACTATGCTTCAATTGCATACTCTGAGCGTTTGTCATGTAATAGGTCTTGTCGAATGACGAGAATTAGAGCTTTATGTACATGACGATCTATTGATTAACGCCGTTAGTCTTGCATTGCATGATTCCTGATATTAAGTGTGGCCGGCTTAATACTAGTGAATTATGTATATGAGAGCACTAATGGGTTATCATAGATGATATACGAGTTTTGAGTAAAGCGAATCGTGGGTTTTGGGAACGCTAGAAATTATTTCTCGAGGCTATTCAGTTGTGTGTCTTGAATTCTGTTCGAGTCGACCTGTTCTTTCGTATCCTAACTTGAAGTTCTTGGTTGTTAATCCTTTTGAAAAGTAGTTTGATTTTTCAACTTTATTCCTCTATTTATATGCATTCTTGTTTGATCTTAATTGCATATGCTTGTTTGAAATCCTTGTTGCATCTATCTTCCTCTGTTTGAGTTCTTCTTGATTCACGTGTTCCTTGATGTAGCCTTGAACTTGTCTTAATGTGCTGTGACTTTTAACTCCGGGTTCCGAGTTCATTCTTAGAGAACTTGTTGATTCAGTTTTCCTCTTATTTGACAGTGATTATAGCTAATTTTGAGATTTTTATAAAAATTGCTGTTGATTAGATATATACTTATCTATATATGAAACTTTGAGATTTCTTATGCAGTTTAACAACTATTTATCTATAATACCTCGACTGTACTTTTACTGGTTTACAGAATTTCACTTACTTTAAAAGTAAATTGGCATTCTAGTAATTTTACTATAGTTCCAATGCACATCTTCATTTGATTATGTATTTGGATATTTTTCAAAATTTTAAAAAGAAAGGATTTACCACTTTGGTCTCGGTTGAGTTTCGTTTGATAAGCTTTACTTAAATTATTTTGAATTGAGTTTGATTTAGCATGCTATATGATTCATGCCATTGTTGTTCTTTTGAAAATGTTGGACTCATAGCTTTCTTCTTATGAACGGACTCGTTCCTTCTTAAGCTTTTCACCTCTATGAATGTCATACGTGATTCTATTTTTAACTAATCTTTTACATCTTGTGAACATCACCACTGATCTTGGTTTGTCCTCTCTTGTGAATCTCATCCTTATGAGGGTAAGTTTAATTCGTTTCAAGTTAGTGCATTGTTTATTTTCCCATTATCTCTACAAGAGTTTTTAGTCAAAGATTTATCATTGAGAAATTACAAATGACTGAGTTGTCTTTTTCTATGACTTTTATATTCTTTTGGATCAATTTAAAACTTATTTGATGTTTCATGTCTAGTGGATCTTGTTTGAACTACTTTAATTTAAGATACTTTCTTGCAAGGCTTAACTCCTTTTTAGTGCATCTTAAACTTCTTGAATGTTCTTCTAAGATGGTGATTTCAAGAACACTTTTGGAGTCTTGTTTTGAACTTTTTAAAGAAGTTTTGAATTCTCTTTGAAGAAATATTAAACGGAATTTACTTTCTATTGCTTGATTGAGATTGAAACCATTGTTCAATTTTGATGAAGTTAATTTAAAAATCGGCATGTGCTATTTTAAATGAGGTTTTGGAGAACTTCCTTGTTTAGTGGAAATTGGTTCGTTTGTAACGCAGTACTTATTTCCTTTACCAAATTGTAAGCAAATTTTTACTTTGGAGTTTCTTTTCTAAAAAGAGTTTAACTTTCTCTTTCGTCCTTACTATAAATGTTATACATGCTTGTTTAAATATGGGCTTTGAGAATTTTTGAACAAGCAATTGATTTCTATTCCGAGTTTCATGATTACTTTTGGTTAAGTTGTGCATCTAATTACCTTTCTAAAATATTTGAGAAAATATTTTAGCTCTTAGCCAAACCTGTGTGCATTTTGTTTTTAAAACTCTACATGATCTACTTCAACATGAAATTGTATTGAAGTAAAACCACGTTTATGCTTTTGCTACTCTTTTGAAGAATGTTTGTTGCTCAACTTTTCTTCTAGACTGCGAAGTGATTTTTCCGCAAGTTTTCAACTCTTTCAAGAACAAAACAATCGGAAGTATTTTAATTGTGCTCTTGAGTTCTGTGAGCTTTGTCTTGGGTCTGAGATATTCTTTTCTGTAAACCTCATACTTCTTCGACTCAATTAGAAATTGTTTCAAACTAATGCGCTAATTTTCTGCTTATTGGTCCTGTTGAATTTCTATGATCCAAGGGTTACCTTTGGAGTTGTCAATCGATTTATTTCTAGCAAACTTCTTTGCTTGAGCATCGTTGTCTATCTGGAATCGGATACATTCTCTTAAATCTATAAGTATTACCCTTGACAATTGTCTCTTCGTTCTAAATCTGGTATCCTTTTGAGTAGACTCGAGAATTGTTTTGATATCACGTGCGACTTGTAGTCGTAGTAACGCGATGCGTTAGTTCTTTAAGACATGATACGTGTATACGGAAGTTGAAGCGGTAGGTGTGCAACGTATGAGTTATGGGTGTTTTGTTCCTTGCAAATGGGTTTGCAGTTGTTAGGCTTATGATCGGTTATGGGGATTGTAAAGTGCTTGATGGAGTTGGAAAGTTGAAGCTTTGAGGTTGAGATGAGATTAGTGAGCAGATGTTGAGCACGTCGTTGGAACCTTATCCTGTTTTATAACCTTCAATGCCTTGCCTTACTATCACATGTTTGACCCATGTCACCTTTTTGTATTGAGCCTACCTTGTAATGTTCGCATTGCACCCACACTTCTACCTTTACATCCTTATGCTTATGACAGTCAAAGTATTTGAAAATCATATATACGATTATATTTTGAGATATTCTTGCTTCTTCCTTAAATGTGTTCAAGGGTGAACTGTTATGGAATTTCTTTCGTTTTGTATCAATTTTCGAGGGCGAAAATTTTTATAAGGTGGGTAAAATGTAAGACCCAGAATCTTTGAAAAGTCTTTTTATGATCAAGTCTCAAATCATATAGTTATTTATAGCCTTAATTTTCAGAAATTATTTTATTAAAGATAATTAAGGCAAGTTTTGATTTATTGAATTTGAGATAAGTTATGATTATTATCCAATTTTACAATTATTAGATTATTTTCTATATTTAAATCATATAGTTGGTAGTTGTGAAATAAAAAGGATTTTTATATGATTTTGGACTAAATAATTAATATTTTATAATATTGATATTACTATTTTGGAAATGAAGAAAATAAGTATATTATTTCTAATTATTTGGTGGGGACATTTTATTGAAAATAATTTATGAAATTGATGAGCAAATAGTATTTGTATACATTATTATTAATGGATTAGAATTTATTTCTAATTACTATAATATCCCTATTTTTATTTGAAATTACAAAAGTAACCCTAACCCTAACCCTGAAACCCTAACCCATGACCCAATTTCCTCACAACTGTTGCATCCCTCCCTTCTAACAGCAGCACACACGGTTTCATTCCTCTTCTTCCATGAAAGGAAAGAGGCAGAAGCAGAAAACGGAGAGAAGGGGAAAGGGACTACCGATCTGAGGAGAAATGAAGGACGGCGCCGGCGGGCGTTACTGCCGCCGCGCCGCCGTGTTGCACCGGAGAGGATGAGAGAGCGAGGAACAGATCCGAGAGGGGAGGAGGGCGACGCAGCCGCCGAGCCGTCACCGTGCCGATCATCTTCCTCGCCGCCAGTGCCGTCGTTGTCACCCTCGATGAAGGAGAGAGGGGAGAGCGCTCGCGAGGAGCTACTGCAGAAGCCACTGCGCGTTGCTGCTGCGGCCTAACCGCGTCGCCGCCGACCGTGAAGTTGCCGCCGATTTGTCGTGCGACGAGCCCGTGCCGTCGCCGATCATCCTTGCGCTGCGTCGGAGGCAAACCTGCGAACTGAAGGGAGCGCGACCCATAGCCACAGACAAAAATAAAGGACGCGCGCGGGAGGTTGAAGCCGCCGCTGTCACCGCCGCTGCCGTGAATGGGGGTCGTTGCCATCGCCCTGCACGCCGGCGCCGTACACCACATCGCCGGAGGGCCAGAACGCGATGGAGGAGAAGCCTACCTTCGCCACTGCCTTTCACTGTCGCCGGAGTTCTGAGGCCACCGGAGCCACCGCCGGAGCTTCTGGCTACTTCTGCCATCACCGGAAAACTCTACCGGTAAGGGCTTTGAACTTGGTTTTCATTCGTTTAAGATTCCGGAAGCTTTATCGCCTCTGTATATGTTGGTTTCAGTTACCAACGCCGGAGTCCGGTCGCCGCTGTCATTTGAGGTGGCTGCCGGGCTGCCACCGAACCGGTTCAGAGACCGCCGCTATTCGGTTCAGCCATTCCTTCGTCGTTTTGGTAAGTAAGTATGTTTCGGAAAGCCTCGTGTTAGTATTTCGTTGTGTTTGGTTAATGAATATGAATTTTGGTAACGTGGGGTCGGGTCCTGATTATTATATGTTGCGATTAGTGTTGCTATGGTTATTGCAAAAGTGGCTGGGAGCTGAGGTTTTGGTTGCCGTCAGTTCGGGTTGAGGCAGAAAGGACTCTGTGAGGTGTTTGGGTTATGAAATTGTGTTTTGAGGTAGGGGCACTTTTCGAAAACTATAGTTTATTATTGGAATTATTACATATGGGTACTGATGTGAGATATTGTGTATTTGGTGATTGTATCTGCCTTATGTATCATTTGATTAACTCAAATGACTATGGATGTTGGTTTGGCTGAAGTATTGTGTGGCTTGTGAAATGTAATGTTTGAAGTTGATTCTTTAAAGATTTGAAATCTGAGTTTAATCCATTGAAGATTGGTTTGAATTGAGTTAATTATTTTGATGATGTGAAAAATAGAATACACTCTTGAATTCAGCCTGGCTTGCTTTAAATGATCTGGTTTTTGATAAATGATTGTTACTGAACCATTTCTTTAAAGCTTTGGAAATGAGTTTATTCGGCTGATAACGATTTGATTTTGAAACGGTTTCCTTGAAATATGGAATTGAGATGACTGTTGGATTTGGCTTGCCTTGAACTGATTTTGGAATTCGAGCTGTTGGAAAAGGATTATGGAATGGTTTTGTTGGGACCCGAACCGGGTGGCAAAGTCCAAGTTTTAGGGGAGATGCTACCGGAATTTCTATAAAATCTGAGTCTTTATTAAAATGTTGTTTGGAAAAATGATGAGTTAAAGACTTCTACTAAATGTCTATTGACAAGTTTCATTTTGAAATGTTTTGAGAAAGGTTTTAAGTACTCTTTGAATTCTGAATTTTTGCAAGACTAAAACAATTTTGAACAGTTGAAATGCTTTAGAATTTATCATGGGGGTTGAAGCTGGTTTTGCCTAAGTAAAGGAAACGACTTTGAAGGAAGTAAATGATTACGTGACTCGGTTTGGCTTAGATCTTATTTTATTACTCAAATCGGAAAGCCAAGGTTTTAATGATTTTAAATGAATTTGGCGAAATGAGTTATGCTATTCTCTCCTAAGGACTTGGGACTCTGCCGAGAAACTTTTGTTACAAAAATCCCATTGTTGGATGGGTGATTTTGAATGTTTCAAAAGAAATCTTTAACTTTCCATGGTTTTGGAAGTTTTGGAAAGAGAATGCCGAGAGTGGATTTGTTTTAAAAAGGGAACTCACTTTGAGTAAATTTGGCTTATGAGCCTGAGATGATTTGAGAAACGAGATTTCTAAAGCCAAGGATGAAAAGAGTTGAGACTTGATTTCAAAGTAAAATGAATTGAGAAAATGATTTATGGCTTAAATGCCGATTTCACGAATTTGATGATTTTGAATGTGGAAGTGCTGTTTTGTTGATAGCCGAAATGGCTGTGTATGATTATACATATTGATTGGTTCTGGATTGAACTGTGAGCCAGAATGGCTGTGTATGATATGAATATTGGCTAGTTCTGGAATGAACCGTGAGCCGGATGGCTGAGATGGATGCTGATCCATGGATGAGATTGAATGCATGTTTATGCTGAATCATTGATAAATGTGAAAGTTGCACTTCCACTATCGGAGATAAGAGTTTCCCTGGGAGAAAGCAGTGGCTAGCCACTGATGCACGGAAAACTTGTCTCAAAACAAATTTCCTTCGGCAAGTGTACCGAATTTGTCGTCAAGTAAAAACTCACAATAGAGTGAGGTCGAATCCCACAAGGATTGATTGATCAAGCAACTTTAATTAGAGGAATGTTCTAGTTGAGAGTTGCAGAAAATAAAATTGCGGGAAGGTAATGGATAGAAAAGTAAATGCTAGAATTAAAGAGCTAAAAGTAAATGACTGAAAGTAAATTGCAGAATTGTAAATGGGAATGGGGGAATTGCTCATAAAAGTAAATATCAAAAATTAAAGAGAATGGGTAAGATCAGAAATGGGGAGTTCATTGGGCTTAGGAGATGTTGCATTCTCCGGATCAATTTCATTTTCATCTCTTCCTCAATCAATGCACTCATTGATCTCCTTGGCAATCTTAAGTGATTGAATTACAATTTCTTGTAATTCAATCTCTCAAATCTTGATCAATAGCCAATTCCTTGGTCAATTGCTCATGAGAAGAGATGAAGTATGGTCACTGATTATACCACATGCATTTCCCAAACCAAGTGTTGAGAGGATTATAGTCACATATCCATCCAAACCCAATTTGGTCCAGCATGAGAAGGCATTTCTAGCTTGATCTCTTCATTCCTCTTTCAAGGTTCAGAAGAGATCCAAGTATGAATAGTTTCTTTTCCAAGATAACTACCCAATTGGATGAAGATCGAAAGCTTTCAAGTAAAATCAAGAGAAAAGATAGAAGAAGAATAATGAAAACTAGTATTGATCCATCAAATTACAACAGAGTTCCCTAACCCAATGAAAGGGGTTTAGTTGTTCATAGCTCTGGAAAATGAAAACAAGGATGGAGAATACATTATGAAAACTAGAAGTGCAGAGAAAGTAAAATACAGAGAGTAGTTCTATGCCAAGAGGCTCCCTATAATTTCCAACTCTCCAAAATAATTCAAAGCTACTCCTATATATACTACTCTTCTGTTCTTCTAGTTGATTCTTCAAGTCTTGGGTACGGGCCTTTGGATCTTGAGTTTGAAGCAATTCTCTTCTTCATTGGGCTCAGCTTTACTTGCAGAGAGAAAGTGTGAAGTGGGCAGAGACTTTAGCTCAGGACGTTAGTGGTGTTAACGTTCAGTGAAAATATGGGTTCGAGAACGTTAGTGACATTCAACTTTTTCACTAACATTCCTTACCTAAGTAAGAGCCACGTTAACCTCAACGTTAGTGGCACAAACGTTGCCACTAACATTGCCTCTTTGTCCTTCGCGCACGTTATTGGGACTCAACTTTCCCAATAACGTTGAGAAGCCTCCCCCTTCTCTACGTTAGAGTCCACGTTAACTTAGTTAACGTGGCTCTTTTAACATAGGCTTGCCGACCTTCGAGAACATTATTGACACTTAACATTGTCACTAACGTTCCAATGTGTCCCTTAGCTCCCACGTTAGAGTCCACGTTAACTAGGTTAACGTAGCTTCTAACGTGGCAATGCTAGCCATCTCCAACATTAGTGACAAAGTTGAGTGTCACTAACGTTGGCTCAACATTCTCTTATCCACGTTAGCTTCCACGTTAACTAAGTTAACGTGGGAGTTAACGTGGCTCATGGTGGCATGTGTGGGCTCCTTCCAACATTAGTGACAATGTTGGGTATCACTAACGTTGGTGTCACCTCCCTTCTTCACATTAACTTCCATGTTAACTAGGTTAATGTTGGAGTTAACGTGGCTTCTTGGGGATAGTGTGTGTTCATCCCAACGTTAGTGACAATGTTTAGTGTCACTAACATTGTCGACCACCTAGTCTCTTCACGTTAGCTTCCACATTAACTAGGTTAACGTAGAAGTTAACGTGGCCTTGTGTGACTTGACCAACGTTAGTGACAATGTTGAATGTCACTAACGTTGGCTTCCCCCCTTTTCCTCTTAACTTTAGAGGCCACGTTAACTAAGTTAACGTGGACTCTAATGTGGCCACTCATGATCTTGGTCCAACGTTAGTGATAATGTTAAGTGTCACTAACGTTGGCTCCATTTCTTTACTTCCACGTTAGAGTTCACGTTAACTTAGTTAACGTGACTCTTAACGTGGGTAATGATGGCTTCGAGAGCGTTATTGGCAATAACTTTTCTCATTAACTTTGCAAGTTACTCCCATTCCACGTTAGTGTTAACGTTAGTGTAACTAACGTAGCCACTAATGTGGTTCTTCTTTGCTTCCTTTGTCCTGAAATCAAGCAATAAAGTGCATCAAAGTTCTAGTCCAAGTCATGGGAAATGCAACATCCAATTTGTCCTTAAATTTATGCAAAATCCTCATGAAATCATGTAAAGTGCACAATGTATGCTTGAATCAAGATGTAAGTGAATATCTACCCAAAACTAGCTTATTTCCTAAGAAAATGCATGAAACTACCCTAAAAATAGTAAAGAAAAAGGTCAGTGAAACTGGCCAAAATGCCCTGGCATCACAACACCAAACTTAAAGCTTGCTTGTCCCTAAGTAAGTACTGGAACAAGAGAATGATGAAAGGAATGCTAAGAGAAATGAGTCATTCTTGTGGAAGTCATGTCCCTGGTTTTATGGTGGTTTCATGCATAGCAACTTAGGTTCATTCCTGGCTTTCAGACCTTTATCATGTCCTAGAATACTCACTGTGATTGCATCCCATGAGACTTTTATTCATTGATCCTTTTGTTGTTATTTCAGAGCTTATTTTTTTTTTGTTCTTAAGCTAAGTGCTCTGTAAGGGGGCAACTCTTTAAAATAAGCTTTCAGCCAACACTCCCGAACCAGTTGGTTCAAGGTGCTAGGTGTTGAAGCACCCCTAAGGACTTACTTGCTCAAGTCTCTCCCCCATACATACACACCACAGGCACAAAGTTTATTTATTTTCTTTTCTTGAGACCTTGGTGTCCATCACCTCTTTGGGTTACTAAATGCTCTGTGATGAGGGTTACTCTTGATAGTGGACTTTCAGCTGATAATCCCGGGTTAGTTAACCCAAGTTACCAAGTGATAAGGCACCCCTAAGAGCTTATTCATCCAAGTATATCCCTCACACAGGAGCACCACAGACACATGTCTCAAGATTAAGACCATTGGTGCCTAGCCTTATTGCTTACTATTTTTCTTTTATTCCTCAACTTTGATTGTTCTTTCCCTTTTCCTTATTAGGATCTTCTTATTTATCTAGTCTCATGGGGTGTGTCTCAAGCATAGTATTCATGACAGATAGTTGTCTTCCCACCTTTGTGGTTGAACCAACTTAGCTAACTTATGACCACACCACAAATTCAGGAACTTACTCCATAGTATGAACTCCTCTCTGGTCTTTTGAAAACACTCATTCTCTTTTCATTTGATTTAAAGGGACAAACATACAAGTAAGCAAAGTAAAGATGCAGTGACATA
Organism: Arachis ipaensis; assembly: GCF_059453495.1. NCBI lineage: Eukaryota > Viridiplantae > Streptophyta > Magnoliopsida > Fabales > Fabaceae > Arachis > Arachis ipaensis. The sequence goes on from NC_142443.1 coordinate 49,972,210, forward strand.
GAGACTAGCACACAGAGACCTCTTTAACACAAAAACTTAAAAGACGGAATTTAAAAAGGTTTAAACTGAAATGGAAGCAAGTTCTATTTCATACAAGATCTTCCTTATTTAAAGAATAGAGAAAGATGGACCAAAGAAGGAACTCCACCACCTTTTACTCTTGTGGATGTCCATGCTCTCCTTTTTGATTGCTTGTGCTCCCACTTCCCTTGCCTTTTCCAAGTAGCTTCTTCCAGAAACCACCATCTTCCATCTTCTTCTTGAGTGTTTCCTTTTGCTGTTTCACCTTCCTCTCTTCTTGTTCTACAAAATCTTTTTGGACCTCATCATATGTAGGGATGGCATAGTGTAGATGATGCATATTATTGGACATGTAGTTCAACTTGGCTTGAGTGTTGACGTTGAACTCCTCCCGATGTAGTTGCCGTCCTTCATTAAGTACAGTGAACTCATTGAATGCTTTCATCTGGGCTATTTGTCACTGATTGAATTCCTGCAAATGCTTATCTTGACGTTCTTACCTCTTAGTAACTTGGTGGATGGTTTGAGTGAGCTGGGAGTATTGTTCCTGTTGCTGCTCCATTTGTTGTTTCTTCCACTCTTCTTGTTGGCTCATCCAGTTCAATATTTTCTCTTGTCCTTCCATATGTCTCATCCCCAAATCTTCAATAGCTCTTAGAAGGTGATTCATATTCAAATCGGCTGGGTAAGAATGCTCTCCCTGTTGATATTCTTCCTGATGAGACTCCTCTTGGTGAGCTCCTTCCTTTGCTTTTAGTTTTCCTATTTGTGGCCTTCTTTGTTGCTGAGCAGGTGTAGTATAAGCCATACGCTGGGTTGTCATTAGCCTCCCTGGGTTCACCTAGTCTGGATTGCTATCCTCAAAGACCACCTTGGCCTTTGTGCACAATCGGAGAATGGTGTTGGGGTACCAAAGCCTGGCACCTGATTCAAGCTTCTCAGCTGAATCTTGAATTCCTTCAGCTATAAGTTCATGCATGTTGATTTCTCCACCTTGTACTAGGCAATGTACCATAGTTGCTCGATTAATATTTACCTCTAAATTATTTGCAGCTGGGAGAATAGACCTCCTCACGAGTTCGAACCACCCCTTGGCCTCTGGGCTAAGGTCTCCCCTCTTGATAAACCGGGGTCTCCCATCTCCATACCTCTCCCAGTCAGCTGCTATAACACAGATGTCAGTCACTATCTCAGTGAGTTCATCATTGTCTTGGCTTTTACTTATCCTTGCATGATAGCTAGGCTCATCAAAGTGTGGTGATTTCAGGTGAAGAGTTCTTATTATAGCATTTGGGCTGAAGTCTACCTCCTTTCCTCTTACATAACTTTTGAAGGTTGGGGCCCTGGTTTTGTCTTCTCTGACCACATTTGTGTAGAACTCTTTGATGAGGTTTGTATTGATCTTCCCCTCTGGATTGGTGAGCAATTGCCATCCTCTTCCTTCAATCTTCTCCCGAATCTGTGGGCATTCGTCTTCATTGATTTGGAAGGTTAACTCGGGCAGTATCTTTTTGAGCTTTATCCGCTCAAATTCTCGTTCATGGAAGGCAGTCTTGAATCTCTTCTCGTCGAAGGGAATGTTCTCCATTGGTTCCTTCCTCTTCTGCCTCTTGGAGCTTGATGATGCCATGAATGAAGTTAAAGCAAAAAGGGTGTAGTAAAGGGAAGAGATGTGGGATTTAGAGAGTAGGAAGTTGAAGAATTGGTTGCTGGAAAGTGAAGTGCAAGGGGTATGAATTTCGAATGTAGAGATGGTGTGGATTTGATCCACTTATATAGAGAAGTGATGAAGAGATGAAAGGTGTGGATTGATGGGGTTGGTGTATGATGAACGGATGGGGTTTTGTATGGAGTAAGCACGAGGATCTTCAACATTTATGATGGAGTTGGTTCACTTTCCAAGTTTGTTCTTCCTCCAATGTTGCATGGCAACCATTCCCAATGCATTCCCCCTTGAGGCATGTGTGTAGTACCCTCTTCATGAAGTGGCCGAACCTTTCTCATTAAATTGTCCAATCAATCTCTTTCAATGCTCCTTTTCTTTTCCCTATAAAAAAATAAAATAAGAAAAATCAATATCATAAAAAGTTTTTAAACTTTTCGGCTAGAATGATAAAGAGACGAAAAGATTTTGCTTATTCATGAACTACAACTAACGAACCAACTGTGTATCCTTATATGCACATTGGTGGCACCATAGGGTGACACCAAACTTAGTTTGGAGCACTGTGATGAAAAGTTCTGTTCAAAGCTCCAAGACTCGCATGCTCTCTGTTGCATTCATGCTTCCTTGGTACGCTTTAAACACCAAACTTGTTCTTCACTATATACTGCAATATAAGGACTTCACCAAGTTTGGGTTGGAATTCATGAATATTGACTTATTCACTAGTAAAAGTTAATAACACATGGGTTGCCTCCTGATGAGCGGATATTTTATACGCTTTTTGGGGATAATTTCATATAGTTTAGAGTATGTTTTAGTTAGTTTTTAGTCTATTTCTAGTAGTTTTTAGGAAAAATTCATATTTCTGGACTTTACTATGAGTTGTGTGTTTTTCTGTAATTTCAGGTATTTTTCTGGCTGAAATTGAAGGAGCTGAGCAAAAATCTGATTCAGGCTGAAAAAGGACTGCTGATGCTGTTGGATTCTGACCTCCCTGCACTCAAAGTAGATTTTCTGGAGCTACAGAACTCGAAATGGCATGCTTCCAATTGCGTTGGAAAGTAGACATCCAGGGCTTTCCAGAAATATATAATAGTCCATACTTTGCACAAGGATAGACGACGTAAACTGGCGTTCAACGCCAGTTCTCTGCCCAATTCTGGCGTCCAGCGCCAGGAAAGGATCAAAAACTGGAGTTGAACGCCCAAACTGGCATAAAAACTGGCGTTCAACTCCACAAATGGCCTCTGCACGAAATCTCAGCCCCAGCACACACCAAGTGGGCCCCGGCACACCAAGTGGGCCCCAGAAGTGGATATCTGCAGCATCCATCATAGTCCACTCATATTTTGTAACCCTAGGCTACTAGTTTAGTATTTAAACAACTTTTAGAGACTTATTTTTTATCTCATGACATTTTTCAGATCTAAACTTTGTATTCTCTGACGGCATGAGTCTCTAAACCCCATTGTTGGGGGGGAGGAGCTCTGCTGTGTCTCAATGAATTAATGCAAGTATTCCTGTTTTCCATTCAAACACGCTTATTCCTATCTAAGATGTTCATTCGCGCTTAACTGTGATGAAGGTGATGATCTGTGACATTCATCACCTTCCTCAAACCATGAACGTGTGCCTGACAACCACCTCCGTTCTATATCCGATTGAATGAGTATCTCTTAGATTCTTTAATCAGAATCTCCGTGGTATAAGCTAGAACTGATGGCAGCATTCATGAGAATCCGGAAAGTCTAAACCTTGTCTGTGGTATTCCGAGTAGGATTCAAGGATTGAATGACTGTGACGAGCTTCAAACTCCTGAAGGCTGGGCGTTAGTGACAGATGCAAAAGGATAGTAAATCCTATTCCAACTGGATCGAGAACCAACCGGTGATTAGCCGTGCTGTGACAGAGCACGTGAGCGTAGTTTTCACTGGAAGGATGGAAGGTAGCCATTGACAACGGTGATCCACCAACACACAGCTTGCCATGGGAGGACATGCGTGCGTGAATCAGAAGACAGAGGAAAGCAGAGATTCAGAAGACAAAGCATCTCCAAAACTCCAACATATTCTCCATTACTGCACAACAAGTAACTTTTAATTTATGCTCTACTGGTTACTCACAATTCAATTGATAAACATAATTGACTTCCTGACTAAGATTTACAAGATAACCATAGATTGCTTCAAACCAACAATCTCTGTGGGATTCGACCCTTACTCACGTAAGGTATTACTTGGACGACCCAGTGCACTTGCTGGTTAGTGGTACGCGTTGTGAAAAGTGTGATTCACAATTCGTGCACCAAGTTTTTGGCGCCGTTGCCGGGGATTGTTCGTGTTTGAACAACTGACGGATTATTTTGTTGCTTAGATTAGGAAAAATCTTTCTTTTTTTTTTCGGTTTAGAGTCTTTTATTAATTACCCCTTGTTAAAATACTTTAAATTTATAGCTCAGTTATTTAGAACGTGGTGTTTATGTTCATGATAATTGGCTATCATATTTTTTAAAAACCTTTTTCAAAAATAATTTTTCTATTAAATCCTGTGCCAAACTTTAAGTTTGGTGTTTTCAAAAATAATCTTTCTTAAAATAAGGTCCCATAACTCATTTGGCTAGAACATTAATTTGATTGGGTTAGAATCTTTTATACTCTTTTCAAAACATTCTTTTTCAAAAATATTTTTTTCTATTAAATCTTGTGCCAAACTTTAAGTTTGGTGTTTTCTTGTTGATTTCCCTTTGATTTTCGAAAATTTTGTTTGGTTTTCAAAAAAAAATTTTAAGTTTGGTGTTCTTCCTTCATGTTCTTGTGTTCTTGTGAGTCTTCAAAGTGTTCTTGAGTTTTCCTTGTGTCTTGATCTTAAAATTTTTAAGTTTGGTGTTCCTTGGTGTTTTCCCTCCAAAATTTTTGAAAAACAAGGAGCATCAGATCTAAAAATTTTAAATCTAGTACTATCTTATTGTTTTTCTCTCTCCTCACTAAATTCAAAAATATCTTTTTAAAATATCTTTTCTAACTTCCTAACTTCTTAACTTTTTCAAAACTACCTAACTAACTCTCTCTCTCCCTAATTTTCGAAAATAGCTTCCTTCTTTTCCAAAAATTTCTTCTTTTTTTTTAACTAATTAATTTTTATTTTTTTTACGAAAAAGAAAAAAAAAATTTTAAAAAAAAATAATTTTTTTTCAAAATTCACATTCTTTTTAGTTATTTTATTTTATTTAAGTATTTACTTCTTATAAAATAAAATAAATAAAAAGGTAAATCAGTCCAAGTTATATCCAGAGATCCATCATGGACATAAGTGGAGATGGACAGTCCAGGAGGACTTTGGGGTCATATTCTAACCCCTCTACTGCTTCATATGGGAGTAGCATCTGCATACCCTCCATTGGAGTTAGTAGCTTTGAGTTGAATCCTCAGCTCATTATCATGGTGCAGCAAAGTTGCCAGTATTCCGGTCTTCCACAGGAAGAACCTACAGAGTTTCTGGCACAATTTTTACAAATTGCTGACACAGTACATGATAAGAAAATAGATCAGGATGTCTACAGACTATTACTGTTTCCATTTGCTGTAAAGATCAAGCTAAGAGGTGGTTAAATAACCAACCCAAGGCCAGCATAAGGACATGGAAACAGCTGACAGAAAAATTCCTGAATCAATATTTCCCTCCAAAAAGGATGACACAGCTGAGGCTGGACATCCAAGGCTTTAAACAAGGAGATAATGAATCTCTTTATGATGCCTGGGAGAGATACAGAGAGATGCTACGAAAATGCCCCTCTGAAATGTTTTCAGAGTGGGTTCATTTAGACATCTTCTACTATGGGCTTGCAGAAGGAGCTCAGATGTCTTTAGATTACTCAGCTGGTGGATCTATCCATATGAGAAAGACAATCGAAGAGGCTCAAGAGCTCATTGATACAGTTGCCAGGAATCAGCATCTGTATCTAAGCAGCAACCCTTCCATGAATGAAGAGGTTAAAACAGTAACTGCTGAATTCAGTACTGTAAAACAAGCTGCTGAATTCAATCAGCAATTAGATTTGCTAACAAAGCAGCTAGCCGAATTCAAAGACAGGTTACAGGAGACAAGGATGGCTAATATACATATGGAAGAACAGTTTAAGCAAACAAAGCAGCAGCTACCAAAGCAAATAGCAGAAGAATGCCAAGCAGTTCAATTAAGAAGTGGGAAAACATTAAATACCCCACCTCAAGGCATCAAAAATTCAAGAAATGAGCAACCCACCAAAGATTCCCCTGAGGACAGTAAGAGCCCAGGGAAAAATAATTCTGGCACTAAAACGCCAGAAAATAGGTGGAAGGCTGGCGCTGAACGCCCAGACCATGCCCAAAACTGGCGTTCAGTGCCAGAAACAAGGCAAGATTGGCGTTCAACGCCAGAAATGGGCAAGAATCTGGCGTTGAACGCCCAATTGGTGCAAAATCCAGCGCTGAACGCCCAACAGGGGCACATTTCTGGCGTTCAGGCGCCAGGAACAGACAGTGAGTTGGCGTCTAACGTCACTCCAGCTTCTGACTCTGGTACTCAATTACTAGTGAGGGATCAGACACACACAAGTGCTGATAACAACCCCTCTAAAAAGGCTTCTTTAACCACTAAGGTTGAGGAATATAAAGCCAAGATACCTTATCCTCAAAAACTCCGGAAAGAGGAGCAGGATAAGCAATTTGCTCACTTTGCAGATTATCTAAGGACTCTTGAAATAAAGATTCCATTTGCAGAGGCACTTGAGCAAATATCTTCTTATGCCAAGTTCATGAAAGAGATCTTGAGTCATAAAAAGGAGTGGAGAGAAACAGAAAGAGTTCTCCTCACTGAAGAATGCAGTGCAGTCATTCTGAAAAGCTTTCCTGAAAAGCTTAAAGACCCTGGGAGTTTTCTGATACCATGCATATTGGAAGGTGATTGCACCAAGACAGCCTTATGCGATCTTGGGGCAAGCATCAACCTAATACCTGCATCCACTATCAGGAAACTTGGCTTAACTGAAGAAGTTAAACCAACCCGGATATGTCTCCAACTTGCTGATGGTTCCACTAAATACCCATCAGGCGTGATTGAGGACATGATTGTCAGAGTTGGGCCATTCGCCTTTCCCACTGACTTTGTTGTGCTGGAAATGGAGGAGCACAAGAGTGCTACTCTCATTCTAGGAAGACCCTTCCTAGCAACTGGACGATCCCTCATTGACGTCCAGCAGGGGGAAATAACCCTGAGAGTCAACGATGACGAGTTCAAGTTGAACGCTGTCAAAGCCATGCAGCATCCAGACACATCAACAGACTGCATGAAAGTTGACCTTATTGACTCTTTGGTAGAAGAGATCAACATGGCTGAGAGTCTCGAATCAGAGTTGGAAAACATCTTTAAAGATGTTCAGCCTGATTTGGAGGATTCAAGGGACATAAAAGAGCCTCTGAACTTTCTTCTGAAAGAGGAAAAACCTCCTAAACCAGAGCTCAAGCCACTGCCACCATCCTTGAAATATGCATTTCTAGGAGAAGGTGACACTTTTCCAGTGATCATAAGCTCTGCTTTAAATTCACAGGAAGAGGAAGCACTTATTCAAGTGCTAAGGACACACAAGACAGCTCTTGGGTGGTCCATAGGTGACCTTAAGGGCATAAGCCCAGCTAGATGCATGCACAAAATCCTATTGGAGGATAACGCCAAACTAGTGGTTCAACCACAGAGGCGGCTAAATCCAGCCATGAAGGAAGTGGTGCAGAAAGAGGTCACCAAATTACTAGAGGCTGGGATTATTTATCCCATTTCTGATAGCCCCTGGGTGAGCCCTGTTCAAGTTGTCCCAAAAAAGGGAGGCATGACAATGATTCATAATGAAAAAAATGAACTGGTTCCTACAAGAACAGTTACAGGGTGGCGCATGTGTATTGACTACAGAAGGCTCAATACAGCCACCAGAAAGGATCATTTTCCTTTACCATTCATAGACCAGATGCTAGAGAGACTAGCAGGTCATGATTATTACTGCTTTTTGGATGGCTACTCAGGCTATAACCAGATTGTAGTAGATCCCCAGGATCAAGAGAAAACAGCATTCACATGTCCATCCAGAGTGTTTGCTTATAGAAGGATGCCCTTTGGGCTATGCAATGCACCTGCAACCTTCCAGAGATGCATGCTCTCTATTTTCTCTGATATGGTGGAAAAATTTCTGGAGGTCTTCATGGATGACTTCTCAGTATACGGAGACTCATTCAGCTCCTGTCTTGATCACCTAAAACTTGTTCTGAAAAGATGCCAAGAAACCAACCTAGTTTTAAACTGGGAAAAGTGTCACTTCATGGTGACTGAAGGAATTGTTCTTGGGCATAAAATCTCAAACAAGGGAATAGAGGTGGATCAAGCAAAAATAGAGGTAATTGAAAAATTACCACCACCTGCCAATGTTAAGGCAATCAGAAGCTTTCTGGGGCATGCAGGATTCTATAGGAGGTTTATAAAGGATTTTTCAAAAATCGCAAAACCTCTAAGCAATCTGCTAGCTGCTGACACGCCATTTGTGTTTGACACAGCATGCCTGCAGGCGTTTGAAACGCTGAAAGCTAAGCTGGTCACAGCACCAGTCATTTCTGCACCAGACTGGACATTGCCATTTGAGTTAATGTGTGATGCCAGTGATCATGCCATTGGTACAGTATTGGGACAGAGGCATGACAAGCTTCTGCATGTCATTTATTATGCCAGTCGCGTTCTAAATGATGCCCAGAAGAATTACACAACCACAGAAAAAGAACTACTTGCAGTGGTTTATGCCATTGACAAGTTCAGATCATACTTAGTGGGATCAAAGGTGATTGTGTACACTGACCATGCTGCTCTTAAGTATCTACTCACAAAGCAGGATTCAAAACCCAGACTCATCAGATGGGTATTGCTTCTGCAAGAGTTTGATATAGAAATAAGAGACAGAAAAGGGACAGAGAACCAAGTAGCTGATCATCTGTCCCGAATAGAGCCAATGGAAGGGACGTCCCTCCCCTTCCTTGATATCTCTGAGACATTCCCTGATGAGCATCTATTTGCCATTCGGGAAGCACCATGGTTTGCCGATATTGCAAACTATAAAGCTGCAAGGTTCATACCCAAGGAGTACAATAGAATACAAAAAAAGAAACTAATTACTGATGCAAAGTACTACTTGTGGGATGAGCCCTATCTCTTTAAGAGATGTGCAGACGGAATTATCCGTAGGTGTGTCCCCATAGAGGAAGCACAGAGAATCTTATGGCATTGCCATGGATCTCAATATGGAGGCCATTTCGGAGGTGAGTGAACAGCCACCAAGGTCCTCCAATGTGGCTTCTATTGGCCGACACTCTATAAAGATTCCCGAGAGTTTGTACGTAATTGTGACAGTTGCCAAAGAGCTGGTAATCTGCCTCATGGTTACGCCATGCCTCAACAAGGAATCTTGGAAATAGAGTTGTTTGACGTATGGGGAATTGACTTCATGGGACCTTTCCCACCATCATACTCAAACACTTATATTCTGGTGGCAGTTGACTATGTATCAAAATGGGTTGAGGCTATTGCCACACCCACCAATGATACTAAAACAGTGCTGAAGTTCCTCCAGAAACATATCTTTAGCAGGTTTGGTGTCCCTAGAGTGTTAATCAGTGATGGGGGCACTCACTTCTGCAATAAACAGCTTTACTCTGCCATGGTTCGGTATGGAATTCGCCACAAAGTGGCCACTCCATATCATCCACAAACCAACGGGCAAGCTGAAGTCTCTAACAGAGAATTAAAGAGAATCCTGGAATGGACAGTAAATACCCGTAGAAAGGATTGGGCAAGGAGCTTGGATGATGCTCTGTGGGCTTACAGAACAGCATTCAAGACCCCTATAGGGACCTCTCCATACCAACTTGTGTATGGTAAGGCATGTCACCTGCCCGTGGAACTGGAACATAAAGCTTATTGGGCAACCAGATTCCTAAATTTAGATGCCAAATTAGCAGGAGAAAAACGATTGCTCCAGCTAAATGAGCTAGAGGAATTCAGATTCACAGCTTTCGAAAATGCCAAGCTTTATAAAGAAAAATAAAAAAAATGGCATGACAGAAAGCTGTCATCTAGAATCTTTGAACCAGGACAGAAGGTCCTGTTGTTTAACTCTAGACTCAGGCTATTCCCCGGGAAACTGAAATCCCGGTGGAGGGGACCATACGTGATTACAAATGTGTTACCATATGGTTATGTGGAGCTTCAAGATATTGATTCTGATAAGAAGTTCATTGTCAATGGACAGAGAATCAAGCATTATCTTGAAGGCAACACTGAGCAAGAATGCTCAAGGCTGCAGCTAGATTAAAAGCTCAGCAAGGTCCAGCTAAAGACAATAAAGAAGCGCTTGCTGGGAGGCAACCCAGCCATGGGGCATCAATCCTCTAAGCATTTTTGCCCTATTTTTATTTTTATTTTTATTTGTTTATATAAAGTTCACTGACACTAAGGTACAAAATCATTTGTATAAGTTTACAGGGTTACAGAAGGAATCAGTACACAAAACAGAGAAAAAGAGCTCAATGGCAAGAAAACGCCAGTAAAGGGGCATTTTGGGCGTTCAGCGCCCAAAATGGCCACCCACTGGGCGCTGAACGCCAGTAATGGCAGCAATTGGGCGTTCAACGCCAGAAATGGCCACCCACTGGGCGTTGAACGCCAGGAATGGTAGCAACTGGGCGCTGAACGCCCAGGAGACCAGCATTTGGGCGCTGAACGCCCAAAACAGGCAGTGTTTGGGCGTTCAAACGCCAGGAGGACAGGAAGGAGCCAAATCCAAGCAATCCCACACGTATTTCCATTTTAATTTCAAATTTTATGCTTCAATGCATGATTTTTACATAAACATATCAAGAACCCTGATTTCTAAAAACCTTAATTTCTAAAAATCCATCTTTCCAAATTCAATCCAACTCTTTTCAAAATCTTTTCTGAAAAATCTATCTTTTTCACTTTAAAATCTTTTCAACTAATCCATATCTTTTTCAATATCTTTTTCATATTATCTTTTTCAAAATCCAGAATTATGTTTTTCAAAAATCTATCCTATCTTTTCAAAATTAAACTATATCTTCTATCTTATCTTTTTCAACTCAATCTTTTTATCTTATCTCCTCCAATTTTTCGAAAATCCACCCCTCCCCCCCTTTAAATTGGGTTCGGCCTCCCCCCTCCTTCATCAACAAGTGCTACTCAATCTCCTTCTATCCCTCTCCTTTCTTTTCTTTTGCTTGAGGACAAGCAAACCTCTAAGTTTGGTGTGTTTTTCCGAAATCACTAAGATCATGGCTCCCAAAGGGAAACAATACACTCCTAGAGACAAGAAAGAGAGCGTTCCAAAACCACTTTGGAATCAAGGGAAGTTCTTATCTAAAGAACATTCAGACCATTATCTTAAAGTAATGGGTCTGAGATCAGTGATCCCGGAAGTTAGATTCGATCTGAAAGAAGACGAATATCCGGAGATCCAGGAGCAAATTCGAATCAGGAACTGGGAAGTCCTAGCTAATCCTGAAACGAAAGTAGGAAGGAACATGGTCCAGGAGTTCTATGCTAATATGTGGCAGACTGACAAGCAAAGACTATCTGGAACAGCCTGCTACGAATTTCGGACCATGGTCAGGGGAAAAATTGTTCATACCACCCCTGACAAGATCAGAGAGATACTAAAGCTACCTCAGCTAAAGGATGATCCAGACTCTTTCAACAAGAGGATGATGAGAGCAGACATTGGCCTGGATAAAATTGGAGAGGACATCTGTATTCCTAGAGCCAGGTGGACCACCAACACAAAGGGCGTCCCAAATCAACTCAAAAGGGAGGATCTCAAACCAGTTGCCAGAGGATGGCTGGACTTCATTGGGCGTTCTCTGTTGCCCACCAGCAACCGTTCTGAAGTCACAGTTAAAAGAGCAGTGATGATTCATTGCATCATGATGGGAAAGGAAGTGGAGGTTCATCAGCTGATCTCAACAGAGCTCTATAAGATTGCTAACAAAAATTCAAGAGAGGCCAGGTTGGCTTATCCAAGCGTGATTTCTCTGCTCTGCAAGGACGCTGGAGTCAAGATGGGAATAACTGAATATATCCTAATTGAAAAGTCAATCACCAAAGCATCAATGGAGAGACAACAAGCACAGGAGGATCCTATAAAGAAAAGAGCACAGGAATTCCTCCCAGAGATTCCTCAAGCAGAATATTGGGAACATCTTGAGACGTCTGTCAACAAGATACAGGAAGCTATGGAGCAAATAATAAAACAACAGAAGGAACACAGTCAAATGCTGACCCATATGCTCAAAGAACAAGAGGAGCAGGGACGTGACTTAAGGGAATTGAAGCGCCAAAGATCTTCTGTGATACCAAGTCTCCCAAGGATCAGAGGAACCCCCATACCCCCAGAATAAAGGTTGTTAATTTCCAATTTCTGCCTTAACTCTGTGACAGTGTCCTTAGAAAAGTACCTTAGAAGTCATATAGTAGTAATTAGTATCTATTTTGATTTTATCTCCAATTAAGCTATAGTTTATTTTTCTCATCATCATTAAACATGAATAAAATAGTAGATCTTTTGAATAAGAAGCAATAAAATCTCGAGTTTAAATAAAACAAATTCTAATTGGTTAAATGTGGTGGCAATGCTTTCTGTCTTCTGAATGAATGCTTGAACAGTGCATATGTCTTTTGAATTTGTTGTTTAAGACTGTTAAATATGTTGGCTCTTGAAAGAATAATGAACATGAGACATGTTATTGATAATCTGAAAAATCATAAAAATGATTCTTGAAGCAAGAAAAAGCAGCAAAGAACAAAGCTTGCAGAAAAAAAAAAAAAAAGCAAGCAGAAAAAGCCAGTAACCCTTAAAACCAAAAGGCAAGGGCAAATAAAAGGGATCCCAAGGCTTTGAGCATCAGTGGATAGGAGGGCCTAAAGGAATAAAATCCTGGTCTAAGCGGCTAAACCAAGATGTCCCTAACCATGTGCTTGTGGCGTGAAGGTGTCAAGTGAAAACTTGAGACTGAGCGGTTAAAGTCAAGGTCCAGAGCAAAAAGAAGAGTGTGCTTAAGAACTCTGGACACCTCTAATTGGGGACTTTAGCAAAGCTGAGTCACAATCTGAAAAGGTTCACCCAATTATGTGTCTGTGGCATTTATGTATCCGGTAATAATACTGGAAAACAAAGTGCTTAGGGCCACGGCCAAGACTCGTAAAGAAGCTGTGTTCAAGAATCATCACACTGAACTAAGAGAATCAATAACACTATCTGAATTCTGAGTTCCTATAGATGCCAATCACTCTGAGCTTCAATGGATAAAGTGAGATGCCAAAACTGTTCAGAAGCAAAAAGCTACTAGTCCTGCTCATCTAATTAGGATCTGAGCTTCAATCAAAAAATCCTGAGATATTATTGCTTCTCAACCTATTAGTCTTCTATTTTATTTGTCTAGTTGCTTGAGGACAAGCAACAGTTTAAGTTTGGTGTTGTGATGAGCGGATATTTTATACGCTTTTTGGGGATAATTTCATATAGTTTAGAGTATGTTTTATTTAGTTTTTAGTCTATTTCTAGTAGTTTTTAAGAAAAATTTATATTTCTGGACTTTACTATGAGTCGTGTGTTTTTCTGTAATTTCAGGTATTTTTCTGGCTGAAATTGAAGGAGCTGAGCAAAAATCTGATTCAGGCTGAAAAAGGACTGCTGATGCTGTTGGATTCTGACCTCCCTGCACTCAAAGTGGATTTTCTGGAGCTACAGAACTCGAAATGGCATGCTTCCAATTGCGTTGGAAAGTAGACATCCAGGGCTTTCCAGCAATATATAATAGTCCATACTTTGCACAAGGATAGATGACGTAAACTGGCGTTCAACGCCAGTTCTCTGCCCAATTCTGGCGTCCAGCGCCAGGAAAGGATCAAAAACTGGAGTTGAACGCCCAAACTGGCATAAAAACTGGCGTTCAACTCCACAAATGGCCTCTGCACGAAATCTCAGCCCTAGCACACACCAAGTGGGCCCCGGCACACCAAGTGGGCCCCAGAAGTGGATATCTGCAGCATCCATCATAGTCCACTCATATTTTGTAACCCTAGGCTACTAGTTTAGTATTTAAACAACTTTTAGAGACTTATTTTGTATGTCATGACATTTTTCAGATCTAAACTTTGTATTCTCTGACGGCATGAGTCTCTAAACCCCATTGTTGGGGGGGAGGAGCTCTGCTGTGTCTCAATGAATTAATGCAAGTATTCCTGTTTTCCATTCAAACACGCTTATTCCTATCTAAGATGTTCATTCGCGCTTAACTGTGATGAAGGTGATGATCTGTGACATTCATCACCTTCCTCAAACCATGAACGTGTGCCTGACAACCACCTCCGTTCTATATCCGATTGAATGAGTATCTCTTAGATTCTTTAATCAGAATCTCCGTGGTATAAGCTAGAACTGATGGCAGCATTCATGAGAATCCGGAAAGTCTAAACCTTGTCTGTGGTATTCCGAGTAGGATTCAAGGATTGAATGACTGTGACGAGCTTCAAACTCCTGAAGGCTGGGCGTTAGTGACAGATGCAAAAGGATAGTAAATCCTATTCCAACTGGATCGAGAACCAACCGGTGATTAGCCGTGCTGTGACAGAGCACGTGAGCGTAGTTTTCACTGGAAGGATGGAAGGTAGCCATTGACAACGGTGATCCACCAACACACAGCTTGCCATGGGAGGACATGCGTGCGTGAATCAGAAGACAGAGGAAAGCAGAGATTCAGAAGACAAAGCATCTCCAAAACTCCAACATATTCTCCATTACTGCACAACAAGTAACTTTTAATTTATGCTCTACTGGTTACTCACAATTCAATTGATAAACATAATTGACTTCCTGACTAAGATTTACAAGATAACCATAGATTGCTTCAAACCAACAATCTCTGTGGGATTCGACCCTTACTCACGTAAGGTATTACTTGGACGACCCAGTGCACTTGCTGGTTAGTGGTACGCGTTGTGAAAAGTGTGATTCACAATTCGTGCACCACCTCCCATGAAGCGCTTCTTTAGTGTCACTAGCTTGACGTTTCTCCTTCATCAGGGAGGTTGATAATGCTTCAAGTCCTCCCCTCTTGCCTTGGACTTATATCCATTGGTTGTATCAATGATCTCTACATGTTCCAAGGAGAGAACTCTGTTGATAGTGAAGACCTTAGGTAACTGAGATGGTACAGTGGGGAGATTAGGGGGGATATCTGGGAAGTAAGCTGAGATCACTTTATCTCCTGGAGAGAAACCTTCCGTAGGGATTTTCTTGTTCCTCCACCACCTTGGTACCTTCTTCTTGGTCCCTTTTGATGCTGCCATGCTCTTGGTGACTTCTTCTTCTAAGTGAATTTTATTGTTGTCTTCACATGCCTCTGGTGGTTTAGGTTCTTCCAACTTCTCCTTGAGCTGTGACGATTGCTGTTTGCCTTGTTCATCATTCAGTGGGGTTCTCAGATGTGTTGGTGGTGCCTTAGTGCTTGTTTCCTCTGTCAGCATCTCATTATGATCATTCCTTGGTTCTTTGTTTTCTTGGTCTGCTTCTTGTGAAGATTTAAAGACATTAAAGCTGAGTCGTTCATCATGGATCCTCAATATTAGCTCCCCTCGCTCCACATCTATGAGTGCTCTGGCTGTAGCTAGGAATGGTCTTCCCAATATGATTGGGTGAGTGTGACTCTCTTCCATGTCCAAGATGACAAAGTCTGTGGGAAGAAAGTATTTCCTCACCTTTAACAACACGTTTTCCACCACCCCTTTTGCTTGTTTTTGAGTTTTGTCAGCCAGCCTGATGACTACATCTGTGGAAAATATCTCATTGATCTGCAGCCTCTTCACCAGGGATAAGGACATTAAGTTGATGCTTGCTCCCAAATTGCAGAGTGCTCTCTCAAACATTGTTTCTCCTATGGCACAGGGGACATGAAAACTCCCTGGATCTTTTTTTTTCGTTGGTAACTGTGGTTGAATGAGGGCACTGCACTCCTTGTTCATTACTATAGTTTGCCCTCCCTTGAGTGAACTTTTCCTGGGAAGCAGCTCCTTCATATACTTGATGTACGCAGGCATTTGTTTGATAGTCTTGATGAATGGTATGTTCACCTGCAGAGATGCAAACAAGTCCAGAAATCTTGAGTATATTCTCTTCTCCACAGCACCATTGAGCAGCTGGGGAAAAGGTGCATAGAGTCTCAGCAGCTCCTGTTTTGAGATTTTTGGTTCTTGGTACTCTTTTTCCTCCTTCTCTGCCGAGGTATCTTCAGGTTGTTCTGACAGCTTGCTTGGCTTATCCTCAGTCTCCTTATTACTTACAGTGACCATCTTGCAATCTTCCCATCTTACCTTTTTTGTTTCACCTCTCGGATTCTTCTCTGTGTCACTTGGGAATCCATCTGTGGGTTTGGGAATTTGCTCAGAGAGATACCCCACTTGAGATTCCAACCTCTTGATTGTGTCTCCTTGGTTCTTGAAACTGGCTCGCACTTCCTCATTGAACACCTTGTTGTCTTGAATCTCCTTGCTTATGCCTTCAAGTAGATTCTCAATCCTTGAGATTCTTTCATCAAATGATGATAGGTTAGGCTGAGTAGGGTTATTCTAGCCTTGATATGAATGTGGGGAGGTGTTGTTATGGGGGTGTTGATATGGTCTAGATGTGAAGTGTTGGGTGGCTGCATTTTTGGATTTGGGCGTCTTTGATCAAGGCTTTGGTCTTGTTGATTTCCCCACCCAAAGTTTGGGTGATTCCTCCATCCAGGGTTGTAGGTCTTGGAGTATGGATCATGGTATTGCCTAGGTGAATTCCCAATGTAGTTGGCCTGCTCCTGACTACCCTCTGCTTCTTCATTCACTCCTTCTTGGGTTGTTGATGAAGTGGAGATTGCTGCTACTTGGTTCCTCTCCATCTTCTTGGTGAGGTCAGCTAGCTGCTGGGTAATGAGCTTGTTTTGGGCCAGCAGAGCATCTACATTATTCAGCTCCATCACTCCTCTAGTGTTCCCTCTTTCGGAGGCATAGAAGTAGTCATTCTCTGCTACTGTTTCAATGACATCTATGGCCTCCTCAATGGTCTTCTTCTTGTTCAAAGATCCTCCAGATGAATGGTCCACGGCCTTCTTTGACTCATAAGAGAGCCCTTCATAGAAAATGTGCAGCTGCACCCATTCATTGAACATATCTGGTGGGCACCTCCTTGTTAGGTCTTTAAACCTTTCCCATGCTTCATATAGAGTCTCACCATCTTGTTGCCTGAAAGTTTGGACCTCAGCTCTCAGCCTATTGATTCGTTGAGGAGGGTAAAATCTTGCTAAGAATTTGTTCACCACGTCTTCCCAAGTTGTCAAACTTTTCCTTGGGAAAGACTCTAGCCACTTGGCTGCCTTATCCTTGAGTGAGAATGGAAATAAGAGCAGTCTATAGGCGTCAGGATGAACACCATTAGACTTCACTATGTCACATATTCTCAGGAAGGTGGTTAGATGTTGATTGGGGTCCTCTTGGATACTCCCTCCGAACGAACAGTTGTTCTGAACAAGGGTGATGAGCTGTGGCTTCAGTTCAAAATTATTGGCATGGATGGTTGGCTTTTGAATGCTACTTCCACAGTTTCCTGGGTTTGGATTGATGTAAGAGCCTAAAACTCTTCTATCTTCCCCAGCATGATTTGCTCGACCTCCTCTGCCATGGTTGTGAGCCTCTTCTTCATGATGGTTTTCCATGTTTTCTTCCATGTTTGGTTCAAAATATTCCTCAAAGTATTCCTCCTCTTCAGCACCAACTACACGTTTTTCTCTTGCCTCCCTCCTTAGTCTAAGGAAGGTTCTCTTAGGTTCAGAATCAAAGGAAGTTGAAGCCCTGCTTCTTCTCCCTGTCATACAACCAACAAGTACAAGCAAAGAGAATAGGTGCAAAAAGTATATCTGTCAGAATTACTGTTAGTGTGAGTGATGCAATATATCAAACAGTTAATGGGTTAGTGAGATGAATAGTAAATAACAAAGAAAAAGTAAGGGAGAAGGGAAGAAATTAACTATAACAGAAAGTAAATGACTCAAACAGAAATTTAAATCAAACAAAAATAAAATGCTCAATCTAGTTATCCTCCAATCTAATCATTGTTGATGCACAATCAATCCCC
The DNA here is from genome assembly GCF_059453495.1 of Arachis ipaensis. Lineage (NCBI taxonomy): Eukaryota > Viridiplantae > Streptophyta > Magnoliopsida > Fabales > Fabaceae > Arachis > Arachis ipaensis. The sequence continues at coordinate 49,990,140 of NC_142443.1, forward strand.
GGCAACGGCGCCATAAACTTGATGCACGGTAAACTTGTCTCAAAACAAATTTCCTTCGGCAAGTGTACCGAATTTGTCATCAAGTAAAAACTCACAATAGAGTGAGGTCGAATCCCACAAGGATTGATTGATCAAGCAACTTTAATTAGAGAAATGTTCTAGTTGAGCGAATCCAGAATTTGAGTTGAGAGTTGCAGAAAATAAAATGGCGGGAAGGTAATGGACAGAAAAGTAAATGCTAGAATTAAAGAGCTGAAAGTAAATGACTGAAAGTAAATTGCAGAATTGTAAATGGGAATGGGGGAATTGCTCATAAAAGTAAATAACAGAAATTAAAGCGAATGGGTAAGATCAGAAATGGGGAGTTCATTGGGCTTAGGAGATGTTGCATTCTCCGGATCAATTTCATTTTCATCTCTTCCTCAATCAATGCACTCATTGATCTCCTTGGCAATCTTAAGTGATTGAATTACAATTTCTTGTAATTCAATCTCTCAAATCTTGATCAATAGCCAATTCCTTGGTCAATTGCTCATGAGAAGAGTGAAGTATGGTCACTGATTATACCACATGCATTTCCCAAACCAAGTGTTGAGAGGATTATAGTCACATATCCATCCAAACCCAATTTGGTCCAGCATGAGAAGGCATTTCTAGCTTGATCTCTTCATTCCTCTTTCAAGGTTCAGAAGAGATCCAAGTATGAATAGCTTATTTTCCAAGATAACTACCCAATTGGATGAAGATCGAAAGCTTTCAAGTAAAATCAAGAGAAAAGATAGAAGAAGAATAATGAAAACTAGTATTGATCCATCAAATTACAACAGGGCTCCCTAACCCAATGAAAGGGGTTTAGTTGTTCATAGCTCTGGAAAATGAAAACAAGGATGGAGAATACATTATGAAAACTAGAAGTGCAGAGAAAGTAAAATACAGAGAGTAGTTCTATGCCAAGAGGCTCCCTATAATTTCCAACTCTCCAAAATAATTCAAAGCTACTCCTATATATACTACTCTTCTGTTCTTCTAGTTGATTCTTCAAGTCTTGGGTATGGGCCTTTGGATCTTGAGTTTGAAGCAGTTCTCTTCTTCATTGGGCTCAGCTTTACTTGCAGAGAGAAAGTGTAAAGTGGGCAGAGACTTTAGCTCAGGACGTTAGTGGTGTTAACGTTCAGTGAAAATATGGGTTCGAGAACGTTAGTGACATTCAACTTTTTCACTAACGTTCCTTACCTAAGTAAGAGCCACGTTAACCTCAATGTTAGTGGCACAAACGTTGCCACTAACGTTGCCTCTTTGTCCTTCGCGCACGTTATTGGGACTCAACTTTCCCAATAACGTTGAGAAGCCTCCCCCTTCTCTACGTTAGAGTCCACGTTAACTTAGTTAACGTGGCTCTTTTAACATAGGCTTGCCGACCTTCGAGAACGTTAGTGACACTTAACATTGTCACTAACGTTCCAATTTGTCCCTTAGCTCCCACGTTAGAGTCCACGTTAACTAGGTTAACGTGGCTTCTAACGTGGCCATGCTAGCCATCTCCAACGTTAGTGACAAAGTTGAGTGTCACTAACGTTGGCTCAACATTCTCTTATCCACGTTAGCTTCCACGTTAACTAAGTTAACGTGGGAGTTAACGTGGCTCATGGTGGCATGTGTGGGCTCCTTCCAACGTTAGTGACAATGTTGGGTGTCACTAACGTTGGTGTCACCTCCCTTCTTCACGTTAACTTCCACGTTAACTAGGTTAACGTTGGAGTTAACGTGGCTTCTTGGGGATAGTGTGTGTTCATCCCAACGTTAGTGACAATGTTTAGTGTCACTAACATTGTCGACCACCTAGTCTCTTCACGTTAGCTTCCACGTTAACTAGGTTAACGTGGAAGTTAACGTGGCCTTGTGTGACTTGGCCAACGTTAGTGACAATGTTCAATGTCACTAACGTTGGCTTCCCCCCTTTTCTTCTTAACTTTAGAGGCCACGTTAACTAAGTTAGCGTGGACTCTAACGTGGCCACTCATGATCTTGGTCCAACGTTAGTGATAATATTAAGTGTCACTAACGTTGGCTCCATTTCTTTACTTCCACGTTAGAGTTTACGTTAACTTAGTTAACGTGACTCTTAACGTGGGTAATGATGGCTTCGAGAGCATTATTGGCAATCACTTTTCTCATTAACTTTGCAAGTTACTCCCATTCCACGTTAGTGTTAACGTTAGTGTAACTAACGTAGCCACTAATGTGGTTCTTCTTTGCTTCCTTTGTCCTGAAATCAAGCAATAAATTGCATCAAAGTTCTAGTCTAAGTCATGGGAAATGCAACATCCAATTTGTCCTTAAATTTATGCAAAATCCTCATGAAATCATGTAAAGTGCACAATGTATGCTTGAATCAAGATGTAAGTGAATATCTACCCAAAACTAGCTTATTTCCCAAGGAAATGCATGAAACTACCCTAAAAACATTAAAGAAAAAGGTCAGTGAAACTGGCCAAAATGCCCTGGCATCAGCCACCACGTGCTCCAGGTTGAGACTCGAAGCTCTTGTGACCCTATGTCGTAAGTGTGGCCGGCACTATGAAAGGCCCGGATGAGCTCGTCCCCGTGAATATTCACCAGTGAAGGTGATGGATATGGATCATGATTATGATCAAGTTTATATTGAGTATAACTCGAGTTGGGGATGCGCGACAGAGGGACAGTCCAATGGTTAGCTACCAGGACTTGTCGGGTTGGCTCTATAACCGACAAATGATATCATCAGCCACTAGGGACAGGCATGCATCATATGCATCTATGTAACATTGTTTGGGTGTGCATATTATACTTGGTGTGCCTATGTGATTAATTGCTAATTGTTCTACTTGCAATAACTATTTGTTTGTGCTTGCATCTTCCTATTTGTGTTTGCTACTGGGACTCTGTTGGACTGTGGTGATTGGTTGATGGTTGGATTGTTTGGGCCTAGGGCCGTGGTTGAAATGAGATGAATCGATGGTTGATTTCGGTTTGTGTTTCTGGTTTGGAATAAAATATGAAAGGCTGTTTTGGTTCAGCATAGATAAACCGTTTTGAAGGGCTTTTGAGTTTTTGAGAATTGAATGGTTCCTTTTTCAGAAAAGATTTCCGACTTTACTTTTATTGTAAACTGTTGTTTTTGAAAAGAGGCATAAGACGATTATTAATCACTGGTATGGTTTACCTTCACGTATCCTATTACAGTAATTCCCAAAAACCCTCTACTGAGAACCCTTTCGAGGATGATGTTCTCACCCCCCTACATTTTTCCCCTTTCAGGATATGGCGCAGAAGTTACGAAGAGCTTATTTAATTGTTGTTGTGATGCTCTGTATTGTTTTAGTTATGGTTTACCGTACCCTCGCCTTTATCTTGATATAATCTGTAAGAGGGATATGAATTGTATTGGATTATGTTTGTAATATTACTTATATATATATTTATGTATATATATATATAGATGTACTCTTTATGAGTTGTTGTAAGTTGTATGGTATTTATGGATGTACGTTGTCGAACGAAAGTATCTTTGGGAGCGGTATTGCGGTTTAAAGTTTTAAACAGGCTCATATTTTAGTATTAAATAGTATAAGTGTCGTCGTAATGTCCGAGCTATCAGAGTTGCGCAGCCGGAAGCATGAGCTTTGGTAGTTAGGGTATTACAGCAATGATATTATGGTATAATTTAAGCTTTTACTTTAGAACTGTGTTATGATTTTATTTCATCATTTTCTCTTAGATATCAAGTTGACGTATTTTTATTTATTATTATTGAAACGGATGTGATATGAAATTTATAAAAAAAACCTCACACTAAATTTATTTTATTGTAATCTTCCATCTCTTCTATTTCATTTTATTTTTTTTAAATATCATATAATTTATTATAATTTATACCAATTAATTAATTATAATTCATTATATCAGTTAGTTTGATTCATTAATTTATAATATGCATAATAAAATAGATCATTTGTTACTTATAATGTTAATTCTTCTAAAATCTAAATCTGAATAATTATATTTTTACTTTTTGTTATGAACAAAATATTATTAATAATTAACCACTCATACTTTTAATCAAAGTGTTTGGATGATTTTTATATTTATTAATATTAACTGTTAATTATTTTTTCGTAAATACATTGTATTATAATTTTATGTTAGTTCATAATTGATTAACGATTGATGTTCATGAAGCTATGTTACTCTAAATTTTATATTTTATAAATATTTTATTTAAATGTAATTTTTTAAACATAAAAATATATTATTTTTAATAATATAATATTTTTACTTTTTTTTAATTATTCTAAATGAATATTTTATCGAATACTAATTAAAGTCATCCTTCCATTTGCTTTTACTAATCTATTATCTAACTATTATATAAAATTAAAATCGTATTAATAAATTTAATATTAAAGTTAATTTGGCTTTTTATTTAGAGTATTTTTCGATTTTTTTAGTCTAATCAACCAAAACTATTCAATTATGAATAGTCACTTCTATCTTATTTTAAATTATTGACTAATTAAAATTACTAAAATTTTAATAATATAATTATGTTTTATATTTTTATATTTAGTGCAATCCATCTAAGCTATATAATAATACTTAAATTTTTTTATTTTAAAATGTAATACTACATACCGTAATAGTAAAATAACATAGTAAATTGTCATGTTTTAATATTAAATATAAAATTAATACGTAAAAAAATCTACTTAATATACTAAAATTGAGTTTTTTTTTTTCAACTAAAGAAAGTGAGGTGTCAATTTCTCATGAATTTATTTTTCCTCCAAAATGAAAGTATCATTCTCTCTTCTAAATTTATTTTATAAAAATATCTTTATTATAATTATATTACAATTAATATTTAATGAATAATGTATGATTATATTAATTTAGAAAAATATTTTTATTATAATTATATAAAATCAATATTTAATACATTATCAACTAATGAAAGTGAGGTATCAAATGCATTATTAAACTAATTATCAATTATTAATATTTTTAATCATTCTAATTGTATTAATTGATATAGTTCTAATTCTTATTCATATGCAATAATTTTATTAATTAGTAGATAGTTAGAGCACACATTAATGATGACCCATTTAATTTGATATCAATTAGTAGATAATAATAATAATAATAATAATAATAATAATAATAATAATAATAATAATAGAAAAGTTATAGACGGTATATGCATTGTATTTTAAAAAAGTAAAATATATTTTAAAAATGATTAAAGTATCAATGATAAATTGTGATTGATATCAATATTAATAATTATTTTTTATAATTATTTTTATCTACTAAAAACTACATATAGTATTTTTTATGGTATAAAAAGGTTGCGATTCATAATATTTTTGTGAAATTATATTGCATGGACACAAAATCAATTATATAACAAATTAAATTTTAATTAATATATTTTATTTTTTACTCTTATTTTTATTCATTAATTATTTTACTTTTTATATTTACAGTAAATTGAATGTAAAAAAAAAATATTGATTGTTATATATTTTATTTATTTAGAGTTATAATTAAATTTGATATAATTGTAGCAAGTATCTACAATTAATAATAGCATGATACTATAATTTTAAATTATATAATATAATAAAAAAGAACGTAGCAATTTATATCTGCTTCCTATATAGCAATAATATTATATATATTTATATATCTCCTCTTTTAGCTCTTTTTTAAAAAATATTGGCATATAATTAATGTAGATAACATATATATTGAGTAAGTATTTCCATTGAATTAATCATAAAGGTTAATAAAATATAACGGCATAATTTTTACCTAATTGTAGCAAGTATCTCTATTAAAAATATTGGCTAATTGTTACCATGTATAATTAATGTATGTGTGTATATATATAGTAATAGTGAATATTTACAATTATTTATCATTTAGAGAATTCATAATTCAGACATTGTTTTTTTTCTATTTTTTTATTTTTCATACCTAATGGCTGCTAGCTACGATTCTATCAATAGTATTACCTATGAAAGATTATGTGATGAAAAAGTTTGGAAAATAAAGGCAAGAATTATAAGGTTATGGAAAGCCTCATTCAATTTTGACAAGAGCAAGACGGCTTACATAGAAATGGTTCTAATGGATGTTAAAGATGGTTGATTATTTTTCATGATTCTTTCAAGTAATGTTAGGTCCAATTTATAAATATTTTTTTGTTCGTATTTTAAATTTATTTGATAAGTAAATCATTGCAATCAAAGACAGTGCCATTTAATAGCTTTATAAGTGCTAATAGTTTTTATATTTAATTTGTTTTACAGTGTGATAAAATTCATTCTTCAATCAAGAATTATTTGGCAAAGATATTTGAGAATGAACTGATTGAGGGCAAGGTCTATGTCTTCTCAGATTTTGTGATTGAGGAATCAAGCGAAATTTATATTCCGACTGCACACGTATGTAGAATAACTTTTAAGAAGGAGACACGTATAATAAATATGGTCGATGATCGTAAAATTCTTGACAATCATTTTAATTTTCTTGCTCATGCTGATATATTGAAACAAACAAATGAACAATCCAACTTATTTGTTACGTCGTTAATTTGTATTAATCTACACAAAACTATTTTTTTATTTTAATTTTTGCAAAGAAATCATATAATAGCATCATTTTATCGATAACATAAATTTTAATAGTTTATTTATGCAAATGTTTAAAATTGTATTGCGACTTTTTTAAAGGTATATCCTTTTATTACTATATTGTTAGTTTTATTGTTTAATATAAAATAAATTAGTAAAAATTTTTTAATTTATAAGTAATTTATTATGTTATTCATTTATTTGTCCTTAATTTAATACTTTTAATTCATTTTTTTTCAATTAGATATTATTGGACTCTTGCCGGAAAAAGAAGAGCTTAGATCATGATCAAAAATAAGAAGAAGTGACCATTACATTGTGGTTGATCTTCATGATTTGGAGTATGTGAAATTTTAATATTTCACAATAAAATTTTGTTTTGTAATAATTATCTATACATATGCAAAATATTTTATTTTTTTCATTATATATTACTACTTATTCACTTAATTCTTACTTTTATTTAGAAATGAAAAAAAATAAGGTGCACACCGTGAGATCAATATACAACTCAATTATTCAATTATCTATGTGATCACCAAACAACCGAATACATACTTATTTTCCAATTTGTAAAATTTAATAAAGGCATTGGTAAGCATATTGGTTTAATTTTTTATTTAACATATTTGTTTATGTTATATTTGTAATCATATTATATCTATTTTTACGAATATATCTTTTTAAAAAATACTCTCAGTATTAGCATATGGTGTATTAAATAAATATTAGTAGTTTTAAATTATTTATTATTTATTAGAGAATTTTGTGCATTAGAATTCTCTAATAATTTGTTATTCATTTTAAGCTGATTTTGATATGTTCTTACTTCACGGTAAAACAACATATAAAAATTTGTTGGTGAAAAGTATTACTAGGTTATTTATGGTCACATTAAGTATATATGTCTGATTTATTGAAAAAATAAATTACTAAAACTGATTAATAATTATTTTAGAGTTGATATACTTAACACTAGATTAAGAGAAAACGAACAATGCATAACATGTTACTTTTTTATTAGTCAAATTATTATAATTCAAATTAATTTTAATAAAACAACTTAAAATTATAATTTCAATCTTATCACGTGCGTGGCACGGGTTATTACACTTGTATAAGCCTAATTAAGAGGCCATTCGGCCTCATTCATCATCAAAGAGAGGGAGGGAGGTGCTGAAGTGAGGAGAGGAAGAAGAAACCCTTCCTTTCACTATTCATCTTTTTCTTCTCTAGATCATAACTTTTGATCCGAAGTTTCGATTCACGAGTCATTTGTGGCCACACGTTCATCTCGTTGAGCTCTTCATTTCTAATAGAACAAAGTGGTGAGTAATCCAAAACCCATGCTCCAGTTCTCTGTTCTAATAGAATTTCAGGTTTTGGCTTTAGGAATTGAGGGTTTTCATAGTTTTGGTTGTTTAGGTGTAATCTAACTTGGGTGATTAGTAGATTTTACACCAAGTTTATTGGACAAGGTGAGAAATCACTAAATTCTCGGGGTTAGTTGAATTTGATAAACCCTAGTTTTTTATTTTGATACAATGTATGAAATTATATTGAGTTGATGTTGATGGGAGTTGAGTTGATGATTTTGGGTGCTTGAGATTTTGCTATTGGTGGCTGGAACTTGGTGAATTGCTTGAAAGCTTGTGAGGATCAATCTTGGTAGTTGTGAGGATCAATCTTTCGAACGCGATGCCTTTTGATACATGTGTTTCCGCTCGTAATTTTCTTTTTGTTCTTTTTTAGGCTTCTCGTTTAATAATTCCTTTTAATTATACACACAGATTACAATTCCACACCCACACACACACATATATTACAATTATAATTTCTCTTTGAGTCGTACCACCTTAGTATCATTGACTTATGACTCGAGTATAAGGATTTAAAAATTAGGATGTTACAATAAATACTTGTATTTATAGTCTCCCTGGATGTATAAATTGTTGCAACCTTGCTCGGTGGTTATGTTAGAGAACAAGTTGTTACACACCACTGTAAAATAATAATAATAAAAAGTTTAACAACAAAGTGTAGTAACCGATGAGTTTGAAAACAGAATCTGTGAACATTAAATTTGGACTATTGGATTCAACCATATGAACTTTATCACAAAGGATACTTAACCATTAAATTGTTAAGAAAAAATTGTAACTTGATGATTTATTTTAGGAGTTTGATATTTTTGTTGGAGAAAATCTGTGACATACTTTGGTGTAAATGTTGGATAATAGTGGTAGAAGAAGTTGAAAGGTTAGGATAAGAGTTAAAATATTGAGGATCATAAAAATGTTTTTTAAGAGATTTTAAATTTGTTTAAGGAAATTAACTCTAAATTTAATGATAGGATATTTTTGTCAAACAAACTCATCTTTAATGGTAAAATGTTAATTTTTTTTTTGGTTAGTATTATCAGTGTCTAAATCTTTGATGGTCATAAATGGTTATTTTCTCTTAAAAAAATATGTTCCTAAATAAAAATATATAATGATTATTTGGGTTTGGTTTGGTAAAACTTTTATCTTTTAAAAGTTGTAGCATTTATGTTTGGTAAATTAAATTAAAAATGACTTTCAATAAGCACAAGAAACAACAAATGCGTTTGGTGAAATAGCTTTCAAAATTTAAAAATACTATAATGGACATTGTAACAGCCCAGACCACCCGCTAGCACGACATTGTCCGCTTTGGCACACAAGGCCTCACGGTTTTGCCTTTGACGATAGAGATGATAGCCTAAGCCCCCCCACACTCACTCGTCAAAACGCGTCATGCTAGGGAGAGGTATCCACACCCTTATAAGGCATGCTTCGTTCCCCTCTCCAACCGATGTGGGCCTTACAATCCACCCCCCTAAGGGAGTCCAGCGCCCTCGCTGGCACATCGATCCGGGTTCTGGCTCTGATACCATCTGTAACAGCCCAGACCACCCGCTAGCATGATATTGTCCGCTTTGGCACACAAGGCCTCACGGTTTTGCCTTTGACGATAGGGATGCTAGCCGAAGCCCCCCACACTCACTCGTCAAAACGCGTCATGCTAGGGAGAGGTATCCACACCCTTATAAGGCATGCTTCGTTCCCCTCTCCAACCGATGTGGGCCTTACAATCCACCCCCCTAAGGGAGTCCAGCGCCCTCGCTGGCACATCGATCCGGGTTCTGGCTCTGATACCATCTGTAACACCCTAACTACCAAAGCTCACGCTTCCGGCTGCGCGCCTTTGATAGCTCGGACATTACGACGACTTTTACATTATTTAATACTAAAATATGAGCCTGTTTAAAACTTTAAACCGCAATACCGCTCCCAAAGATACTTTCGTTCGATAACGTACATCCATAAATACCATACAACTTACAAAAACTCATAAAGAGTACATCCATATATATACATACACATATATAAATAATATTACAAACATAATCCAATACAATTCCTATCCCTCTTACAGATTATATCAAGATAAAGGCGAGGGTACAATAAACCATAACTAAAACAATATAGAGCATCACAACAACAATTAAATAAGCTCTTCGTAACTTCTGCGCCCATATCCTGAAAGGGGAAAAATGTAGGGGGGGTGAGAACATCATCCTCGAAAGGATTCTCAGTAGAGGGTTTTTGGGAATTACTGTAATAGGATACGTGAAGATAACCGCATCAGTGATTAATAACCGTCTTTTGCCTCTTTTCAAAAACAACAGTTTCCAATAAAAGTAAAGTCGGAAATCCTTTCTAAAAGAGGAACCGTTCAATTCTCAAAAACTCAAAAGTCTTTCAAAACGGTTTATCTATGCTGAAACAAAATAGCCTTTCACATTTTATTCCATACCAGAAACGCAAAACCGAAATCAACCATCAGTTCATCTCTTTCCAACCACGGCCCTAGGCCCAAACAATCCAACTAACAACCAATCACCACCATCCAACAGAGTCCCAAATGCAAACACAGATAGGAAGTTCAAGCACAAACAAACAGTTATTACAAGTAGAACAGTTAGCAATTAATCACATAGGCAAACCAAGTATAATATGCACACCCAACCAATGTCACACAAATGCATATGATGCATGCCTGTCCCTAGTGGCTGATGATATCATCTGTCGGTTATAGAGCCAACCCGACAAGTCCTGGTAGCTAACCATTGGACTGTCCCTCTGTCGTGCATCCCCAACTCGAGTTATACTCATCATAAACTTGATCATAATCATGATCCATATCCATCACCCTCACTGGTGAATATTTATCCATCACCATCACTGGTGAATATTTATGGGGGCGAGCTCATCCGGGCCTTTCACAGTGCCCGGCCACACTTACGACATAGGGTCAACAGAGTATCAAGTCTCGACCTGGAGCACGTGGTGGCTAGCCACTGCTACTACCCAGGGAAACTCGTATCTCAGATAGTGGAAGTGCAACATTCACATTTATCAATGATTCAGCATAAATATGCATTCAATCTCATCCATGGATCAACATCCATCTCAGCCATCCGGCTCACGGTTCAGTCCAGAACCAGCCAATATGTATAATCATACACAGCCATTCCGGCTCACAACAAAACAGCACTTCCACCATTCAACATCATTAAATTCATAAAGTCGGCATTTAAGCCATAAATTATTTTCTCAATTCATTTCACTTTGAAATCGAGTTTCAACTCTTTTCAGCCTTGGCTTTAAAGATCTCATTTCTCAAATCATCTTAGGCTCATAAGCCACTTTTACTCAAGGTAAATTCCCCTTTGAAAACAATGCCACTCTCGGCATCCTCTTTCCAAACTTCCATAACCATGGCAAGTTAAAGATTTATTTTGAAACATTCAAAATCATCCATTCAACAATGGGATTTTATAACAAAGTTTCTCGGCAGAGTCCCAAGCCTTTAGGGGAGAATAACATATCTCATTTCACCAAATTCATTTAAAATCATTAAAACATTGGCTTTCTGATTTGAGTAAGAAAATAGGATCTAAGCCAAACCGAGTCACGTAATCTTTACTTCTTTCAAAACCATTTCCTTTACTTAAACAAAACCGGCTTCAATTCCATAATTAAATCTGAAGCGTTTCAAACTGATAAGAGAATCATTTTTGTTGTGTTAAACTAGAGTTCAAAAGATACTTCGAATCTTATTTAAAACGTCAAAATAATGAGGCTCATCAATCGAAATCCAATTCCTTTTAAAATCACGAAAACTCTCCCAAGGGACAATCTTTGTGTTTAATAGAGAAAAACATAAACCCGTTTTTACCTTTTAAAACAGCCTCAAAGCAAAATTCTCTTTCAAATGACTTGTACCCAAAGACATACTGTTCTTCTTGGAAAATAAGGATAAATCATGATTCTCTTTTCAATAATTCTTTCAAAGCATAACTTCATTGCTTTCTTAATTGTTCTAAGTAAAGGTAATAAAGAAGCCATAATTTCACAATCCTCAAAATAGATAGGAAAGGTATTAAACTCAAGATTCCCCAATTAACATTTCAAATAAGGACTCGGATTCTATAGAAATTTCGGCAGCACCTCCCCTAAAACTTGGACTTTAGCCACCCGGTTCGGGTCCCAACTAAACCGTTTCTCATTCCTTTTCAACAGCTCAAAACCAGAAATCAATTCAAAAGCAAGCTAAATCCAACAGTCGCCTCAGTGGCATATCTCAAGGAAGCCATTTCAAAAATCAACTCAATATCAACCGATTTAACTCATTTCCAAAGCTTTAAAGAATCGGTTCAGCAATAAATCATTTATCAAAACCAAATCAATTAAAGCAACACAGGCTGAATTTCAAGAGTATTCTATCTTCCACATCATCAAAATAATTGACTCAATTCAAACCAATCCCCAACGGATTAAACTCATTTCAAATCTTTAAAGAATCAACTTCAAACATTACATTTCACAAGCCACACAACAATTCGGCCAAACCAACATCCATAGTCATTCGAGTCAATCAAATAATACATAAGGCAGATACAATCACCAAATACACAATATCTCACATCAGTACCCATATGTAATAATTCCAATAATAAACTATAGTTTTTGGAAAGCGCCCCTACCTCAAAACGCAAGTCCATAACTCAAACGCGCCACAAAGTCCTTTCCGCCTCGACCCGAAATCCACAACCACAATTCCGGCAGCCAAAACCTCAGCTTCCAGTCACGTTCGCAATAACCATAGCAACACTAATCGTAACATACAATAATCAGGACTCTACCCCACGTTATCAAAACTCGTATTCATTAACCGAACACAACAGAATACTAACGCGAGATCATTCGAAACATAATTTCTTACCGAAACAACACAATGAGGCAACTACGATTTCGAACCGGCCCGGCAACAGCTCCGGCGGCGGCCAGAAGCTCCGGCGGATCAACTGGAAGAGCCGTACAGCATCAAAACCTTCTCGAAACTCAAAATGACCGAAGCCACAAATTTAAAACCCTTACCGGCAAGTTCTCCAGCGACGGCAGCGAAGTTTTGGGCGGCAGGAGCGGCGACTTGAACGGCACCCAGGAGCTGGCAGCAGCGGCAAAGCCTTGGAACAACCCCAACCAGCTCCATTAACGGCGACCTGAACCATTTCTGATGGCGGCGCTCGAGAATGTCGGCGACGACAACGACAGCACAGGCAGCGGCGGCGGCACGGTGCTTCTGGCAGCGTCCACCTCCCTCGCGCGTCTCTGCTTTGGTGATGGCTGAAGGACGACGACACGGCTCCACGGCGAGGAGCAACCGCGGCCGCACATAAGCCCCGCGAAGACGGCGGCGGATGCAAGGCTACCTCGCGACGGCGCCTGCACGAGGGTGACAGCAACTGGAGTCTGAACGGCGGCGAGTTGAACGCGGATTCTGGGCCGCGCAGCAGCTTCTCCGACGCTTCTCCTGGACGACCGTGGCGGCGCGATCCTCTCCCTCTCGTGTCTGTTTGCTCGCTCACTCGCCCTCCCTGATGCAACACGGCGGCGCGGCGGCAGTGACGCCCGCCAGCGCCGCGCTTCCTCCCTTTCCCTCATCTCTCTCAGAAGTTCTCCTCCCCTGTTTTGTGTGTGTGCTTTTCATTTTGGGGGGGAGAAGGGGCTTGCGGCTGCTACTGCAGCTTCTGCTGGGAAACGGTAATGGGTTAGGGTTTTTAGGGTTAGGATTTTATTTTCAAAAATTAGGGTTAGGGGCATTTTAGTAATTTCACTTAAAATAGGGATAATATAGTAATTAGAAATAAATTCTAATCCATTAATAATAATGTATAAAAATACTATTTGCTCATCAATTTCATAAATTATTTTCAATAAAATGTCCCCACCAAATAATTAGAAATAATATACTTATTTTCTTCATTTTCCAAAATAGTAATATCTATATTCTAAAATATTAATTATTTAGTCCAAAATCATATAAAAATCCTTTTTATTTCACAACTACCAACTATATGATTTAAATATAGAAAATAATCCAATAATTGTAAAATTGGATAATACCCATAACTTATCTCAAATTCAATAAATCAAAACTTGCCTTAATTATCTTTAATAAAATAATCTCTGAAATTAAGGCTATAAATAACTGTAGGATTTGAGACTTGATCATAATAAGACTTTTCAAAGATTCTGAGTCTTACATTCTACCCACCTTATAAAAATTTTCGCCCTCGAAAATTGATACAAAACGAAAGAAATTCCATAACAGTTCACCTTTGAACACATTTAAGGAAGAAGCAAAAATATCTGAAAATATAATCATATATACGATTTTCAAATACTTTGATTGTCATAAGCATAAGGATGTAAAGGTAGGAGTGTGATTGCAAAGCAAACGTTACAAGGTAGGCTCAATGCAAAAGATAACATGGGTCAATCATGTGATAGAAGGGCAAGGCATCAAAGGCTATCAAACAGGATGGAGTTAAAACATGGGTCAATCCATCTAAGCTATATAATAATACTTAAATTTTTTTATTTTAAAATGTAATACTACATACCGTAATAGTAAAATAACATAGTAAATTGTCATGTTTTAATATTAAATATAAAATTAATACGTAAAAAAATCTACTTAATATACTAAAATTGAGTTTTTTTTTCAACTAAAGAAAGTGAGGTGTCAATTTCTCATGAATTTATTTTTCCTCCAAAATGAAAGTATCATTCTCTCTTCTAAATTTATTTTATAAAAATATCTTTATTATAATTATATTACAATTAATATTTAATGAATAATGTATGATTATATTAATTTAGAAAAATATTTTTATTATAATTATATAAAATTAATATTTAATACATTATCAACTAATGAAAGTGAGGTATCAAATGCATTATTAAACTAATTATCAATTATTAATATTTTTAATCATTCTAATTGTATTAATTGATATAGTTCTAATTCTTATTCATATGCAATAATTTTATTAATTAGTAGATAGTTAGAGCACACATTAATGATGACCCATTTAATTTGATATCAATTAGTAGATAATAATAATAATAATAATAATAATAATAATAATAATAATAATAATAATAATAATAATAATAATAATAATAATAATAATAATAATAATAGAAAAGTTATACACGGTATATGCATTGTATTTTAAAAAAGTAAAATATATTTTAAAAATGATTAAAGTATCAATGATAAATTGTGATTGATATCAATATTAATAATTATTTTTTATAATTATTTTTATCTACTAAAAACTACATATAGTATTTTTTTATGGTATAAAAAGGTTGCGATTCATAATATTTTTGTGAAATTATATTGCATGGACACAAAATCAATTATATAACAAATTAAATTTTAATTAATATATTTTATTTTTTACTCTTATTTTTATTCATTAATTATTTTACTTTTTATATTTACAGTAAATTGAATGTAAAAAAAAAATATTGATTGTTATATATTTTATTTATTTAGAGTTATAATTAAATTTGATATAATTGTAGCAAGTATCTACAATTAATAATAGCATGATACTATAATTTTAAATTATATAATATAATAAAAAAGAACGTAGCAATTTATATCTGCTTCCTATATAGCAATAATATTATATATATTTATATATCTCCTCTTTTAGCTCTTTTTTAAAAAATATTGGCATATAATTAATGTAGATAACATATATATTGAGTAAGTATTTCCATTGAATTAATCATAAAGGTTAATAAAATATAACGGCATAATTTTTACCTAATTGTAGCAAGTATCTCTATTAAAAATATTGGCTAATTATTACCGTGTATAATTAATGTATGTGTGTATATATATAGTAATAGTGAATATTTACAATTATTTATCATTTAGAGAATTCATAATTCAGACATTGTTTTTTTTCTATTTTTTTATTTTTCATACCTAATGGCTGCTAGCTACGATTCTATCAATAGTATTACCTATGGAAGATTATGTGATGAAAAAGTTTGGAAAATAAAGGCAAGAATTATAAGGTTATGGAAAGCCTCATTCAATTTTGACAAGAGCAAGACGGCTTACATAGAAATGGTTCTAATGGATGTTAAAGATGGTTGATTATTTTTCATGATTCTTTCAAGTGATGTTAGGTCCAATTTATAAATATTTTTTTGTTCGTATTTTAAATTTATTTGATAAGTAAATCATTGCAATCAAAGACAGTGCCATTTAATAGCTTTATAAGTGCTAATAGTTTTTATATTTAATTTGTTTTACAGTGTGATAAAATTCATTCTTCAATCAAGAATTATTTGGCAAAGATATTTGAGAATGAACTGATTGAGGGCAAGGTCTATGTCTTCTCAGATTTTGTGATTGAGGAATCAAGCGAAATTTATATTCCGACTGCACACGTATGTAGAATAACTTTTAAGAAGGAGACACGTATAATAAATATGGTCGATGATCGTAAAATTCTTGACAATCATTTTAATTTTCTTGCTCATGCTGATATATTGAAACAAACAAATGAACAATCCAACTTATTTGTTACGTCGTTAATTTGTATTAATCTACACAAAACTATTTTTTTATTTTAATTTTTGCAAAGAAATCATATAATAGCATCATTTTATCGATAACATAAATTTTAATAGTTTATTTATGCAAATGTTTAAAATTGTATTGCGACTTTTTTAAAGGTATATCCTTTTATTACTATATTGTTAGTTTTATTGTTTAATATAAAATAAATTAGTAAAATTTTTTTAATTTATAAGTAATTTATTATGTTATTCATTTATTTGTCCTTAATTTAATACTTTTAATTCATTTTTTTTCAATTAGATATTATTGGACTCTTGCCGGAAAAAGAAGAGCTTATATCATGATCAAAAATAGGAAGAAGTGACCATTACATTGTGGTTGATCTTCATGATTTGGAGTATGTGAAATTTTAATATTTCACAATAAAATTTTGTTTTGTAATAATTATCTATACATATGCAAAATATTTTATTTTTTTCATTATATATTACTACTTATTCACTTAATTCTTACTTTTATTTAGAAATGAAAAAAAAATAAGGTGCACACCGTGAGATCAATATACAACTCAATTATTCAATTATCTATGTGATCACCAAACAACCGAATACATACTTATTTTCCAATTTGTAAAATTTAATAAAGGCATTGGTAAGCATATTGGTTTAATTTTTTATTTAACATATTTGTTTATATTATATTTGTAATCATATTATATCTATTTTTACGAATATATCTTTTTAAAAAATACTCTCAGTATTAGCATATGGTGTATTAAATAAATATTAGTAGTTTTAAATTATTTATTATTTATTAGAGAATTTTGTGCATTAGAATTCTCTAATAATTTGTTATTCATTTTAAGCTGATTTTGATATGTTCTTACTTCACGGTAAAACAACATATAAAAATTTGTTGGTGAAAAGTATTACTAGGTTATTTATGGTCACATTAAGTATATATGTCTGATTTATTGAAAAAATAAATTACTAAAACTGATTAATAATTATTTTAGAGTTGATATACTTAACACTAGATTAAGAGAAAACGAACAATGCATAACATGTTACTTTTTTATTAGTCAAATTATTATAATTCAAATTAATTTTAATAAAACAACTTAAAATTATAATTTCAATCTTATCACGTGCGTGGCACGGGTTATTACACTTGTATAAGCCTAATTAAGAGGCCATTCGGCCTCATTCATCATCAAAGAGAGGGAGGGAGGCGCTGAAGTGAGGAGAGGAAGAAGAAACCCTTCCTTTCACTATTCATCTTTTTCTTCTCTAGATCATAACTTTTGATCCGAAGTTTCGATTCACGAGTCATTTGTGGCCACACGTTCATCTCGTTGAGCTCTTCATTTCTAATAGAACAAAGTGGTGAGTAATTCAAAACCCATGCTCCAGTTCTCTGTTCTAATAGAATTTCAGGTTTTGGCTTTAGGAATTGAGGGTTTTCATAGTTTTGGTTGTTTAGGTGTAATCTAACTTGGGTGATTAGTAGATTTTACACCAAGTTTATTGGACAAGGTGAGAAATCACTAAATTCTCGGGGTTAGTTGAATTTGATAAACCCTAGTTTTTTATTTTGATACAATGTATGAAATTATATTGAGTTGATGTTGATGGGAGTTGAGTTGATGATTTTGGGTGCTTGAGATTTTGCTATTGGTGGCTGGAACTTGGTGAATTGCTTGAAAGCTTGTGAGGATCAATCTTGGTAGTTGTGAGGATCAATCTTTCGAACGCGATGCCTTTTGATACATGTGTTTCCGCTCGTAATTTTCTTTTTGTTCTTTTTTAGGCTTCTCGTTTAATAATTCCTTTTAATTATACACACAGATTACAATTCCACACCCACACACACATATATTACAATTATAATTTCTCTTTGAGTCGTACCACCTTAGTATCATTGACTTATGACTCGAGTATAAGGATTTAAAAATTAGGATGTTACAATAAATACTTGTATTTATAGTCTCCCTGGATGTATAAATTGTTGCAACCTTGCTCGGTGGTTATGTTAGAGAACAAGTTGTTACACACCACTGTAAAATAATAATAATAAAAAGTTTAACAACAAAGTGTAGTAACCGATGAGTTTGAAAACAGAATCTGTGAACATTAAATTTGGACTATTGGATTCAACCATATGAACTTTATCACAAAGGATACTTAACCATTAAATTGTTAAGAAAAAATTGTAACTTGATGATTTATTTTAGGAGTTTGATATTTTTGTTGGAGAAAATCTGTGACATACTTTGGTGTAAATGTTGGATAATAGTGGTAGAAGAAGTTGAAAGGTTAGGATAAGAGTTAAAATATTGAGGATCATAAAAATGTTTTTTAAGAGATTTTAAATTTGTTTAAGGAAATTAACTCTAAATTTAATGATAGGATATTTTTGTCAAACAAACTCATCTTTAATGGTAAAATGTTAATTTTTTTTTTGGTTAGTATTATCAGCGTCTAAATCTTTGATGGTCATAAATGGTTATTTTCTCTTAAAAAAATATGTTCCTAAATAAAAATATATAATGATTATTTGGGTTTGGTTTGGTAAAACTTTTATCTTTTAAAAGTTGTAGCATTTATGTTTGGTAAATTAAATTAAAAATGACTTTCAATAAGCACAAGAAACAACAAATGCGTTTGGTGAAATAGCTTTCAAAATTTAAAAATACTATAATGGACATTAATATAAGAATTAAATTTGGATATTAATTAATGGACGGGGTTTATTAGACTTTTTGATTTTGATAAGCACAAGCCCACTTTAAAAAGCTCTCTTTTAGGTATTTATAGAAACACCCCTAACTTTTAAAAGCTACAAGTACAAGTACATAATTTTTTAATTTATTAACATAAAACCAGATGCTTGTGTTTTTAAAAAGTACAAGTACCTCTTCAAAAAATTTTACCAAACCAAGCCTTAGTATGATAAATTTTATGGTCCAAATTTGCTATACAATCCAACATAGAGTGTCAGTAATTATTATGGTAAGATCATTGGTCAAATTTAGGAGAAAGCAAATGTCGTCATTTATTTATGTTGAGTTTAGCATGAGAAATTTTAATAAAATTTTTTACCATCAAAAATAAAAATTTAATCAGATATTCTGCTAATAGAACAAAAATATACCTTTTCCTAAAAAAAATTGAAAGAAAATAATTAGTGGTAAATTATATAAATATTTTAGAAGTTTAATTAATTTTTATGAAAAAAAATTCTAATAAGGTAAGAGAAGTTTTTTTTAGCATATAAATATTAAATTTTGTCAATGTCAAGCTTTAGTCTTAATATTTTAAACAATAGAATTCTTCTTCCAACTCCAAAAAAAGAATTTTGGAGCTATACAACAAGATAACCGAGGTGATGGATAAAAGAGCTCAAGGTAATGGTGTTTGTAGAGAAGAATCAAGAATTCAATGGCTAAATTGGAGAGAGCAAAATAATTATCATTCTATAGTCCAAGCTCAGAGTTAAATGAATAGAATACATGCTTTGGAGGATGATGAGGATAATCAGGTAGATGAAGATGAGAGCATAACTGTAATAGCCCAAAAGTACTTTGAAAGATTCACATCCTCACACCTAAGAGAACCAACTAAGAGATACAAGGAATTCCCAACAAAATTAAATCAGCAACAAAAGATTAACCAGTGACAACTAAAGTACTTTTATTAAAGGAGGATTAACGAATGATAATACTTTTATATATAGCTCACGAGTTCATGCATTTTCTGAAGAATAAGAAGTTTGACGAGTATGATTTAGCTTTGAAACTAGATATGAGCGGCGTATGATAGAGTGGAGTAGAGTTTTTTTATGAACGATCATGAGAAAAATGTGATTTTGTACTAAATGAATGGAATAGATCAAGGAGTTGGCAACGATGCGGTTTCGTACTCTGTTATTGTGGATGAACAACCTCATGGTTTCTTTAAACCATGTAGATGTTTGCGGCAAAGCAACCCTCTATCCACCTACCTTTTCTTGTTTTGTATAGAGGGACTCTCCCATCTACTTTACATAGGAGAAGATAGACTGGAGATTTATAGTTTGAGAGTGAATCATAGATTTCAAAGATAGACGATTCCATATAATTTAGCAAAGCTTTAAAGAAGAAATGTCAAAACCTACTTCAAATACTGAAGATCCATGAATAAACTATTAGACAAGTTGTTAATTGGATAAATCTTTGGTCTTGTTTAGCAAGAATACTCCTATCTCCACCCGAGATCACTTTTTAATCTCTTACGAGTTCTTCATGTAGGGAATCAGAACAAGCACTATAAGATGCATGAAAGGGCCCACAGATCAATGAAGACCCCTGCAACTTCACAGAGACGATGAATGACACTTGGAAGACCAAGCATGGATTTAGATTATTAATTGGAGGAGATGTGATATAGTTCTTGAGCAATTATTTTGTCCCCTCTTAATTCTTCACCAATCATGATAGAGTAGATCATTATGGCTCTCACCACTATGTGGTCTGAGCGATTGTTCATGTGCATGATTGATCGATTAATGAATTCCAGCCATCTATCCTTTTGCCGAAGGTATGAGATCACACTTTCTCAATTAAAGTGGGTTGCCACTGATGGTGTTTTTGTGGAAAAACGAATTTCTGAAACACACAAATCTAACCGGCAAATGCACCGGGTCGCATCAAGTAATAAAACTCACGTGAGTGAGGTCGATCCCACAGGGATTGATGGATCAAGCAACTTTAGTGGGTGATTAGTTTAGTCAAGCTAACATTGAAGTGAATTGTGTGAAATTGTAGCCAACAGAAAGTAAATTGCAAGGAATTATAAATTGCCGAAAGTAAATGGAACTGAAACTTAAAGAGCAACCAATGTAAATTGCAGAAACTTAAATGACAAGAAATGTAAAGTGCATCAAATGTAAAGGGGAGTGGGTGCTGGAAATTAAAGAAAGCAATAGATCAAGCAATTGGAAATGTAAATTGCAGGAAGAATAAATTGAACTGGGTGCTGGGAGCAATATAAACAGAGAAGCAAATTGGAAGCAATGCAACAGAAAGTAAAATTTCTTAAAGACTTTAAAGACAGAAAGACTATGCTTAATTTGCAGCAATTTAAAAGAAGATTGAAGATCTCAGGAGTGGAAGAGACTAGAAAACAAGTCTAGATCTCAAATCCTTCCTTGATCCAACAAGAACAATTGCAAGAGAAATTAAAGAAAAGTAAATTGCAGAAGCCAAGAGAAGGTGAAGCAGTAAACAGGAATGAAAATTCAATTGTGCAGAGAAAGTAAACAAGAAAATTCTCAAGGTGAGATTGAAACAGAATTTCTTCAATTCTCAACCCAAGATTTAAGACAAGACTGAAAACTAAGAGAGAGCTCTCTAATGGAGCTCCCCTGTACTCTCTGATGGGACTCCTTTCTAAAATGAGAATGATGCCTTATATCGGCATTTTGAAAAAATGAAAATGAAATTCAAAACAAATTACAATTAAAATAAAATTTCTATTCTAACTATCTCTTGTGCCTTTGAGTGGTGTCAATTGGGCCCTTGCTCTTGATGAAATTGGGTTGACAAAAGCCTCTGTTGATTGCTCTTGGAGTTGGAGAGAAACTCATTGTGAACCGGGCCATGAATCATAAAAGTTTGAGTAAAAGTTTGAGGCAAACTTTTACTCAAAATTTTTATACCAGCTGCCCTTATTTGCTGCTACCAACGTTTGGGCTAAAGTTTGAGGTCAAACTTTTAGCCAAACGTTGGGCCTTCTTGCATGCATGTTGGGGTACTACTTTGTCTGCTTGTCAATGTTGCAAATTTCATACCCACTAGAGACTATTATATATGGTTAGAAAGCTCTGAATGTCAGCTTTCTAACCCAATTAGAATCACCTCAATTGGACATCTACAACTCAAGTTATGCTCATGTGAAGAGGACAAGGTCGCTGGCCTTGGTGTGCAGCGTTTGAGGTAAAGTTTGCCTCAAACGTGGTCGAAAACGCCAGTTCTGGAGGCTCAAACATATTGTCCACCCCATACTATTATACATTGCTGGAAAGCCCTGAATGTCTACCTTTCAATGCCGTTGGAAGCGCATCATTTGGAGCTCTACAGCTCGAGTTATACTCCGTCGAAGGTGCAGAGGTCAGTTGGCCTCACTGCAAGTTGCCACCATGTTCATTTATGCTCATTGCGGGGCAGTTTTCTCCCTCAATTTTAGTGTCCACCATACAGTGTCATATATGCCTGGAAAGCTCTTGATTCCTACTTTCCATTGCTTTTTGAATCACCTCATTTGGAGCTCTGTAGCTCAAGTTATTTATGTTGGAAGTATACCCCTTGTATGCCTTGTGGCGCCAACGTTTGCCAAAAAGCTTGAGGCAAACGTTGGCGCAAGCTTTTTCTCCCCTGGGTGTGTTGGTGTGGCGCCAACGTTTGCCAAAAAGTTTGAGGCAAACGTTGGTGCAAACTTTTCTCCCTCCAGGGTGTAGTCAAGCTCCTCCAAAATTTTGAGCTAAAGTTTGAGGCAAACTTTAGCTCAAGCTTTTTTTGTCCTCTCTTGCTCTTTGTTTTGAGCCACGCTTTTCTTCCTTTGGGCCACGCTTCTCTTCCTTGATTTGGTCATGGGTCACGCTTTTAGAAGCGTGGCCTAAGCCTCCAAAGTGTGCCCAAAATTCCTCTTTTCTTCTTTTTAGCTTATTTTGTGCTCTTTTTGCTTCTTTTTCTTCTTATTTCCTACAAAGTTTATCAAATCAAAAGATCAAAGAAATATACCATTTAAGCACCAAAGAATGCAATATTTAAGCACTAATCATAAATTTCTTGTATGAAAAAGCATAGAAAAACATGACATGGTGACATGTCATCACAACACCAAACTTAAACCTTGCTTGTCCCCAAGCAAGAAAAGAATCATGCATTTAAAGATTGACAATCCAAGGTAAGAAGAGTAGCAACTCAATTTTCATGGTAAGCTAGTTTTCTAAGCATGCTACAATCGCAAAAGAGATGTAAATGATTGATGTTTCTATCTAGCTCAATTTATGAAATCTTTCTCTTATATTTCTTCCTTGAAACAAGCTTTTGATTTTTCTTATTAGCTTCTCCTTTTGGGTGCTTTGCCCCATGAGTTGATAACAAAGCTACGACTTCTAAATGCTTTGTTTTCAAGTATTACCACTTGATACATAAGCACCATAAGCATTTGATTAGAGGACTTCATTAAGCTCATTTTTTTCTTTTCTTTTCTTGACTCTCTAATCATTGATGCTCAGAGCCTTGAGCTTTGAGGGAGTGCTTTTGCACTTTGAGCCTAACCTTGACTTCTAAATGTTTTGTTTTCAAGCATTTGGCTTGATACATAAACACCACAAGTACTTAGCAAATAAATTGTCATTGGTACTCAGAGCCTTCAGCTTTCTCATTTTTTCCCTTTTTCTTTTCTTGCTTTAATTGTATTTGCCTCTTCAAGGTTTTCATGATTTTCAAAAGATTTCACAAAATGTACTAGATGAAAACTTCAATTAAATAAAATCCAATGCAATTGAGCAACAATTAATCATACTAGCTTTCCAATACTTTTATGCATATGCTAAATTCTTCTTTAATTCCTTGTTTGTTTATGATCATGATACTTTATTGCTTTTGAATTAACAAAACTCAAGTTGGTAATCATAATGACATAGCACCATATTGCAAATCAGTATTCAAGCTATGCTTATTCATACCACACATGCACACAGAGAATATAAAGACAATCATGCATTTTAAGTGCTGGAAAAACAAATGAGGAGAAAAGGAACTCTACAACCTTGTAGTTCATCTTCATTATTGTTGTCCTTTTTCCTCTATTCTTCCTCCTTCCCTTGCCAAACTCAGAATGTTTGCTCATCCTCAAGCAACAATTAGAACAATGGCTATGGGGCTAAGATGGATCGTGAATGTCTTACACAATGAAAAGTTAGTAGTACATGTGTTTTAAACAAGCAAAATTAAAGATAACAATCAAGGCACAGGAGACAGAGACCTTGTGATTGCAAACTTAAGAAGGTGAGCATAATACTTTGCATAAAGAATAAGTGGCACACCAAACTTAGTGTGACACTTTCACTTAGAATTGATGCAAGTATCTTGTAAGGATTGGAAACAAATTTTTTTGTTGCATAGCAACACCAAACTTAGAATGCAACCACATGTCAATTTATTTGAAATAAAACTAAATGAAAGAAACTGTTATATGCTAAATACAATCACCAAGCCAAGAATCTATCATGAATAAAGCTCTCTTGGTAGTGTATTAACAAACACAGTAAATAAAAGAAAGCATTTAAAAACAAGAAAATGACTCAAAAAAAAAGAAAACTAAAATTGTCTAACTAAATGAAAGATAACACTGCAAGGCATTATGATTATGCAAACAAGTGATGTTGCTGGATGTATTGCATAGAAAATTAAGTGGCACACCAAACTTAGAATCTTAGTGTGACACTTCCATGTAGAATTGATGCAATCATCCAAAGAGATTGAAAACAATGTGTTGCATGGCAACACCAAACTTAGAATGTAACCATATGCCAATTTATTGAATTTAAACAAAGCAAAGAAAGAAGACAAAGCATAGAAGAGAAACGTTACCTACTGTTGGCATGTTGTTCTTTACTTTCTTCCTCTTCTTCCAGTTTGTTAAGAGGAATGACTTCAAGAGAGGAGAAGATTCAGCTATTGCCCCCTGTCTTGGTTTCCTCTCAGCAAGCTTTCTTTTGTACATGGCTTGATTGAGCTTGCTTGCTATTGGTCCAGGGGTTGGATTGCTTGTGGTTGACCTCCTCTTGAATGTTATCCTTGGTAGCTTGGTCACAATCCTCTTCTTGGTGCTTTTGTTAATTGCCTTCACTTCCTTGAATCCAAGTCTTGGTGGTTGTGTGATTGTTGGAGTCTTCTTTTCATCAAGAGTCTCTTGTATTGGTGGTTCCATGAGCCCTTCCTTCATGTGATTTTCTGCTTCACTTGAGTGTGAATTTTCTGGAATGACTTCCTCACTTTCATGCTCCTCCACTCTTTTCTTTGCACCCAATATTTGACTTAATAGTTCTTTTATGGAGGAGGTTTGTTGTTCTTCCCAAGATTTCTTCATCTCTTCTTCATATTTTTCGATCACAGATTCAAGGGAAGTTTGTGAGGGTTGTGAATGTTCCTTTGTTACCTCAAGTGCAGTTTCATTTTCAACCACCTCATTCTTCATTGAAAGTTCACTTGATGCAGTAGCCTCCTCATCTTGCTCTTCCACTTTCTTCATTGCACTTTCACTTGACATAAGGACCTTTTGTTCTTGTTTTTCCACTTCCTCTCCCACAGATTGATTTTTACTGTTTGATGGTTCTAAGTGTTTCCTTATGTTCTCCAGGTGCTCATTCGTCCTCTGACGGATGATTTCTTCCCTTTTCCAGGCTTGTTGTTGTTCCTTCATGAATTGTTCTTGTCTTTTCAACAATTCTCTGGATTTTTGAAGTGGATCTTCATTTTGCTCTTCCACCTCCTTCTTCTCATTTAGCGTTTGATTGATCAACACTTCTATGTTTTTGAAGGAGTTCTCTTGTTCTTTCCATGATCCTTGTACTTCCCTTTCATGTCTTTCAAACATGGTTTCAAGCTTTGAAGGGCCTTGGTTCATGGAAATTTGTGTGGATGGTGAGTTTTGGCAAGGATTTTGTGTGGAGACAAAGTCCAGTGATGAAGAATTTTCAGATGAAAAACTAGAAGGTGAGGTTGGAAAATTTTGTATAAGTGAATTGATAGTACGTTTGAGTGAAGATAGCTCTTGATAAGTGGAATATGGGCTCTCAAATGTTTTCTGATTTTGCTCCCCCCAGCCATCATTAGAATAGCAACTTGCATCATTTTGTGGTGGAGGAAGATATCCCATATGATTTTCTTGCTCATCTTGTGTCTCTGAAGCAAATCTCCATGAATTGGAGTGCTCAAAATTAGTATTCTCTTGGTGATATTCCCAGCCACCATTAGAGATTGGTGATGGTGGGTCATATCCCATGAAATTAATTTGATCATAAGATGAGTTGAACTCCATTTGAATTTTGTAAAACACAACACCAAGGAGAATTGAAATTCATATCTCAGAGATGAATTTCTTAGTGAGGCAATAACTCAAACACCCTGGTTTCAACTTAGAACAGAGAACAAAAATAAAGAAAATGCTTGATCTAGACTTCTCACCCACTTAATCATTGTTGATCTAAATCAATCCCCGGCAACGGCGCCAAAAACTTGATGGTGTTTTTACGGAAAACGAAAAACGAATCCCAAACACACAAAACTAGCCGGCAAGTGCACCGGGTCGCATCAAGTAATAAAAATCACGTGAGTGAGGTCGATCCCACAGGGATTGATGGATCAAGCAACTTTAGTGGGTGATTAGTTTAGTCAAGCTAACATTGAAGTGAATTGTGTGAAATTGTAGCCAACAGAAAGTAAATTGCAAGGAATTATAAATTGCCGAAAGTAAATGGAACTGAAACTTAAAGAGCAACCAATGTAAATTGCAGAAACTTAAATGACAAGAAATGTAAAGTGCATCAAATGTAAAGGGGAGTGGGTGCTAGAAATTAAAGAAAGCAATAGATCAAGCAACTGGAAATGTAAATTGCAGGAAGAATAAATTGAACTGGGTGCTGGGAGCAATATAAACAGAGAAGCAAATTGGAAGCAATGCAACAGAAAGTAAAATTTCTTAAAGACTTTAAAGACAGAAAGACTATGCTTAATTTGCAGCAATTTAAAAGAAGATTGAAGATCTCAGGAGTGGAAGAGACTAGAAAACAAGTCTAGATCTCAAATCCTTCCTTGATCCAACAAGAACAATTGCAAGAGAAATTAAAGAAAAGTAAATTGCAGAAGCCAAGAGAAGGTGAAGCAGTAAACAGGAATGAAAATTCAATTGTGCAGAGAAAGTAAACAAGAAAATTCTCAAGGTGAGATTGAAACAGAATTTCTTCAATTCTCAACCCAAGATTCAAGACAAGAATGAAAACTAAGAGAGAGCTCTCTAATGGAGCTCCCCTGTACTCTCTGATGGGACTCCTTTCTAAAATGAGAATGATGCCTTATATAGGCATTTTTACAAAATGAAAATGAAATTCAAAACAAATTACAATTAAAATGAAATTTCTATTCTAACTATCTCTTGTGCCTTTGAGTGGTGTCAATTGGGCCCTTGCTCTTGATGGAATTGGGTTGACAAAAGCCTCTGTTGATTGCTCTTGGAGTTGGAGAGAAACCCATTGTGAACCGGGCCATGAATCATAAAAGTTTGAGTAAAAGTTTGAGTAAAAGTTTGAGGCAAACTTTTACTCAAACTTTTTATACCAGCTGCCCTTATTTGCTGCTACCAACGTTTGGGCTAAAGTTTGAGGTCAAACTTTTAGCCAAACGTTGGGCCTTCTTGCATGCATGTTGGGGTACTACTTTGTCTGCTTGTCAACGTTGCAAATTTCATGCCCACTATAAACTATTATATATGGTTAGAAAGCTCTGAATGTCAGCTTTCTAACCCAATTGTAATCACCTCAATTGGACATCTACAACTCAAGTTATGCTCATTTGAAGAGGACAAGGTCGCTGGCCTTGGTGTGCAGCGTTTGAGGTAAAGTTTGCCTCAAACGTGGTCGAAAACGCCAGTTCTGGAGGCTCAAACATATTGTCCACCCCATACTATTATATATTGTTGGAAAGCCCTGAATGTCTACTTTCCAATGCCGTTGGAAGCGCATCATTTGGAGCTCTATAGCTCGAGTTATACTCCGTCAAAGGTGCAGAGGTCAGTTGGCCTCACTGCAAGTTGCCACCATGTTCATTTATGCTCATTGCGGGGCAGTTTTCTCCCTCAATTTTAGTGTCCACCATGCAGTGCCATATATGCCTGGAAAGCTCTTGATTCCTACTTTCCATTGCGTTTTGAATCACCTCATTTGGAGCTCTGTAGCTCAAGTTATTCTTGTTGGAAGTATACCCCTTGTATGCCTTGTGGCGCCAACGTTTGCCAAAAAGCTTGAGGCAAACGTTGGCGCAAGCTTTTCTCCCTCCAGGGTGTAGTCAAGCTCCTCCAAAAGTTTGAGCTAAAGTTTGAGGCAAACTTTAGCTCAAGCTTTTTTTGTCCTCTCTTGCTCTTTGTTTTGAGCCATGCTTTTCTTTCTTTGGGCCACGCTTCTCTTCCTTGATTTGGTCATGGGTCACGCCTTTAGAAGCGTGGCCTAAGCCTCCAAAGTGTGCTCCAACTTCAAAGTGTGCCCAAAATTCCTCTTTTCTTCTTTTTAGCTTATTTTGTGCTCTTTTTGCTTCTTTTTCTTCTTATTTCCTACAAAGTTTATCAAATCAAAAGATCAAAGAAATATACCATTTAAGCACCAAAGAATGCAATATTTAAGCACTAATCATAAATTTCTTGTATGAAAAAGCATAGAAAAACATGACATGGTGACATGTCATCAGCCACTCATACCCAAGATCCATTGCACACAAGGGAGACAAATGTCTCTAACTACCTTATCAATTAAGTGACTGATGATGTTGAAGGTGTTGAGTCTCTCAAGCAGAAAACTCCCCAGATGCTTGTCAGGCTAAAATCAATCACTTTCTCTCTTACATAACCCCTAGTATCCTCATCGGTGATAAAAGCATCAGCATGAAATTCTTGGATCAACAATTGTCCCACTCTTTGAGGTGGGTCACAGAGGGTTTGCTATCTTCTTCTTGTAATTTATTCTTGGATTTTCGAGTACTCCTCTTATTTCAGAGCAAAATGGACTTTCATAATGATCTTCTTTTTGCTTGTTGAATTGTAGAAATGGTTCGCATAAAATTTTGAAAGGAACTTTATTGCATCATAGGAAGAGAATGTAAGTGATGAATCCATATTTGATGATGATTTTTGGTTAGAATTGAATGGATTTCATCACATAAACTTGCACTTATTCCCTCGAATAGCATGCTTTTGAACTTTCCTCCCAATTTGTGCTTGATTATAAATATATGCTCTTTTGTGCCCAATTTAATCTATTTTATTCCATTTTCCTTCCATTCGATGCCTTGATTTCGTTTGTGAGTGATTTCAGGTGTATAAGGGAGGAATGGCTTGGAGAAAATGGAAGAAGAGCATACAAAGTGGAGGAAACATGAAGAATCAAAGGAGATGAGTTCAGAGACGTGTGCGTGCGCACAGGCCTGCGTGCGTAGGCACAGGCGCCCAATCAGAGCGCGTGGATTATTTCGAGCGCGTTGCACGTTCATTCAAGCATCGCCTAGTACGGTGCGCACAGCTGCTTGTGCGTACGCACAGGAAGAAATTTTTGCAAAGTGTGCGGACGCACACGTCTGTGCGTCCGCATAGGTGTCCGCACATGACCTCAATAAAATGGCACGTGACTCACAATTTTAAGGCTTTGGAGGCCCATTTCTGAACTCTTTTAGCTCATATTGGAAGGGAATAAAGAGCATAACATAGCATATCATTTAGGATAGTTTAGGAGTAGTAGTAGGAAGCTTTTAGTTTAGTTTTCTCTAAGTTTTGCATCATCTCTATTAGGGTTTATATTAGGGTTTTACATTCAAGTGCCATTTCTATTTTTTATCTTGGATTTCGCTAGCTTCCATTCTAAGTATCTTCTTGTTATTACTCTTAATAGTTACATTGTTCTTACTATTTCTTATAATAGAAGTTATAGTTCAATTTCACTTCTCTTTTGCAATTTCAATTTTTTGTTGATGAATTTGATGTTTGATGTTAGTTTCATGCTTTCTTATGTTATTCTTGTTGATTGAAATCAATTGTTGCTTTTAGTTTCAAGTCTTTTCTTATTTTTCCCATGTTTAAGGATTTTGCCCACCAAGTGTTTGACAAAATGTCAACCATGGTTTTAGGCTAAACTTTTGGCTCTTGGCTTGGGAAAAGTGAGCAATTGGGTTCCTAGAGTTGGAATGTTCAACATTTAGTGTCAATTCTTGGATTGTTAATTGTTCTTGTTCCCACTAACGTTAATTTGTTGCTAAGGCAATTAGCAAGCAATTTAGGATTTGTGGGTTAAGAACACTTATGCTCATTTAACTTACTTTCCGATGTGAGGGTTGATCAAGTGAGACTAATCCATCATAATTGTCATAGTTGTGGTTCCAACAAGGAAAGGACCCTTAGCTCACTCCAAGCTAAGACTCTTTTTATGTTTTCAATCTTTCATATACTTCTATGTTAATCTCTTTTATACTTTACTTGTTTATATTACATAATCGGTTCTTTAATTTCTTCATTAGTTTAATCATTACAATTTTGCACGTTCTTTTATTGCTTTATATGTTTATTTCTTCATTGACAACCCCTTGATCACTACAACCGGAATTGTACACTCATTGTCCTCAAGTGTTCCTTGGGAGACGACTCGGGAGTCAAATACTCTCGGTATTAAATTGGTTTTGAATTGTGACTATCTTTTAAATTTGCATTTTGACTGACGACTAATTGTTGGATCTGGACTATACTTGCAACGTCAATCTTATTCTAGTGCGAAAGTCCAAACTCGTGTCATTTAGTCGTCCGTCAAATTTTGGCGCCATTGCCGGGGAAATCACTTTAAGTGCAATGAGTGCTCTAATTTTGGTTGTTGTAAATATGTGAATAGTGTGAATACATGATTTTGGTTTGCTACTTGGCACTAATTGTAGATACTACTTTTCTCTTTAGTTAGCCTTAGTAGTTGTTGATTGTTAGGTTGGTTCTTGTTTACTTGCCTATTTTTGTTTTGCTTTTCATAATTGCATGCTTTCAGACCCGAGCTTGGCCACTTTTGATCCGAAAATTGAAAGACCTTTAACTCGTATAAGGCAAGCTCGGCGCCGGCTAGCTTTTATGAATAGTGAATTGGGCTCCCTTGAGGAGCACTCCAATTCACTATCACCACCAATCCGTGACCATCATTCTCCAATCAACGAGGAGACCATATATTAATCTGTGGAGAGTACTAAAATCTCTTTGAGTGACTTAGGTGACACCGTCATGGCGGACCCACCTCGAAGAATCACCTTGAAGGAGGCCGGAGCTCCTAATCTTAACTTGCAACCGTTTCAAATTCTGTATCCGGCTTTGGACCCAAATTTTGAGCTCAAGTTCGGTACGATAAACTTGCTCCCCAAATACAATGGACTACCCGGGAAAGACCCTCTGAAGCATCTAAAGGATTTCCAAGTTGTATGCGCAATTGCGAGAAGACATGGGGCAGATGAAGCTGCGGTGTTGGTCTTCGCTTTCCCTTTTTCTTTGGAGGGAAAAGCGAAAGAGTGGTTTTATACTCAACTGGGAGAAGTCAGATCCAATTGGGACTTGTTGCGTAAAGAACTTTTGGAAAAGTTCTACCCTCCTCAGAAAACAGACAAGCTGCAATGAGAAATCTCTTGCATTGTGCAACAAGATGGGGAGACTTTGTATGAATACTGGGAGAGATTCAAGAAGTTACTGGAGGCTTGCCCTCACCACCGTATTGACGAGTTGGTTCTTATCAGTTATTTTTGTCAAGGAATGCACCACCAAGACAAGCTTCTCTTAGATGCCACAAGTGGAGGATTGATGAACGGGATTTTTGACGGTTTAGAATTTCCTAATGAATTCTTGTTGCAAGTATAGTTTCTAAACCAAACAATAATCCTTTCATACAAAAGATTGTTTGTCACAAGTACAAACCCCTAAAATTATGAACCAAAGTATTTAAACCTCGAGTCAGTCTCCCTAGGAATTACGATAAGTCTTGCTATTGGTTATGAGGTATGTTTGGGGTTTTTAAGATATTAGACATGAAAGGTAAATGGCAATGAAAACAAACTAACAACTATGAAAGTTCTTGGCAAGGTTATGAGAACTAGAAGTCCTATCCTAGTTATCCTCCTCAATTGTGATCACAATTGTCCATTGCTACCACTTAGTTAACCTCTAACCATGGAGGAAAGTCAAGTAGATGAATCAACTTGATTCCACAAGTCCTAGCCAACTCCCAAGGGATAGACTAGCTTTAGTGGTATCCAAATCAATTAGCAACTTCTAAGTGTCAATCAACAAAGGAATTAGATAACTCAAGCGTCACTAATTACTCTACCTAGGCCAAGAGGAACAAAATCTACACTAAAATCCAACCAAGCATTTCATCAAACACTTGGAAGGCATAAAGAAAAAGCAAAGTAAATTGACAATAACAATGATATCTAACACAATTATTGCAAGAAATTAATGACAACAAGCAAAAGAAACTCAATTATTATGAATTACCTCAAATTGAATTGAAAGAAAAGTAGACGAAGCAAGAGTAGATCTATAATAAAGCATAGAAACAACATAAAGGAAATTACAACAAAAGAATAGAAGAATGGTGAATGTAACAACAAGGAACTGAAGAGTAGAAGTAGAAGAAGGCATGAATTAAAAACTAGATCTAAGAACTAAACCTAATCCTAATCCTAATCCTAATCCTAGAGAGAAGTGAGAGATTCTCTCTCTAAAACTAACATTAAACTAATCTTAATGTGAATGAATGAGCTCTTTATGTGTGAATGATGTGTTCCCCTTTAATCCTTGGTCTTTTAAAGCTTTTCCCGCCAAAAACTCAGCTCCAAGTGGGGCCAAAAACCCTCCGAAATCGCCAGTCACGAGTTCTCTTTAAAAATCACGTGCGGCCTTCAGCGCGTACGCATACAGTGCGCGTATGCATCCATGGAGCATTTCGCGATCCGCGCGTAGGCGCATAGTGCGCGCACGCATCCATGGGCGTTTTTCAAATCTTTGGCTTTTCATGATTTCTCCACTTTGCATGCTTTTCTCTCAATTCCTTTGATCCATTCTTAGCCTTTTCAATCCTGAAATCACTAGCAAACACATCAAGGCATCTAGTAGAATCAAAGGTGAATTAAAATCAACAATTAAGGGCCTAAGAAAGCACGTTTTCACACTTAAGCACAAATTAGGAGACAATCATGAAACCATGCTATTTCATTAAATAAATGTGGGCAAAAGTTCATAAAATCACCTAAATCAAGCACAAGATAAACCCTAAATATGGGGTTTATCAAGGATCACTGACCAAAAACAAGACTTCCGCGGAAGCATGGGAAGTTATATCAGACTTAGCGGACTCAACTCAACACTCAAGGGCAAGGAGTCTATAACCAAAATCTGTGAGTGAAGTTTCTCCATCCGGAGATGCTATTTTGACCAAGACCCTCGGTGAGATGACAATTTTGTTGAGGCAAATCACCCAAGGGCAACAAATTCTTCAAGATTTGATAAACGCTCCACCTCAACCTCTAAGGATCGAAGGACCATCAATAATATGTGGTGTTTGTGCTTGTAATACTCATTACACCGATGAGTGCCCTCAACTCCAAGAGGACACTACATTGGCGGTAGCCAATCCCTACCTACAAAGGCCCAATTACAATCAAGGATCCTACCAACATGGAGGCAATCAACACCAAGGGTGGAAGGATAATTCAAACCAAATGTGGAACCAAGCTCTTCAAGCTCAACCCAACCAAAAGGCGCAAGCCTACTACCATCAACATCCCCAAGGTCAACCACAATACCAACAACCACCACAATCTCAACCTCAAGTGAAGTATCAACACCCAAATAGTAGGTCTAACCCTCCTCAAGTCAACCAAGCCCTTCCCTCCAATCAACCTCACATGAATGACACCATTCACACCTTCATGCAAGAGCAACGGGAGTTTCATAAGAAATAAGAGGCATATATGGCTACGATAGCTGAAGCACTTTCCCGTTTAACTCTCCCTCTTCAAGCCACACAAAACACCTAACAAGCTTCAATCTCCAGTAGTTTACCCTCTCAACCTCAATCCAACCCTAAGGGAAGCATAAATGCCTTTACTCTTAGAAGTGGTACTAAACTGGATAAGAATGTTGCCATACCTACAAAGTTGAGTGAGGAGACAAACAATGAGGAAGTAGGAGATGAAGTGGAGGTGATGAGGGGTGAAGATGAAAATATTGACAAAGGCGAGGAGGAACCACCCAAGGTCAAGGAGCCAAAGTGAAAGACTTTGCTTGAAGAGCCTACGCCCATCCCATTCCCAACTTTTGCAAGAAGCAAAAAGAACTTGAGCCCAACATGGTGGAAGTGTTTAAGAAGGTTGAAGTTACCGTCCCTCTCTCTCAAGCCATTCAACAAGTGCCAAAATATGTCAAGCTCCTCAAGGTTGTTTGCACTCACAAAGACAAGCTTGGCGACCTCAACAAAAAGCCGATAGATGATTCAATCTCTTCTTTACTTCCTGAAAAATGTAATGATCCCGGCCCATGTTTGGTTACTTGTTTGATTGGTGGGATGAAGTTCATGGATTGTATGTGTGATTTGGCGGCGTGCGTAAGCATTATGCCACTTCCCATTTATGAAAGATTGAACTTGTCACCCCTAAAGAGGTCCGGGGCGAGATTTGTGTTAGCCGATAAGAGCATTGTATCAGTTGTGGGGATTGCAGAAAATATCCTAGTTAACATCCAAGGATTACTCTTCCTAGTTGATTTTCACATTTTGGAGTCCCCTCCCATTGACTCAAACAAGCCATCATCCATACTCCTTGGAAGGCCATTCTTGAAGACGGCCCGGTTCAAGCTGGATGCACATTCGGGAGTCTATTATTTTGAGTCCAACTACAAGTTAGTCAAGTTCACTTTGGAGGAGTCCAACAAACCCGTTCTTGAAGCCTATTCTATCTTTGGATGTGACATAGTTGAAGATCAAGTGATTGAGGATGGCAAGAAGCAAAAAGAAGAGGATATTGCCGAGAAGTCAAATTCAAAGGATCATACTCAACCCAAGAATGCCAATGAGTTGGAGATTTTCCTCCTTGGAGAAGTTTCTAAGTGACCAATGAAGCCATGCAAGTCCAACTTAGGACTCTAAACCAAAGTGCTTGGTGGAAGACAACCCACCATGGTAACATTGTTCCAACTTTATCTTTTGTTTATAGCTTTTTGAATCATTTATTTTTTTTGAGATATGATTATTAGCTTAGGTTTGGTTTGATGATTTTGAGTTGAATAAGTTGAATTGCTTGTGGATTATGAATTTGTGCTAGTTTGAATGATTTGGGGTTAGTATGTTGATATGCTAAGGGTAGGAACCTTAGTTTTGAAGAGAAAAAAGTTTTCTGAAACAGGGCATCTGTGCGTGCACACCATGCTGTACGCGCGCACAAAACTGTGTTTTTCGCCATCTGTGCGGCCGCACAAGCCTGTGCGTCTACACACACCTTGATATGCCCTCTGGTCGCAGCGCCAGCACAGCTTGTGCATGCGTGCTGCCCTGTTTCCTGTGATCTATGCGTGCGCAAAGCTGTGTGCGTACGCACACGTTTCCTTTCATGCTTCATCTGTGCGGTCACACAGACGTGTGCGTCCGCACACCAATTGCAAGCCCCTTTGGTGAGAGCGAGGAAACGGCCTGTGTGCGTGGTGCACGAAATCGTGATTGTTTGTTTCCCATCAACGGTGCCAAAAACTTGGTGCGCACGTTCATATTCTTAATTCTTTTTCACAACTTCGCACGACTAACCAGCAAGTGCACTGGGTCGTCCAAGTAATAAACTTTACGTGAGTAAGGGTCGATCCCACAGAGATTGTCGGCTTGAAGTAAGCTATGGTCACCTTGTAAATCTCAGTCAGGCGGATTCAAATGGTTATGGAGATTTGATAATTAAAATATAATTAAAATATAAAATAGGATAGAAATACTTATGTAATTCATTGGTGAGAATTTCAGATAAGCGTATGGAATTGCTTTTGTTCCTTCTGAACCTCTGCTTTCCCATTGCTTTCATCCAATCATTCATACTCCTTTCCATGGCAAGCTGTATGTTGGGAGGGTCACCGTTGTCAATGGCTACCGTCCGTCTTCTCAGGGAAAATGGTCCAAATGCACTGTCACCGCACGGCTAATCATCTGTCAATTCTCGATCATGTTGGAATAGGATCCATTGATCCTTTTGCGTTTGTCACTACGCCCAACACTCGCGAGTTTGAAGCTCGTCACAGTTATCCCTTCCCAGATCCTACTCGGAATACCATAGACAAGGTTTAGACTTTCCGGATCTCAAGAATGGTCGCCAATAATTCTAGCATATACCACGAAGACTCTGATCGTGAACCAGAAGGCTAAGAGATATGCATTCAAGCTTGTTTTCATGTAGAACGGAAGTATTTGTCAGGTACGCGTTTATAAGTGAGAATGGTGATGAGTGTCACATAATCATCACATTCATCATGTTCTTGGGTGTGAATGAATATCTTAGAATAAGAATAAGCTTGAATTGAATAGAAAACAATAGTACTTTGCATTAATTCATGAGGAACAGCAGAGCTTCACACCTTAATCTATGGTGTGTAGAAACTCTACTGTTGAAAATACATAAGTGATGGAGGTCAAGGCATGGCCGAATGGCCAGCCCCCCTTAAACGTGATCTCTGAAAATAAAATTATTCAAAAGATTAACCAGAGAAGTAAAATAAATCACTAAAAGTAGTTTTTATACTAAACTAGTAGCTAAGGTTACATAAGATAAGTAAATGATGTAGAAATCTACTTCCGGGTCCACTTGTGTGTGCTTGGGTTGAACATTGAGCTTTCATGTATAGAGACTCTTTTTGGAGTTAAACGCCAGGTTGTAGCCTGTTTCTGGCGTTTAACTCTGGTTTGCAACCTGTTTCTGGCGTTTAACTCCAGAATAGGGCAGGAAGTTGGCGTTTGAATGCCAGTTTGGGTCGTGAAAACTCGGGAAAGCCCTGGATGTCTACTTTCCAATGCAATTAAGAGCGCACCAATTGGATTTCTGTAGCTCCAGAAAATCCACTTCGAGTGCAGGCAGGTCAGAATCCAACAGCATCTGCAGTCCTTCTTCAGCCTCTGAATCAGATTTTTGCTCAAGTCCCTCAATTTCAGCTAGAAAATACCTGAAATCACAGAAAAACACACAAACTCATAGTAATGTCCAGAAATGTGATTTTTGAATGAAAACTAATAAAAATATAATAAAAAGTAACTAAAGTATACTAAAAACTATGTAAAAACAATGCCAAAAAGCATATAAATTATCCGCTCATCACAACACCAAACATAAATTGTTGCTTGTCCCCAAGCAACTGAAAATCAATTAGGATAAAAAGAAGAGAATATACTATAAATTCCGAACCATCAATGAAACTTAGCTCCAATCAGATGAGCGGGACTAGTAGCTTTTTGCCTCTGAATAGTTTTGGCATCTCACTTCATCATTTGAAGTTCAGAATGATTGGCATCTATAGGAACTTAGAATTTAGATAGTGTTATTGATTCTCCTAGTTCAGTATGTTGATTATTGAACACAACTACTTTATGAGTCTTGGCCGTGGCCCTAAGCACTTTGTTTTCCAGTATTGCCACCGGATACATAAATGCCACAGACACATAACTGGGTGAACCTTTTCAGATTGTGACTCATCTTTGCTAGAGTCCCCAGTTAGAGGTGTCCAGGGTTCTTAAGCACACTCTTTTTTCTTTGGACCTCGACTTTAACCGCTCAGTCTCAAGTTTTCACTTGACACCTTCACGCCACAAGCACATGGTTAGGGACAGCTTGGTTTAGCCGCGTAGGCCAGGATTTTATTCCCTTGGGCCCTCCTATCCACTGATGCTCAAAGCCTTGGATCCTTTTTACCCTTGCCTTTTGGTTTAAAGGGTTACTGGCTTTTTGCTCTTGCCTTTTGGTTTTAAGAGCTTTTGGCTTTTTCTGCTTGCTTTTTCTTTTTCTTTCTTTTTCTTTCTTTTTTTTCGCCATTTTTCTTTTCTTCTTTTTTTTTGCAAGCTTTTGTATTCACTACTTTTTCTTGCTTCAAGAATCAATTTTATGATTTTTTAGATTATCAATAACATTTCTCCTTTTTCCTCATTCTTTCAAGAGCCAACAATTTTAACATTCATAAACAACAAATTCAAAAGACATATGCACTGTTCAAGCATTCATTCGAAAAACAAAAAGTATTGCCACCAAATCAAAATAGTTAAACTAATTTCAAGGATGAATTCAAAATCATGTACTTCTTGTTCTTTTGTTTTTAGAACATTTTTCATTTAAGAGAGGTGATGGATTCATAGGACATTCATAGCTTTAAGATATAGACACTTAAACACTAATGATCATGTAATACAAACACAAACATAAATAAAACATAAGGCTCAAAAACCGAAAAACAGAAAAATAAGAACAAGGAGATTAAGGAACGGGTCCACCTTAGTGAGGGTGGCATCTTCTTCCTCTTGAAGACCCAATGGTATTCTTGAGCTCCTCTATGTCTCTTCCTTGCCTTTGTTGCTCCTCCCTCATAGCCCTTTGATCTTCTCTAATCTCATGGAGAATGATGGAGTGCTCTTGGTGCTCCATCCTTAGTTGTCCCATGTTTGAACTTAATTCTCCTAAGGAGGTGTTAATTTGCTCCCAATAGTTTTGTGGAGGAAAGTGCATCCCCTGAGGCATCTCAGGGATTTCATGGTGAAGAATTTCCTCATACTCTTGTTGAGGTCCATAAGTGGGCTCTCTTGTTTGCTCCATCCTTTTCTTAGTGATGAGCTTTTGAGATGAATCTCTCCATCTACCATGACTCAGAGGTGGAAGATTTTGCCTTCCCTTTCCCCTTTCTTGAGGTTTCTCTGGCCTTAGGTGCCATTGATGGTTATGAAAAAACAAAAAGTAATGCTTTTACAACACCAAACTTAGAAGGTTTGCTCGTCCTCGAGCAAAAAGAAGAGAAGAGGGAGTAGAAGAAGAAGAAAATAGATGAGATGGAGAGGTATGAGTGGTTATGATGTGTGAAAAGGAAGGAGTGATGGTTTGAATTTGAGTGGGTGGGTGTAGGTGGGTTGTATGATGATTTTGGAGGAGTAATGGAGGTGATTGGTGGAGGTTATTTTGGGGAAGAGTCTTATAGAAAGGTGTGAGGAGGAGAGAAGAAGAGAGGTGGGGTAGGTGGGGATCCTATGGGGTTCACAAATCCTGAGGGGTCAAGGACTTAGCATCCCTGCTCCATTTAGGCGTGCAAAACGCCCTTAGAATACATGTCTGGCGTTAAACGCCAGGTTGCTGCTTGTTTCTGGCGTTTAACGCCAGCTTTTCTCCCATTCTTGGTGTTAAACGCCAATTCCATGCTCTGTTCTGGTGTTACAAGCCAGTCTGGTGCTTGTTTCTGGCGTTTAATGCCAGCTTGATGCTTCTTTCTGGCGTTAAACGCCAGTTTGATGCTTCTTACTGGCGTTTAAACGCCAGTAAGCTCTTCCTCCAGGGTGAGCTATTTTTAATGCTATTTTTCATTCTATTTTTGATTTTTTAGTAGTTTTTGTGACTTCACATGATCATCAACCTAAAGAAAACATAAAATAGTAATGGAAAATAAATAGATATAATTAAATAACATTGGGTTGCTTCCCAACAAGCACTTTTTTAATGTCAATAGCTTGGCAGTGAGCTCTCATGGAGCTTCACAGATAATCAGAGCAAGGTTGGGGCCTCTTAACACCAAACTTAGAGTTTGGCTATGGCCTCTCAACACCAAACTTAGAGTTTGAATGTGGGGGTTTTGTTTGACTCTGTTCTGAGAGAAGCTTTTCATGCTTTCTCTCCATGGCTACAGAAGGAGAACCTTGAGTCTTAAATACAAGGTAGTCCTCATTCAACTGAAGGACCAACTCTCCTCTGTCAACATCAATCACAGCCTTTGCTGTGGCTAGGAAGGGTCTGCCAAGGATGATGGATTCATCCTCATCCTTCCCAGTGTCTAGGATTATGAAATTAGCAGGGATGTAAAGGCCTTCAACCTTCACTAGCACGTCCTCTACTAATCCATAAGCCTGTTTCATTGATTTGTCTGCCATCTCTAATGAGATTTTTGCGGCTTGTACCTCAAAGATTCCCAGTTTCTCCATTACAGAGAGGGGCATGAGGTTTATCCCTGACCCTAGGTCACATAGAGCCTTCTCAAAGGTCATGGTGGCTATGGTACAAGGTATGAAGAATTTTTCGGGATCCGGTTTCTTCTGAGGTAATGTCTGCCTCATTAATGCATTCAGTTCATTGGTTAACAAGGGAGGTTCATCCTCCCAAGTCTCAGTACCAAATAACTTGGCATTCAGCTTCATGATTTCTCCTAGATACTTAGCAACTTGCTTTTCAGTGATGTCTTCATCCTCTTTAGAGGAAGAGTATTCATCAGAGCTCATGAATGGCAGAAAGAGGTTCAATGGAATCTCTAGGGTCTCTGTATGAGCCTCAGATTCCTTTGGTTCCTCAAAGGAGAACTCCTTTCTATCCAGAGGACATCCCAAGAGGTCTTCCTCACTGGGATTCACGTCCTCCTCCTCCTCTGGGCATTCGGCTACACCAAGTAAGGTTATGGCCTTGCATTCTCTCTTGGGATTTTCTTCTGTATTGCTTGGGAGAGTACTGGGAGAAGTTTTAGTAATCCTCTTACTCAGCTGACCCACCTGTGCCTCCAAATTTCTAATGGAGGACCTTGTTTCATTCATGAAACTTAGTGTGGTCTTGGATAGATCAGAGACTATGGTTGCCAGGCCAGAATGGCTCTGTTCAGAATTCTCTGTCTGTTGCTGAGAAGATGATGGAAAAGGCTTGCTATTGCTAAACCTATTTCTCCATGAAGGATTATAGGTATTTCCATAGGGTTCTCCCATGTAATTTACCTCTGCTATTGCAGGGTTCTCTGGATCATAAGCTTCTTCTTCAGAAGATGCTTCTTTAGTACTGTTGGATGCAGCTTGCAATCCATTCAGACTCTGAGAAATCATATTGACTTGCTGAGTCAATATTTTATTCTGAGCCAATATGGCATTCAGAGTATCAATTTCAAGAACTCCCTTCTTCTGAGGCGTCCATTGTTCACAGGATTCCTCTCAGAGGTGTACATGAACTAGTTATTTGCAACCATTTCAATGAGTTCCTGAGCTTCTGCAGGGGTTTTCACGTGAAGAGATCCTCCTGCAGAATGGTCTAATAACATTTTTGACAACTCAGACAGACCATCATAGAATATACTTATGATGCTCCATTCTGGAAGCATGTCAGTAGGACACCTTTTGATTAATTGCTTATATCTTTCCCAAGCTTCATAGAGGGATTCTCCTTCCTTCTGTCTGAAGGTTTGGATTTCCACTCTAAGCTTGCTCATCTTTTGAGGAGGAAAGAATTTGGCCAGGAAAGCACTGACCAGCTTATCCCAAGAGTTCAGGCTATCCTTAGGTTGTGAATCCAACCATGTTCTAGCTCTGTCTCTTACAGCAAAAGGGAAAAGCATAAGCCTGTAGACCTCAGGATCAACTCCATTGGTCTTGACAGTGTCACAGATTTGCAAGAATTCAGCTAAAAACTGATGAGGATCTTCCATTGAAAGTCCATGAAACTTGCAATTCTGCTACATTAGAGAAACTAATTAAGGCTTAAGCTCAAAATTGTTTGCTCCAATCTCAGGAAGTGAGATGCTTCTTCCATAGAAGTTGGAAGAGGGTGCAATAAAGTCACCAAGCATCTTCCTTGCATCTCCATCATTGTTATTAGGTTCGGCCATGTCTCCCTCTTTTTTAAAAATTTCTGTCAAGTTCTCTCTAGAGAGTTGTGCTTTAGCTTCCCTTAGCTTCCTCTTCAGAGTCCTTTCAGGTTCAGGATCAGCTTCAACAAGAATGTTCTTATCCTTGTTCCTGCTCATATGAAAAAGGAAGATAACAGAATAGAAAACATAGAATCCTCTATGTCACAGTATAGAGATTCCTTATGTAAGTAGAAGAATAGGAGAATAGAAGAAGGGGAAGAGAAAAACTCGAACACAGAGAAGAAGATGGAGTTCGAATTTTGGGTGGAAGAGAAGTGTTAGTAGATGAATAAATAAATAGAAGGAGATGAGAGAGGGGGAAGAAAATTCGAATTTAATTTAAACTAAAAGGAAAAATAGTTTTGTTTTTATTTTAAAATTTAGTTAGCATTTGAAAATTAAGAAGGAAAATAGAATTAAATTAAATTAAAATTTAAAACAAATAGTTAATTAAAAAGAGATTTTGAAAAAATGGGGAAGAGTTTTAGAAAATTAGAGAGAGAAATTTAGTTAGGTGGTTTTGAAAAAGATATGATTGAAATAGAAACTTTTAAAATCAAACAAAAAAGTTAAGTGGTTAATTGAAAAAGATTTGAAAATCAAATTTTAAAGGGTGAGAAGTTAGAAAAGATTTTGAAATTGATTTTGAAAAAGATATGATTGAAATTGAAAAAGATATGATTGAAATTTAATTTGAAAAAGATTTAAAAAGGATATTAAAAAGATTTGATTTTTGAAAATTAAAGTTGATTACTTGACAAACAAGAAACTAAAAGATAGGATTTTAAAATTTAAAGATTGAACTTTTCTTAATAGGCAAGTAACAACTTGAGATTTTTGAATCAATATTAAAAGTTTGCAATGAATTCGAAAATATGAAACAAAAATAAGAAAAAGATTTTTGAAAATTATTTTGAAATTTTCGAAAATATTAAGAAGAAAATTGAAAAAGATTTGATTTTTGAAAAAGTTTTGAAAAGATAGGATTTTTAAATTGAAAATTTTGACTTGGCTAAAAAGAAACAACTAAATTTTTTAAAAGTTTTTAAAAAAGTCAACTCAAATTTTCGAAAATTTATGAGAGAATAAGGGAAAGATATTTTTTTTTATTTTTAAATTTTTAATGAGGAGAGAGAAAAACACAAAAAAAGACACAAGACATAAAAATTGAATTAAAACACACAATGCATGCAAGAACACTTTGAATGTCAAGATGAACACCAAGAACACTTTGTATGTCAAGATGAACACCAAGAACTTATTTTTGAAAATTTTTAAGAAAAGAAAAATATGCAAGACACGAAACTTAGAAATTTTCAAACTTTAGACACTAACAAATTGAAAATACATATGAAAAACAAGAAAAGACATAAAACATGAAAATGCAAAGATCAAACAAAGAAGATCATCAAGAACAACTTGAAGATCATGAAGAACACATGAACACACTTTCAAAAAATACAAGAAGAATAAAGACATGCAATTGACACCAAACTTAATAATTGACACTAGACTCAAACAAGAAACATAAAATTATTTTTGGTTTTATGATTTTATTAATTTTTTTTTTTGGATTTTTTTCGAAAAAATTAATTGGAAAAAGAAAAATAAGGATTTCAAAATTTCTAATGAGAATTCCAGGAATCATGCAATGTTAGTCTAAAACTCCGGTCTAGGAATTAGACATGGCTTACTAGCCAACCAAGCTTTCAGTGAAAGCTCCGGTCCAAAACACTAGACATGGCCAATGGCCAGCCAAGCTTTAGCAGATCATTACATACAATAGCTAATTTGCTGAGAAAGACAAAGAAGCTCTTCTAAGGATAGTTAAAACCTCGGTCCAAAAGATTAGACATGGCTTAACAGCCAGCCAAGATTCAACATATCTCATGAAACTCTAGAATTCATTCT
Source organism: Arachis ipaensis (assembly GCF_059453495.1). Lineage (NCBI taxonomy): Eukaryota > Viridiplantae > Streptophyta > Magnoliopsida > Fabales > Fabaceae > Arachis > Arachis ipaensis. The sequence continues at coordinate 50,034,403 of NC_142443.1, forward strand.
TAAAAATTCTGAAGCCATAGAATAATTTTTTTTTTTTTGAAAATTTTTCGAAAATAAAAAGAATACAAACAAAAACTTAAAATTAAAATAAAATTACCTAATCTGAACAACAAGATGAACCGTCAGTTGTCCAAACTCGAACAATCCCCGGCAACGGCGCCAAAAACTTGGTGCACGAAATCGTGATTGTTTGTTCCCTGGCAACGGCGCCAAAAACTTGGTGCACGAAATCGTGATTGTTTGTTCCCTGCCAACGGCGCCAAAAACTTGGTGCACGAAATCGTGATTGTTTGTTCCCCATCAACGGCGCCAAAAACTTGGTGCGCATGTTCATAATCTTAATTCTTTTTCACAACTTCTCACAACTAACCAGCAAGTACATTGGGTCGTCCAAGTAATAAACCTTACGTGAGTAAGGGTCGATCCCACAGAGATTGTCGGCTTGAAGCAAGCTATGGTCACCTTGTAAATCTCAGTCAGGCGGATTCAAATAGTTATGGAGATTTGATAATTAAAATATAATTAAAATATAAAATAGGATAGAAATACTTATGTAATTCATTGGTGAGAATTTCAGATAAGCGTATGGAGTTGCTTTTGTTCCTTCTGAACCTCTGCTTTCCTATTGCTTTCATCCAATCATTCATACTCCTTTCCATGCCAAGCTATATGTTGGGGGGTCACCGTTGTCAATGGCTACCGTCCGTCCTCTCAGTGAAAATGGTCCAAATGCACTGTCACCGCACGGCTAATCATCTGTCGGTTCTCGATCATGTTGGAATAGGATCCATTGATCCTTTTGCGTCTGTCACTACGCCCAACACTCGCGAGTTTGAAGCTTGTCACATTCATCTTTTCCCATATCCTACTCGGAATATCACAGACAAGGTTTAGACTTTCTGGATCTCAAGAATGGCTGCCAATAATTCTAGCCTATACCACGAAGACTCTGATCGTGAACCAAGAGGCTAAGAGATATGCATTCAAGCTTGTTTTCATGTAGAACGGAAGTGTTTGTCAGGTACGCGTTCATAAGTGAGAATGGTGATGAGTGTCACATAATCATCACATTCATCTTGTTCTTGGGTGCGAATGAATATCTTAGAATAAGAATAAGCTTGAATTGAATAGAAAAATAATAGTACTTTGCATTAATTCATGACGAACAGCGGAGCTTCACACCTTAATATATGGTGTGTAGAAACTCTACCATTGAAAATACATAAGTGATGGAGGTCAAGGCATGGCTGAATGGCCAGCCCCCCTTAAACGTGATCTCTGAACATAAAATTATTCAAAAGATTAACCAGAGATTTAAAATAAATCACTAAAAGTAGTTTTTATACTAAACTAGTAGCTAGGGTTACATAAGATAAGTAAATGATGTAGAAATCCACTTCCGGGCCCACTTGGTGTGTGCTTGGACTGAGCATTGAGCTTTCATGTGTAGAGACTCTTTTTGGAGTTAAACGCCAGGTTGTAGCCTATTTCTGGCGTTTAACTCTGGTTTGCAACTTGTTTCTGGCGTTTAACTCCAGAATAGGGTAGGAAGTTGGCGTTTAAACGCCAGTTTGCGTCATCAAAACTCGGGCAAAGTATGGACTATTATATATTGCTGGAAAGCCCTGGATGTCTACTTTCTAACGCAATTGAGAACGCGCCAATTGAGTTTCTATAGCTCCAGAAAATCTACTTTGAGTGCAGAGAGGTCAGAATCCAACAATATCTGCAGTCCTTCTTCAGCCTCTGAATCAGATTTTTGCTCAAGTCCCTAAATTTCAGCCAGAAAATACTTGAAATCACAGAAAAATACATAAACTCATAGTAAAGTCCAGAAATATGATTTTTGAATGAAAACTAATAAAAATATAATAAAAAGTAGCTAAAATATACTAAAAACTATGTAAAAACAATGCCAAAAAGCATATAAATTATCCGCTCATCAGCGCGTAAATAACCTCCCCCATTTTTGGCTTCTGTGTGTGTGCATGGACATGTGTGTGCACGCACATATGATTCTGTCCTCAAGCAACGTTTAAAAAAAAAGAGCCCTTATGTGCGCGCGGACGCTTTTGTGCGCCCACATGCCTTAATGCAACCTCCCTGGTCGCAGCGATCGCACGCTGTGTGCGTTCGCACCCTTCTAAGTTTTGCTTTCTGTGCATCCGCACAGACCCCTGTGCGTCCACACACATCGCGTTCTAGGCATTAACAGCGCAACCTGCCCTGTTGAGAGGTAGCTTTTCTTTTCTTCTTTTCTTCTTCTCTTCACTGCTGTCCTCTCTCTCTTCTCTGCCCAGCGCCAGCCACCGCTGCCGTCGGCCACCACCGGCGACTCTCTCTCTACCACCCCTTTCTTTCTCTTTTCTTCTCTTCTCTTGTCTTCTCTTCTCTTTTCTTCTCTTTCTTTCTTTCCCTTCTCTTTTCTTTATTAACCACCGGTGAGTTCTCTCCTCCGGTGCTTTTTTCCGGCGAACCCAACCGCCATGAGTTCGCAGTGGCTATAAGAAGTGCCATTGTTCCTCCCTACTTCTTGTTCTCTTCAACCTCTATACCTAAGGTTCTTGTTTTTCCTATCTTTTTATGTTAATATTTTTGCAATTGTTTTCATTTCTTTCATGTTGCTTAGATTAAATTCATTGCTTTCTTTGTTGTTTCTTTGTATTGCAAAGTGTTGTTGCTTGATTGTTGGGTTGATTATGATCAAATTTGAGCTTAATTGTAATGAACTTGCACATTGCATACCACATGTTCAATGAAATGCCTCAATGAACATCTTGTCTGATTCATATGACTTAGCCATCATATGCTTTCAATTTATCTTTTGTTAGGCATATTATATGAATTGTGCATCTTCAATTATGAATTTTGATTTTTATCTAGTTGTCTTACCAATGTATTTCCTTGTTTGTATGCTTTGAGTTCAAACACCCATGTTTTCCAAGACTTGTGTATCTTGTTGATGGGTGATTTCAGTTGCAAATGCATTGTGTTGGTGGAATTTAAGTTTCATTGTTCATCTTGGAATTTAAATTGAGTAACCACTTTACAAATGTTCAACTTTTGATGATGTCTTGATCAAACATCTTTTGGCTTTAAATTAAGAACATTGTATATGTGATTACCACCTCTTAAGGATGAACAATTGACAATTCTCTTTTTGGCTTGAAGTTGCTTGCATTTCTATACATTATCTTTGAAACTTGAGCACTTAGTTGTGAAGCTTTGAACTTTGAGTTGCCTTAAGAGTGTGATTACCGTTGTGTCCGGCCGGTGTGTGTGTTCCAACCGCGCGCACCATTGGAATATACACACCGCCTTGCTTGTGAATCACACTATTTTCAAGCTTCCAATTAAGAATTTAGTTTTCTTGACTTTATTAAGTGCTTCCTCATTGATCTTAAATTATTGTTGTCCTAGGATCTTGAAATCTTTTGTTTTCTTTTTAGGATGCAAAAGAAGGGTAAGAAACTGGTCACTTTACCGGTTGTGCAACCTACAACCCGCGTATCAAGACCTTATTTCATGGATCGCCCGAGTGATAACCCGGATGTCTTGGTCAACCGGAGAGCCGAGTTCTAATATGATAAATTTGAGAAAAGGTCAATCCATTGGGAACAGACGCTTAAGGTTCCAAGCAAGTACAAAACAGTCATCCATGAACGGATTGCCTCACTTCATTGGGAGTTTCTTGAGCAAGACCCAATTGAAGTTAATGAAACCATGGTGCGGGAATTCTATGCCAACTACCAAAATTGGGAAGCGGAGTCAGTATTCCTCTGAGGAAAGAGGTTGGATACTTCCAACCGAGCTCTCGAAGCTATTCTGAAAATCCCTCACATTTTGCCCGAGAAGGATGACTATTCAAGGATCAAGGCGAGTGTGTCTAAGGGGACGATGTCTTTGGCTCCTATACTTGAGAGAATAGGCCATCCTGGTGCTTCATGGGAGTTTAGCAAATGGAGGAAATCTGTTCCCGCAACTATAGCTTACTCTGATTTAAATGCCGAAGCTCATATATGGCATCAAATTATGGCGGACTACATCATTCCCAGCACCCATGTGAGATTCAAGACTGCTTTGCTACTTTGGGCTATCATGGAAGGAAAGAGTATAGCCATTGTGCCTTTATTATGAACATCGATATGGAAACTGATTAAGAAGAACATCAACATCCCTTTTCCATCAATGGTGATGCATTTAGCAACAGCAGCGGGGGTAGAATGGCGTCCGAGGGACTTAATGTTCAGGATTCCTAGAGGCAACAAGTTCATTCTGAGGGGAGATTTGGAAAGATCAACAAACACAACACCCTCGGAGAGGAAGACACCCACAGCACCACCATCAAGTCTACCAACTTCATCAATTGCTTTCCCTTTTCTCTGTCCTCTTTCGAAATTTTTCCAAGATATCTTGCATGATATCCACCACAAGGAGCATTTGGAGTAAAATAATTTCGAGTGGATAGCGGCAAGGCAAGAAGGAAGAGACCCCGGCACACCTCCTAGAGCTTCATCCGACCTAGCAGAGGAAGAGTATGATGCAGTTGACCAACGCTCTTCTGAATCCACCAGCTGAAGGTGGACCTCAAAGGGTCTCATTCTCCTGGATTATAAGCATGCACAGAGGACCGTGCACAAACTAAGTGTGGGGGAGGATCGATGATTTCAAGGGGGGTAAAAATTTCTCAATTCAAGACACTTTTGCAATGTTTCTTGTAGTACTTTTTCTTCATTTTGAGTAGTTTTATTTCTATTGTATCTTGTTTAGTTTGTTTGTAAATATTTCTTTATCGTTTATGGATATTTAGTAATTAACATTTTCATGTTGCATGATAGAATGAATAAGTTGGTGAAACACCAAGAAATTTCCATGAGATCTTTTCTAGGGCGTACCATTGATTGAATTGAAGAAAAATTGTGTTTGCCAACTTACTTGAAGTATTTTGTTTGTAGAACATGGAAAAGAGCTAGAACAACAGACCTTGTGAGATTTGAGCTTTAATAGATGGTTGCACTTTTCAAGCATAATGTTGTTCTTGTGTGTGATTATACTCTTTTTTTATTATGATAATTGATTTGCATGATTCTTTATGTCTTGTATTTATGTTTGGATGCATTTAGCATGATTGAGGCCATCTTTGATGTTAAACTCACTAACCGATATGGCCAACCCTTGCATTCACCTTTGTGAACCCCTTTTGAGCCTATGAACCCCTTTTGTTCTCATGATAAGCACATTACTCCCTTTAGGCGAAAAACCATTGATGTCCCTGAATTACTCTTTGATTAGCTTGGGTGGATTAGTGTGTATATTCTAAGTGTGGGGGAATTTTGGGAAGCGTTGGTGATAGAGGCATGAACTCATCATGAAAAATCTTTGGCAATTAGGTAACACTCATGCATTTCATTAATTAAGACATATGGATTTATAGTTCAATTTAAAAAAAAAAAACTTGTGTATAACAAAGTATGAAATAATAGAGTAAATAAAGGATGCATATGCCATGTTTGAAAAGAAAATGCATGAGTGAGGTGAGATAGAAAAAGAAAATGGGTAGAAAAGTTGTATTGTTATGTGTACATAGGTGATGTAGGATTAGGTGGACACTTAAGCTAATCAAAGAACTAATTCTTTAAGTCCACTTAACCATATTTCATCCTACCTAAACCCTAGCCCCATTACATCCCCCTAAAGACCTCATGATATTTGTTATTCATGTATTAAATACTAGTTGATTGTTAGATGACTTGCAAATCTTTGAAAAGTATGATAAAAGGAGAATTAAGTGGTTAAACTCTAAACACTGAGCGAATTGAGTGGATACACATCCGGTGAGGGGTTCGATCGCTCAATTCTATGTTCTTATGCCTCATATTGTATCTTCTTGCAAGTTGTTTAATTGGATAGTTTTGAAAATTTTAATTCAATTCTTTGGTCATTGATCTTAGTACATGAACTCTTTGCATTTGCCCTAAAACTTTCTTGTCATGGATTGGAATTTCATGGTTCGTTTCTACCAACTCTCATCATAGTATATATTGGCAATTAGCCTTAGGATAGTTGCATGCATTTAAGTAGTATATAGCATAAGTCATTTTCCCTTTCATCTATCTCATTTGAGTGTGTTTAGCATGAGGACATGCTAGTGTTTAAGTTTGGGGGAATTGATGAATCCATATTTGATGATGATTTTTGGTTAGAATTGAATGGATTTCATCACATAAACTTGCACTTATTCCCTCGAATAGCATGCTTTTGAACTTTCCTCCCAATTTGTGCTTGATTATAAATATATGCTCTTTTGTGCTCAATTTAATCTATTTTATTCCATTTGCCTTCCATTCGATGCCTTGATGTTGTTTGTGAGTGATTTCAGGTGTATAAGGTAGGAATGGCTTGGAGAAAATGGAAGAAGAGCATACAAAGTGGAGGAAGCATGAAGAATTAAAGGAGATGAGTTCAAATACGTGTGCGTGCGCACAGGTGATGAGCGGATAATTTATACGCTTTTTAGCATTGTTTTTAGTATGTTTTTAGTATATTTTAGTTAGTTTTTATTATGCTTTTATTAGTTTTTAAATAAAAATCATATTTCTAGACTTTACTATGAGTTTATGTATTTTTCTGTGATTTCAGGTATTTTCTGGCTGAAATTGAGGGACCTGAGCAAAAATCTGATTCAGAGGCTGAAAAAGAACTGCAGATGCTGTTGGATTCTGACCTCCCTGCACTCAAAGTAGCTTTTCTGCAGTTATAGAAGTCCAATTGGCGCGCTCTTAATTGCGTTAGAAATTAGACATTCTGGGCTTTCCAGCAATATATAATAGCCCATACTTTGCCCAAGATTTGATGGCCCAAACCAGCGTTCCAAGTCAACATAGAAATTCTGGCATCAAAACGCCAGAACTGGCATAAAAGCTAGAGTTAAACGCCCAAACTGGCACAAAAGCTGGCGTTTAACTCCAAGAAAAGCCTATACACATGAAAGCTTCAATGCTCAACCCAAGCACACACCAAGTGGGCCCGGAAGTGGATTCTGCATCATTTACTCATTTCTGTAAACCCTAGTTTACTAGTTTTCTACAAATAGGACCTTTTGCTATTGACGTTGAACACACTGGATCATATTGATCATCTTTGAACTTGTATGTTCACGCTTTGGGAGGCTCGCCGTTCGGCCATGCCTAGATCTTTTGTTCTTATGTATTTTCAACGGTAGAGTTTTTACACACCATAGATTAAGGTGTGCAGCTCTGCTGTTCTTCATGAATTAATGCAAAGTATTATTGTTTTTCTATTCAATTCACGCCTATTTCTATTCTAAGATATCCATTCGTTCTTCAACATGATGAATGTGATGATCTGTGACACTCATCATCATTCTCACCTATGAACACGTGCATGACAACCACTTTCGTTCTACATGCAATCAAGCTTGAATGTGTATCTCTTCGGTTTCTAATCTAAGATTAAAACCTTCGTGGTATAGGCTAGAATCATTGGCGGCTATTCCTGAGATCTAGAAAGTCTAAACCTTGTCTGTGGTATTTCGAGTAGGATCTGGGAAGGGATGACTGTGACGAGCTTCAAACTCGCGAGTGCTGGGCGTGTGACAGACGCAAAAGTATCACTGGATCCAATTCCAGCATGATCGAGAACCGACAGATGATTAGCCGTGCGGTGACAGTGCATTTGGACCATTTTCACTGAGAGGACAGGAAGTAGCCATTGACAACGGTGATGCCCAACATACAGCTTGCCATGGAAAGGAGTATGAATGATTGGATGAAGGCAATAGGAAAGCAGAAGTTCAGGAGGAACAAAGCATCTTCATACGCTTATCTGAAATTCTCACCAATGAATTACATAAGTATCTCTATCCTATTTTATATTTTATTCATATTTTAATTATCAATCCTCCATAACCATTTGAATCCGCCTGACTGAGATTTAAAAGATGACCATAGCTTGCTTCAAGCCGACAATCTCCGTGGGATCGACCCTTACTCACGTAAGGTTTATTACTTGGACGACCCAGTGCACTTGCTGGTTAGTTGTGCGGAGTTGTGATAAAGAGTGAGATTACAATTGTGCGTACCAAGTTGTTGGCGCCATTGATGATGACAATTTCGTGCACCAAGTTTTTGGCGCCGTTGTCGGGGATTGTTCGAGTTTGGACAACTGACGGTTCATCTTGTTGCTTAGATTAGGTAATTTTATTTTATGTTTAAGCTTTTTACTTTTTATTTTCGAAAAAATTTTCAAAAATACAAAAAAAAAATTCTATTCTATTCTTCAGAGTTTTTAAGAATGAATTCTAGAGTTTCATGATGATCTGTTGAAGTCTGGCTGGCTGTGAAGCCATGTCTAATCTTTTGGACCGAGGTTTTAACTTATCATCACAAGAGCTTGTTGATTTCTATCAATTTTGCTGTTGAGAGTAATGATCTGCTAAAGCTTGGCTGGCCATTGGCCATGTCTAGTGTTTTGGACCGAAGCTTTCATTGAAGGCTTGGCTGGCTAGTAAGCCATATCTAATTCCTGGACCGGAGTTTTAGACTAACATTGCAATGATTCCTGGAATTCTCATTAAAAATTTTGAATCTCTTTATTTTCTTTTCCATATACTTTTTGAAAAAAATCACCAAAAGATTTTATAAAATCATAAAAATCAAAAATATTTTTTGAGTCTAGTGTCAATTTTTAAGTTTGGTGTCAATTGCATGTCTTTATTCTTTTTGCATTTTTCGAATATATATAATATGTTCTTCATTGATCTTCAAGTTGTTCTTGATGATTCCATTGCTCTGATCTTTAATTTCTCTTATTTTGTGTCTTTTGTTGTTTCTTACATGCATTTTTAAATTGTTATAGTCCTTAGTATACAAACTTCTGAGTTGGGAGTCTTGCATGCCTTGTTTATTTGATCTTAGTTGCATTTTTTTTATTGTTTCTCATCATTTAAAAATTCAAATTTTTTTTTTAAATTTGTGTCTTTTCAAGTCAATAATACAGAGAATTGAAGATTCAGAACATTCAGCAGAGGAATTACATAGAAAAGGCTGGGTGTTCAAAATGCCCAATGAAGAAGGAAAACTGGCGTTTAAACGCCAGCCAAGGTAGGCGTTAATCACCCAAAAAGGTAGCATTTTGGGCGTTTAACGCCAGGAGGACACTAGAGGGAAGATTTTGTTTTTAATTAAAATCTTTTCCAAATTTTCATAATTTTGCAAAATCAAATCTTTTTCAAATCATATCTTTTCAATCATATCTTTTCAAAATCAATTTCTTTCCATTTTTTTAATTTATTATTATTTTCGAAAATCCTTGCTACAATTAATGATTTAACTCAAAATTTTCAAGTTGTTACTTGTCTATTAAGAAATGATCAAATTTTAATTCTAGAATCATATCTTTTAATTTCATGTTAGTCAAGTAATCAACTTTAATTTTAAAAATTTCTCTTTTTAATTTGATTCTCAATCATATCTTTTCAATCACATCTTTTTCAAAATTAATTTTCTAATTTCAAAATCTTTTCCAAAAATCACTTAATTTCTTTCCCAATCTTAGTTTTTGAAAATCATTTACCAAATTTTTAAAATTTCTTTTAATTATTTCAAATTCTTTTACTTTAATTTCGAAAATTTTTCCCCTCTTCTAAAATCCTTCTATTTAAAGGACTAACACTTCTCCATTATCAGCAATTCAAACGCTGTCCCTCTTGATAAGTTCGAATTCTCTCTTCTCTACCTCATCCTTCTATTTTTGTTTTCCTCTGACACCTCAAGAAATCTCTATACTGTGACATAGAGGATTCCATATTTTCTTCTCCTCTCTTTTCATATGAGTAGGAGTAAGGACAAGAACATTCTTGTTGAGGCTGATCCTGAACCTGAAAGGACCTTGAAGAGAAATCTAAGAGAAGCTAAAGTACAACTCTCTGTAGAGGACCTAACAAAACTTTTTAAACAAGAAAAAGACATGGCAGCCGAAAATAACAATAATGCCAACAATGCAAGGAAGGTGCTTGGTGACTTTACTGCACCTACTCCCGACTTCTATGGGAGAAGCATCTCAATTCCTGCCATTAGAGTAAACAACTTTGAGCTTAAGCCTCAATTAGTTTCTCTAATGCAACAGAATTGCAAGTTTCATGGACTTCCATTAGAAGATCCTCATAAGTTCTTAGCTAAATTCTTGCAAATCTGTGACACTGTCAAGACCAATGGGGTTGATCCCGAGGTTTACAAGCTTATGCTTTTTCCCTTTGCTGTAAGAGACAGAGCTAGAACATGGTTGGATTCACAACCTAAAGAGAGCCTGAACTCTTGGGAAAAGCTAGTCAATGCCTTCTTGGCAAAGTTCTTTCCACCTCAAAAATTGAGCAAGCTTAGAGTGGAAGTTCAAACCTTCAGACAGAAGGAAGGTGAATCCCTCTATGAAGCTTGGGAAAGACACAAGAAATTAATCAGAAAGTGTCCTTCTAACATGCTTTCAGAATGGAGCATCATAGGTATCTTCTATGATGGTCTGTCTGAACTGTCCAAAATGTCATTGGACAGCTTTGCTGGAGGACCTCTTCATCTGAAGAAGACGCCTGCAGAAGCTCAGGAACTTATTGAAATGGTTGCAAATAACCAATTCATGTACACTTCTGAAAGGAATCCTGTGAATAATGGGACGAATAAGAAGAAAGGAGTTCTTGAAATTGATACTCTGAATGCCATATTGGCTCAGAACAAAATATTGACTCAGCAAGTTAATATGATTTCTCAAAGTCTGTCTGGCATGCAAGTAGCAACAGGCAGTACCAAAGAAGCTTCAGCTGAAGAAGAAGCTTATGATCCTGAGAATCCAGCAATGGAAGAGGTGAATTACATGGGAGAACCCTATGGAAACACCTATAATCTTCCATGGAGAAATCATCCAAACCTCTCATGGAAGGATCAACAGAGGCCCCAACAAGGCTTCAACAATAGTAATGGTGGAAGAAATAAGTTTAGCAATAGCAAGCCTTTTCCATCATCTTCTCAGCAACAGACAGAGAATTCTAAGCAGAGCTATTCTGACTTAGCAACCATAGTCTCTGATCTAATTAAAACCACTCAAAGTTTCATGACTGAAACAAGATCCTCCATTAGAAACTTGGAGGCACAAGTGGGTTAGCTGAGTAAGAAAGTTACTGAACTCCCTCCTAGTACTCTTCCAAGCAATACAGAAGAAAATCCAAAAGGAGAGTGCAAGGCCATTAACATGACCCACACGGCCGAACTTGGAGAGGAGGAAGAGGCAGTGATCTCCACTGAGGAAGACATCAATGGATGTCCACTGGCCTCCAAGGAGTTCCCTAATGAGGAACCATGGGAATCTGAGGCTCACACTGAGACCATAGAGATTCCATTGAATTTACTTTTGCCATTCATGAGCTCTGATGAGTATTCTTCCTCTGAAGAGGATGAAGATGTTACTGAAGAGCAAGTTGCTAAGTACCTTGGAGCAATCATGAAGTTAAATGCCAAGTTATTTGGTAATGAGACTTGGGAGGATGAACCTCCCTTGCTCACCAAAGAACTGGATGACTTGACAAGGCGGAAATTACCTCTAAAGAGACAAGATCTTGGAAAGTTCTCAATACCTTGTACCATTGGCACCATGACCTTTGAGAGGCTCTGTGTGACCTAGGGTCAAGCATAAACCTCATGCCTCTCTCTGTAATGGAGAAGCTAGGAATCATTGAGGTACAAGCTACAAGAATCTCACTAGAGATGGCAGACAATTCAAGGAAACAGGCTTATGGACTTGTAGAGGATGTCTTGGTAAAGGTTGAAGACCACTACATCCCTGCTGATTTCATAGTCCTAGGCACTGGGAAGTGTATGGATGAATCCATCATCCTTGGCAGACCCTTCCTAGCCACAGCAAAAGCTGTGATTGATGTTAACAGAGGAGAATTGGTCCTTCAAGTGAATGAGGACGCCCTTGTGTTTAAAGCTCAAGGATCTCCCTCTGTAACCATGGAGAGGAAGCATGAAAAGCTTCTCTCAATACAGAGTCAAACAAAATCCCCACATTCAAACTCTAAGTTTGGTGTTGGGAGGCCACAACTAAGCTTTAAGTTTGGTGTTGAGAGGCCATCATCATGCTCTGAGTATCTGTGAGGCTCCATGAGAGCCCATTGTCAAGCTACTGACATTAAAGAAGCGCTTGTTGGGAGGCAACCCAATTTTAATTATCTATGTTAAATTTCTATTTTCCATTGTTATTTTATGTTTTCTGTAGGTTGATGATCATGTGAAGTCACAAAAACAATTGAAAAAGCAAAAACAAACTGAAAAACAGAAAGAAAAATAGCACACCCTGGAGGAGAAGCCTACTGGCGTTTAAACGCCAGTAAGGGCAGCAGAATGGGCGTTAAACGCCCAGTCTGGCACCATTCTGGGTGTTTAACGCCAGAAATGGGCACCAGACTGGCGTTTAACGCCAGAAAAGGGCAAGAAGCTGGCGTTAAATGCCAGAAATGGGCAGCAACCTGGCATTTAACGCCAGGATTGGCAGCAAAGGGTGTTTTGCAAGCCTAATTGGTGCAGGGATGAGAAATCCTTGACACCTCAGGATCTGTAGACCCCACAGGATCCCCACCAACCTTAACTCACTCTCTCTCTTCTTCACACCTTTTCATAATACTCTTCCCCAAATACCCTTCACCAATCACCTCAATACATCTTCCCCAAAAACCCCTCACCTATCAAATCCTACTCTCTTCTCCATAAACCCTTCACCAATCTACACCCATCCATCATAAACCCCACCTACCTCACCATTCAAATTCAAACCACTTTCCCTCCCAATCCCACCAATACATGGCCGAACTTTACCCTCTCCCCACTCCTATATAAACCACTCTTCACCCCTTCATTTTCACACATCTTAAACACTACTTCTCCCCCTTGGCCGAAACACTAACCCACCTCCATCTCCTCTATTTCTTCTTCCTCAACTCTCTTCTTTCTTCTTTTGCTCGAGGACGAGCAAACCTTTTAAGTTTGGTATGGTAAAAGCATTGCTTTTTGTTTTTCCATAACCATTTATGGCACCTAAAGCCGGAGAAACCTCTAGAAAGAGGAAAAGGAAGGCAAAAGCTTCCACCTCCGAATCATGGGAGATGGAGAGATTCATCTCGAAGGTCCATCAAGACCACTTCTATGAAATTGTGGCCAAGAAGAAGGTGATCCCTGAGGTCCCTTTCAAGCTCAAAAAGAGTGAATATCTAGAGATCCGACATGAGATTCAAAGAAGAGGTTGGGAAGTTCTCACTAACCCCATTCAACAAGTCGGGATTTTAATGGTTCAAGAGTTCTATGCCAATGCATGGATCACCAAGAACCATGATCAAAGTGTGAACCTGGACCCTAAGAATTGGCTTACAATGGTTCGGGGGAACTGCTTAGATTTCAGTCCAGAAAATGTAAAGTTGGCATTCAACTTGCCCATGATGCAAGGAGATCCATGCCCCTACACTAGAAGGGTCAACTTTGATCAAAGGTTGGACCAAGTCCTCATAGACATTTTTGAAGAGGGCGCTCAATGGAAGAAAGATTCAAGAGGGAAGCCGGTTCAACTAATAAGGCATGACCTCAAGCCCGTGGCTAAGGGATGGTTGGAGTTCATTCAACGTTCAATCATTCCCACTAGCAACCGGTCTGAAGTTACTATAAGACCGGGCTATCATGATCCATAGTATCATGATTGGAGAGGAAGTAGAAGTTCATGAGGTTATATCCCTAGAACTCTACAAGGTGGCGGACAAGTCCTCTACTTTGTCAAGGTTAGCCTTCTCTCATCTTATTTGTCACCTTTGCAATTCAGCTGGAATTGACATAGAGGAAGACATCCTCATCGATGAGGACAAGCCCATCACTAAGAAAAGGATGGAGCAAACAAGAGATCCTACTCATGGACAAGAGCATGAGGAAATTCCTCATCATGAAATCCCTGAGATGCCTCAAGGGATGCATTTTCCTCCACAAAATTATTGGGAGCAAATCAACACCTCCCTATGAGAATTAAGCTCCAATATGGGACAACTAAGGGTGGAGCACCAAGAGCGTTCCATCCTCCTTCATGAAATTAGAGAAGACCAAAGAGTTATGAGAGAGGAGCAACAAAGGCAAGGAAGAGATATTGAGGAGCTCAAGCACTCCATAAGATCTTCAAGAGGAAGAACAAGCCGCCATCACTAAGGTGGACCCGTTCTTTAATTTCCTTGTTCTTTATTTTCTGTTTTTCGAATTTTATGCTTTATGTTTATTTATGTTTGTGTCTTATTACATGATCACTAGTGTCTAAGTGTCTATGCCTTAAAGCTATGAAAATGAATCCATCACCTTTCTTAAATGAAAAATGTTTTTAACTGAAAAAGAAAAATAAGTACATGAATTTCGAATTTTAAAACAGTTTCATTATTTTGATGTGGTGGCAATACTTTTATTTTTCTGAATGAATGCTTGAATAGTGCATATTTTTGAAATTGTTGTTTATGAATGTTAAAATTGTTGGCTCTTGAAAGAATGATGGAAAAGGAGAAATGTTATTGATAATCTAAAAAATCATAAAAATGATTCTTGAAGCAAGAAAAAGCAGTGAATAGCTTGCAGAAAAAAAATGGCGAAAAAAAAAGGAGAAGAAAAGAGAAAAAAAAAGAAAAAAAAGAAAAAGCAAGCAGAAAAAGTCAATAGCCCTTTAAACCAAAAGGCAAGGGTAAAATAAAAAGGATCCAAGGCTTTGAGCATCAGTGGATAGGAAGGCCCACAGGAATAAAATATTGGCCTAAGCGGCTAAACCAAGCTGTCCCTAACCATGTGCTTGTGGCGTGAAGGTGTCAAGTGAAGACTTGAGACTGAGCGGTTAAAGTCGTGGTCCAAAGCAAAAAGAGTGTGCTTAAGAGCTCTGGACACCTCTAATTGGGGACTCTAGCAAAGTTGAGTCACAATCTGAAAAGGTTCACCCAGTTATGTGTCTGTGGCATTTATGCATCCGGTGGTAATACTGGAAAACAAAATGCTTAGGGTCACGGCCAAGACTCATAAAGTAACTGTGTTCAAGAATCAACATACTGAACTAGGAGAATCAATAACACTATCTGAATTCTGATATCCTATAGATGACAATCATTTTGAAATTCAAAGGATAAAGTGAGATGCCAAAACTGTTCAGAAGCAAAAAGCTAATAGCCCCGCTCATCTAATTAAGACTGATCTTCATAGATGTTTTTGGAATTCATTGTACATTCTATTCTTTTTATCCTATTTGATTTTCAGTTGCTTGGGGACAAGCAATAATTTAAGTTTGGTGTTGTGATGAGCGGATAATTTATACGCTTTTTGGCATTATTTTTAGTATGTTTTTAGTATATTTTAGTTAGTTTTTATTATGTTTTTATTAGTTTTTAAATAAAAATTACATTTCTGTACTTTACTATGAGTTTGTGAGTTTTTCTGTGATTTCAGGTATTTTCTGGCTGAAATTGAGGGACCTGAGCAAAAATCTGATTCAGAGGCTGAAAAAGGACTGCAGATGCTATTGGATTCTGACCTCCCTACACTCAAAGTGGATTTTCCGGAGCTACAAAAGCCCAATTGATGCGATCTCAATTGCGTTGGAAAGTAGACATCCTGGGCTTTCCATCAATATATAATAGTCTATACTTTGCCCAAGATTTAATGGCCCAAACTAGCGTTCCATGTCAGCATAGAAATTCTGGCGTCAAAACGCCAGAACTGGCATAAAAGCTGGAGTTAAACGCCCAAACTGGCACAAAAGCTGGCGTTTAACTCCAAGAAAAGTCTCTACACGTGAAGGCTTCAATGCTCAGCCCAAGCACACACCAAGTGGGCCCGAAAGTAGATTCTGCATCATTTACTCATTTCTGTAAACCCTAGTTTACTAGTTTTCTACAAATAGGACCTTTTGCTATTGACTTTGAACACACTGGATCATATTGATCATCTTTGAACTTGTATATTCACGCTTTGGGAGGCTGTCCATTCGGTCATGCCTAGACCTTTTGTTCTTATGTATTTTCAACGGTAGAGTTTCTACACACCATAGATTAAGGTGTGGAGCTCTGCTATTCTTCATGAATTAATGCAAAATACTACTATTTTTCTATTTAATTCACGCCTATTTCTATTCTAAGATATCCATTCATTCTTCAACATGATGAATGTGATGATCCGTGACACTCATTATCATTCTCACCTATGAACGCGTGCGTTACAACCACTTTCATTCTACATGCAATCAAGCTTGAATATGTATCTCTTGGGTTTCTAATCTAAGATTAAAACCTTCGTGGTATAGACTAGAATCATTGGCGGCCATTTCTGAGATCCGGAAAGTTTAAACCTTGTCTGTGGTATTCCGAGTAGGATCTGGGAAGGGATGACTGTGACGAGCTTCAAACTCGCGAGTGCTGGGCGTGTGACAAACGCAAAAGGATCAATGGATCCTATTCCAACATGATCGAGAACCGACAGATGATTAGACGTGCGGTGACAGCGCATTTAGACCATTTTCATTTAGAGGATGGGAAGTAGCCATTGACAATGGTGATGCCTAACGTACAGCTTGCCATGGAAAGGAGTATGAATGATTGGATGAAGGCAATAGGAAAGCAGAAGTTCAGGAGGAACAAAGCATCTTCATACGCTTATCTGAAATTCTCACCAATGAATTACATAAGTATCTCTATCCTATTTTATATTTTATTCATATTTTAATTATCAATCCTCCATAACCATTTGAATCCGCCTGACTGAGATTTACAAGATGACCATAGCTTGCTTCAAGCCGACAATCTCCGTGGGATCGACCCTTACTCACGTAAGGTTTATTACTTTGACGACCCAGTGCACTTGCTGTTTAGTTGTACGGAGTTGTGATAAAGAGTGAGATTACAATTGTGCGTACCAAGTTGTTGGCGCCATTGATGTTCACAATTTTGTGCACCAACAGGCACCCAATCAGAGCACGTGGATCGTTTCAAGCGCGTCGCACGACCATTCAAGCATCGCCTAGTGTGCGTGCGCACAGCTGCTTGTGCATACACACAGGAAAGGATTTTCGCAAAGTGTGTGGACGCACACGTCTGTGCGTCCGCACAGGTGTCCGCACATGACCTCATTAAAATGGCACGTGACTAGCGATTTTAAGGCTTTGGAGGCCCATTTCTGAAGTCTTTTAGCTCATATTAGAAGGGAAATGAAGAGCATAACATAGCATATCATTTAGGATAGTTTAGGAGTAGTAGTAGGAAGCTTTTAGTTTAGTTTTATCTAAGTTTTGCATTATCTCTATTAGGGTTTATGTTAGGGTTTTACATTTAAGTGCCATTTCCATGTTTGATCTTGGATTTTTCTAGCTTCCATTGTAAGTATCTTCTTGTTATTACTCTTTATAGTTACATTGTTCTTACTCTTTCTTATAATTCAAGTTATAGTTCAATTTTACTTCTCTTTTGCAATTTCAATTTCTTGTTGATGAATTTGATGTTTGATGTTAGTTTCATGCTTTCTTATGTTATTCTTGTTGATTGAAATCAATTGTTTCTTTTAGTTTCAAGTCTTTTCTTATTTTTTCCATGTTTAAGGTTTTTGCCCACCAAGTGTTTGACAAAATGTCAACCATGGTTTTAGGCTAAATTTTTGGCTCATGGCTTGGGAAAAGTGAGCAATTGGGTTCCTAGAGTTGGAATGTCCAACATTTAGTGTCAATTCTTGGATTGTTAATTGTTCTTGTTCTCACTAACGCTAATTTGTTGCTAAGGCAATTAGCAAGCAATTTAGGATTTGTGGGTTAAGAACACTTATGCTCATTTAACTTACTTTCCGATGTGAGAGTTGATCAAGTGAGACTAATCTATCATAATTGTCATAGTTGTGGTTCCAACAAGGAAAGGACCCTTAGCTCACTCCAAGCCAAGACTCTTTTTAAGTTTTCAATCTTTCATATACTTCTATATTAATCTCTTTTATACTTTACTTGTTTATATTACATAGTCGGTTCTTTAATTTCTTCATTAGTTCAATCATTACAATTTTGCATGTTCTTTTATTGCTTTATATGTTCATTTCTTTATTGACAACCCCTTGATCACTACAACCGGAATCGTACACTCATTGTCCTCAAGTGTTCCTTGGGAGACGACCCGGGAGTCAAATACTCTCGGTATTGAATTGGTTTTGAATTGACTATCTTTTGAATTTTCAATTTGACTGATGACTAATTGTTGGGTATGGACTATACTTGCAACGTCAATCATATTCTAGTGCAAAAATCAAAACTTGTTCAATTCAGTCGTTCGTCAGTAGGTTCCTTCCTTTTTCTCTTCCTTGGTGAGGAGGCTTGAGATTTGGGTGCCATTTCTTTTGTTTAGAGTTTTCTCAAGAAAAAAAAACACCAAAATTAGAAATTTTGTTTGTCCCCAGGTAAAGAATGAAAAGAATAATGGAAAATAGGAGAAGAATACTTTGGTTATTTGTGTAAGAGGGGAGGGTGACAAGGAGAGATGAATGTGAATGATGGAAGAAGATAAGAATGAGTAAGAGTTGGGAGAGGAGGGCTTCATTAAGGATGAAGAGAATAAGAGGTGGGGTGTAGTGATGAGATAGGAATGGGGGAGGGGGATGTATTTATAATGAAAAGGGAGAGTGGTGTGTGTGGTGCAGATGAAATCTAAAGAATGGAGGGTGTGCATGGGAGTGAGGGCTTCAAAATGCATGTATGCAAGGGGATAAGAGCTTGGAAGTGATTGAGGCCAAGCATAGGTATTCATTGGTCAACAAAAGAGGTACATGGGTGAATGAGGGAGGTTTGCAAGAACCATGCATGCAAAAGGAGTGACCAATGCATGTGAATGAGGGAGACATTCAAGGACAAAGAAATTCAAAATATAGTGGCATAAGAGGGGTTATGCATGCAAAAAGAAGTGGCTTATGCATAGGTGTTGTCATAGGTGCATGTGAATACAACAAAAGTTCCTAGGGTGGTTCACGAGCTTCCTTGCCTACTAATAATTGGGTTGCCTTCCAACATGTGCTTCTTTGATGTTACTAACTTGATGGTTAGCTCTTGAGGTCAGGATTTGAATGGATTTCTAACTATCGATATCGCCACCAAGATAGTGCTTCAATCTCTGACCATTGACAGTGAATCTTCTTTAAGAATTCTCATCCATGACTTCAATATGGCCGTAACGGGACACCTTGGTGACAATAAAAGGTCTAAACCATCTTGATTTCAGTTTTTCGCACTACAAGAAAAATACCCATTCAGGTACACTTGAAAAGTGTAGCCAAAAGTGAAAAAAATGATGTCTTAGGCTACAGCTACGCTTTTTGGGCTACGGCTACGCTTTTTGGGGTGATTCCTATTCAGCCGTTGCCTATTCTCAAAGGCTACGCTTTCCTGCACCAAGGGCTACGCTTTTGGCGTTTGGGAATAGGCTACGCTTTTCAAGTGATGCTGTCCAGGACCAAAGGCTACGCTTTTCAGCACTAATGGTTACCAGAATTCAAAAGAATAGGCTACACTTTTCAAGGCTACTGCATCACTTTATAAACGTAACAAATAGCATACTTATAGCTACTTTATATAAGTGTAGTCTTAGGTCCCTCATTATTTTTTTTAATTTTAATATATATATATATATATATAATTAATATTTCAATAATTTTTTGTACAATATAATATTTAATAATATAATTACATATATAATTTTGTATTTTTAATTAAATGAATTAAATAAAATAAAATAAAAATAAAAATAAAATTATACTAAATTTATTTAAATAATAAAAATTATCTGTAAACAAAATATATTTATAAAGAACCAAAAGTATTAAAATGAAATTAATTTTGAATATTCATACATCTCACACCAAATTAAGCATAGTCATATCAAAATAAGTAAGAGACCACTTAAAATTTACTACTAATACTCTACGAAAAACTAAAATATTATATCTTACATAAGTATTTTCTAATAACTAAACCATATTCCACAATCCATGAATCTCTTCCTCTTGTTGCTACTGTTTGGCCTTCATGTCTCCAAGTTCATCTTTTAAAGTTGTCGCTTTTTCTTTGAGCTGTTGCTTTAAAATGTGGTGACCACAGAAGATAACTCAAATCTGCAATCAATTCCAGCAACCAAGTGAATTCTTTTTTAACTTATAAATAAAGCCTAAAGGCAGCAACTTTGACAGGCAACAACAAAAGAATCACCCCATCAATAAAAGAATAACCTATAACTCATCAAATCCCAAATGCCAATATCTCTTACAAGCATTGTTTATAGCATTCACAGCCATCCTAAAAGGCATAAAGATATAGCAGTGAAAGCTTACCAAACCTACTACTCTTTTTATTAACCTCCTAATATGTACGCTCAACTTTACATTAATATATATACACACATATATATCCATTGGAAATGTGAAATAAGTAATTAAGTACTATACTGTACCTGTGACTAATTAATAACAGGAAGTGAGATTTTCATAATAGTATTATTAAGGCACATTCCTAATTACGATTGTTCTTTAGAGCTTCTTGGCAATCCGATATTAGTGGCTAGTGTAGTGGGTTCTACTTCTACACACAAAAATTACAGCTGCTACACATTCCTTGTGCTCAGAAATCTCGTGATCATCTGCAAAAAAGTCAAGCATTGCCAACTAATTTGTCATACTTTGAGAAATTAATATTCTCTCTTATACACTAGCATAACATAATCTGAGGGAAAGAAGCAACAAGCATTAAATCAAGTGAGCTTTCTTCCAGAATTAATAGATTGAGCTTTAATTCTATCTTTTTTTTTTCATGGTAAGTGAAATTCCCTTTTTTTTTCTTGGTTATCCTTATGTAATACATATTTGAATGAATCAGAAACCATTCGTGGGACAGAAGCAATAAACAAGAAAAGGTGTCACATGTGGTGAATGAGCATCTCTTTGCCAAGTGCCATGTTGTGTGACTCATGATTAAGATTATATGATCGGTTTTGAGTTATCAAGTGAGAAAGTCGTCCTCTCCCTCACATGCTCATAAGCTAAGGTTTTGCTTTTTCAGCCTTTTCTTTTCCTCCTTTGGAAATTCCCGTCCACACTCCAAAACCCAATCCCAACTTAAAAAAGTTCCCTCAAAACACAAATAGAATAGAATAGTAAAATATTTACAAATAAGTACTTTTAAGAAACAAGTTAAACTTTCTGTTTATGAAATTTAGTTAAATTTATACATTTATTGTCAATTGTGCCAATAGGTGAATATACGGTGGGTACATTTAGTTAAATTTAGTTAAATTCATACATTTATTGTCAATTGTGCCAACAAGTGTTGTTTTAGACAAAAAAATTTCATAAGACAAAAATATATAAGTGGAAAATTAAAAGATAACAGTCAAATAGCAATCACAAAGAGCAGAACCATTTGTCCTAATTGGCTTTTGAAACTAACAGTTTAAAACTACATTATGCACATAACTCTGACTAAGCCAATTAGATTCCAGCCACAATACAATTCTACAAAATTTAATCAGAATGTAGCACATAACATTAACATACCTTAACTGCAAGTTCTCCAATAGCCCAGCATGCATTATTTGCTATTGAAATAGCCTGATAAACTAGGCTGCAAAACAAGGAAAGAAGCAGTTCATATGGAAATTCATTAGACACAAAAGAGCACAATCGGTTTTATCATTCTACCTGCCCCAGTTTCGGACATATGTCCCTCCTCCGAGTCCAAGTCCTTCCCATACTAACTACAACAACACAAACACCATCATGTCAGTAAACAAAATAACTATATATTCTTAATCAGCTGAGGAATTTTGTAGAAGAAAAATTCTACAGATCGATGCAAAGTGAAGAAAACACAAGTCCTCAACCTGATCCATTACTTGAGCAGCATCCTATCTTTTCCAATAGTCTTCGGTACTACCTATACCACAAAAGAAAACCAGTTTATATTAAGCTATTCAACAACAAAGTGTTTTCATAAGTCATAACCAAATCAAATAACTCCTAAGCGATTTCGTAAATTTTGTATTAGGTCTTCTCTCTTTAAAGCCAAGATAAATCCTAAAAAGTTAAAACCCCAACACCAACAAGCATGGTTAACAGAACCGAAACGGCACTGATAGGGTCACCTTTTTTACCTAAATAAATTATTATAGAAAAAATTAATGAAATTGCATAATAAAATCATACATCTGAAGAGCTAACATGGCGAGGGGTGATGGAGCCTCCAATCTGCACCAGTCCATCAGCGGTGAACAATGTAATTCTATCCTCATGAACCCATTGAATTTCTGAGAAATCATTGAAACAAATTAGCAATATAGTACTTAGCAAATAAATTACACCCGTTGGGTGCAGCCCTTCTCGGGACCCTGCGTGAACGCGGGATGCTTGTGAACCAGGCCGCTTTTTTTTTTTTTTACTTAGCAAATAAATCTCATCAGCATAAAAGAGCAGTATATCATTTTCCAAAATGCAGACTCTGATGAAGGCAATCTCAGTTATCGATCAATTAAAACTTAAAAAGTACCAAATGCCATGAATCCAAAAAGCACTGCACCCTTCAATAACCTAAAAATCCTCTGAAAGTTTATAAATTATACTTGAAGAATACCTAACTCAACTAAAGCAGCAAAATCACTAGGCCTTGAAGAAACAAAATAACCATAACTTAGAGCACATAAACATCGAAAAGAAGAAGCAAAAGCTCCACCATTTCATTTCAACAAAAACTAATTTTAATTTTCAAGATTTCAGCTCAAATATTCTAAAAAAGCACACACATTTGAATATTATATATACAAAAATATGTTTCACAACTTGCACAATCACAACTAGCGCTACAGAATCAAATTCCGCAATTGAAATGAACTTCAATTACAACAATCAGTGAAAGGAAAATCCAGCTACTTGAATGAAATTTCAGGAAAAAGAAGGAAAGATTACCAGAGTCAGATTGGAACCACGGGAAAGATCGAAAAGGATCATCACCGGATAGGTTGGAAGAGTCATCGGTGGCTTTGACCACGATATGATGGCGAGAAGAACGAGATGATGAGAAATTGAATGAGGATCTGAAAAGCGGAGAGAGAGGAGATGATAGCGTGGAACGAGAAATTGATGCAAGAGAAGAAGGGAATCTGAATCTTGAGGAGATGATAGCGGTGGAAGAAGCCCTAGCAATGGCGGTGGAGTTTCAGCGGCGACCAAGCACCCCTTTCTTCTCTCCTCCATCGCGTTTTCTCTCTCCCTCGAGCTCTCTTTCACTGGCGCTCGACAGCGGTGGAGCCATATGCGGCGTCGTCGTTTCTTTCCTTCCTTCCCCTCTCCTCTCTTCTTCTCTTCTTCTTCCTGTGCTCCCCTTTTCTGATTTCTTCTCTTTCGTGTGTGTGAGTTGAGGGAGGATGAGAGTGCGTGAGTGAGGCTGAATGGATACGAAAAGGGGAAAAAATTTACCTAATGTGAGAGCGCAGCGAACAGAAGCGACGATGAAGACTAGTGATGGCGTGGTGAGTGGTGAGTGACGAATATGAGTGACTGGTGGAGATGGTGAGTGGTGAGTGGTGAGTGTTGACTGGTGATGGCGATCCCTTTCTCTGATTTGGGGGTGATGAGTAGCGCGAAGAAGGGAAAAGCTAAGGGTAGTGATGATCGAGTGTTATGTTTTCAGTGGCTAAGGGTTATGTTTTCTGATTTGGCTAAGTGTTTGTACGCATGTATCATTTGGGAAAAATTCAAAAAATTTACTAAGTGTTATTGGACATTTCACTTAGATACATTAGGCAACACTTTTGAAGCGCACCCAAAACTTAATAAATAGGCTACTCTTAAAAAGCGCTCTCTTTGATATAAAAGTGTACCCATAGATATTAACATACGGCTACGCTTTATAAGTGATTTCTATAATATCTAAGGCTACACTTTTTAAATGATGCCAGAATTGTGTTTCCTTTTCTCTAAAAAACAGGCAACACTGAGAAAAGCGTAGCCTATTCTATGAATAGGCTACGCTTTTCAAATGTAGCTTAAAAAAAGTGTGGCTGAATGGGTATTTTTCTTGTAGTGTCGGGAAAGAGTTTAAGCCTCGAGTTGAATAAAAGCACCTTTTGTCCAGGCTTAGAGGTTCTTGTTGAGATCCTCTTGTCATGCCACATTTTGGTCTTGTCCTTGTATAGCTTAGCATTCTCATAAGACTCAACTCTAAACTCATCAAGTTGATAGAGTTGAAGCAACCTCTTCTCTTCCACAGCTTTAGAATCAAAATTTAGGAACTTGGTAGTCCAATATGCTCTTTGCTCTAATTTCATTGGCAAGTGACATGATTTTCTATAAACAAGTAGGTAAAGTGACATGCCAATGAGGGTTTTGAAGGCTTTTATATTTGCCCATAGAGCATCATCTAACTTCTTGGACCAATCTTTTCTTGAAGCGCCCACAGTCTTCTCTAAAATTCTCTTGAGTTCTTTGATTGAGACTATGATGAGCGGATATTTTATACGCTTTTTGGCATTATTTTCATATAGTTTTTAGTGTGTTTTGTTTAGTTTTTATTAAGTTTTCATAGGTTTTAGTGTTAAATTCACATTTTTGGATTCTACTATGAGTTTGTGTGTTTTTATGTAATTTCAGGTATTTTCTGGTTGAAATTGAGGAGCTGGAGCAAAAGTCTAATTCAGAGACAGAGAAAGCACTGCAGATGCTATCCAGATCTGACCTCCTTGCACTCGGAAGAGCTTTTCTGGAGCTACCGAAATTCAAATAGAGCGTTCTCAACAGCTATGGGAATCTAAATTCCAAAGCTTTCCAATAATGTATAATAGTCCATACTTTGCTTCAGATTTAAAGGCCCAAAACTGGCGTCCAACGCCAGCCTCCTGCCCCCTTCCAGGCGTCCAACACCCAAGGAGCATAGACCAGCATCCAAACGCCCAGAGAGGATCTCCTAGCCTGTGTTCAATGCCCTACAGGCTTCCTAGCATGTGGATCTCATCAAAGCTCAGCCCAAACACTCACCAAGTGGTCCCCATAAGTGGATTTTAGCACTAAATAGATTGTTTTACCCTTATTAGTCACCTATTTAATATTTAAGAGTTATTTTACATCATATTCAAAGACAATCAGCCCTATTTTCATTTTACACGTTGTATTTTCCTTTTAGTATGAGTTTCTAAACCTCTTAGGTTGAGGGGAGGAGCCCTGCTGAGTTTTATGGATTAATAAAAGTATTACTGTTTCTCTTTCATCTGTGTTTATTCTCTATTCTTAGATGTATATTCGTTCTTCATCAATATGAATGCGTTGAACTGGCATAAGTTTATCACATTCTACATGGGTTCAGAATGCGTCTTTCATCGGACAATGATGAACAACCAGCTTGATTATACATCTCTCATACGGCTAATCCATGACTTCATTGGGGGCTTCTCGAGACACCAGTTCAGCTGATTTACCGGGAGATTAGGATCTCTGTGGTAAATGCTAGAACCCAAAGGCACAGCATCCTCTGATCCGGTAGATCCGACCTTGTGTGTACCGTTTTGAGTAGGATCACTAAGGAGGATGGACTGCAAGAGCTTCACCCTCAATCAGAATAGATCCGCACTGACCCTGGGGTTCAGATCTGGAAGAGTATTGGCAGCTGCCCAAACTAGCGTCAATCACATACAGCTTGCCATAGAAGGAATCATTCACACTTGAAGAAGATAATAATACCAAAGTTAATCCAGAAGGACAAGGCAACTCTAAACCTTAGCCAATTCCTTATCCCTGTTTACATTCATCTAGGTTTTAAGATTATCATTATAATTCCATCTTCTAAATCAAAATCATCAACTCTTCTATCTGCTTGACTAAGACCTGCAAGATAACCATAGCTTGCTTCAAATCATAATCCTCATGGGATCAACCCTGACTCACTCAGGTATTACTTGGACGACCCAGTGCATTTGTTGGTTTAGTTGTACGAAGCGTGGGGATTCGTGCACCAGACTATCACTTGGCCATTTGTCTGGGGGTGATATGGAGTAGCCACTTGGCCAATGGCGTTTGATCTATAGCAGAGGATATTGATGACCACGGCCAATGGCATTGATCACACACATCCTGCCATAGAAGAAGTCATTCACAAGCAAAGAGACAGTAATACTAGAGTTAATTCAGAAAAATAAAGCAACTCCAATCCTTAACCATATTCCTATTACTGATTTTAATTTATACAATATTTCTATTATTAATTACCCTTGCATCAATCCAACAACCTTCTGATTTGCCTTACTAAGACCTACAAGATAACCATAGCTTGCTTCAAACTACAATCCTCGTGGGATCGATCCTGACTCGCTCAGGTATTACTTGGACGACCCAGTGCACTTGCTGGTACAGCTATACGGAGTGTGGGGATTCATGCACCAAGTTTTTGGCACCGTTGCCGGGGATTGTTCGAGTTTAGATAACTGACGGATTATCTTGTTCCCTAGATCAGGTATTGTCTTTGATTTTTGCAAGAGTATTTTATTTCATTTTTCTTTATTTTCGAAAAAAATTTTAAAACCTTTTTTCAAAGTTTTTATTTTCAAGAATCCTTAGCTTTCTTTATTAGTCTTTTTTTTTTTGTTTGAGTCTTTTTGTTTTGTTCTGGGTAATTTTCGAAAATTTTGAGTCTTTCTTTCAAAAAAAAAATTTCAAAAATAGTATCTTCATTTAAATCTTGTGTCAATCTTTAATTTGGTGTCTTCTTGTGTTTTTCTTTGAAATTTTTGAAAATTTTATATTTGGTTTTCAAATATTTTAAGTTTGGTGTCTATTGCATGTTCTTATGTTCTTTGAGTTTTGTTCTTTTTGTTCATCTTAATCTTCAAAGTGTTCTTATTTTTCTTTTTATTTTGATCTTAAAATTTTTACGTTTGGTGTCTCTTGGTGTTTGTCTTCAAAATTTTTGCATAAGTAGTGTCATTAGATCTAAAATTTTTAAGTTTGGTGTCATTTTGTTGTTTTTCTCCTTCTTCATTAAATTCAAAAATAAAAAAATATCGTTTCTATATTTATTTTAAAAATATTTTCGAAAATTAAATAAAAAAATTCAGATTTTAATTTCAAAATTATTATCTTATCTTATCTTATCTTAGTTTTAAATTTTAAAATCAAATCTTTTTAAAATAATTTTTTTTTCAAAAAAATCATATCTTTTTCAAAAATTTTATCTTATCTTATTTCAAATTCAAAATTTTAAATTCAATTTCAAATTCTAAAATTTAAATTCTAAAATTCAAAATTCAATTTTCAAAAATTCAAATTTTCAAATTTTAAATTTCAATTTTAAATTTCAAAATCAAATCTTTTTCAAAAATCAAATTTCAATTCTTATCTTCTTCAACCTCTTTTCAAATCTTTTCTTTTAATGCTTGATAATTTCTTATCTTATCTTTCTTTTAAAATTTAAATTTCAAATCTTTTTGAATTAGAAACTAACTTTTGATTTTGATTTCAAATCTTTTTAATTTAAAACTTATCTTTTCTTAACTTCCTTATCTTATCTCTCTTACCTAACTTATCTTATCTTTAATTTAATATATTTTCTATCTTATCTTCTTTTAAATTTTAAAATTAAATTTTTTTCAAATTTTTTTAATTTCTTATCTCATCTTTTCTAATTTCAAATTTTGAATTCAAATCTTTTCTAACCATCTATGTTATCTTGTTTTCAAATCTGTCTTAATTAGTTTCTT
The DNA here is from genome assembly GCF_059453495.1 of Arachis ipaensis. Taxonomy (NCBI): domain Eukaryota; kingdom Viridiplantae; phylum Streptophyta; class Magnoliopsida; order Fabales; family Fabaceae; genus Arachis; species Arachis ipaensis. The sequence goes on from NC_142443.1 coordinate 50,062,214, forward strand.
ATTTTCTCTCTCTTCTTTTTCAAACTTCCTAACTAACTCCTCTCTTTTCTTATTTTTGAATTCTCTTCTATTTCTCTTCCCACTTTTTCGAAATTCATACTTAAATTTTCAATTATTTTTAATTAATTAACCTTAATTTTTGAATTTAATAAATAAATAAGATAAAATCAAAAAATATTTTAATTCTTGATTAAGTTCTCTACTTCTATTTCTTCTTCTACTCCTTCTATCTTCATTTTTCTTTCTCTTCCTCTACCTTTCTTCATCATGAACCCAAATGGGAATGAGGAGTTCAGAAGAACTCTGGGGTCATATACAAACCCCACTGCTGATTTCTATGGAAGAAGTATTAGCATTCCTCACATTAGAGCAAGTAGGTTTGAACTAAACCCTCAACTCATTACTAGAGTGTAACAAAACTGCTAGTACTCTGGACTTCCACAGGAAGAACTTACAGAGTTCTTAGTAGATTTCTTAAAGATTGCTGACATAGTACACAGTCAGAGAGTATACCAAGATGTCTACAGAGTAGTGCTATTTTCTTTTGCTATAAAGGATCAAGCAAAGAGGTGGTTGGATAACCAACCTAAAGCAAGCTTGAAAACTTGGAAACAGTTAGTAGACAAGTTTTTAAATCAATACTTTTCTCCAAGAAAGATAACCCAGCTGAGGTTAGACATCCAAGGCTTCAGACAAGGAGATAATGAATCTCTTTATGATGCCTGGGAGAGGTATGAAAGGATGCTAAGAAAATGTCCCACTGAAATATTTTCAGAATGGGTAAAATTAGACATCTTCTACTATGGACTTTCAGACATAGCAAGAATGTCTCTGGACCACTCTGCTGGTGGTTCCATACATATGAGAAAGACCATTGAACAAGCTCGCGGGCTTATTGAGACAGTTGCCATTAATCAATATCTGTACTCATCTGTTGAGACTTCTATGAAAGGAGAGGTTAAGGTAAAATTTACTGAACCTAACCCTCCAGAATAGGATGGCCCATTGACTCAGCAACTGCATGCCCTTACCCAGCAACTACTGGAACTACAAGAGGCTTTGCGAGAAACTCAGGCTTCTAACAGGAATGTAGAAGCCCAGCTGAGTCAAACAAGGCAGCAGTTATCTAAATAGATAACAAAAGAATGCCAGGCTATACAGCTGAGGAGTGGAAAATCCTTAAACACTAAACCTCAGTACAATAAAAGATCAAAGGAAATAAAGCCAGCAGAGAAACACGAGACAGGTGTCAAGGACATCTCTGAGGACATTGAATGCCCAAAGAGGAATGTCACTGGCATTCAACACCAAGAAGGGATATCCATCCCTGGCGTTGAACGGCCAATTGAGGACACCCACAAGGGCGTTGAACGCCGGGAAGGGGGCAGCAACATGGGCGTTGTACGCCTAAGCAAGGGAGTCTAGTTACATACTGATAATAACCTTCCTAAGCAAGCTATTAACCCCCTTCCAAACATAGCATTCGGCCTCCATCAACCAAGATTGATGAGTATAAGGCTAAGATTCTATTTCCTCAGAAACTCTGTCAAAAGGAAAAAGATAAACAGTTTACCTGTTTTGCGGAGTATCTCAGAACATAAGAGATTAAGATCCCTTTTGAAGAGGCTCTTGAACAGATACCTTCTTATGCTAAGTTCGTGAAGGTCATTTTGAGTCATAAGAAGAATTGGAGAGAGGCAAAAATAGTCCTCCTCACTGAAAAGTGTAGTACAATCATTCAAAATAGCTTACCAGAGAAACTTAAAGATCCTGGAAGCTTTATGATACTATGCATTCTAGGTGATGCTTGTACAAGGACAGCTCTATGTGACCTTGGAGCAAGCATCAACCTAATAACTGCTTCACTAATAAAGAAGCTTTGCTTGACCGATGAAGTCAAACTAACCAGCATATGCCTTCAACTTGTTGATGGTTCTATTAAGATGCCACCAGGAGTAATTGAAGACATGATTGTCAGGATTGGACCCTTTGCTTTTCCCACTGACTTTGTGGTGTTGGACATGGAAGGGCACAAGAGTACATTCCTAATTCTAGGGAGACCCTTCCTAGTTACAGGACGAACCCTCATTGATGTTGAAAAAGAAGAAGTAACCCTGAGAGTCAATGAGAAAAAGTTCGTACTGAATGCTGTAAAAGCCATGCAGCATCCAGACACACCAGAGGAATGCATGAGCATTGACCTCATTGATTCCCTAGTGGAAGAAGTAAACATGGCTGAAAGCCTCAAGGAAGAGATGAACGACATCCTTACTGATGCCCAGCCTGAATTAGAGGAACCTTTGGAAACCCCTGAGGAAAATGAGAAACATTTAAACCTTGAGCTCAAGCCATTACCATCCTCCCTGAAATATGCATTTCTGGGAGATGGAGGTAATTACCCTATGATCATAAGCTCTGCCTTAAAACCACATGAAGAAGAAGCACTAATTAAAGTGCTCAAAATGCATAGGACTACCCTTGGGTGGACTATAAGTGACCTTAAGGGTGTTAGCCCGACCCGATGCATGCATAAAATCCTACTGGAGGATGACGCCAAACCAGTGGTGCAACCACAAAGGTGACTAAATCCGACCATGAAGGAAGTAGTACAGAAGGAAGTCACTAAACTTTTGGAGGCTGGGATTATTTATCCCATTTCTGATAGCCCCTAGGTGAGCCATGTCCAAGTTGTCCCCAAGAAGGGAGGCATGATAGTGGTTCATAACGAAAAGAATGAACTGATTCCTATAAGGACAGTTACAGGGTGGCGTATGTGCATTGATTATAGGAGACTCAATGATGCCACCAGGAAGGATCACTTCCCTTTACCATTTATTGACCAAATGCTAGAAAGACTAGCAGAGCATGCTTTTTATTGTTTCCTGGATGGATATTCCGGATACAATCAAATAGCAGTAGATCCACAGGATCAAAAGAAGACAGCATTCACATGCCCATCTGGCGTGTTTGCCTACAAGCAAATGCCGTTTTTCCTGTGCAATGTACCTGCCACCTTTCAGAGATGTATGCTATCCATCTTCTCTGATATGGTAGAGAAGTTCCTTGAAGTATTCATGGATTACTTTTCTATTTTTGGAGACTCATTTGACTCCTGCCTTGATCATCTGGCCCTAGTTCTGAAAAGATGCCAGGAGACAAACCTAGTTCTAAACTGGGAGAAATGCCACTTCATGGTAACAGAAGTTTCCTAGGACATGCAGGATTTTACAAAAGGTTCATAAAAATTTTTTCGAAAATTGTAAAACCCCTGTGTAATCTCTTGGCCATTGATGTTCCATTCATCTTTGACCAAGAATGTCTGCATGCCTTTAAAACCCTGAAAGCCAATCTTGTCACTGCTCCTATCATCTCTGCACCCAAATGGGACTTGCCATTCGAACTGATGTGTGATGCCAATGATTATTACATTGGTACAGTTCTAGGGCAGAGACATGACAAACTTCTGCACGTCATTTATTATGCCATTCGTGTTCTAAATGACACGTAAAAGAATTACACTACTACAGAAAAGGAATTACTTGCAGTGGTTTATGCCATTGACAAGTTCAGATCCTACTTAGTAGGATCCAAGGTCATTATCTATACTTACCATGCTGCTCTAAGGTATCTACTCACTAAGCAGGACTCTAAGCCCAGGCTCATAAGATGGGTATTACTCCTATAAGAGTTTGATATAGAAATTAGAGATAGAAATGGCATAGAAAATCAAGTGGCTGACCACTTGTCTAGGATTGAACCAGTAGCAGGGACTTCTCCTCCCTCCACTGATATATCCGAATTATTTCTAGATGAGCAACTCTATGCCATCTGGATAATACCTTGGTTTGTAGACATTGCAAATGACAAGGCTATAAGGTTCATTCCTAAGGAGTTTAACAGGCAGCAAGCCCGGAAACTCATGCATGATGCAAAGTATTATCTGTGGGATAAGCCATATCTCTTTAAGAGATGCTCGGATGGAATAATCCGATGCTGTGTGTCTGAAGAAGAGGCACAGAGAATCTTATGGCATTACCATGGCTCAGACTATGGAGGACATTTTGGAGGTGAGCGAACAGCCACCAAAGTTCTCTAAAGTGGCTTCTGCTAGCCTACTCTCTTTAAGGACTCTAGGGAGTTTGTTTGTAACTATGATAGTTGCCAAAGGGCTAGCAACCTCCCTCAAACACCTACATCCTTGTAGCAGTAGATTATGTGTCTAAATGGGTTGAAGCAATAGCAACACCCAATAATGACACAAGAGTAGTGATGAAGTTCCTCCAAAAGAATATCTTCAACAGATTTAGTGTCCCTAGGACACTGATTAGTGATGGAGGTACTCATTTCTACAACAAACAGCTGGATTCTGCCTTAAGCTGTTATAGAGTTTGCCATAAAGTAGCAACACCGTATCATCCCTAAACAAATGGGTAAGCTGAAGTCTCAAATAGAGAGATAAAGTGAATCCTAGAGAGGAAAGTAAGCGCCTCTAGAAAGGATTGGGCTAGAAAGCTTGATGATGCTCTGTGGGCATACAAAACAGCTTTCAAAACCCCTATAGGAACATCACCATATCAACTGGTGTATGGAAAGTCCTATCATTTGCCTGTGAAACTAGAACACAAGGCCTATTGGGCTATTAGATTCCTCAACCTTGATGCTAAAGTAGCAGGAGAGAAATGGCTGCTCCAACTAAATAAGTTGGATGAATTCCGCTTAGCTGCATTTGAAAATGCAAAGATCTATAAGGAAAAAGAAAAAAGGTGGCATGACAAGAAAATATCTTCCAGATTCTTTGAACTAGGACAGAAAGTCCTGCTCTTCAACTCAAGACTCAAATTATTCCTTGGGAAACTCAAATCCTGCTGGAAGGGACCGTATGTGATTACTAGTGTATCACCTTACGTGCACATAGAACTTCAAGGTAAATATCCTGAAAACAGGTTCACTGTCAATGGATGGAGAGTTAAGTATTACCTTGAAGGAGATATAAAGTCAGGAGACTCAACACTGGTACTAAGTTAAGTGTAGTGAAGTCCAGCTAAAGACATTAAAAAAGTACTTGTTGGAAGGCAACCCAACCTTAATTAACTATTTTTATTTTCCTTAATTTTATTTTTCTTTAAGTTATTTCTTTAAGGTCATGATCATGTGCAACAGTCAGAACATAGACAGAAATGTTAAGCAGTGAAAACAGGACACTCTGGATGGAGTGTTACTGGCGTTGAACGCCAGCCAAAGAGCACTGGCTGGGGTTTAACACCCCCAAATGGGCAGCATAGCTGGCATTGAACGCCAGCCAGGGAGCAGACCCTGGGCGTTCAAACGCTAGTATAGAAGGCAGGGAATCTGAATTCCCTAGCCTCTCAGAGCCAGTAGGTCCCACAGAAGCTTCACCTACCCCACCTTCTTCTACACTATTCTTCCCCATTGATCATATTTGCTCGAGGACGAGCAAAACTCTTAAGTTTGGTATTGCAAAAGCTTGGCTTTCTGACTTCTACCACCCCTGCAAAGAGCTATGAGGGAAGAATAACAAAGGCAAAGGAGTGACATTGAAGAGATCAAGCACTACATTGGATCCTCAATGAGGAGTACTAGCCGCCACCGTTAAAGGTGGATTCGTTCTCTTAATCTCCTTTTCTTATGTTATTTTTCTATTTTCTGATATGCTGTATTGTTCTCTTGTTCTTATTGCATGATCATTTCCATCTATGTCTTAAGGCTATAAAATGTTTCATATATCTCCCACCTTGCTTAAAAGAAAATTTTATTTTAAAAGAATTGAGAGATACATGAATTTTGAGTTTTGTAATAAGAATAGTTTAATTATCTTGATGTGGTGACATTGCTTTTGTTTTCAGAATGTATGAATGAATAGTGCATATTTGAAATTGAAATTAAGAATGTTTTCTCTTGAAAGAATGATGATAAAAGTGAAGTATTATTAATCTAAAAAATCCAAAAATTGATTCTTGAAGCAAGAAAAAGCAGCAAAAAAAGTGAAAAAAAGCATGTTGTAATAGAAGAAAAAGAAAAGCATGTGAAAAGAAAAAAAAAGAGAGAGAAACAAAGCAGAAAAAGCCAATAACCCTTTAAACCAAAAAACAAGGGTAAAAGGATCCAAGGCTTTGAGCATCAATGGTTAGGAGGTCCTAAAGGAAATAAAATCTTGATCTAAGCGGCTCAACCAAGCTGTCCCTAACGATGTGCTTGTGGTGTGAAGGTGTCAAGTAAAATGCCAAAACTATTGAGTCAATAATATTATCTAAATTCTAAGTTCTTAAAGAGACCAACACTTTGAGTTTCAATGAATAGTGAGTTACCAAAACTATTCAGAAGCAAAAAGCTACTAAGTCCCGCTCATCTAATTGAAACTGAGCTTCATTGGAAACTCTGAGATTTATTGTGTCTTAATCTTCTTTTTATCCTATTCTATTTTTAGTTGCTTGGGGACAAGCAACAGTTTAATTTTGGTGTTGTGATGAGCGGATATTTTATATACTTTTTGGCATTGTTTTCATATAGTTTTTAGCGTTAAATTCACATTTTTCGATTCTACTATGAGTTTGTGTGTTTTTATGCAATTTCAGGTATTTTCTGGCTAAAATTGAGGAGTTGGAGCAAAAGTCTGATTCAGAGACAGAGAAAGCACTGCAAATGTTGTTCGGATCTGACTTCCTTGCACTCAGAAGAGATTTTTAGGACCTACAGAAGTCCAAATGGTGCATTCTTAATGGCTCTAGAAAGCTGACTTCTAGACCTTTCCATCAATGTATAATAATCCATACTTTGCTTCAAATTAGAAAGCCCAAAAGTGGCATCCAATTCTAGCCTCCTGCCCTCTTCTAGGCGTCCAGCGCCCAAGAAGCACAGACCAGCATTTTTAACGCCCAGAGATGACCCCCTAGCCAGCGTTGAATGCCCTAGAGGCCTCCTAGCATGTGGATCTCATCAAAGCTCAGCCCAAACACTCACCAAGTGGGGCCCAGAAGTAGATTTTAGTACTAAATAGACTGTTTTACTCTTACTAGTCATCTGTTTAATATTTAAGAGTTATTTTACATCATATTTGAAGATAATCAGCCCTATTTTCGTTTTACACTTTGTATTTTCCTTTCGGTATGAGTTTCTAAACCTCCTAGGTTGAGAGGAGGAGCACTGCTGAGTTTGATGGATTAATAAAAGTATTACTATTTCTCTTTCATCTGTGTTTGATTCTCTATTCTAAGATGTATATTCGTTCTTCATCAATATGAATGCGTTGAACTGGCATAAGGTTATCACATTCTACATGGGTTCAGAGTGCATCTTTCATCAGACAATGATGAACCACCAGCTTGATTTTACATCTCTCAGACGGCTGATCAACGACTTCGTTGGGGACTTCTCGAGATACTAGTTCAACTGATTTACGGGAAGATTAGGATCTCTGTGGTAGAGGATAGAACCCAAAGGCGCAGCATCTTCTGATCCGGAAGATCTGACCTTGTCTGTGGCATTTTCAGTAGAATCACTAAGGAGGATGGGCTGCAGGAGCTTCACCCTCAATCAGAATAGATCCGCACTAACCCTGGGGTTCAGATCTGGAGGAGTATTGACAGCCGCTCAAACCAGTGTCAATCACATACAGCCTGCCATAGAAGGAATCTTTCACACTTGAAGAAGACAGTAATACTAGAGTTGATCCAGAAGGACAAGGCAACTCAAAACCTTAGCCAATTCTTTATCCCTGTTTACATTTATCTAGGTTTTAAGATTATCATTATAATTCCATCTTCTAAATCAAAACCATCAACTCTTCTATCTGCCTGACTAAGACCTACAAGATGACTATAGCTTGCTTTAAACCACAATCCTCATGGGATCGACCCTGACTCACTCAGGTATTACTTGGACAACTCAGTGCACTTGCTGGTTCAGTTGTACGAAGTGTTCGGATTCGTGCACTAAACTACCACTTGGCTACTTGTCTGGGGGTGACATGGAGTAGCCACCTTGTGCTTGATCCCATACTTGTGGGGAAGAGCTTCTAATTGTTTGTTTTAGAAGTTTCTTCCTCCATCACTATTGATCAAGGTTCTCAGAATCCAACCCTATTGAATATATTCTTCTTGAGGAATTTAAGCACCATCTTAGCATTATTGGTGGGTAATGACACTGCCTCTACCTAGTTAGAAACTTAATCCACAGCCACTAAGATGTAATTGTTTGATATAAAAGTGAAAAAGCTCCCATGAAGTCTATCCCCTAGACTTCAAACAATTCCACCTCTAGAATGAGATTTTGTGGCATCTCATGTTTCGTGGGTAAGTTGCTTGTTTTCTGACATTGTTGACACATCTTCACAAATTTCCTAGCATCCTTGAAGATAGTTGGCTAATATAGACCACATTGGAGGACTTTCGCTACTGTTCTATCTCCACCAAAATGGCAACCATACTCAGAGTCATGGCAATGCCACAAGACTTCTTTAGTGCCTTCATTTGGGATGCATCTTTGGATTATGCCATCCAAGCAACTCTTGAACAAATATGGATCATCCCATTTTTTGTGCTTTCAAAAAATATTAAAACATCAAATAAATACGATTTCATATGTTTAAAGAGGTTCAATTAGCAATCAAGTAACAAAATACAACTCATTCGTGTTTAATTTATTAAACCTTATCTCTCGGTATTAGCTCACAAAAATCGATTTCTTCTCGATGACTTCTAGCTCGGTTGCTCCCTAATATTTGATCAAAAACAACTTTTGAACATATAATTCATGATGATCGAGCGTTCATCATAAATTCAGAAAGAGATTCCTCACCTAAGAAATCGGATATGGTTGTGAAGAGGAAGAGATGAATACGTTAATCGGTTTACAACCTTCGTTGGAGTTTTAAAACTAAACGACCAAGCCTCAGAAAACTTACCGACTATGGAGGTTCAATTTTTCTCTCTCGTTCTTTTTCTTAACATCACGTACGAAAAAAAATGAAGAGATAGTTCTTGAGATTATGTACGGAGAAGAAAAAGAAAACAGAAGGTGATTGAAAATTAAATAAAGAACCGTGAATGTTATAAGGGTGAATCATCAAATTAAATTAATAAAATATTAATATACTAAAATATTAGTATCCAAGAATATTATTATTAAATAAAATATTATTATTACTTTTTTTGCATATTCAAAATTAGCTCATCAAACACTACTAGAAAATTAGTTATTATAGACGGATATTTTCGACGGATTTTATCCCATGGAAATACAGACGGAATTTCAGAGGAATTTTTTGTTGGAAAACAAAAAAAATAAATTAGCATAAATTACAGACGGAAAAGAAAATCCGTCGATAATTCTGTCGGTAAAATTATTTTTTTCGTGAAAAATGATTACAGACAGAAAATCCATTTGTAATTAAATAGACAAAAAACTACATTTTATTAAATTATTACAGACGGATTTTCCATCTGTAATTTAAAATTTTTCGTCAGAAATAATAAGTTAAACCTATCATTACCCGAGCTCCATTCACAGCACACAAATCAAACCTAGCATTCCTCACCCTTCTTCTCCGTCAACGACTCAACGGGCTACTTCTTCTTCTTTCTTCACCCACAACGCCACCACCAGCCACCCTAACCGCCGCAGCTACCTTCTTGTCTCTTTTAATAGTGCTTCAATTTTCTAGCTAGCTCCTTATTATTTATTTTTTAGTTTTGAAATTCGTAAATATTTTGATTATCGGTTTGGGCACTTTGTGTTTGTGTTGCTGATCTTATCGGCTTCTTCCACATCCTCAATCCAATCGTTGTATCATTCCCTTCCAGATCTAATTACTAATTTTCGTTTCTAATTCAGTCTTGCTAACCCTAAAATTCATAACATGCTTTGGGATCTTATCCACGGAATCTTCCCCTCTAATTTGTTGAATGGATATCAAATTAGGGGCGAAGATCGAAATCACTTGATTTTATTTTTCATTGAGGAACTATTAGCTACTCAAGTGGCAAAAAGATTAAAGTATGCATGAGTAATGATTCGTGTGGGTATCTGCTTGATCATAATTGTTTTGTTTTGGTGTGCCTTTCAATCTCTCAAGCAAATGCAGCTTCCGGAATGGCGGTCCATGATGATTGCAAGTTGCGGTTTTTGGAGCTCAAGACAAAAAGGACTCACAGGTTCATAGTTTTCAAGATTGAGGAGAATCAAAAGCAAGTCATTGTGGAGAAGCTTGGTGAGCCAGCTCAAGGCTACGAAGATTTCGCTGCTTGCCTCCCTCCTAATGAGTGCCGCTATGCTATATATGATTTTGAGTTCTTGACCGAAGGCAATATCCCCAAGAGTAGGATTTTCTTCATTGCATGGTAATCAGATGTTTGCTTGTTTGTTTGTTCATATGCCTGCTGGTTGCTTTTGCTGTTGATTGATATTAATTTGATTTTCGTGTGCCTTTGTGCCTTTGTGATATTAATTTGATATTCTCGTTATAAATTAATCTCTAAACAGTTGCAGTTGGAAATGTACTTGTTGGAGAGCAAGGCAGGTGCCATAGTTTGTGTGCTTTTGGCCCTTTTCTTCTTGGGGACATGGCCTGCTATCTTGACTTTGTTAGAGAGGCGAGGGCGTCTTCCTCAGCATACTTATCTTTATTACTCGCTCACCAATTTCCTTGCTGCTCTTTTCATTGCATTCACAGTTGGTGAGATAGGCAAGAGCACACCAAGTGAGCCAAATTTTTTAGCTCAACTTGCTCAGGTGAGTCTCTTAAAAAATGGCTTTGTAAAATATACGTCCTTGAATGTTCCAAATTTTCCAAAAGCTCTATGTTTTGGATCCCTGATAGTTACACACTAACAAAGTTTATATGCCTACAATTGGTTCAATAATTTACTTATGTGCAGGATAATTGGCCCTCTGTTCTGTTTGCAATGGGGGGTGGTGTGGTCCTAAGCCTTGGGAATCTGGCCTCGCAATATGCTTTTGCTTTTGTTGGGTTGTCAATTACTGAAGTCATCACTGCAAGCATAACTGTTGTTATAGGCATAAATTAACTGATCACACAAAAATTATAACAAATTCAGAATAATGTAGTTGAACATACTGTGTCAGGATGAGTGTGCTTGTGCTACGATCTTATGTTACTTGCAATAATTGTTACTTTGTTAGCTTGCTTTCTCACTGAAATTTTGCTGCACTATCTTGTTCCAACTCTAATAGGCACAAGCTTGAATTACTTTTTGGATGGAAAAATTAATAGAGCTGGGATTCTTTTTCCTGGAGTTGGTTGCTTTCTGATTGCAGTTTGTCTAGGTTCTGCTGTTCATTCTTCGAATACTGCTGATAATAAAGTCAAGCTCAGCAATTTATCAAGTGATTATAACGCTAGATTAGTGTATGTGTTGTTAGTTACAATTAATTTGATACGTGAACGTGACTATTGATTATAGACGTTAGATAGTTGCTCCTTTAATGACTGATTATAATTGCTTCTTGATTTTGACCTTGTACTTCATTTCATCCTTGTGCACCATTGCCTTAAGGAAATTATTATCAAAGCCTCTATTTTAGCTTCATTTTTGGAAACAAAATTACCAAATGCTTATGCTTTGGGAACTTAGTAGTGATTATGTACAATAATCTAAATTTGTGAAAGCAATTGTTAGAGTGTACTAAAAACCTAGTCAACCAAATCAATTAATGTTACAAGCAGAAGCAGTAACTCGGCAAATGAGGAGACTCTTTTTCTGCATTATTTTTCTTTTATGAATTGCATTTCTTAAAGACCATTTTAAGTACAGTCTGCAGTTCACTGTTCTTAAGGATCATTTATTTCCATCTATTTTTGTTAATTTTAACATTCTACTTTTGGAAGTCGAAGCAATCCAGTTGGTTTGAATTTTGGTTTCTAAATGACTACTATTTGACAAATGCCATGTTCATTGTTTGTACTTTTCAACATATTTTCTTTGCTAGTATTAGCATCCATAAGTTCTAGTTCTATTGTTTCAGTTCAGGGTTTCTTTTTCCATGTAATGATTAGCATAATGCGAATCTAATGAGCAAATTTTCTTCTTTTCCCAGGGACTCTTTCATAGAAGGAGGTAAGAAGCTCAGATAAGGTGTAATTTGCTATCTTCAACTTATGTTTTAGGCATTCAAAGTTAAGTTTTAAGGTGAAACATTTCCAGCAATTATTTTCTGCATGAAATGCGTTGTTATACAAATGCTATAGCTACCTTAGTTGTCCTTTATTTTGATTTCTTTTAAGATAAAATTGTATCACTATAATATGATTCACATGGTGGCTGACCATTTTCGTGCACAAACTCATTTAGGTCTTGACGTGATTTGCACTGATAGGACATTGGTCTTTTATGAGAAGCAAGAGAACTTGTCAAAATTATGAGATATTCTTGCAGTTTATGCTTGGCTAGATAAAGATGTTGGCTATGGTCAAGGTGAGTTTTTATACAAGTGGGCCACTTGAATCTCACTTATTTGATTCTTTTTTTTATTATTATTATTTTATAGATAGCAATATTATATTTTGATATTCCTATTGATTTAAGTTTGAAGATCACAGAAGATCCTATTCCTATTTCAGTATTAGTGATAATTTCATGTAACTGCTTTTTATTGTTCTTTTTATTGTCAAAAGGTGACTATTCCACAAGTATGCTTGAATTTGAACAAAAAAATAATTTATTATGTTAACAATACTGATTTTTTTTAATGAAGCAGACGAATGAATTTTTAGTTAAGAAGCAAAGGAATGAATTTGCCTGGCTATCCTGAAACAAAAGGAATCCTTACTAACTTACAAGCATGTCAAATTTAAAGACAACACTTTTCTTTTTCTATGCTCCCTCATTAATCAATACATACAGGAGAATACTATGTATGCCATATGTTCTTTTCTTCTTCCTTATGCTTTCTCTCTTTCTCCTTCCTTTTTTATTTTATGGATTATTATATATATTATATTAGTATTTCATATTGTTCTAGCTAGACAAGCAAATTGGTTGCTTATCATTTGCGAATCTGATATTCTGGTGAATTTAAAAATGGTAATTATTTCATTAAGTAATAAGTATCATTCATTTAAAAATAGGTGTATTTCCTGTAAAAGCTTCTAAATTTGAAAGGAGATGATGGTTTCAGAATGAATGAAGTGCTTGTGTCATTGTTGCCAAAGATGTTCATGGAAATTGCTGGAAGTTTAGGCATATCTATAGAGGTGCTAATACTATATATATATATATATATATATATATATATATATATATATATATATAGCTTTTCATGGTTCAAGCGAATTTGAATTTTGTTCTAACTGTCTTGTTTCTTAACAGGGACTCCTCGCAGGCACCTATTGACCACTGGATGAAGCAATTTTGTGATCCAGAAGAAGCTTGTAGCTGGTGATTCCATTGTGTTCTTGAGAGCTAAGGATGGTGATCTGTGTGTTGGGATAAGGAGGGCCAAGAAGGTGGCAGTTGGAGGTGGCGAGGTGTCGGTGTCATCGGTGGTTGAAGCTGTGAGTTGTGGTGTTAATGGAAGGCCATTTGAGGTTGTGTACTATCCAAGGGGAAGCTCACCTGAGTTTTGTGTTAAGGCCTCAGTTGTGAGAGATGCAATGAAAGTGAGGTGGTGTTTTGGGATGAGGTTCAAGATGCCCTTTGAGACTGAGGATTCTTTTAGAATCAGTTAGTTCATGGGAACCATTTCTTCTGTTCAGCTTCTTGATCCCATTCATTGGCCTAATTCTCCATGGCATCTTCTGCAGGTACATCTTTTAATTGCTATTGTCAAATTTCTAATGAACATAGATTTGTTTCTTGGGTTAATTTTGTCATGAGATATTTATTTACCTTATTTAATCAAAAGTAACTACAGTGGTAACAACTCCTTTTTGGTTCTTTTTTCTAATAATTGCCTTATTTGTTGTCTGAGTGTAGATCGGATATAGTAAGGTAGACATCCTCTGCTCAGAAAGTGGGAAGCAGCGAATAATTTACATGTTCCTAATGAGGTAATAATGCTAACCTTTATAATTTACATGTTCCTAGTTATATTTCTACCCATATGAAATATTTTGTTACCTAATTGGTCTTAATTAATTCTCTACTGAATTGGAAGCAGAGATAGACTGCCTCAATCGGATATACATTCGGCGGCGGCATGTTTGGGATGAATGAAGTGAAGGGTGGCAGTCCGTACAGTGCCCGAACTTATGCTGGTGGTGATGGATCAAGACAACCAACTAAACTTGAGTTGGAGCAAGCATTCCACCAAAGCAAGTATATTGCCACCATCACTAAGAAGCTCAAGAAAGAATGAAGCTATCCATAAATTAGGATATTGAATTCTGATGAGTCCACTAGTTACTTATCATCTAATGTATTCAGATTGTATTATTGCATGGAAATAATTGCTTCTTATTATAAAGAAAGTGTTTTGTACTCATTGGTGTGTTTTTCTATTTGTACCATCAATAAAAATTTGTATTTATTACATTTATATTTATTTTGTATGAAAACAAGTTTATTTTGCAATGGAAAAACCTAAAAAAAATTATATTTTACTTTACTGACGGATTTACAGACAGATTTTCTATCTGTAATCAGAGTGTGAGATGATTTTTCAAGGTTCAAATTACAGACGAAAAATTTGTCGAAAAATCTGTCTGTAATTGCAGACGAAAAATCCGTCGAAAAATTCGTCTGTAATTACGGACGGAAAATCCATCGGAAAGTTCGTTGGCCCAGGGAAATGGATGGAGAATTTACAGAGGAAAAATCCGTCGATAACTAGGAAAAATCCGTCGGTAACCAAAAATCCGTCTGTAATAAAGATTAAATCTGTCTGTATTAATCCATTTTCTAGTTGTGAAACTAAATCTAACCATGTCACTCGAATTTTGTGAATCCTAAGGTATAGAGCTGAAAAATTCCGTTGTTAAAAATTTGAAATGTTACAGGACGTGCCTACTGTGGCACGATGGAGGAGTGCGATGCAAGGGCAGAGGCGCAGCGCAATGGGTGACGGCGGCGCGATAGGAAGCGGGAGGCATGTGAAGGAGTACGACACGATGGCGGGGGCGCGGCGCGATGGGCGACGGCTGCACAATAGGAGGCGGGAGGCAAACGTCAATAGTAGCAGATGTCAACAACGCGATGGAAGGAAGGAGAAGTGGAAGAGAGAAGATGAGAGCACGTATAGTGAGTGATTTATGGTTTGGGTATGTTTGACGACAATATATAAAAAGTACAAAATTTAATTTTTAAAATTTTAAAATTAGATTTAGAGAAAAGTTGCCCCTAAATTTTTTCTATATTTATTTATGAGAAATATTAGAATGCCATCAGAATTTATTATTTTTTGTTATTACTTAGCCATCAATTTATCAATTTTTTTATTCTAATTCCTTTAATTGTCTAATAATCAACCAACATGTTTTATTCTATATTTTTAAATATTAATAATAAACTGATGACAAAAATAATAAATTCTAATAAATTCATCTTTATTTATAATGTATAGTGTTCAGTGGGAGATCTGCTCACATGATGCAATTGCAAGTATTTGGTATTCCAGAGACATTATTTAAGGAAAGTTTATTAAAAGGAATTAATAGTAAAATCATCCCGCAATTAATATACTATAGTAGACTATCATTGGTGAAATATTTTATAAATCATGCATGTAACCTTTATTTCCAAGTATGCATATCAATACATAAATATCTTTTTTCACAACATCCTCAAATTTAATAGGTCAACTACTAATTCGTTATGGGTTAGAATTTTATTTAAAAATTAGGACTAATTTAAATATGTATAAAATAAAATTTAAATTCTTGACATTTATTTAAATAAATAAATAGATTGACCACTAAATTAATTTAAATTGATAAATTATTAAAATTTTTTCTATCATTATTATTATATGATTATTTTTTTATTAAAATTATAATAATCACAGTGTGTAACGATATACAAATAATATGGAGAGCTGGTATATTTTCTTTAATAGAAATATTTGAGAACTAAAAATAGTCATAATTTATGTTTTTTAACTTTTATTTGCATTAATTGTTATTGGAATAAATATGCATAATATTAAATATAATAATTATATAATTATAAATATTATATATATAAAATTAAAGATATTAAATTAAATAACATCATTTTAAATTATTACTTTCTTAACCTTACTCTTTTATAATCATTATGATTCTTTTTTATAATGGTGATATTTTATATATGGAGTGCATTTAAGAGACAATTAAAGTACACGTTCTATATTTAAGAATGATTCAATCATAAAAAATTAAAAAAAATATAATGTAATTAATTATAGATTTTATTTATAAAAAAGATGAAATATGAGATGAATTTGAGATATACTCAATCTATCATTGTTGGTTTAAAGATTTAAATAGCTAGGTAAAGCAGCACACAAAATTGGATGATTTGATGTATTCTAGTGCCTGTGTTTTAAATTAGTTCTCTCATACAAATCCATTTAAAAATGAAATAATTGCCAAGTATATATTTTTAGAAAAATTAGAATGTAGTCATCAATTAAACCTTTTATTTATAGAAATAATCAATTAAAATATATAATTGAGATATACATAATAAAACTCAAGAACATGGTACATTATATATTCGGTGCGATCGAGTCTTCAAATTAATGCGCTATTTTAAGGGATGAGTCAGTCATGACATATAAATAAACAAAAATAGAAATGTAATCAATTAAAGTTTTTATGTATTTGAATAAACTAAAATTAGGATATATTATCTATACATAACGATAATCAATTATGGTATGTAACACATTTTGTTATAAATTTTGAACGAAATGTTCTTTTTATTGATTTCATATATTTTTTAATTCCCAAATATATAGTCTACAGAGATAAGAACAAGATTTCTTTTTTTTTTTTTATCGAAAATAAGAAGATTATAAAAAACTAGAGGCTTGCTATACATACAAGTCTTTTTGACTTACAAGTTTTACAAGTTGCTATACATTAGGGTCTTTTAATGCGTTATTCAATTTCCAAAGCACTACACTCACCGTGGATTATGAATGACTCCTCTTCCTCTTCCTCTTCCTCTTCCTCTTCCTCTTCCTCTTCTTCTTCTTCACTCACCGTGGATTATGAACGACTCTTCTTCCTCTTCCTCTTCCTCTTTCTCTTCCTCTTCTTCATCTTCCTCTTCCTCCATGTATTTCTTCGTTATTCTCTTTGCCTTTTCATTAATTGTTTTTGTTTTACTTGCGTTTATTACTGGTATTCTTGCTTCCTTTTTTTTCGATTTTCATGGTTTCTGAAATCAAGCTTTGAAATCGTTTTAAAGATAATGGAACTTCAGAAATACACCCAAACGATTACAGAAATACACCCAAACGATTATAGAAATACACCCAAACGATATTTCTTCGTTATTCTCTTTGCCTTTTCATTAGTTGTTTTACTTGCGTTTATTACTGATATTCTTGCTTCTTTTTTTTCGATTTTCATGGTTTCTGAAATCAAGCTTTGAAATCGTTTTGAAAATAATGGAACTTCAGAAATACACCCAAATGATTACAGAAATACACCCAAACGATTACAGAAATACACCCAAACGATATTTCTTTGTTATTCTCTTTGCCTTTTCATTAGTTGTTTTACTTGTGTTTATTACTGGTATTCTTACTTCTTTTTTTTTCGATTTTCATGGTTTCTAAAATCAAGTTTTGAAATCGTTTTGAAAATAATAGAACTTCAGAAATACACCCAAACGATTACAGAAATACACCCAAACGATTACAGAAATACACCCAAAGGACACCTTATGCATAATTCAGAACTCTTTCTCTTTCTCCTCCTCATCTTCTGCTGTTTCTTCTTCTTCAAAAACGATTTCAGAGCTTGATATCAAAAAATAATGAAAATCAAGAATAACAAAAAAAAAAAAAAACAAAGAGAAAAGCACGTAAATGAAGAAGGAGAAAGAGAAGGCAAAAAACGAAAGAAAAGAAGAAGAAGAAGAAGAGGAGGAAGAGGAAGAAGAATGTGCAGCAAGAAGAAGAAGAAGACGGTGCAGTGAAATTGTGCAGTAACGATTGAAGAAGGAGAAAGAGAAAGCAAGAAACGAAAGAAAAGAAAAAGAAGAGGAAGAGGAAGAAGAACGTACAGTAACGTTCAAGCGCGTTAATATAATAACTTGTAAAGACTTGTATAAAAAAATGCTTGTATGTGAAGAATTTCTCAAAAAACTATATCATTTGAGTTATAACTCATTCATAAACAATCATATTTCATTACTTTGCTTTAATTCATCATTTAATATTTTGTTGGAATATGGGTTTGCTTTAATTCATCATTTAATATTTTGTTGGAATATGGGAATATTCAATGTGATATAAACAGGAATATATATTAATAATATATATTAAATTGATTAAAAACAAAATTTAAAAATAATTAGAAAGATATAATTCTAATATATATTGTTTGTACGATACGTAGATATCTACACAAATTTTTTTATAGTAAATTTAGAAAAAAATTAATTTTTCGTTTATAATAGTAAATAAATATGCACATATTAAAGAGCTAAATCATGACATAATTAAAGTGAAATTCCATTTATAGTAGTAAATATATATAAACAGAAAATTACTTTTAAATTAATTCAAATTACAATTTTGTAAAAAAAATTTTATTGTCGTTGAATGCCTATAAATAATTCAATATTGAGTCTTTTCTATAGGATATGAATTAAATTTCTGAACTTACTGATATGAAAACACATTTTTATTTCCTCGTCTTCTTACTTGTTCTTTTCATGGATTTTGGTATGTACTGAATTTATCAAAACAATTCAATATAAAATTTAGCTAACATCCCATGAGATTCTACTGTGTAGATGTTGTCTTAAGATAGGAGAAAAAAAAAACAAATTTTAAAAATTATTTTTGCTTTCATCTTTTGCTACCACTATTCTTGAGTCTTGACCATTAAATTTTTTGGCTCTATGCATTATTATGTCTCCTATTGAATGGATAAAAAAAAATTTAAATTTTTTTTTCTCAAATAAAATCTTTTTCTTTTTTTAAATTTGTGTCCATATCCTTCTTTTTAAATGTCTTTGTTCTTGTATTTCTATTTCTATTTCTATGTCTCTGTCTATATTATTTTCTTTTAGAACAAATAGAATCTAAGGACACATATCAAGATTATTTTCAATAGAAGTTTTTAAATTTTTTATTTTAGTACACGTATAACAAATGTATTAAAAATTTAGATTTTAATTTTATATATTTTTCAAAAAAATATTTTAAAATTAGTAAGGCGATATATTTGCTAAAACACTTTAAGATTTTAGTTATAACATGTTTTATTTTTAGCAATTGTTATATGATTTTAATTTCTTGGTTAATGACTGTGTATTTTATGTCTGAATGTTTGTAGGTAATAACCAAATACAGGTAGCAGAAGGCATAATAACATGCGTAGCTGTTATAGGGGAACAATATTGTCCAGACATTACGAAATGTCGAAATGCTTGCAAATTTTTTCATTTTAACGATTTGACGTATGCAGAATGTATTCCAAACAAAGGATGCGCTTGTACTTTTATAAATCCAGATCAAACTAAACCATGTCCACATGCTGCTAATTTGTTATAACTAGAACAGTCATATACATTATTTAGTTGTTAATCCTTTTTGGGTGGCGTTCTAATAATGGTGAATAAAATGATGACTGTATTATGTTATCTACTATATATCTATCTATCAAAGTAATAATTAAATAGTGGTTGTACTATGATTTATAAATTCTTGCCTTTCTCACTTTATTATCATATGATAATTTTATTTTATCGTTAAATATTTTAATCAAAGAAAATTATGAGTTTTATATTTGTTAGGGTCTTTCATTGATAGACACTTTATTTTGAATTTTTTTCTATGAATAATAAAAAGGTCATATCCTATACTAAACACAAACTGGATAATTGGATATGACAATATACATATACATGTTGTTATTAATGGTCACAAAATACTCCTAATTGCGCTAAGTTCATTGTGTTTATCAAGGTGATTATTTAGTTTGGTATGTAAAACATTGTATAAATTACTAACAAATTCTTCCACCAAATATGAGAGAAAGAAAGGTGATTATTTTATACTGACTTTACTATGAGAAATTTTAATAGTAAATTCTCATACAATTTAATTAAAAAAAATTACTAAAATGTCTTGCTGGTAAGATAAAAATATTTTTTAAAAAAATTGACATAGCAAATTTATAATTAGAATTGGTGATATATAAACATTTTCTCTCCGTTATGAAAAAATGAAGTGATTATAGTAGAAGCAAGAAGAGAAAGTGCATGTACATATTCAAAATGCGAGACCATTGATGCACCACTATTTTGTGGTACATTTTGTATTTAATTGAGTAAATTTTATCTACTAAACTCACACTTATTTATATAATTCGCATGTTTTACATTTTTCTTCCTAATTTTGTGCTATAATTAAAAACTTACTTTCTAAGCCTTTAAATTATACGTGTTTTAATTCCCCCTTATACCATTCGATGTCGTGATCTATGTGTTAAGTGTTTTCAGGCTTTATAGGGCAGGAATGACTTAGAGGATAGAAAGGAAGCTTGCAAAAATAGAAGGAACACAAGAAATAAAGGAGACAACCAGCGAAGATCGACGCGTGCGTGTATCTGACGCATACGCGTGAATTGGAGTTTGCACGACGACGCGTGCGCGTACCTGACGCGTATGCGCAGCTAGCGCAGAAGACAATCGACGCGTACGCGTGACTGACGCATACGCGTGACAAGGAATTTCGCCAAACGACGCGCACGCGTGACTGACGCGTACGTATGACATGCACTATCTACAGAAATCGCAGAAAATGCTGGGGGCAATTTTGGGCTGAGTTTGGACTCAGCTTTCGGCCCAGAAACGCAGACTAAAGCCAGGGGACAAGCAGAGACTCAGGGGAATTTCATTCATTCATAAATTTCACACAATCTTAGGTTTTAGATGTAGTTTCTAGAGAGAGAGGCTCTCTCCTCTCTCTAGGTTTTAGGATTTCTCTTAGTTTTAGGTTTATTTCTTCTCAATTCCAGGTTCAAGGTTCCTTTAATTTAGTTTCTCTTCTACTTTTAATTATTCTAGCATTCTAGTTTATTTATTCTCCCAATTTGGTTTATGAACTCCATGTTAGATTTGATTTCTTTATTTAATGCAATTGAGGTATTTCATATTTATGATTTTAATTCAGCTTTTTACATTCTTAGCTTGAATTGAGTAATTGGAGACTCTTGAGTTATCAAACTCTTTTGTTGATTGATAATTATAATTTGTTGGTTGATTTGGATCCCTCTAAAGCTAGTCTTTCCTTAGGAGTTGACTAGGACTTGAGGAATCAAATTGATTAGTCCACTTGACTTTCCTTTATTTAGTAAGGGTTAACTAAGTGAGAGCAACAAACAATTCTCATCACAATTGATAAGGATAAATAGGATAGGACGTCTAATTCTCATATCTTGCCAAGAGTCTTTTCTTAATTATTAATTTACTTTCTTGCAATTTACTTTCCTTGTTCAACCTTTCAAAACCCCCAAAAATATACTTTTCCATAACCAATAATAACTACACCTCCCTGCAATTCCTTGAGAGACGACCCGATGTTTAAATACTTTGGTTTAATTTTATTGGGTTTGCTTTAGTGACAAACAAGTTTTTGTACGAAAGGATTCTTTGTTGGTTTAGAAACTATACTTACAACGTGATTACTTTTGTGAATTCTTTACTAGCAAAAATCCGTTAGTCAAAATGGCGCCGTTGCCGGGAAATCGCAAACGTGTGCCTTATTATTGGTTATTATAAATATTTGCTTTTTGATTGTTTGCTAGTTTTTGTTTGTTTAGGAATTAGTTGCTTATTCTTACTAGTTTTTGTTTTTATTTTCTTTAGCTACTATGAACTCTCACCCCTTTAGCTATGAGTTTGGTCACAACTATGTTGCAGGAAGAGGAGACTATAATGAGAACATGCATCGAGGTTGGAACAATCAGAGATGGGAGGAGCCACAAGGATTTGATCAACCCTCTTGGCAACAACCTCCTCCAAATTACTATGGTCAAAAGCCATTCCGAGGTGCATACCAAGATGATGGATATGGTGAACCCCCTTGTAGTTACCAACAAGCCCCACCATATGCTTATGAACCACCTCCTCAACATAACTCTGAACCACCATACTCACTAGCCCCTTTCCACTATTCACTCCCATATGACCCTAATCCTTACCCACCATACCAAGAGCCTTACGAGCCATACTTCCAAGAACCACCACCTCAATATACACCATATTCATATCCTTATCAAGATGAACCACCTTCCTATCATGAGCACTTTCTCCCAACAAATGAACCCTCCTATCCATCCCAACCTCCATTGGATAACAACACTCTTAGTGTTATTCACCAAAGACAAAAGACCATAGAGAACACACTTAACTCTACCTTAAACGGTCTGACCTTTGCTTTACAAGCTCTTGCCTCATAGATTGGATCATTGAATACCCCCAATAATCAACCCTCAAGCTCTAGTGCACTTCCTTTTCAACCACATAATAATCTCTCCATCCCATCACCACCCTCCATGGAAGAGCACCCACATCCATTAATCCAAGAGCAACATGATCCCAATTATGCTACTGACATGGAACAAGAGAGAAGGGATCGTCTTAGGAACGCAATGGATCGGTTACACGTGGCTTTATTTCCAGAGGAGCAAGAGGAGGCCCAAAATGTGGAGGTAGGAGAGACCCTTGAAGATGAAGGAGTAGTTGAAGGGAGTTGTCATGGAAAGAAAATCATCAAGGAGGAGTACGATTTTATACTAAAACAACTGGACAAAGTAGGAATTATTGAAGAGGAAGAAGTGGTTGCAGACTTAGGAGATGCTGAACCTCCATGGGAAAGTCTAGTCATAGAGCCTCCTTCCAAGATGTTTGATGTTGATGTTGAGGAGGGTGTACAACCTCCAAGACATATCATGGTTGAAGACTTTGCAGAGGTTGATCAAGAGATGGAGATTAAAGAAGAAGAAGCACAACCTCCCATGCCCTTGATAAGTAATGAAGAAGAGATTGAATTGGAAGAAAGCTACCAAGAGGAAGAGGTTGAAATTAAAGAAGCTTGCAAAGAGGTAGAAGTTGTCAAGGAAGAGCTCAAGGGAATGGAGCTGGAAATCACCTTGCCAAAGTTGTTGGAAACCTCTCCCCCAAAGCCATCACCGCCCATTCCTTCATTAAAATGGGTAAATCTTTCATCTCTAAGCTTAATTAGCCCACCTGAATATGCTTTACTTCAGACGGATGGTCAACTTAGAGTTCTTTGTGACTTTAAGAGCAAGAGGGAGATGGTTAGTGGTAGGAATTGTCATGCAAGGTTCAATATGGTTGCATGCTCCAAATTGAAGTACAAGGGTTGGTATAATTCTCAATTGAATGGGTCTAGGAAGTTGTTTGGGTATCTCAGTGAGAATTCAGATTGCGTACCACCCGGTTGGAACAATGTAGATCAAAGCGAAGACGGGTGCAAAAGCAAGGTTTGGGACCCCGGAATTCATTCTGACAATCAACACTCCTAGAGCCTTGTAACTTGCTTTAACTTGCTTGAAGGCTTTATGCAACTAGTTTGGGACCCCGGAGGCTATTGAAATCACAAACACTAGTGGAGATTCCTGGATGAGTTCAAGCATAAGCCACTATGACAGGGAGCTCACCAAATGTCTAACTTAAGGACTTTAACTAAAAGTGCTAGGTAGGAGACAACCCACCATGGTATGATCGTTCTAATTCAGTCTTAGTTTTATTTTATTTTATTCTTAGTTTTATTTTATTCTATTTTTCTTAGTATTCATTCATAATGTCTGCATCAGCATCCGCATTCTGCATTCTGCATTTTGCATAAAAAAGGGTGGATCGACACGCAAGCGTCTACGACACGCACGCGTCATTTGTGTGTGCGAGAGATGCACGGGAGGGGTGCGTGGCGCACAAGCCACGCCACACGTACGCGTACCTCACGCGTACGCATCCCCTGCAAAAAAGTTCAACCCACGCGTAAGCGTCAGTGATGTGTACGTGTGGGATGAAAAATCGGCGTAAAGAGCACATTGAACAGAGACTTGTGTGGCCATGGTGCTGGAGTTGTGCGACAAGGCACGCGTACGCATGACCGATACACACGCGTCAGTTTGCACTTTTGGCCACCCACGCGTACGCGTGAGCAACGCTTACGGGTCGCATGGCTGTCTCTATTTTCACGCGTGCGCGTGATGCCCGCGCGCGCGTCACATCCCGTTTTTCATTCCTTCCTCCTTTCTTCTCTCTTTTCTCTTTCTTTCTTCCTCCCTTCTTACTTTCTTCTTCTGCATCTCTTTAACTTCTCATCCTTTTTCACCTTCATTCTATTTTACTTAATTTATTTGCATACTTTCATTCATTGCATTTTAATTTTGAGCATATTTTTATTTACCTTTCTAAATTTATTATTTTTCCATTGGTGTTAAATTTTTCTATTCAACTGTTGCATCTTTTCTTGCATTATCCTGGTGCTTCATGACTTGTTCTATTTCGATTGGGTAATATTATTTAAGTCAATGCTAATCTTTTATGATAGTTGTATTCTTTTTGCATTGACATGAATTTAATTGATATGCCATTTGCTTCTACTGTTTTCTCACTTGCATGTTGTAGCTACCATGTAATTGAGACCCTCATTATTTGGCATTAACCCGCTCATACTTCATTTGTTTTCTTATCTTTATTTCTGGGTTACTTTTCTTCTTTTTCCTCTTCTTTCAGGCTGGCCACCGAGAAAGAAAAAGAGAAGCTTCTCAATGGGGCGACAGACAAGTCCATCAGCACAATCTATGGAGAAAAGCATCAGTGGAGCAACCCGTCCACTTGCACATCTTAGTATGCACCGAGGACGGTGCAATCTTTAAGTGTGGGGAGGTCGAAACCGACTTCCGTGGGTTAGTTATTTCCTTCTCAACACCAATGTTTAATTTTCTTTGTTAAATTAGTTATTGCATTTGCATGTTTGATTGCATGTTTGTTTGATTTTGTGCATTTAGCTACTACTTGGTTAAAGTAACGAGTTTCTTTTCAAGACCCTGTTTTACCATATTTCACTAATTTAAATTGAAAATTTGTTTTTAACTTGTATGAAGATTGTAACTTGGAACATGGTTTAGAGCTAGAACACACAACCCAGTGAGATTTTGAGCCTAATTGTATGGTTACATGATTTAACCATTATTTTTATTCTTGTGTGTTTTCTATCCTCTATGATTGCAATCTATGGTTTGTTCCGTTCTATATGTCCATTGTTTAATGTATTCATGCATATGTATGATTGAGGCCATCATTTGTTATTAGCTCACTATCCCAAATGGCCTACCATTCTAATTACCTTTGTTCGCCACTTTGAGCCTTCTCTATCCCCTTTTGTTCTTTATATTACCACATCACTAGCCTTAAGCAGACAAACAATGAACTACCCTAATTGGATCTTTGGCTAGCTTAAAATAGGGATTGTGTGTCAAATTAAGTGTGGGAAACTATGGGAACTCTGGTTAATAAGAATGTGTATTGCTTAATTGATGAATATTAAGAATTTGAATGCTACTCATGTGAAATTATGAAAACAAAATGCATTGATGTTGTAATGCTTTCAAAAAAAAAATCCAAATTTAGGGGAATGAAAGCACCCCAACATTAAGTTCAATAAAAAGATCAATGCATGAGGGATAAAATAGAAGAACATTTAACACATGAATAGGTGAAAAGCACAAAAGTTGAGACTATGGGTAGTTAGGCATGAGTTTAGAATTATATAGAGTATGTGTATGTTAGGTGAAGGCTTAGGTTAATCAAAGATTCATATTTTAGCTCACTTGGCCATACATATATCCTCACCCTTACCTTAGCCCCATTACAACCTTGAAAAGACCTTATGATGTTTGCATTGGTACATTAAAATTTTGTTGATTGGTTAGATGGAGAACAAAGTTTTAGAAAGCATGACTAGAGAAGAGTAGAGTGATTAACCCTAGATACTTGAGAGATTAGAGTGCAAATACACTACCAGTGAGGGTTCAATGCTTGATTCTATGTTCCCTGCTTTCATGAGCTATCTTCTTACAAGTTTACTTATCTCTTATTGTGTGATTTAAATTAGTGGAGTCTGATCTATTTCTGTCTTGAAGAACTTGTTTACTTTTAACCAAGTAGATAGGAACATCTTAGCATATAGTTGCATTCATATAGGTTGCATCTCATGAGTCTTACTTTCCCCCATTCATTTTTTATATCTCCTTGAGCTTTGCATGAAGACATACTAATGTTTAAGTGTGGGGAGATTTGATGCACCACTATTTCGTGGTATATTTTGTACTTAATTGAGTGGATTTTATCCACTAAACTCACACTTATTCATATAATTCGCATGTTTTACATTTTCCTTCCTAATTCTGGGCAATAATTGAAAACTTGCTTCCTAAGCCTTTAAATTATATGTTTTTAATTCCCCTTTATACCATTCGATGCCGTGATCTGTGCGTTAAGTATTTTCAGGCTTTATAGGGCAGCAATGGCTTAGAGGATAGAAAGGAAGCTTGCAAAAATGAAAGGAACACAAGAAATAAAGGAGACAACCAGCGAAGATCGACGCGTGCGCGTACCTGACGCGTACGTGCGGCTAGCGCAGAAGACAATCGATGCGTACGGGTGACTGACGCGTACGCGTGACAAGAAATTTCACCAAACGACACGCACGTGTGACTGACGCGTACGCGTGACATGCGCTATCTGCAGAAATCGCAGAAAATGCTGGGGGCAATTTTGGGCTGAGTTTGGACCCAGTTTTCGACCCAGAAATGCAGATTAAAGCCAAGGGACAAGCAGAGACTCAGGAAAATTTTATTCATTCATCAATTTCACACAATCTTAGATTTTAGATGTAGTTTTTAGAGAGAGAGGCTCTCTCCTCTCTCTAGTTTTTAGGATTTCTCTTAGTTTTAAGTTTATTTCTTCTCAATTCTAGATTCAATGTTCCTTTAATTTAGTTTCTCTTCTACTTTAAATTATTCTAGCATTCTAGTTTATTTATTCTCCCAATTTGGTTTATGAACTCCATGTTAGATTTGATTTCTTTATTTAATGTAATTGAGGTATTTCATATTTATGATTTTAATTAAGCTTTTTACATTCTTAGCTTGAATTGAGTAATTGGAGATTCTTGAGTTATCAAACTCCTTTGTTAATTGATAATTGGAATTTGCTGGTTGATTTGGATCCCTCTGAAGCTAGTCTTTCCTTAGGAGTTGACTAGGACTTGAGGAATCAAATTGATTAGTCCACTTGACTTTCCTTTATTTAGTAAAGGTTAACTAAGTAGAAGCAACAAACAATTCTCATCACAATTGATAAGGATAACTAGAATAGGACGTCTAATTCTCATATCTTACCAAGAGTCTTTTCTTAATTATTAATTTACTTTCTTGCAATTTACTTTCCTTGTTCAACCTTTCAAAACCCCTCAAAAATATACTTTTCCATAACCAATAATAACTACACCTCCTTGCAATTCCTTGAGAGACGACCCGAGATTTAAATACTTCGGTTTAATTTTATTGGGTTTGCTTTAGTGACAAACAAGTTTTTGTACCAAAGGATTCTTTGTTGGTTTAGAAACTATACTTACAACGTGATTATTTTTGTGAATTTTTTACTAGCAAAAATCTGTTCGTCAACCATCTAAGACAAAACATAGTGTTTGGAACTCATAGTAGTATTGGCTCTGGAAACACAGGTTTTATAACAATTTTTTCTTTATATTTGTATTACATTTGAATAAACACTTGCTAACTCCTTTTGTCCAATAAAAAGGCTAACTTTTTGGTACTTTTTTCCTTAGATATATAACATAAGCGTCCGAACAAAGATGAATTTAATAAGTAGAGTCAATTTAATCAAATATCAGAGGTATTTACATACCTGAAAAACAATTCTCAAATTTTAGGAAGAACATATAATTAACAAATTTTAAATGAGTTTATCTATATATCTTGCTATCTAACTTCAATATCATCTTCCGTTGGCAAAGTCCGGACCACGTTCGGGAAGTTGTTTTAGTGAATAAGGCTCATCCTTAAATACTCCTTGTTAAGTATGAAGTGTTGTACATTTTATTAGTTTGTTAAATTTAAAATTTATTAATTATATTTTATTTGAATGGTCTAAATTTAAAAAGACAACCTGTTAATTAAGTTAATCTTTTTTTTTTCTATAAAATTTGGATTTTTTTATAAGTTTTAGATATTGGGTTAAAGTCCAAAATAAAAAAATAGTATATGAATATTAAAAGCAATATTTCTGTACAAAAATATATTATTGGTCTTTAGAATTAAAATAAATAATACATAAAAAATAAATTGAAAATTCATGCATCAAATTTAGAAAAAAAAAGATATATTAAAATCTTAGAAAAAATAATATTAAATATATATTATGTATATAATTTTAAAATTTAAATAAATTTTATTTTGTGTGAAACAAAATTATACTGACGTAAAAAGCAAACAAATGTATAATAATTTTATTTTATGTGAAACAAAATTAGAACATTAAATATGAACACAATGTTAAAAGATTTTTGTAATATATAAATTTAATTAAAAAAAACATATATACTCACTTAAAAAGCAAACAAACATATAGTAATTTTATTTTGTGTGAAACAAAATTATACTATTGAATATAAGGGTAAAATACATAATTAAACCAAATCTAAAACAATATTGCACAATTCACCCAAAAAGAAAAACATTACACAAATCATCCAAGTGCATATTTTTATATAAATCAAATGAGACACATTCGATTTGTAAATCCCTGTTGTAACTGATTCAATTTGCATTCTTCATGGTAATTCGAATTTACTATGGAAATTTATAAATCGAATGCATCTTATTCGATTTATATACAAATATGCACCT
This sequence comes from Arachis ipaensis, assembly GCF_059453495.1. Taxonomy (NCBI): domain Eukaryota; kingdom Viridiplantae; phylum Streptophyta; class Magnoliopsida; order Fabales; family Fabaceae; genus Arachis; species Arachis ipaensis. Next base: position 50,091,318 of record NC_142443.1, read on the forward strand.
GGATGATCCATGTGTAACGTTTCTTTTTTTGGGTAAATTGTGTAATATTATTTTGGGTTTGATTTAATTATGTATTTTATCCAAAATATAAACACAATGATAAAAGATTTTGTATTATATAAATTTAATTTAAAAAATATATATACTTACGTAAAAAGTAAATAATAATAATAATAATAATAATAATAATAATAATAATAATAATAATAATAATAATAATAATCTCATTAGTTATTTATTTATCTAAAGCTAAACGTAGCTTCTTAAATATAAATAAAATTATTATGCTGCGTATGAATGATAGATTAATATTGAGAAAAAGATTGGAAGATAAAAACTGAAAGACCACGAAGACTATAAAATTTTTTGTGTTATATTTAATGTAAAGTATATAAGATTGAGTTATATTTTAATATCTTTATTATTTAAGATAAATATAAAGACCGAAACAAACAAAAATTGTTAAATATATTTTTTTGTAAAGAGATATTTTAATATTTTAAAAATATAATATAAAATTTTAAACATAATTAAACAATTTTAATTTTAAATGAGTATTTTATTATTTCTAAGAATAATCCTAAAAAATTATTTTAATATCTTAAAAATTAAATATAAGGATATTTTAATGTTTTTAAAATTATTTTAAATTTTTAATTCCTAAAACAATTGTATAATATGAATTAGTTCTTATAAAATTACTTTAATATTTTTAGTAATATTCATAACTTGTTGTGGTCTTCTAAAAATTAATTACAACGGTATTTTAGTTTTATTTAAAGTTTAAATTTATAATTTTTAATATAATTAAAAAATATTTATTCTCAAAGAGTATTTTAATTTTTATTCCAAAAAGGTATTTTAATTTTTTTAAAGATTAATTTTATTTTAATATTAAATTAATATTTTTAATTTTTAATGCAATCAAAGAATTTCAAATAATCTATAAGTATAAATTAGTATTTTAAAATTAATGCGTAAAATATATTTTAGTACTTTAAAGAGTAAATGGTCAAATTAATTCATGAAAGATCACTCGTTCTCTAATTTTGTTTTTGAAGGATTTTTTTAATCAAATTCGTTTTTTAAAGATTTTAAATTAATCATGTTAGTCATTTTGTCACTTCTATTGTTAACAACGTCAGAGTTTGTTGATATCGTATGTAAGACCCCAGATTTTTAGAAGTTAAATAATAAATTTAATTATGATTTATTTCATTTATTCAGGATATTAACTTTTGAAATTTTTATATTGATCGGATATTTTGTTATTATTGATTTGAAAGCTTGAGTAATTGAAAAATAATGAGCGTTTTAGATATATGGTTTAATTTGAATAATTAGATTTTAAATCCAATTTTATGATTTTACAGAAAATTAATTTGACTATATCTAATTATTGAACTAGAGTATTTATTTGAAAATAAATTAAGTTGATAATTAAATAGTATTTTTATAGATATTATTATTATTGGATTAAATTTGGTTTCAAATTATTATTCTACCCTCCTAATCTTATTTAAATTACCAAATTATCCTTAAATCCAATTACACAAAACCCTAATTGGACCCACTAACCCCTAGCCACCGCCTCACCACCGCCACACCGCTTCCCTTCCTTCCTCATTACACACAAAACAAACTCACACAAACGCATAATATACGAAGGGATACGAGAGAATGAAGGTTGCGATCAGAGGGAAGAGGGGAAGAGAGGAGGGAGCTGCCCAGCGTCGCAATCACGCCACCGTTGCGTCCCGTCGCCGTTCAAGCCACTACCGCCGCCATCCTGTGGAGTTGCCGCCGAATTTCCGCGCTTGAGTAGCCCTGATCCACCCACGAGCCGTTGTCACACTTCAGAGGGATTGGGAAGAAAGAGGCGCGAGGAGGGAGAAAGGATTTGCACTGCCAGCTGCGCCATTACCGCCGTGGAGGGTCGCCGTTGTCGCACTGGGCACCGTCGTTGTCGATGTAGTAAAGCGGGAGAAGTGGGTCGCGCGAGAGAGAAGAAGAAAGTCCCATGCAACGCTGCCGAACTCCCTTCACCGCTGTCGACGCTGATCTGAGGAGAGGAAGAATGACGAAGAGGAGCTGATGTGAGAGACACAGCGCGCGAAGAAGAGGGAGAGAGGTCTGAGGCCGAACTGCTGTGCAGCTGTGCTTGCAGCTATGTGAACGCCGGAGCTTCTGTCATCATTTTCGGAGTTTTGTGGCCGCCGGAACCACTGTCGGGGCTGCCGCTACTTGGCTCAGCTGGTTCTTCTTAGTTGCGGTAAGCGGTTTCGTTTCGAAAAGCTCTTTAGTCACTGTTCCATTATCTTAGGTTGAGGTTTTACGGCGTTAATTGCTATAAGATTGAATTTCGGTTATTACATGTTGCGATTAGAGTTGCTATGGTTACTTTGAAAGTGGTTTGAAGCTGAGGTTACGACTGCCATCGTTACGGCCGAGTGAAAATGTTCCCTTAACGCGTTTGGTTTATAGGTTCGACTTTTCGAGGTAGGGGCGATTTCTTAAACTCAATTTACTACTAAGAATTGTTTTAAGTCGATATTAATATGAAAAAAAATATTTTTATGATTTTGCAAGTTTTATGAATTGAACTAAGTTGCCTGGAATGAATGTAAATTCTAGTTTGAATGGTTTATTAATTGATTAAAGATGCTTAGTTGGGTTTTGTACTTGGTTTAAGGTTATTATGATGATGATTGAATTGTGACTGTTTCTAATTATTGAGTTGAAAAGTTGGGTTGATTAAATACTATATAAAATGATTTTCTTGGTTTGGGGTTAATTGGATACTGAAAACGAATCGGTATTTGAAATGATTTAGGATATTAGGAATGGACTTTTTTGATTTATCAGAAATGATTCTGAGAATTGGAAATGGTTTTAAAATTTGAAATTGATTTGAATTGTTGGTCATGAATTGAGTCTTGGAAGATGATTTTTGATATTGAAATTAGTTTGAATCATTAAAAATGGTTGAAAAAGGGTTGAGAAACGTTTTGGTTGGGACCCTTGAAGGGTGGCAAAAGTCCTAGTTTTAGAGGAAATGCTGCCAAATTTTTAATAAACTCTAAAACTTTGTTTTAGGCGTTATTTAAAAGCAAATCTAATTTAAGAATATTATTTCATTTCCATTTATTATGGAAAGAGTCTTGTTTTCAATTCGATTTATTAAGAAAAGTATGTTTTAAATTCAATCTTTTCAGGAGAGATTTTGTTTTAAGTTTATGATTTGAGTTCGGATGGTTAAGAAGAAGAAAAAACGAGAAAAGAAAACACGGCACGTGTTATTATGAAATGATTAAAAAGTCACGAGAGGGTGACGAAAAGTAAATAGTTAAGGTGCTGATGTGAAAATGATAAGCTGTGGGCTTTATGTGACTAATTGCGCGGGGATGCCCGTGTATATGTAGTGGCTTCCAAGAGAAAGGGGCACATGCTTCAGCTGGAGAATCAGCACCTACAAGTACTTGCAGAGGTTATGCCGTTGGAATGCTTTATCTGACTTGCGAGTCGGATTGTGTCGGGTGCGGGTCGAACATACCAAATGAACTCATTACCTTCGTTAGGGATAAACATGCATCATGTTGCATTTGTGTGCTTTTTTTGGGTGTGCTTATATGTTTTAGTTTGCTTATTTGATGTTTAACTGGTGACTGTGATACTTGCTGTAACTATTCTATATATGTGTTTGCCTTGGATTTGTTTGTGTTTGTGATTGATTCTATTGAGATTGATTTTCGATGGTGAATTGTTTTGATTTGGGCCAGAGGCCGAGATTTGATTATGTTTGGGCCGGAGGCCATGATTGACTGGATTAGTGATAAGTTTTAGTTAAAATGTTATTTTACATTGAATTTTTGTAAGAGAGATACGAATTTAGATTTAAATAATAAGTTGATAACCACTGAGCTTGAAAACGATTTTCTTATTAAATATCTTCTTACGACAATTCTGAAACTCCATGGTGAGACTGTGTGGTTAGGTTCTTACCCCCTACGGCTTTATCTTTTCAGGAGATGAACGAAGAGGCTTATGAAGAATTTAATTGCAATTTTGCTTATACGATTTTATTGTTATATTAGTTTAATTGTTATTTATTTCTCCCTCGCCATCAATATTGTATTTTAAAAGAGGGATAGGAATTGTATGTTCTGTGTGTACATTATATTCATAAGCTACTTATGTAAGAACTTTTGTACATATGTATATGCTTGTCTATTTTTAAGATAAAATATTTTTCCGGTTTTCAAAGAAAATAGTGATACAGTTTCGAGTCAAAGGCTCCTACTTTATTATTAAGTATATGAAGTCGTCGTAATATTTCTTGCTATCAGAGTAGCACAGCCGGAAGCATAACATTCTGATATTGAGGGTGTTACATTATGGTATCAGAGCCTGTAGAGCCTGAGAAATGGACTAACTATGCTTCGTTTGCATACTCTAAGTGTCTGTCATGTAGTAGGTCTTGTTTGGCTAACAAGAATTAGAGCTTTTATGCACATGACTGTCTATTGATTAAAGCTATTAGTCAATCATTGCATACTTCCTAGTATTAAGTTTGGCCGGCTTAATACTAGTAATTTATGTATATGGAAGCGCTAATGGGTTATCATGGACGATATACGAGTTGTAGGTGATGAGTATTTTGGAGGAAAAATAAATTTCTCCCAAAACACACCAATCTAACCGGCAAGTGTACCGGGTCGCATCAAGTAATAAAAACTCACGGGAGTGAGGTCGATCCCACAGGGATTGAAGGATTGAGCAATTTTAGTTTAGTGGTTGATTTAGTCAAGCGAATCGAGTGTTGGTTGGGTGATTTGTGATTTGCAGAAAGTAAATTGCATGAAAGTAAAGAGAGCAGGAAATTAAATTGCTGAATCTTAAGGAACAAGAAATTAAATGGCAGAAACTTAGAGTGCAAGAAATGTAAATTGCGGAATCTTAAAGTGCAAGGAATGTAAATTGCTTGAAATGTAAAGGTGATTGGGGCGTGGATTTGCAGAAATTAAACAAGGAAAAGTTAAATTGCATCAAACAGAAGAGTAAAAGGGAGTTGGGATTGGATCGGATCTTATAGCAGAAAAGTAAATGAACATGGAAAGCAAGAAACAGAATGTAAATTGGAGATTTGGATCTCAGGACCCAGAGACTAGAAAACTAAGTCTAGATCTCAATGCCTTCCTAGATCCAATAAGAACAATTGCAAGGGAATTGTAAATTGCAAAGAGAATAGATGAAGAGCAATTAACCGGAATTGAAATTCAATTAACAGTAAAGAAACAGAAAGATCCAAGATTGAGATTGAAATAGAATTTCTTCAATTCTCCAATCCAAGATCCAAGACAAGTGTAATTGAAATTGAAAGCAATGAAAACAAAGAAATTAAAGATCACTCTATGCCAAAAGCTATGAAAATTCCAAAGAAAAACTCTTCCGGAAAAAGCTCCCCGAAGAACTTGAATTCTATCCTATTTATACACTTTCAAAAATGATCTTCAAGCCTTGAGTTGGGCCTTTGCTCTTGGTGGAATTGGGTTGAAAGAGGCCTTGGTTGATTGCTCTTGAAGTTTGGAGAAGAACCGAAGTGAACCAATTGAACCGGTTTGGAGTTTTGCTAAAGTTGGACCAAAAGTTTGAGCCAAAGTTAGGGGTCTAACTTTGGCTCCAACGTTGGCCCTTTCTAGTGCACTCATGCGCCAACGTTAGCCTCCAAGTTAGGGGTCTAACGTTGGCGCAAACTTTTGCTCCTCTCCCTTATATTTTCATGTGCCAACGTTAGCCTCCAAGTTAGGGGTCTAACGTTGGCGCAAACGTTAGGTAGCCAGGGAGGAGTTTCTCATGCCAACGTTAGCCTCCAAGTTAGGGGGCTAACGTTGGCGCAAACTTTTGGTGCCCAGGGGAGAAATTCATGTGCCAACGTTAGCCTCAAAGTTAGGGGGCTAACGTTGGCACAAACTTTTGGAGCCCAGGGGAGAATTTTCAAGTTCCAACGTTAGCCTCCAAGTTAGGGGGCTAACGTTGGGGCTAACTTTTCAACCAAAAGTTTGTGCAAAAGTTTGATGCTAACTTTAGGTCCAGCTTCTTGCTTCCTGGTTCAATTTCACTTATTCCATTGTCCTCTCTTCACTCCTAGCCATTCCTTCTTACTTCAACCTTTCTCCAAGCTTTCTTCACCTATCATTAATCAACCAAACACATCAAAGCTATGCTCATAATCATGAGATATTCATTCTTTCATAATATGCAACAAATATAGCATAAAACCTCATGAAATGGCATGAATTCATATATGGTTGATTCAATCAAGGGAAACATGAAAATCTACTCAATTAGCTTGCTTGTAGCTCAAGAAAGTGCATAATTCTAATGAAAACAAAAGAAAAAGACTAGTTAAAATAGGCTAGGATGACTTGTCATCACAACACCAAACTTAAAGCTTGCTTGTCCCCAAGCAAGAAAAGATTTATTGAGAAGAAAGAATGAAATAGAAGAGGATGTTCATGCTAGCAGAGTATTATTGATAGTTCATGGGGTTTTGTGTGGATATGCAAATACTCACTTCTTATTGACTCCTAGGCCTAGAAAGTCTCCTTCAAGCTTCAAGTGACATACTGCTATGACCTCTCATTATTCCTTTATCCTTGGCTATTACTTTGTTCATAAGCTTTATTTGAGTGTCATGTGTAGCAAGTTCATTTTCTTTTCTTTATACTTGACACATTATTCACCATAGACACTTGGCTCACATTCCTTCTTAGAACATTGATGCCCAGCACCTCTTTGGGTTACTAAATGCCTTGTGGTTAGGTTGCTCTTGATAGTGGACTTTCAGCTGATGATCCCGGATTAGTTAACCCAAGTCACCAAGTGTTGATGCACTCCAAAGAGCTTAATAATCCAAGCAGATCCTAATACAAGGGCACCACAGGTATATATTCTAAGGTTCAAGCTATTGGTGTCCAGCTTTATTTCTTTTTGTTTTTCTTTTGTTCTGCCACTTTTTGGCTATCTTTTTTTTTTCTTTCCTCCTTTTTGTTTTTCTTTCTAACCAAGGAATTTAATTCAATTGAGATTCATAGACAATGGGCCACTCTTTACTTAGAAGGGGATATCCTGGCTCTTTATTCACTAAAAGTGAGCTACTATACAATCACACACATACCATCACTTACTTTTATTCTACTTCTATCTAACAGAAACCATCTTGCTTCACATTCAAACTGTTCTTTTATTGAATTTAAAGGTGCAGAGGACAACACATGCTTCTTGTCAAGTGAAAATGAACACACAAGCAAACACAAAAACTAGCCTACTTATTTTGAAAGAAACAAACATAATGCAAAGACTTTTAATTAAAAAGGACTACTTAGAAATGCAAAGACAACTTAGAACAGATAGAATGCATGCTTTTTTCTTTGAACAAGGAGCAAGTCCACCTTTCATTTGTCATGCCTTTTCTTTCTCCTTTCATATACTTGGCTGATATTGTTCCCACCATCCGTGTTTGGTGTCTGTTGATCTTGCCAAAAGCCAGCCTTATTCATAGCCTCTTCCACTCTATCTTCAAGTCTCATAGCCCTGCTTACTTCTACCTCACTTCTCTTTTTGAAGAATTCATCAAAGGTTGGGAACGCCGGATCCATGTTGTGCAAATGTTCTCCAATATAGTTCAGTTTGATTTGGCTATTGATGTTGTAATTGGCTTGTACTTCATACCTTGCATCTTGGAGTGTTGTGAACTCCTTGAAAGCCTTCAAACTTTCAGCTTGCATTTGTTCCAACTTCCCAAAAGATTCATGAGATTGAAAAGCATGTTCTTCTTGCATCACAAGGAATCTTGACTCGAATTCACTTTGTTTGCTCATTATTCTTAGCTCTCTTTCTTCTTGTGCTTGTTGGTTCTTCATGTACAGAGAATGGTATTCCTCTTGCCTTTCTTGGATTCTCGTGTACTGTTGAGACAATCTTCCTATTGCTTCTTGCATTTGAGTCATATCCATATTACCATGTGGGAAAAAGTGTGGCTGTTCCTCCTCCTCTTGTGGCTCTTCTTCTATGTGTGGCTCATCTTCTTCCATTGGCTCTTCTCTTTCCCTTCCTCCATGTGGTCTTCGGCCTTGATGTGCTTCAAGGGGCATCATCATTCGTTCAATGGTTATGGGCATGCCTTGGCTTAACCACATTGGATTCTCCTCTTCCAATGGAACTTTAGCCTTTGCACACAACCTCCAAATGGTACTTGGATAGTACAACCAAGATCCGACCGAATTCTTTTCAGCCAGCTTTTGAATGTCTTTTGCAAGGATTTCATGAACTCTTATCTCTCCACCCACCATGATACAATGCAGCATCACGGCTCTCTCCCTGTTAAGTTCTGAGGTGTTTACTGTGCCCAGAATTGATCTTTTCATCAACTCATACCATCCTTTTGCTTCCGGAGTGAGGTTACATCTCTTCAGGAACTTGTATCTGTTCTTGTTATCTCCTTCCCACTCTGAGTTCTCAAAACAAATGTCTCTCGCAATCTCTTCATAATCCTGATCCTCATTCAATCTTTGTTGGTATCCCGGTTTATCAAAGCGGACTGACTTTAGTTTCAAGACTTTTTTGATTGCATCCGGGCTAAAGTCTACTTCCACCCCTCGCACATAGCTCTTGTACGTTGGGGGATCACGCATGTCAAGCCTTGGGACATTTGCATAGAACTCTCTTATGATATTGGCATTGATTCGGGTGGCTGGTGATGCAAGTTCTTCCCACCTCCTCTTCCGGATTTTGTTCTTCATTTCTTGACATCCATCATCTGGCAACAAGAATGGAATTTCAGGATAGATTCTTTTCTCGTTCATCCATTGAATTTGCATTTGATGAAACCAAGACTTGAACCTCCGTTGGTCATATTCATGTGTGTCTTCCTCCACTATGGGATCTTTTCCTTTTCTTCGTTTGGTTCTTGAGGAGGAGGCCATGGTCACTTGGTTGGTTGAGAAAGAGTGTGAAGAATGTTGGAGAGTTTGATGTGTGTTTAGAGCAAAAAGAAATTGAGACCGAATTTGCTATGACAAGAAATGATGAAGAGAAGTTGGTTGGAGTTTAAAGTAGGAGAAATGTTGAGCCGAGCTTGTTATGTTGAGGAGTGATGAAGGGAATGAAGTTTCTAAGGTTGGAGTGATTCGGTCATGTGCATGGCTTGAAGGTGGTATGTTTTTAAATGAGCAATGAAGGGCTAGGATGCAATTAGACACTATGGGGATCAAAGGTGTGCATGTAAGGATGAATGAGGACAAAATTTGCTCCTTCCCTAGCCTTTGCCGTGATCATTCTCAAGGAGTGGCAGATTTCTTTCTTGAAGCATGTGATGGGATTTTGTCCTTATGCTATGCTTTCCTTTGTCTTGTCTTTTTCATTGAAGATTCTTTGACTTCCTAGTCATTGCAACAAGACAACATACATTAGTCTTATCCAACCGTAGCAAGAATGTTCTTTTTAGTAACACTATGTGAAACATCAATTCTTATCTCATTTGAACCGTGACACTCTCTTTGGAGGACACCAAACTTAATGTTTGGTAATGTATAAAGAAAATGAGTCTCTTGTTTCTTAAATCGGTGCATCAAAGTATGATACACACCAAACTCGTTTCTTGTCAAAGGGTACATCACAATTAATGCCTTCATTACCGAATAATAATTTTTTTCTATTTATAAGGTTTTGGAAAATAACAATTGTATGATTATTGATGCATGAGTTTCAAATTTTCATGAAGCTATGTGAACACCAACTTAGTGTTTGCCCATATGCTTTATCAAGACATTTTAAGCATGTGAAACGAAATTCTTTGTAACATTGGTTTAGTGTGCTTGGAGGCACACCAAACTTAGTATATGTTTCATAACAGTGCATGCAGTCAATGGACATGTTCATGAAAAGAGAAAAGAATTCATGCTCAAATGATCATAACTTATTGAATTTAAAATGACATGAATCTTAAAGCATGGGTTGCCTCCCATGGAGCGCTCTTTTATTGTCACTAGCTTGACATTGAGGCTTTCTTTTATGGTGGTTGGTGCTTGTAGGGCCTCAATTTGTCTCCCCTGACCGTGATCCTCTTCTTTGTTCTCTGGTGTTCAATTTCAGCATGTTCTACTGATAGTATGTTGCTGACAGTGTAATAATCCTCGGTTTGTTGATTTGCCCCCAGCTGTTGATATATCAGTTGCACTTTGTCACCTTTGGAAAGCCCCTCTGTTGGAATCTTTCTGTTCTTCCAACCCCTTTTTGCTTTGTTTCTGCGCTTCATCTTTCCTTTTGTTGATCTTTCTTTTCTGGCTATAGGCTTTCCTTGGGGACCTCTCTTCTCAGTGGCCAGTACTCTAATATCCTCTTGGGCTTTTTCATTAGTCTGCTTAATCCTTAGTATTGGGAAGTTGCTGTGACCTTCCTGGTTATTTTTCATATAGTCTTTCTTCTCCTTGCTAACTTGTGCCTCTGGTAACACCTTCAGAGTGACACTCCGGTCATGCATCCTGAGAGTTAATTCCCCTTCCTCTACGTCTATGATAGCTCTAGCAGTGGCCAAGAATGGCCTTCCCAGTATAACAGAGTTACCATCATCATCGTTTGATTCTAGAACCACAAAATCAGCAGGGTATATAAAACTGTCCACCTTGACCAAAAGATTTTCAATTACACCCCTGGGGTATACCATTGACTTGTCTACCAGCTCCAAAGACATTTGTACTGGTTTGACCTCCTCTATATGCAGCTTTTTCACCAAGGAGGATGGTATTAAGTTAATACTTGCTCCGAGATCGCACATTGCTTTAGTGATGGTCAATTCCCCAATGGTGCAAGGCAACAGGAAGCTCCCTGGGTCCTCAAGCTTGGGAGGAAGCCCCTTTTGAATCAAGGCCCTGCATTCCTCAGTAATCATTATGGTTTCTTTCTCATCCCAGCTTCTTTTCTTGTTGATGAGATCCTTCAGAAACTTGGAATATAGAGGCATTTGCTCAAGTGCTTCAGCCAAGGGGATATTAATTTCTAGCTTCTTGAAAATCTCAAGAAATTTGTGAAAATGCTGGTCTTTAACCTCTTTGTTAAACCTCTGGGGATATGGCAGTGGACGTGTGATGTTCTGCTGTCCCTGAGCTACTTCCTTTGAGCTATGTGGTTGGTTGTTCTTCTCTTTAAGTTTCTCAGTGCTTTTGTTTGGCATCACAACTTGCTCCTTAGCCTCATCTGCCTTTGTTTGCTTCTCATCCTCCGTTGGTTCTTTGATGTTCTCTGCTTGCTTCCTTGTAGTGTCATTGTTGCTTATCAATGTTCTCCCACTCCTTAATTGTATTGCCTTGCATTCCTCCTTGGGATTTGGAATTGTGTCACTGGGCAGTGAGTTTGAAGGTCTCTCAACAGATACTTGCTTGGAGAGTTGCCCCATCTGTCTTTCTAGGCTCTTCAGGGATGCTTCCTGATTCTTGGTTACCATTTCCTAGTGTTTCAACATTTTGTCTATCATGGCCTCCAAGTGAGTGATTCTTTGGGCTTCAGGTGATACTTGAGGTGGGTTATGAGATGTGGGTGGTGGATGGTAGGCATTTTGGTTGGTGGGTTGGTTATTAGATTGGTATTGGTTGAGGTTGGGGTAGTTGTTTTGAGGTTTTCTGTAGGGGTTTTGGTTAGTCTGCTGCTGGTTGTGGTTTTGGTTGCTTCTTGGGTTGTGTTGGTTTGAGTTCCTCTGCCATGGTTGTTGGTTTTGGGTATGGTTATCTCCCCATCTGAAGTTTGGGTGGTTCTTCCAGGATGGATTGTATGTATCACCATACACTTCATTTGGTCCTTGGTTGTGCATATACTGTACTTGCTCTTGTTGTTGTTCTTCTTGAGTTTCTTCACTCTGTCCCCATGTGGTTGATGGTTGGCTAGTGTTGACTGCTGCAACTTGGAGACTATCAATCCTCTTGGCCATTTGCTCAAATTGTTGTTGAATTTGCTGCTGCATCATCTTGTTTTGAGCTAGGATTGAATCCACTCCTTCTAGCTCCATTACTCCTCTCCTTTGTGATGGTTGGCGGCCTCTTTGATGAGCAAAGAAATATTGGTTGTTGGACACCATATCAATGAGTTCTTGAGCCTCCTCTGCAGTTTTCATGAGTTGCAAGGAACCTCCAGCTGAATGATCCAAAGCTTCCTGGGATTTCAGTGTTAAGCCTTCATAGAAGTTTTGAAGCTTCTCCCACTCATTAAACATGGCAGGGGGACATTTCCTTATCAGAGCCTTGTACCTCTCCCATGCCTCATAGATGGGTTCGGCCTCCATTTGTGTAAATGTTTGAACCTCAGCCTTTAACCTTATAATCCTCTGAGGTGGATAAAATTTTGCAAGGAACTTAGTTACCAAATCATCCCAGTTGTTGATGCTGTCCCTTGGAAAAGATTCTAACCATTGAGTGGCCTTGTCCCTGAGAGAAAATGGGAATAGCATCAGCTTGTAACTGTCAGGGGGCACTCCATTAGTTTTGACAGTGTTGCATATCCTCAAGAAAGTGGATAAATGTTGGTGTGGGTCCTCAAGTGGTCCTCCACCAAAAGAGCAATTGTTCTGAACCAAAGTGATGAGTTGTGGCTTGAGTTCAAAATTGTTAGCATTGACATTTGGAGCCAAGATGCTGCTCCCACAATGTCTAGGATTTGCAAAGGTGTAGGAAGCCAAAACTCTCCTCTGGGGTGGGTTGCCATTGTTGTTGTCTTCTCCACCTGGTGGATTGGTTAAATGTTCCTCCATCTCTTGGAATTCTTCGTCTGATTCCTCTTCTCCAACAATATTTTTCCCTCTTTCAGCTCTTCTTAACCTCCTGAGAGTTCTTTCGTCTTGTTCATGAAAATTGGGTATGGTTCTTCTTGTACCTGACATACAAGCAGAACATGAGAAATGCACAAAACCAGTGACACTTCAATTTACTGCCAGATTGAAGTGTTAGTTAGTTTAAGCAAAAAATCAAACAGTTAGTGGGTTAATCAAAATTAAAGACAAAGTGCTTGATCTAGATCACCACCTCACTTTATCATTGTCAATCTAATCAATCCCCGGCAACGGTGCCAAAAACTTGATGAGTATTTTGGAGGAAAAATAAATTTCTCCCAAAACACACCAATCTAACCGGCAAGTGTACCGGGTCGCATCAAGTAATAAAAACTCACGGGAGTGAGGTCGATCCCACAGGGATTGAAGGATTGAGCAATTTTAGTTTAGTGGTTGATTTAGTCAAGCGAATCGAGTGTTGGTTGGGTGATTTGTGATTTGCAGAAAGTAAATTGCATGAAAGTAAAGAGAGCAGGAAATTAAATTGCTGAATCTTAAGGAACAAGAAATTAAATGGCAGAAACTTAGAGTGCAAGAAATGTAAATTGCGGAATCTTAAAGTGCAAGGAATGTAAATTGCTTGAAATGTAAAGGTGATTGGGGCGTGGATTTGCAGAAATTAAACAAGGAAAAGTTAAATTGCATCAAACAGAAGAGTAAAAGGGAGTTGGGATTGGATCGGATCTTATAGCAGAAAAGTAAATGAACATGGAAAGCAAGAAACAGAATGTAAATTGGAGATTTGGATCTCAGGACCCAGAGACTAGAAAACTAAGTCTAGATCTCAATGCCTTCCTAGATCCAATAAGAACAATTGCAAGAGAATTGTAAATTGCAAAGAGAATAGATGAAGAGCAATTAACCGGAATTGAAATTCAATTAACAGTAAAGAAACAGAAAGATCCAAGATTGAGATTGAAACAGAATTTCTTCAATTCTCCAATCCAAGATCCAAGACAAGTGTAATTGAAATTGAAAGCAATGAAAACAAAGAAATTAAAGATCACTCTATGCCAAAAGCTATGAAAATTCCAAAGAAAAACTCTTCCGGAAAAAGCTCCCCGAAGAACTTGAATTCTATCCTATTTATACACTTTCAAAAATGATCTTCAAGCCTTGAGTTGGGCCTTTGCTCTTGGTGGAATTGGGTTGAAAGAGGCCTTGGTTGATTGCTCTTGAAGTTTGGAGAAGAACCGAAGTGAACCAATTGAACCGGTTTGGAGTTTTGCTAAAGTTGGACCAAAAGTTTGAGCCAAAGTTAGGGGTCTAACTTTGGCCCCAACTTTTCATATCAGCTAGCATATTTTGCTGATACCAACATTGGTGCCAAAGTTAGGGGTCTAACTTTGGCTCCAACGTTGGCCCTTTCTAGTGCACTCATGCGCCAACGTTAGCCTCCAAGTTAGGGGTCTAATGTTGGCGCAAACTTTTGCTCCTCTCCCTTATATTTTCATGTGCCAACGTTAGCCTCCAAGTTAGGGGTCTAACGTTGGCGCAAACGTTAGGTAGCCAGGGAGGAGTTTCTCATGCCAACGTTAGCCTCCAAGTTAGGGGGCTAACGTTGGCGCAAACTTTTGGTGCCCAGGGGAGAAATCCATATGCCAACGTTAGCCTCAAAGTTAGGGGGCTAACGTTGGCGCAAACTTTTGGAGCCCAGGGGAGAATTTTCAAGTTCCAACGTTAGCCTCCAAGTTAGGGGGCTAACGTTGGGGCTAACTTTTCAACCAAAAGTTTGTGCAAAAGTTTGATGCTAACTTTAGGTCCAGCTTCTTGCTTCCTGGTTCAATTTCACTTATTCCATTGTCCTCTCTTCACTCCTAGCCATTCCTTCTTGCTTCAACCTTTCTCCAAGCTTTCTTCACCTATCATTAATCAACCAAACACATCAAAGCTATGCTCATAATCATGAGATATTCATTCTTTCATAATATGCAACAAATATAGCATAAAACCTCATGAAATGGCATGAATTCATATATGGTTGATTCAATCAAGGGAAACATGAAAATCTAATCAATTAGCTTGCTTGTAGCTCAAGAAAGTGCATAATTCTAATGAAAACAAAAGAAAAAGACTAGTTAAAATAGGCTAGGATGACTTGTCATCAGTAGGTAACACGAATCGCAGGTTTTGGGAACGTTAGGAGTTAATTTTTTGATGTTACTCGGTTACATATCTGTTCTTTCATGATTTGCCTTGACATTCTTGTTCGAGATTTCTTTCTTGAAGAGTTAATTGATTATTCTCCAGCCCTGGTCCCTGTTCATATGTTTTATCATTTGATCCTAACTGCATATGCCTTCTTAAATTTCTTAGATATCTGCCTTGTGTTGTTTAAACTCCTTTTCTTGACTCGTACATTCTTTGATGTAATTTTGGATTTGTTTAATACATCAAAGTGAATCGTTGAAATCTTTGTGAATCTTGTTCGAGTTGCTTGTCCTTTCTGTGAGGTCTTGTATCTTTTTGAGTGACTTGAGATTTGTTTTGGTGTCACGTGCGACCGTTATACATCGCAAGTGGTGCGTTAGTTTTTTATGTTGCATTTTGTAAACCCAAAAGGTGAAATTTGTAAGTGTGCGATGTCACAAGATATTTTGGGGTTTTTGAGTCCCGTAAAGAAGTTTGCAGAAGTTAGATTTGTGACCAGTAATGGGTTGCGAAGAGTTTAATAAGGTTGAGAACCCTCAGATGAGTTGCCAGATAAAGCATAGTTGAGAACAGTGAAGATACACCCCTTATGGAGTTAGAAGGTGGAAGTTTTGAAGTTAGTATGAGATCTGCTTGCAAACGTTATCCCATTTGTTTATAACAACCTGTTTTTCAAACTTTTATCACTTTGAATACCACTTTGTTTTTGCAAACACCTATCTTGAGGATTTATTGATATTCCATAATACTTTGTATTTTTTTTTATGGTATTTGAAGATTTATATATATGTCGAGATTTCTTGCTTTTCTAAAGTATTCAAAAGTAAAGCATTAAAACTATGAAGTATCTTGTGTTTTACTTTAATTTTCGAGGACGGAAATTTTTATAAGTAGGGTAGGATGTAAGACCCCAGATTTTTAGAAATTAAATAATAAATTTAATTATGATTTCTTTTATTTATTCATGATATTAATTTTAGAAATTTTTATATTGATTGGATATTTTCTTATTATTGATTTGAAAGCTTGAGTAATTAAAAAATAATGAGCATTTTAGATATATGGTTTAATTTGAATAATTAGATTTTAAACCCTATTTTATGATTTTACAGAAAATTAATTTAACTATCTCTAATTATTGAACTAGAGTATTTATTTGAAAATAAATTAAGTTGATAATTAAATAGTATTTTTATAGATATTATTATTATTGGATTAAATTGGATTTTAAATTATTATTCTACCCTCTTAATCTTATTAAAATTACCAAATTATTCCTAAATCCAATTACACAAACCCTTAATTGGACCCATTAACTCCTAGCCACCGCCTCACCACCGCAACACCGCTTCCCTTCCTTTCTCATTACACAAAAAACAAACCCACACAAACGTAGAATAGATTAAAGGATACGAGAGAATGAAGGTTGCGATCGGAGGGAAGAGGGGAAGAGAGAAGATAGAGCGCCAGCAGGGGGAAGAGAGGAGGGAGCTGCCCAGCATGCCATCGCACCACCGTTGCGTCATGTCGCCATTCAAGCCACTGCCGCCACCATCCCGTGGAGTTGCCGCCGAACTGCCGCGCTTGAGTAGTCCCGATCCACCCACGAGCCGTTGTCACACTTCAGAGGGATTGGGAAGAGAGAGACGCAATGAGGGAGAAGGGATTTTCACTGCCAGCTGCGCCGTCACCGCTGCGGAGGGTCGCTGTTGTCGCACTGGGCATCGTCGCCATTGATGTAGTGAAGAGGAAGAAGTGGGTCACACGAGAGAGATAAAGAAAGTCACTTGCAATGCTGCCAAACTCCCTTCACCGTCGTCGACGCCGATCTGAGGAGAGGGAGAACGACGGAGAGGAGCTAATGTGAGAGACACAGTGCGCGAAAAAGAGGGAGAGATGTCAGAGGCCAAACTGCTGTGCCGCTGTGCTTGCAGCTGTGTTAACGCCGGAGCTTCTGTCATCGTTGTTGGAGTTCTGTGGCTGTCGGAACCGCTGTCGGGGTTTCCGCTACTTGGCTCAGTTAGTTCTTCTTAGTTGCGGTAAGCGGTTCTGTTTCAAAAAGCTCTTTAGTCACTGTTCCATTATCTTATATTGGGGTTTTGCGGCATTAATTGCAGTAAGATTGAGTTTCGGTTATTACATGTTGTGATTAGAGTTGCTATGGTTACTTTGAAAGTGGTTTGGAGCTGAGATTCTGACTGCCGTCGTTGTGGCCGAGTGAAAAAGTTCCCTTGACACATTTGGTTTATAGGTTCGACTTTTCGAGTTTGGGGCGATTTCTTAAACTCAATTTACTACTAAGAATTGTTTTAAGTCAATATTAATATGAAAAATATATTTTTATGATTTTGCAAGTTTTATGAATTGAACTGAGTTGCCTAGAATGAATGTAAATGCTAGTTTGAATGGTTTATTGGTTGATTAAAGATGCTTAGTTGGGTTTTGTACTTGGTTTAAGGTTATTATGATGATGATTGAATTGTGACTGTTTTTAATTATTGAGTTAGAAAGTTGGTTTGATTAAATGCTATGTAAAATGATTTTCTTAGTTTGGGGTTAATTGGATACTGAAAATGAATCGGTATTTGAAATGATTTGGGATATTAGGAATGGACTTTGTTGATTTATCAGAAATGATTCTGAGAATTGGAAATGGTTTTAACATTTAAAATTGGTTTGAATTGTTGGTCATGAATTGAGTCTTGGAAGATGATTTTTGATATTGGAATTAGTTTGAGTAATTGGAAATAGTTGAAAAAGGGTTGAGAAACATTTTGGTTGGGACCCTTGAAGGGTGGCAAAAGTCCCAGTTTTAGAGAAAATGCTGCCAAAATTTTTATAAAACTCTAAAATTTGTTTTAAGCATTATTTAAAAGCAAATCTGATTTAAGAATATTATTTGATTTCGATTTATTATGGAAAGATTCTTGTTTTCAATATGATTTATTAAGAAAAGTATTTTTTAAATTCAATTTTTTTGGAGAGATTTTGTTTTAAGTTTATGATTTGAGTTCGGATGGTTAAGAAGAAGAAAGAAGGAGAAAAGAAAACACGGCACGTGTGATTATGAAATGATTAAAAGGTCACGAGAGGGAGACGAAAAGTAAATAGTTAAGGTGCTGATGTGAAAATGATAAGCCGTGGGCTTTATGTGTGAATAATTGTGCGAGGATGCCCGTGTATATGTAGTGGCTTCCAGGCGAAAGGGGCACATGCTTCAGCTGGAGAATCAGCGCCTGCAAGTACTTGCAGTGGTCATGTTCTGCATACTTCAGCTGGAGAATCAGCACGTGCTGTAATACCCGGTCTAACTGAAATTAATTAAATAATAAGTTAAATAGGAGCGAATACGGTTGGAAGATTTGGCAATTGGAATTTGATGATTTAAATATGATATTTGGATTCAGTGAATTTTTTCGAGTCGGAAGACATAGTTTTCTGCGTAAAAGCGCGCAGTGGAATTTTGACCGGCAGTACCGGCTGAGACCTGTTTGGTACTGCAGCTGAGAAAATTGATTATGAGTAAGTAGGATTAAGAAATGAGGAATTATAATTAGGAAAGGTAGAAATATTTAAAGTGCGATTTAGAGCGCTAATCTTAAAGGTTTTGGCCCAAAATTGGGCCAATGGACAAAAATAAGTGAACCGGGCCTAAGTGGGCCCAAGACCCAACATATATAAACATTAGTTGTGAGCATTTCAGCTCATTTTACCCTAAAAAGAAGGGTTGGGGCGCTGATTTGAGAAGAGAGAAGAGAAGAGAGAAAACCTAACTCTCTTTGATCTTCAAACCACCATAACTTGAGCTACGGAGCTCCGATTGACGAGCCGTTTGCGGCCACGCGTCACTCTTCTCATTCTCTACAATTCTATCTAAGTTTGGTGGTGAGTATTCCATTCATCTCTGCCCAGTTTTCGAAATTCCCCACTGTTACACGTTTTTGGGTAGTTAGTGTTGAAATCTTGTAATTTTGGGTGTTTAGGGATACTCCAACATGGATTCTAAGTGGGTTCTATCCCTACTTCATATGGACTGAGATAAGAAGTGCTCAAACCCTTGTAATTTATCATTTTTATGAGCTCTAAGTTGATGTATGTATGTGATATTGGTTATGTTAGTGTATTTGGTGATGTTGGTGCACAATTGGGAGATTGGTATTGCTTGAGGAGCTTTGGTCAGGCTTGGAGCTAAGGTTGGTGAAGAATTCCAAAGAAGAGGCTCAATTGGTTTGGCTACAAGAGGTACGGTTTAAGTTTCATTTAAGTACCATGTGTTGTGATGAGAATTCCTAGGCTAGATGCCCCTAGGATTAAGTATGGATTATGTAAATGGTTGGTGCTAATATGCATAGTTGATATGTAACGTGAATTAATGATTGGGTTGAGAATTGTGTGACCTTGTATGCTTGGTGTATTGAGAATTTGATGTAGTGGGTAATGAGTATTGATTTTGTGGTTTATGCATTTAAATTGTGAAAATTGGGCCAGAGGCCGTGAATTTTGGGCCGGAGGCCGGAAAGAGGTAAGAAAGGTAAGTCGATGTGTGCATTGTATGATGGCACAAGTGATTGGATGAATTTCAGATAATGAATATATGAATGATTAGGTTGGTTACTGAATAATAAGGTTTGAGAAGTTGAAGTGTGGAATTTGGTAATTTTGGGTGAATTTATGTAGATGAGGTATGTTTGGTTCGGTTGAGATATATTATGTGATCATATATGTGATTATGATTATTGATGCCTTGATGGTATGATGATGCATTAGAGATATGTATGTTGTGATATATGCTTGGGGAATGATTAAGGTTGATTTGTGGGTGAAATCACGTGATAGTGAGTATGATATTGATTATGTATAATGATGGTTGATTGGAAATGGTATTATTGGAAATTGGGATGAGGAAGGACGTATGACATGATATTGTGTTTGTCCTTTAGCCATTTGATTGAGAAGTGTTAAAATGGTTGGATGTGGTTTTGAGAATTTTTGGTAAAGTGTCAATGTGTGAATTGAGGATGGCTTGATGTGGATTTTGGTACATTTTGATTGATTTCAAAAAGGGTTGAAATTGGCATGTTTTGGTTGATTTTGAAAAGAGTTGAAAATGGCTTGTTTTGAAAATGGCACCTTGTGGTTTTGTATGAAAACATGGTTTTTGGGCACACTTTGACGGGACATAACTTGAACTACGGATCTTTGTTTTGTGCCAAATCTGTTTAGAAATGAAATTGGATCCGGGATGTTCATGCCGTTCGAAGAACGGGTGAAAAATAATTTAAAATGAGAAAGTTATGTCTGTCGGAAGATTGGGGGTTGAATCTGTAAATTCTGCAGCTTTTAACTTAGAAAATTTTTAGCAGAATGACCCTCCATGCGTAGACGCACCTGGCGCGTACGCGTCGTTCTTCAAGAAGGCACCATCCACGCGTGCGCGTGGTGTGCGCGTGCGCTGCACCCAATGCCCAGCTATTTTCCAGAGAGTTATGCTAGAGTTGTGCCAGTTTTGTGCCTGGGCGCAAGAGCACCCACGCGTACGCGTGGCTGACGCTTGCGCGTTGTTTGGATATTTTTTAACCCGCGCATTCGCGCGTATAATGTTTGCGCGTCGATGAGTTTTTGGCCATCCGCTCGTGCGCGTGGAGTGCGCGTACGCGTGGCCCTGTTTTCATGCCAAAGTTGATTTTTGAGTTTTAAAAGCCAAATTTCATACTTCTAAGCCTCTGATCTCACCCCTTAGGTATTAAATCATTATGATATGCCTTGCAATGAGATAGGAGCCAGGGGATGTGGTAACTTGCCAGTGAAGCAAGGGGAAAAGTTATGATCAATGATGATCAAGGATGATTATATGAGATATGGAGGGTGACAGTGGGAGTACCGTGTATGCCATGAGCCGAAGGGCTATATTTGTTGATAAATGGCCGGTTCTTGATTGAACCATAGGCCGGATGGCTGAGTTATTGCCGAGTTACGGCAAAGCCATTATTGTTTATGGCTGAGTATAAATGCATATATGATTAATGAATGAATGTGTTACACGGATAACAATGAAAAAGGTTGAAATGTGATGTGTGACCCCGGGTAGTAGGCAGTGGCATTGTCCACTTGCTCCGGGTATGAGACGGGAAAGGATGTTTATGATAAATGAGTTTAATTATGGAGTTTTGAATACATGTATGTTTTGAGATCCTGGGTAGTAGCAAGGGTTGTGGTTCGTCCCGCTTGCTCCAGGTTAATGTTTGAGATTTGATAATAGTGATGATTACTTCGAAACTGAACGAAGGTATGTTTTGAAATCCTGGGTAGTAGCAAGGGTTGTGGTTCGTCCCACTTGGTCCAGGACAGAGATTGAGACCCTGGGTAGTAGCAAGGGTTGTGGTTCGTCCCACTTGCTCCAGGTCAGAGATTGTGACGCTTGGGTAGTAGCGGCAGTAGTGGTGAATCCACTCGCTCCAGGTTGAGCTTTTAAACACCCGCCTGGGTAGTAGCCGCAGTAGTGGTTATTCCACTGGCTCTGGGTTGAGCGAGTAGTAGCAAGGGGGTTGTAGCTCAAACCTACTTTCTCCGCAATGGGTGTTTCTGTCCAATGGTTAGCTACCAGGACATGTCAGGTTGGCTATATAACCGACAGATGATATCATCAGCCATAGGGCAGGCATTCATCATTTGCATATGTTTGAATTGTTTGGGTTTGCCATTTGTTTTGGATTTCTACATCATATATGCCATGTTATCTAACTATATGCTACTTGTTCTACTTGTACCATATTTGTGTATTACTTGCCTGTATTGCTTGTGTTTGTACAACTGAGAGGCCCCTCATGCTGGTGTCGGTGGGTGTGAGGGCTGTTCTTGATGGGATGAATTGATGATGCGATTGCATGATGATGATGATTATTGAATGAGATAACTGGAGCTCCCTGGGTAGACGCAGTGATGTGGTTTCACTAGCTCCAGGCGAGTGTATGATGTATTGATATAGAATTGCTGAGGCAGAACAACTGGTGATGGTTTTGCTTATAATTCTGAGTCTGGTTCGTGGAAGAGTCAGCGAGTTGGGAAACATGTGAAACATGAATTGAATTTAGCACTCCCTTATGACAGTTGCCTATTCATGGATTAGCGAGAACCTAGGATGAATAATTGGTGAAGAAGTTTAGGATGCTTAGTGAGTTTTTATTACAGTACATTGAATTTATTTGGCACTTTTACCGTACTGGAAACCCATGGGCCTGGGGTTCTCATTCCGTATATATCTCTTGTTTTTCAGATATAGGTCCAGGTGCTCAGAAGTGAGCTGTGGTTCGTCTGAGAGACGGCGAAGATATTTATTTTCTCTACTTTGTGTTTTGCTTAGAATCTCTCCACCTTTGTTTTGAAAAGATTATATTATGTATTGAACTCTTTTGCAACTTGCCTATAGAGGCTCTTATGTTTCCTTTGGGAGAGATTAGGATATACTGTTGTCATCTACTTTAATACTGTACCCTAGCCGGCCTAAACTTCGTGGGTCGCGACTAGTGGCTATTTACTTATGCTATAAATATCTATCTGTTATCTATCTCTTAATCTCCTTTATGCCTTGTCCATATATCGCGTTCGGCTTAGCAGTTTAACTTTTCGTTGTCAAAACGTGAGTGATACGTCTTCGCGATTTTATTTCTATTCTTTTCAGGCTTCTCGATTAATACTCCTTTCGAAAATTACCTATATTTATATATTAAAAATCCACCTGAGAGTCGTACCACCGTAATATCATTGACTTATGACTCGAGCATAAGGATTTGAATATTAGGGTGTTACATTATGGTATTAGAGCAGTTCGTCCTCGTGAGCCTGAGGGATGGAATTGCTTATGCTTCAATGCATACTCTGAGTTTGTGCCTGTGCTAGTTAGGGTGTCTAACTGATACATCTAGCATGAAGTCCATAAGTGTACCTTTGGTACTTTGAAGCACTATACTTTCGATATTGAGACTGATCAACTTGATATCGATTGTTTGGTGTGTATAGGAACCAGATGGCACCTCATGGACCCGGTCGGGGACGTAAAAGAGATCGTACTAATGCACAGGAACCGAAAATCAACCCGAATAACCCGGTAAACCTTATGGCGGTGTTGGAGAATATGGCTGCTGCTATGCAGGCCACTGCAGAGGCTCTTGGGCAACAGATGAACAATAATGGCAATGGCGGAAGGGAAGCTCAGGGCCCGATGACACTGGCAACCTTCTTAAAGGTTAATCCACCTAAGTTCAAGGGAACCACCAATCCGACTGAAGCTGATACTTGGTTTCAGGCTATGGAGCGAGCACTGCAAGCGCAGTTGGTGCCTGAAGAGCAGCGTGTTGAATTTGCTACCTATCTACTCACGGGGGAAGCATCGCATTGGTGGCAAGGGGCTCGACGTCTCCTGCAACAGGGGAATGATCATATCACTTGGGATGCCTTCCAGGTGGAATTCTATAAGGAGTACTTTCCGAATTCCGCCAGGACAGCCAAGGAATTGGAGTTACTGCAGCTAAAGCAAGGTGCTATGTCCGTATCTGAGTATACAGACAAATTTGAGGAGCTATTCAGGTTTTCCCGCATGTCTCAAGGAGCTCTGGGAGACTTCGAGGAATGAAAATGAATTAAGTATGAAGGAGGGCTCCGGAGCGACATCTTAAGTTTAGTGGGACCAATGGAAATCCGAACTTTTTCAGAGTTAGTGAATAAGAGCAGAATTGCTGAAGAGTGTGTGAAAAGGAGGGTTGCAGAGAAAGGAAGTCATAGAGAGCACAACCAAGGATTCGCACCAAGGGGTCGAGAGTTTAAGGAGAGAGGATACGTACAACACTTTCCCCAAGGACAGAATAACTTTGCGACGAGTGAGGAGTCCCAAAGGAATGGTAAGGGAAAACGGGCAGCGGCTGCTTCTGATGTTTCGAGCTGTCAGAGATGTGGTAGTCATCACTCAAATAGGCCGTGCCGATTGGGGTTAGGCGTATGTTACAAGTGCGGGTTACCAGGGCATGTATCAAGAAATTGCCAACAAGGAGAGAGTCAGGATGCGGGCCGATTGCGACAGTAAGATTGAGGTAATTGCAATAATCAGGCTTAAAGGACAGTGCGTGATTTTATAATACCGCCTGTACAGTAAAACTGGAAATGTCAAGCTTAATATTAGACTGAGAAGCAAACCAGATGGTCCGAGTAAGGATTTACCTTAATACAAATGGATAAATGCCTGAGATGTAAATGATTTTCTATTGAGAATGATGTGTTGTGTTTATTATGTAGTTGGTTGATTTCTGGATTCTTGGTGAAACGGATTGAACCCATGACTTTTAGTTCCTTTGATTTAAATAGATAAGGAATGGTACGGTCCTAAATGATGGATTTGGAAACGTTGATTTGAAATGCCAGTCATGCTAAGTTGTGGTTGAGTACTTGAGGAAATAAGTGATGGAACTAATACTTGACGAGAAATCAAAGTGGCATAGCGGAAGCTTGCTAAAGCATTAGCATAGTATGGTAATAATAAGGAAAAGTGGGGTATGATTAGAAATGCTTTATGCTTTGAGTACTTAAAAATTTAGTGAGCTTATGCATATAATGATTCTAGATAATTGGAATTAATTGTGACTGTGAGCCTTGATGGTTCTGAAACGGATGAGGAAATTATCATTGATGCGTAATCTGATTTAGATGATCAGAGAGTGCAAGTTGTCGTGTTTGAGAGATGAGTACTATGATATTTGGTCATAGTGACCTTGGATTTAGTTTGGGATTTATAATGATTGGTTTTGAAAGACGAATGTGAAAACCATTAAATTAAAATGTTGATGCGGTACTGAGATTGGTTTGAGGGAACCCGTGACGGGTGGTAAACTCCAATTTTTAGGGAGGTGCTGCTGAAAAAATTTTCCCAAGAATTTGAAGGAGTGTTGGTTATATTTTTGAAAATGATTTTTGATCTGAGTAACTTCAACAAAAGAGATGTGTCTCGAAAGCTTTATATAGATTATTAAAGGAAAGCGGATTCTTAAGGGTTTGTCAGCTTGTTAGTCCAAACTCATTGAATTCTGAAAACGAAGAAAGCTTTGATTGATTATAGTGATGTGGGATAATGGCTATGATAAACGATGATGGCAATCTTATTGATGACATGATTCGAGATTTAATAAGGTGTGAGTTGATGAGACGGTAAAAGTAAGGAACGAGGCTGTTGGTCGGCGTTGAACGAACGACCGAGACCCTCAGGGATAGAGAAATCAGAGCGCGACAACGGAAGCGTGCAGAGTAAAAAGACCTTGGAACTGTTATGTGTTGGATATAAAGGCACACTACGTGCGCATACTCGTAGTGATGGATGAAATTTTCGAGGGCGAAAATTTCTGTTAGGGGGGTAGAATGTAATACCCGGTCTAACCGAAATTAATTAAATAATAAGTTAAATAGGAGCGAATACGGTTGGAAGATTTGGCAATTGGAATTTGATGATTTAAATATGATATTTGGATTCAGTGAATTTTTTCGAGTCGGAAGACATAGTTTTCTGCGTAAAAGCGCGCAGTAGAATTTTGACCGGCAGTACCGGCTGAGACCTGTCTGGTACTGCAGCTGAGAAAATTGATTATGAGTAAGTAGGATTAAGAAATGAGGAATTATAATTAGGAAAGGTAGAAATATTTAAAGTGCGATTTAGAGCGCTAATCTTAAAGATTTTGGCCCAAAATTGGGCCAATGGACAAAAATAAGTGAACCAGGCCTAAGTGGGCCCAAGATCCAACATATATAAACATTAGTTGTGAGCATTTCAGCTCATTTTACCCTAAAAAGAAGGGTTGGGGCGCTGATTTGAGAAGAGAGAAGAGAAGAGAGAAAACCTAACTCTCTTTGATCTTCAAACCACCATAACTTGAGCTACGGAGCTCCGATTGACGAGCCGTTTGCGGCCACGCGTCATTCTTCTCATCCTCTACAATTCTATCTAAGTTTGGTGGGGAGTATTCCATTCATCTCTGCCCAGTTTTCGAAATTCCCCACTGTTACACGTTTTTGGGTAGTTAGTGTTGAAATCTTGTAATTTTGGGTGTTTAGGGATACTCCAACATGGATTCCAAGTGGGTTCTATCCTTACTTCATATGGACTGAGGTAAGAAGTGCTCAAACCCTTGTAATTTGTCATTTTTATGAGCCCTAAGTTGATGTATGTATGTGATATTGGTTATGTTAGTGTATTTGGTGATGTTGGTGCACAATTGGGAGATTGGTATTGCTTGAGGAGCTTTGGTAAGGCTTGGAGCTAAGGTTGGTGAAGAATTCCAAAGAAGAGGCTCAATTGGTTTGGCTACAAGAGGTACGGTTTAAGTTTCATTTAAGTACCATGTGTTGTGATGAGAATTCCTAGGCTAGATGCCCCTAGGATTAAGTTTGGATTATGTAAATAGTTGGTGCTAATATGCATAGTTGATATGTAACGTGAATTAATGATTGGGTTGAGAATTGTGTGACCTTGTATGCTTGGTGTATTGAGAATTTGATGTACTGGATAATGAGTATTGATTTTGTGGTTTATGCATTTAAATTATGAAAATTGGGCCAGAGACCGTGAATTTTGGGCCGGAGGCCGGAAAGAGGTAAGAAAGGTAAGTCGATGTGTGCATTGTATGATGGCACAAGTGATTGGATGAATTTCAGATAATGAATATATGAATGATTAGGTTGGTTATTGAATAATAAGGTTTGAGATGTTGAAGTGTGGAATTTGGTAATTTTGGGTGAATTTATGTAGATGAGGTATGTTTGGTTCGGTTGAGATATATTATGTGATCATATATGTGATTATGATTATTGATGCCTTGATGGTATGATGATGCGTTAGAGATATGTATGTTGTGATATATGCTTGGGGAATGATTAAGGTTGATTTGTGGGTGAAATCACGTGATAGTGAGTATGATATTGATTATGTATAATGATGGTTGATTGGAAATGGTATTATTGGAAATTGGGATGAGGAAGGACGTATGACATGATATTGTGTTTGTCCTTTAGCCATTTGATTGAAAAGTGTTAAAATGGTTGGATGTGGTTTTGGGAATTTTTGGTAAAGTGTCAATGTGTGAATTGAGGATGGCTTGATGTGGATTTTGGTACATTTTGATTGATTTCAAAAAGGGTTGAAATTGGCATGTTTTGGTTGATTTTGAAAAGAGTTGAAAATGGCTTGTTTTGAAAATGGCACCTTGTGGTTTTGTATGAAAACATGGTTTTTGGGCACACTTTGACAGGACATAACATGGACTAGGGATCTCTGTTTTGTGCCAAATCTGTTTAGAAATGAAATTGGATCCGGGATGTCCATGCCGTTCGAAGAACGGGTGAAAAATGATTTAAAATGAGAAAGTTATGTCCGTCGGAAGATTGGGGGTTGAATCTGTAAATTCTGCAGCTTTTAACTTAGAAAATTTTTAGCAGAATGACCCTCCACGTGTAGACGCACTTGGCGCGTATGCGTCGTTCTTCAAGAAGGCACCATCCACGCGTGCGCATGGTGTGCGCGTGCGCGTCGATGCGCTGCACCCAATGCCCAGCTATTTTCCAGAGAGTTATGCCAGAGTTGTGCCAGTTTTGTGCCTGGGCGCAAGAGCACCCACGCGTACGCGTGGCTGACGCTTGCGCGCTGTTTGGATATTTTTTAACCCGCGCATTCGCGCGTATGACGATGAGTTTTTGGGCATCCGCGCGTGCGCGTGGAGTGCGCGTACGCGTGGCCCTGTTTTCATGCCAAAGTTGATTTTTGAGTTTTAAAAGCCAAATTTCAAACTTCTAAGCCTTTGATCTCACCCCTTAGGTATTAAATCATTATGATATGCCTTGCAATGAGATAGGAGCCAGGGGATGTGGTAACTTGCCAGTGAAGCAAGGGGAAAAGTTATGATCAATGATGATCAAGGATGATTATATGAGATATGGAGGATGACGGTGGGAGTACCCTGTATGCCATGAGCCGAAGGGCAATATTTGTTGATAAATGGCCGGTTCTTGATTGAACCATGGGCCGGATGGCTGAGTTATTGCCGGGTTACGGCAAAGCCATTATTGTTTATGGCTGAGTATAAATGCATATATGATTAATGAATGAATGTGTTACCCGGATAACAATGAAAAAGGTTGAAATGTGATGTGTGACCCCGGGTAGTAGGCAGTGGCGTTGTCCACTTGCTCCGGGTATGAGACGGGAAAGGATGTTTATGATAAATGAGTTTAATTATGGAGTTTTGATTACATGTATGTTTTGAGATCCTGGGTAGTAGCAAGGGTTGTGGTTCGTCCCGCTTGCTCCAGGTTAATGTTTGAGATTTGATAATAGTGATGATTACTTCGAAACTGAACGAAGGTATGTTTTGAGATCCTGGGTAGTAGCAAGGGTTGTGGTTCGTCCCACTTGCTCCAGGACAGAGATTGAGACCCTGGGTAGTAGCAAGGGTTGTGGTTCGTCCCACTTGCTCCAGGTCAGAGATTGTGACGCTTGGGTAGTAGCGGCAGTAGTGGTGAATCCACTCGCTCCAGGTTGAGCTTTTAAACACCTGCCTGGGTAGTTGCCGCAGTATTGGTTATTCCACTGGTTCTGGGTTGAGCGGGTAGTAGCAAGGGGGTTGTAGCTCAAATCTACTTTCTCCGCAATGGGTGTTTCTGTCCAATGGTTAGCTACCAGGACATGTCAGGTTGGCTATATAACCGACAGATGATATCATCAGCCATAGGGCAAGCATTCATCATTTGCATATGTTTGAATTGTTTGGGTTTGCCATTTGTTTTGGATTTCTACATCATATATGCCATGTTACCTAACTATATGCTACTTGTTCTACTTGTACCATATTTGTGTATTACTTGCCTGTATTGCTTGTGTTTGTACAACTGAGAGGCCCCTCATGCTGGTGTCGGTGGGTGTGAGGGCTGTTCTTGATGGGATGAATTGATGATGCGATTGCATGATGATGATGATTATTGAATGAGATAACTGGAGCTCCCTGGGTAGACGCAGTGATGTGGTTTCACTAGCTCCAGGCGAGTGTATGATGTATTGATATAGAATTGCTGAGGCAGAACAACTGGTGATGGTTTTGCTTATAATTCTGAGTCTGGTTCGTGGAAGAGTCAGCGAGTTGGGAAACATGTGAAACATGAATTGAATTTAGCACTCCCTTATGACAGTTGCCTATTCATGGATTAGCGAGAACCTAGGATGAATAATTGGTGAAGAAGTTTAGGATGCTTAGTGAGTTTTTATTACAGTACATTGAATTTATTTGGCACTTTTACCGTACTGGGAACCCATGGGCCTGGGGTTCTCATTCCGTATATATCTCTTGTTTTTCAGATATAGGTCCAGGTGCTCAAAAGTGAGCTGTGGTTCGTCTGAGAGACGGCGAAGATATTTATTTTCTCTACTTTGTGTTTTGCTTAGAATCTCTCCACCTTTGTTTTGAAAAGATTATATTATGTATTGAACTCTTTTGCAACTTGCCTATAGAGGCTCTTATGTTTCCTTTGGGAGAGATTAGGATATACTGTTGTCATCTACTTTAATACTGTACCCTAGCCGGCCTAAACTTCGCGGGTCGCGACTAGTGGCTATTTACTTATGCTATAAATATCTATCTGTTATCTATCTCTTAATCTCCTTTATGCCTTGTCCATATATCGCGTTCGGCTTAGCAGTTTAACTTTTCGTTGTCAAAACGTGAGTGATACGTCTTCGCGATTTTATTTCTATTCTTTTCAGGCTTCTCGATTAATACTCCTTTCGAAAATTACCTATATTTATATATTAAAAATCCACCTGAGAGTCGTACCACCGTAATATCATTGACTTATGACTCGAGCATAAGGATTTGAATATTAGGGTGTTACATTATGGTATTAGAGCAGTTCGTCCTCGTGAGCCTGAGGGATGGAACTGCTTATGCTTCAATGCATACTCTGAGTTTGTGCCTGTGCTAGTTAGGGTGTCTAACTGATACATCTAGCATGAAGTCCATAAGTGTACCTTTGGTACTTTGAAGCACTATACTTTCGATATTGAGACTGATCAACTTGATATCGATTGTTTGGTGTGTATAGGAACCAGATGGCACCTCGTGGACCCGGTCGGGGACGTAAAAGAGATCGTACTAATGCACAGGAACCGAAAATCAACCCGAATAACCCGGTAAACCTTATGGCGGTGTTGGAGAATATGGCTGCTGCTATGCAGGCCACTGCGGAGGCTCTTGGGCAACAGATGAACAATAATGGCAATGGCGGAAGGGAAGCTCAGGGCCCGATGACACTGGCAACCTTCTTAAAGGTTAATCCACCTAAGTTCAAGGGAACCACCAATCCGACTGAAGCTGATACTTGGTTTCAGGCCATGGAGCGAGCACTGCAAGCGCAGTTGGTGCCTGAAGAGCAGCGTGTTGAATTCGCTACCTATCTACTCACGGGGGAAGCATCGCATTGGTGGCAAGGGGCTCGACGTCTCCTGCAACAGGGGAATGATCATATCACTTGGGATGCCTTCCAGGTGGAATTCTATAAGGAGTACTTTCCGAATTCCGCCAGGACAGCCAAGGAATTGGAGTTACTGCAGCTAAAGCAAGGTGCTATGTCCGTATCTGAGTATACAGACAAATTTGAGGAGCTATTCAGGTTTTCCCGCATGTGTCAAGGAGCTCCGGGAGACTTCGAGGAATGAAAATGAATTAAGTATGAAGGAGGGCTCCGGAGCGACATCTTAAGTTCAGTGGGACCAATGGAAATCCGAACTTTTTCAGAGTTAGTGAATAAGAGCAGAATTGCTGAAGAGTGTGTGAAAAGGAGGGTTGCAGAGAAAGGAAGTCATAAAGAGCACAACCAAGGATTCGCACCAAGGGGTCGAGAGTTTAAGGAGAGAGGATACGTACAACACTTTCCCCAAGGACAGAATAACTTTGCGACGAGTGAGGAGTCCCAAAGGAATGGTAAGGGAAAACGGGCAGCGGCTGCTTCTGATGTTTCGAGCTGTCAGAGATGTGGTAGTCATCACTCAAATAGGCCGTGCCGATTGGGGTTAGGCGTATGTTACAAGTGCGGGTTACCAGGGCATGTATCAAGAAATTGCCAACAAGGAGAGAGTCAGGATGCGGGCCGATTGCGACAGTAAGATTGAGGTAATTGCAATAATCAGGCTTAAAGGACAGTGTGTGATTTTATAATACCGCCTGTACAGTAAAACTGGGAATGTCAAGCTTAATATTAGACTGAGAAGCAAACCAGATGGTCCGAGTAAGGATTTACCTTAATACAAATGGATAAATGCCTGAGATGTAAATGATTTTCTATTGAGAATGATGTGTTGTGTTTGTTATGTAGTTGGTTGATTTCTGGATTCTTGGTGAAACGGATTGAACCCATGACTTTTAGTTCCTTTGATTTAAATAGATAAGGAATGGTACGGTCCTAAATGATGGATTTGGAAACGTTGATTTGAAATGCCAGTCATGCTAAGTTGTGGTTGAGTACTTGAGGAAATAAGTGATGGAACTAATACTTGACGTGAAATCAAAGTGGCATAGCGGAAGCTTGCTAAAGCATTAGCATAGTATGGTAATAATAAGGAAAAGTGGGGTATGATTAGAAATGCTTTATGCTTTGAGTACTTAAAAATTTAGTGAGCTTATGCATATAATGATTCTAGATAATTCGAATTAATTGTGACTGTGAGCCTTGATGGTTCTGAAACGGATGAGGAAATTATCATTGATGCGTAATCTGATTTAGACGATGAGAGAGTGCAAGTTGTCGTGTTTGAGAGATGAGTACTATGATGTTTGGTCATAGTGACCTTGGATTTAGTTTGGGATTTATAATGATTGGTTTTGAAAGACGAATGTGAAAACCATTAAATTGAAATGTTGATGCGGTACTGAGATTGGTTTGAGGGAACCCGTGACGGGTGGTAAACTCCAATTTTTAGGGAGGTGCTGCTGAAAAAATTTTCCCGAGAATTTGAAGGAGTGTTGGTTATATTTTTGAAAATGATTTTTGATCTGAGTAACTTCAACAAAAGAGATGTGTCTCAAAAGCTTTATATAGATTATTAAAGGAAAGCGGATTCTTAAGGGTTTGTCAGCTTGTTAGTCCAAACTCATTGAATTCTGAAAACGAAGAAAGCTTTGATTGATTATAGTGATGTGGGATAATGGCTATGATTAACAATGATGGCAATCTTATTGATGACATGATTCGAGATTTAATAAGGTGTGAGTTGATGAGATGGTAAAAGTAAGGAACGAGGCTGTTGGTCGGCGTTCAACGAACGACCGAGACCCTCAGGGATAGAGAAATCAGAGCGCGACAACGGAAGCGTGCAGAGTAAAAAGACCTTGGAACTGTTATGTGTTGGATATAAAGGCACACTACGTGCGCGTACTCGTAGTGATGGATGAAATTTTCGAGGGCGAAAATTTCTGTTAGGGGGGTAGAATGTAATACCCGGTCTAACCGAAATTAATTAAATAATAAGTTAAATAGGAGCGAATACGGTTGGAAGATTTGGCAATTGGAATTTGATGATTTAAATATGATATTTGGATTCAGTGAATTTTTTCGAGTCAGAAGACATAGTTTTCTGCGTAAAAGCGCGCAGTGAAATTTTGACCGGCAGTACCGGCTGAGACCTGTCTGGTACTGCAGCTGAGAAAATTGATTATGAGTAAGTAGGATTAAGAAATGAGGAATTATAATTAGGAAAGGTAGAAATATTTAAAGTGCGATTTAGAGCGCTAATCTTAAAGGTTTTGGCCCAAAATTGGGCCAATGGAGAAAAATAAGTGAACCGGGCCTAAGTGGGCCCAAGACCCAACATATATAAACATTAGTTGTGAGTATTTCAGCTCATTTTACCCTAAAAAGAAGGGTTGGGGCGCTGATTTGAGAAGAGAGAAGAGAAGAGAGAAAACCTAATTCTCTTTGATCTTCAAACCACCATAACTTGAGCTACGGAGCTCCGATTGACGAGCCGTTTGCGGCCACGCGTCACTCTTTTCATCCTCTATAATTCTATCTAAGTTTGGTGGTGAGTATTCCATTCATCTCGGCCCAGTTTTCGAAATTCCCCACTGTTACACGTTTTTGGGTAGTTAGTGTTGAAATCTTGTAATTTTGGGTGTTTAGGGATACTCCAACATGGATTCTAAGTGGGTTCTATCCCTACTTCATATGGACTGAGGTAAGAAGTGCTCAAACCCTTGTAATTTGTCATTTTTATGAGCCCTAAGTTGATGTATGTATGTGATATTGGTTATGTTAGTGTATTTGGTGATGTTGGTGCACAATTGGGAGATTGGTATTGCATGAGGAGCTTTGGTAAGGCTTGGAGCTAAGGTTGGTGAAGAATTCCAAAGAAGAGGCTCAATTGGTTTGGCTACAAGAGGTACGGTTTAAGTTTCATTTAAGTACCATGTGTTGTGATGACAATTCCTAGGCTAGATGCCCCTAGGATTAAGTTTGGATTATGTAAATGGTTGGTGCTAATATGCATAGTTGATATGTAACGTGAATTAATGATTGGGTTGAGAATTGTGTGACCTTGTATGCTTGGTGTATTGAGAATTTGATGTACTGGATAATGAGTATTGATTTTGTGGTTTATGCATTTAAATTGTGAAAATTGGGCCAGAGACCGTGAATTTTGTGCCGGAGGCCAGAAAGAGGTAAGAAAGGTAAGTCGATGTGTGCATTGTATGATGGCACAAGTGATTGGATGAATTTCAGATAATGAATATATGAATGATTAGGTTGGTTATTGAATAATAAGGTTTGAGAAGTTGAAGTGTGGAATTTGGTAATTTTGGGTGAATTTATGTAGATGAGGTATGTTTGGTTCGGTTGAGATATATTATGTGATCATATATGTGATTATGATTATTGATGCCTTGATGGTATGATGATGCATTAGAGATATGTATGTTGTGATATATGCTTGGGGAATGATTAAGGTTGATTTGTGGGTGAAATCACGTGATAGTGAGTATGATATTGATTATGTATAATGATGGTTGATTGGAAATGGTATTATTGGAAATTGGGATGAGGAAGGACGTATGACATGATATTGTGTTTGTCCTTTAGCCATTTGATTGAGAAGTGTTAAAATGGTTGGATGTAGTTTTGGAAATTTTTGGTAAAGTGTCAATGTGTGAATTGAGGATGGCTTGATGTGGATTTTGGTACATTTTGATTGATTTCAAAAAGGGTTGAAATTGGCATGTTTTGGTTGATTTTGAAAAGAGTTGAAAATGGCTTGTTTTGAAAATGGCACCTTGTGGTTTTGTATGAAAACATGGTTTTTGGGCACATTTTGACGCGATATAACTTGGACAACGGATCTTTGTTTTGTGCCAAATCTGTTTAGAAATGAAATTGGATCCGGGATGTCCATGCCGTTCGAAGAACGGGTGAAAAATGATTTAAAATGAGAAAGTTATGTCCGTCGGAAGATTGGGGGTTGAATCTGTAAATTCTGCAGCTTTTAACTTAGAAAATTTTTAGAAGAATGATCCTCAACGCGTAGACGGACTTGGCGCGTACGCGTCGTTCTTCAAGAAGGCACCATCCACGCGGGCGCGTGGTGTGCGCGTGCGCGTTGATGCGCTGCACCCAATGCCCAACTATTTTCCAGAGAGTTGTGCCAGAGTTGTGCCAGTTTTGTGGCTGACGCTTGCGCGCCGTTTGGATATTTTTCAACCCGTGCGTTCGCACGTATGACGTTTGCGCGTCGATGAGTTTTTGGCCATCTGTGCATGCGCGTGGAGTGCGCGTACGCGTGGCCCTGTTTTCATGCCAAAGTTGATTTTTGAGTTTTAAAATCCAAATTTCATACTTCTAAGCCTCTGATCTCACCCCTTATGTATTAAATCATTATGATATGCCTAGCAATGAGATAGGAGCTAGGGGATGTGGTAACTTGCGAGTGAAGTAAGGGGAAAAGTTATGATCATTGATGATCAAGGGTGATTATATGAGATATGGAGGATGACGGTGGGAGTACTGTGTATGCCATGAGCCGAAGGGCTATATTTGTTGATAAATGGCCGGTTCTTGATTGAACCATGGACCGGATGGCTGAGTTATTGCCGGGTTACGGCAAAGCCATTATTGTTTATGGCTGAGTATAAATGCATATATGATTAATGAATGAATGTGTTACACGGATAACAATGAAAAAGGTTGAAATGTGATGTGTGACCCCGAGTAGTAGGCAGTGGCATTGTCCACTTGCTCCGGGTATGAGACGGGAAAGGATGTTTATGATAAATGAGTTTAATTATGGAGTTTTGAATACATGTATATTTTGAGATCCTGGGTAGTAGCAAGGGTTGTGGTTCGTCCCGCTTGCTCCAGGTTAATGTTTGAGATTTGATAATAGTGATGATTACTTCAAAACTGAACGAAGGTATGTTTTGAGATCCTGGGTAGTAGCAAGGGTTGTGGTTCGTCCCACTTGCTCTAGGATAGAGATTGAGACCCTGGGTAGTAGCAAGGGTTGTGGTTCGTCCCACTTGCTCCAGGTCAGAGATTGTGACGCCTGGGTAGTAGCGGCAGTAGTGGTGAATCCACTCGCTCCAGGTTGAGCTTTTAAACACCCGCCTGGGTAGTAGCCGCAGTATTGGTTATTCCACTGGTTCTGGGTTGAGCGGGTAGTAGCAAGGGGGTTGTAGCTCAAACCTACTTGCTCCGCAATGGGTGTTTCTGTCCAATGGTTAGCTACCAGGACATGTCGGGTTGGCTATATAACCGACAGATGATATCATCAGCCATAGGGCAAGCATTCATCATTTGCATATGTTTGAATTGTTTGGGTTTGCCATTTGTTTTGGATTTCTACATCATATATGCCATGTTACCTAACTATATGCTACTTGTTCTACTTGTACCATATTTGTGTATTACTTGCCTGTATTGCTTGTGTTTGTACAACTGAGAGGCCCCTCATGCTGGTGTCGGTGGGTGTGAGAGCTGTTCTTGATGGGATGAATTGATGATGCGATTGCATGATGATGATGATTATTGAATGAGATAACTAGAGCTCCCTGGGTAGATGCAGTGATGTGGTTTCACTAGCTCCAGGCGAGTGTATGATGTATTGATATAGAATTGCTGAGGCAGAACAACTGGTGATGGTTTTGCTTATAATTCTGAGTCTGATTCGTGGAAGAGTCAGCGAGTTGGGAAACATGTGAAACATGAATTGAATTTAGCACTCCCTTATGACAGTTGCCTATTCATGGATTAGCGAGAACCTAGGATGAATAATTGGTGAAGAAGTTTAGGATGCTTAGTGAGTTTTTATTACAGTACATTGAATTTATTTGGCACTTTTACCGTACTGGGAACCCATGGGCCCGGGGTTCTCATTCCGTATATATCTCTTGTTTTTCAGATACAGGTCCAGGTACTCAGAAGTGAGCTGTGGTTCGTCTGAGAGACGGCGAAGATATTTATTTTCTCTACTTTGTGTTTTGCTTAGAATCTCTCCACCTTTGTTTTGAAAAGATTATATTATGTATTGAACTCTTTTGGAACTTGCCTATAAAGGCTCTTATGTTTCCTTTGGAAGAGATTAGGATATACTGTTGTCATCTACTTTCATACTGTACCCTAGCCGGCCTAAACTTCGCGGGTCGTGACTAGTGGCTATTTACTTATGCTATAAATATCTATCTGTTATCTATCTCTTAATCTCCTTTATGCCTTGTCCATATATCGCGTTCGGCTTAGCAGTTTAACTTTTCGTTGTCGAAACGTGAATGATACGTCTTCGCGATTTTATTTCTATTCTTTTCAGGCTTCTCGATTAATACTCCTTTCGAAAATTACCTATATTTATATATTAAAAATCCACCTGAGAGTCGTACCACCGTAATATCATTGACTTATGACTCGAGCATAAGGATTTGAATATTAGGGTGTTACACGTGCAAGAGGTTGAAATCTTGCAGAGGTTATGCCACTGGATTGCCTTATCTAACTTGCGAGTCGGATTGCGTCGGGTGCGGGTCGAAGCCGAAAAATGAGCTCATTACCTGCGTTAGGGATAGACATGCATCATGTTACATTTGGGTACTTTTGTTTGGGTGTGCTTAAGTGTTTTAGTTTGCTTATTTGATGTTTAACTGGTGACTGTGATACTTGCTGTAATTGTTCTGTATATGTGTTTGCCTTGAATTTGTTTGTGTTTGTGATTGATTCTATTGAGATTTAGTTTCGAAGGTTAATTGTTTTGATTTGGGCCTGGTGCACGAAATCGTGATCGTTCCTTCCTTGGTAACGGCGCTAAAAACTAAATACGCACGTTCATGTTCGTAATTTTGTTTCACAACTTCGTACAACTAACCAGCAAGTGCACTGGGTCGTCCAAGTAATAAACCTTACGTGAGTAAGGGTCGATCCCACGGAGATTGTTGGTTTGAAGCAAGCTATGGTCACCTTGTAAATCTCAGTCAGGAGGATTCAAATGGTTTTATGATATGATAAGTAAAAGATAAATAAAATATAACTAGGATAGAGATACTTATGTAATTCATTGGTGAGAATTTCAGATAAGCATATAGAGATGCTTTTGTTCCTCCTGAACCTTTACTTTCCTGCTGTCTTCATCCAATCATTCCTACTCCTTTCCATGGCAAGCTGTATGTTGGGCATCACCGTTGTCAATGGCTACTTCCCGTCCTCTCAGTGCAAATGGTCCAAGATGCTCTGTCACAGCATGGCTATTCATCTGTCAGTTCTCGATCATACTGGAATAGGATCCATTGATCCTTTTGCGTCTGTCACTACGCCTAACACTCGCGAGTTTGAAGCTCGTCACAGCCATCCCTTCCCAGATCCTACTCGAAATACCACAGACAAGGTTTAGACTTTTTGGATCTCAGGAATGGCCATCCACGGGTTCTAACTTATACCATGAATATTCTAATATCTCGGACTCAGTCCCCTGTATTAGATATCCAAGAGATACCCGTTCAATCTAAGGTAGAACGGAAGTGGTTATCAGGAACTCGTTCATAAGTTGGGAATGATGATGATTGTCATGATCATCACATTCACATTGAAGTGCGAATGAATATCTTAGAAGCGGCATAAGTTTGTATTGAATAAAAAAACAGTAGTACTTGCATTAATCCATGAGGAACAGCAGAGCTCCACACCTTAATCTATGGTGTGTAGAAACTCTATCGTTGAAAATACATAAGTGATGAAGGTTCAGGCATGGCCGAGAGGCCAACCCCCAAACGTGATCTAAAGATGAAACTAAAGATGTAAATACAATAGTAAAAAGTCCTATTTATGCTAAACTAGTTACTAGGGTATACAGAAATGAGTAAATGATGCAGAAATCCACTTCCGGGGCCCACTTGGTGTGTGCTTGGGATGAGCATTGAGTTTTACACATGTAAATGCTTCTTTTGGAGTTGAACGCCAGTTTGTAACCTGTTTCTGGCGTTTAACTCCACTTTGCAACCTGTTTCTGGTGTTTAACTCCAGAATGCAATATAAAACTGGCGTTGAACGCCAGTTTGCGTCATCTAAACTCGGGAAAAGTATAGACTATTATACATTGCTGGAAAGCCCTGGATGTCTACTTTCCAACGCAATTGAGAGCGCGCCATTTGGAGTTCTGTAGCTCCAGAAAATCTACTTTGAGTGCAGGGAGGTCAGAATCCAGCAGCATCTTGTAGAACCTATGCACAATTACTCAAGAGGGGGGGTGAATTGAATATTGCAACAACAATGAATCTTTTTGCGAAAGATTAAAGACAATATACAAAAGTGTTATTGTACTAGTATTTTTCCAAGAGCTTAACTCAATTGCTAAGCATTTATAAGGAGCTTTTACTTTCCAATAGACACCAACTCAAATAAATTGATCAAGCTTTTCACCAATCGGACTTAAGCTATTCCTTAAGTACTTACGAAGCTACTTTTCGATCACAATTTATTTGCTCAAAGGTAAAAGACAATAATATTGAAGAGATGAGTTTGGAGAGATGCAAACGCTATTTAGAGTGGTTCGGCACAATCCTTGTCCTACGTCCACTTTCTTTCTCAATCGCTATTGAGAAGTTCCACTATTGCCAAGCTTCAAGGTGCTCGCGCAAAACCTTTTACAATCCGAGTCCTTAGTTTCTAACACCTCACGGTATATGATCACCACTCGTATACTAACCTACTCTACTTAGAGATACCTTCTCTAAGATTTGCCTTGAGTACTTAGTATACTTCTTTGGTATCCTCACCGACTATAGTGTTTATAACTCTTGACTCAACCTTGGAGATCACACTCCAATTTACAAAGTGTACAAGAAAACAATTCTCAAAGAATTGTTGAGACGAAATGAGTACTCTCTAGAAGAGTGTATGATTACAATTTTAGCACTATTGAACCAATTGATATTGCTCTCTCAAATTGTGTATTATAACACCTTAAAAATGTGTAGAATGAAAGAATATGAACAAGATAGTTTGCAAATACTCACGTATGTGAAATAAGGCTTCAATCCATCTATTTATAGACTCCCCAAACCTTAGAAACGTTGGGGAGTTAATGGGATGGAGCTTTTTTGTCAAAACTAGCCGTTTTTTTATGTTTTTGAATCATTTGCATCGATGCATAACACTTTGCATCGATGCAAATGTGTCTTTGAAGCTGAAATTTGAATTTTCAGCTAGGTTGCATCGATGCAAACATCTTTGCATCGATGCAACAAGTTGTCGCATGCTTTGCATCGATGCAAGATGAGTGTGCATCGATGCAAACCTTAAAGAATGGCTTAAAATCACTTCAAAATACTTAGGATTGATCTCAAACTTGTTGGAGTCAATTCCTATGCTTTTGTACCTTTGAAAACAAGTTTTTAAACCATTTGGCTAGCATCGAATTGCAAGATGTGCATCAAAACATTTTGTGAGTGTGTGTTGAGAGATTTAGCAATTGGTTCTTAACAAGAAGTTACCTAAGTCCTAAGACACTATACTTGTCTTCAAATGTTGTGGACTTGAGTTTCTTGTTGTTGTTGTGTTGCTTTCAACTCTTCATTCCTCAACGTTGAATGTTGGTTGATCTTTCAACATGCTTGTTCATTCAAGTTGTTTGTTGGTTTGTCTTTCATGTCGTTTGTTGGTTTGTCATTCATCAAAACCTACGAATACAAACTTCGCATACAAGCAACATGATTTACAATTTCCCCCTTTTTGATAATGACAAACCAATTTTGAGGATATGCATTTATAAAAGCAACAATAATGCACTTTGTTTTATAGAAAGCTTTGGAGAAGACTTCACAAAAAAAATTTTGCAGGAGTTCCCCCTAAATATGTGCATTTGTTCCCTTAAAGGGCGTTTATCAAAGAAAACGATTTAGATATCAAAGTTTTTGCTTAGCGGAAGTCTTTTTGAAATCATTGTTTCGCAAACTTATTTCTTCTTTTCAAATCCTCAAACTTCTTCTTTTTCAAGAGTTCAAAATTTCAAATATCCTCAAACTTCTCTTCCCCCTTTTGACATTATCAAAAAGAAAGGAGTTTGAAATGTGTCATAGAAGCATGCATAAAACAATGAATTTTTTTAAGTTCAATTTCTCTATTAATTTCAAGGATGAGATATTCCCCCTTTCAAAAAGAATTTGATTTCCTCTTTTTATATATAAAACAAGCATGCATAATTCCCCCTAAAGAAGTGAAATATATTAAAGCATGCACATTAACTTAAAATAGGGGTACCAATCCTATTTTGAGTTATTCACCAAATAAGCATACAAGCATTAATCATTAAACAAAATTATGAAGGAAATATCAAAGTATTTAAACCATAATAGAAATTCTTAGCTTACTAGGAGTTAGTTTAACAGTTCATATAATCAAATAAACATAAAGCAATAAAAAGTGACTTGATGAAGAGGAGACAATCAATCTTGGTCTTCATCATCATCAGTATCCTCTTCATACGGTAGGTGGATGCCGAAATGCTCATATAAGTCATCAATACGACGATCCAAGCGACCCGTGCGATGATCGACACGAGACACACGACGATTAAGTGCTTCAAGTTGCCTACCATGCTCTACTTCAATCCTTTGAGTTCCATCATGTATATACTCACTTAAACCATTATAAACTTCAATTTGTTGATCCTCCATTGTTTATAATCTTTAAATTCTTCAATCTACCTCAAGATTAATCACTCATTCATCAACTCATAAACCTACAAAACAATGGCTAATTGGATATCTCCAATGCTTAAGTTAGTAAGAGATACAAAAATAGCAATATAAATACAATGAATTCAAACAAATCATAGTAGATTAGATTCCAAGATACCAAGTTCATTTCGGATGTTAAAAAAATTTTCTTTACATAAAGGTTTAGTGAAGATGTCCGCTAGTTGTTTACTAGTTTCGACAAATTCAATAACCACATCACCTTTTTCAACATGGTCTCTTATGAAGTGATGTCTAATCTCAATATGCTTGGTTCTTGAATGTTGAACCGGATTCTTGGTTAAATTTATTGCACTAGTATTATCACATTTGATAGGAATGTGATCAAGTATGAGTCCATAGTCCACAAGTTGTTTCATCCATAAAATTTGGGCGCAACAACTACCGGCGGCTACATACACGGCTTTGGCGGTAGATAAGGCTACACTTACTTGTTTCTTACTATGCCATGAAACAAGAGAGTTTCCTAGCAAGTGACAAGTGCCGCTAGTGCTTTTCCTATCCAATTTGCAACCGGAAAAATCGGAATCGGAATAACCAATCAAATCACAAGTGGATCCTTTCGGATACCACAATCCAACATTT
The DNA here is from genome assembly GCF_059453495.1 of Arachis ipaensis. Classification (NCBI taxonomy): domain Eukaryota; kingdom Viridiplantae; phylum Streptophyta; class Magnoliopsida; order Fabales; family Fabaceae; genus Arachis; species Arachis ipaensis. The sequence goes on from NC_142443.1 coordinate 50,133,225, forward strand.
AATGTTCCTATGAGATACTTCATAATCTTTTTCACCGCACTTAAGTGAGATTCCTTAGGATTAGCTTGGTATCTCGCACACATGCATACACTAAACATGATATCTGGCCTACTTGCCGTTAGATAAAGTAATGATCCTATCATGCCTCTATACTTCTTTACATCTATGTTTTTACCTTGTTCATCTTTGTCAAGGTAGAAAGTAGTGCTCATTGGTGTGTCCATTGCCTTAGCATTGTCCATTCCAAATCTTTTGAGCAATTCCTTGCAATATTTGGTTTGGCTAACGAAAGTTCCTTCTTTTCCTTGTTTGATTTGAAGACCAAGGAAGAAGTTGAGTTCGCCCATCATGGACATTTCAAATTCACTTTGCATGAGGTTTGAGAAAAACTTGCAAAGTGATTCGTTAGTTGAACCAAATATTATGTCATCGACGTAAACTTGTACCAAAAGGATATTTTTGTTTTCAATCATGATAAATAAAGTTGTATCAACCTTCCCTCTTCTAAAACCCTTTTCTATTAAAAACTTGCTCAAACGTTCATACCAAGCTCTTGGAGCTTGTTTAAGACCATAAAGAGCTTTCTTGAGTTTAAAAACATGATTTGGATTTTCATAATCCTCAAAACCGGGAGGTTGTTCAACATATACTTCTTCTTGAATGAAACCATTAAGAAAGGCACTCTTAACATCCATTTGATAAAGTTTGAAGTTATAAGAGGATGCAAAAGCAAGTAACATCCTAATAGCTTCTAATCTAGCTACGGGAGCATAAGTTTCGCCATAATCAATGCCTTCCTCTTGATTATAACCTTTAGCTACCAATCTAGCTTTGTTTCTAACAATTGTACCATTTTCATCGAGTTTATTTCTAAAAACCCATTTTGTTCCTACAATTGTTTGATTACTTGGTTTAGGCACCAATTCCCAAACGTCATTTCGTTTGAATTAGTTAAGCTCCTCTTGCATTGCCATAGCCCAATGTTCATCATCAATTGCGGACTCAATGGTAGATGGTTCAATTTGAGAAACAAAAGCACTATATGCAAATAAATTTCTAAAAGTGGATCGAGTTGTTACCCCTTTCGAAACATCACCAATGACGTTGTCTAGAGGATGATCCTTTCAAGTACGCCAGTCCTTTGGAAGTGCATTTATTTGTGCTTGTGATGGTTCAATTTCTTCAACTTGAACACTATCCTTTGTTGAGCTTGTAGAGGCTTCATTTAAATCTTTTTCTTTGTCTTCACCATTCAAATTTAGTGAATCAAAGTTTTCTACATTTTCATCAAAATCTTTTCTAGTACAACAACGGTTAGTTTCATCAAAAGCGACATGAATACTTTCTTCCATAGTCATGATGCGTTTATTATATACTCTAAAAGCTTTGCTAGTTAAAGAGTAGCCTAAGAAGATTCCTTCATCAGCCTTAGCATCAAATTTGCCTAAGTTATCTTTTCCATTATTTAGAATAAAGCATTTACAGCCAAAGACGTGAAGGTGGGAAATATTTGGCTTTCTTCCTTTGTACAATTCGTACGGTGTTTTCTTAAGAATAGGTCGAATGATAATCCTATTCATAACATAACACGCGGTACTAACCGCATCCGCCCAAAAGTACTTAGGAATATTAGCCTCATTGAGCATAGTTCTCGCCATTTCTTCTAAATGACGATTTTTCCTTTCAACCACACCATTTTGTTGTGGTGTTCTAGGAGAGGAAAAATTATGCTCAATGCCATTTTCTTCACAAAAAGTTTCAAAAAGATTGTTTTCAAATTCTCCACCATGATCACTTCTAATAGATGATATATGCAAATTCTTTTCATTTTGAATAACTTTGGCTAATCTTTTGAATGCTCGAAATGCATCACTCTTGTTTGCTAGGAACAAGGTCCATGTAAATCGAGAGTAATCATCAACAATAACTAAAGCATAGTAATTGCCACCAAAGCTCATAGTCCTAGAAGGACCAAATAAATCCATGTGCAAAAGTTGTAATGGCCTTGTTGTTGAAACAATGTTTTTGGATTTAAAAGAGGCCTTTACTTGTTTTCCCTTTTGACATGCGTCGCAAAGGACGTCTTTTTCAAAACGTAGCTTTGGTAAGCCAATTACTAACTCTTTAGAGACCAACTTGCTAAGATGGTCCATGTTAGCATGAGCTACTCTACGATGCCATAACCAAGTTTCATCATTTTTACTAACAAGGTATTTCACATCATTTGAGGAAACTTCATCTAGATTAATCATGTATACATTGTCAACACGGTGTCCAATTAGCACAATTTCATTAGTGTCTTGCCTTTTTATCAAACAACATTTTGAATCAAAGGTGACTAAGTTTCCTTTGTCACAAAGTTGGCTAACACTAATTAGATTATGTTTGAGACCTTTGACAAGTATAACATTATCTATGGAGGTAGAAGAATTTTTACCAACTTTTCCAACACCGATTACTTTGCCGGTGTTGTTGTCTCCATAGATCACGTTTCCTCCGTTTGTAGGCTCTATTGCGGTGAACTTTGATTCATCGCCGGTCATGTGTTTGGAGCATCCACTATCAACATACCAATTTGTATCCTTAGCTCCAACACGTACCTACAAAACAATTAAAATTGGGATTTAGGTACCCAAGTGAATTTGGGTCCTTGATGGTTAGTATGAGCATAATGCCCATAAGGTGCCCATCTCGTATCTTGACTACGAAAGTTTATATGTTTAATTCTAGTAAAGCATACGGGTGCTATATGACCTACTTTATTACAATAATGACATATGACATTTAGATTATGCATCCTATGCATGTTTCTAAATGGTTGCCTAGGTTGTTTCCTAAATGCAACATCTTTTGATCTATATGCATTGTGATTATAATTTCTAAATGAAGCATGTTGAGGAGGATGTTTAAAGGCTTCATTCCTTTTAGGCATGCTTGCCTTTTGGGCTTGCGGTTGCCTAATAGGAGTTTTAGTATTTTTAAATTTTCCTTTTTCAAAACCTAAACCTTCCTTATTATGAACATGCTTTTGGTTTTTCAACATTTTATCTAAGTTCTTTGAAGATTCATTGAACTTAGCTAAAGTGTTCTTAAGATTTGTAATTTCATTTTCATGCATTTTACAAGATTTGTATGGATCACTACTTGTGCTACACTTATCTTTTTCAAGATTGATATTCTCGTTTTTCAACATCTCATTTTGTTTTAAAAGATCCATATTCTTTTTCTTTAGGAGAGAATAATCTTGGGTAAGTTTTGTGTACACCTCAAGTAAGGCATCATATTCATCTTGTAAATTAAAAGAAGTGGAGTTGTCATCACTAACCTTTTCTTCGCTTGCCATTAAGCAAAGATTTGCAACCTCGTCGTCATCGGAGTCGGATTCATCCTCGTTCTCCCATGATATGTATGCTTTCTCCTTCTTCTTAAATTTCTTGTTTTTGTCCTCCTTTTGAAGTTTTGGACAATTGGGTTTAATATGTCCAACTTCTCCACACTCATAGCATTTTGGTACCTTTGTTTTGCTCTTGAAGTTTTTCTTCATTGCAAACTTATTGAATCTTTTTAATAAGAGTGCAAATTCTTCATCTCCTTCTTCTTCATTATCATCACTCTCTTCTTGTAGTGATGTTGTTTTAAGGGCGAGACTTTTCTTCTTGCTTTCTTCACCTTTTTGTCTATTTAGCATAGTCATTTCATAGGTGAGAAGATTACCTCGTAGTTGATCAAATGTAAGTTGATCATAGAGCCTTCCTTCCACAATGGCGTTCACTTTGGAGTTCCATTTTGGTGTAAGGCTTGTAAGCACCTTGGTCACAATGTGTTTATCATTGTATTTTGTGCCAAGCATGCTTAGGTTGTTGAAGATCTTGGAGAGTCTTTCAAGAGCTTCTTCAATGCTCTCTTCATCTTTCATTTTAAAATTTTCCCATTCATGAACCAACATGAATACCTTTGATTCTTTAACGTGGTCGGTTCCTTCGTAAGTGATTTGGAGTTTATCCCAAATCTCTTTAGCGGTTTCACATGTAGAGATCTTCATATAATCATGCTCGTTAAGTGCACAATGAATGAAGTTGATGGCTTTATCATTCATTGCCACTTTCTTCCAATCATCGTCACTATATTCATCTTCTCCTTTCGGTACTTGCTTTAAGACGGAGACTTCTCCTTCTTTAGTGCTTGTTGTCTTTGTTGGAATGTGATTTCCATTCTCAATCACTTTTCAAATTCTCACATCTTGAGAACGGATCCAAATTCTCATCTTATTTTTCCAATAAGAGTAATTTGTTCCGCTAAAAAGAGGAGGTCTAGCGGTTGAGTTACCTTCACTAGTGTTGTTGTTGTTAAAGGTTGTGCTTGCCATGATCTTTTCCCTTAAACGGTTAAGTCTTTCAAAGGGTTAAGCTCTGATACCACTTGTAGAACCTATGCACAATTACTCAAGAGGGGGGGTGAATTGAGTATTGCAACAACAATGAATCTTTTTGCGAAAGATTAAAGACAATATACAAAAGTGTTATTGTACTAGTATTTTTCCAAGAGCTTAACTCAATTGCTAAGCATTTATAAGGAGCTTTTACTTTCCAATAGACACCAACTCAAATAAATTGATCAAGCTTTTCACCAATCGGACTTAAGCTATTCCTTAAGTACTTACGAAGCTACTTTTCGATCACAATTTATTTGTTCAAAGGTAAAAGACAATAATATTGAAGAGATGAGTTTAGAGAGATGCAAACGCTATTTAGAGTGGTTCGGCACAATCCTTGTCCTACGTCCACTTTCTTTCTCAATCGCTATTGAGAAGTTCCACTATTGCCAAGCTTCAAGGTGCTCGCGCAAAACCTTTTACAATTCGAGTCCTTAGTTTCTAACACCTCACGGTATATGATCACCACTCGTATACTAACCTACTCCACTTAGAGATACCTTCTCTAAGATTTGCCTTGAGTACTTAGTATACTTCTTTGGTATCCTCACCGACTATAGTGTTTATAACTCTTGACTCAACCTTGAAGATCACACTCCAATTTACAAAGTGTACAAGAAAATAATTCTCAAAGAATTGTTGAGACGAAATGAGTACTCTCTAGAAGAGTGTATGATTACAATTTTAGCACTATTGAACCAATTGATATTGCTCTCTCAAATTGTGTATTATAACACCTTAAAAATGTGTAGAATGAAAGAATATGAACAAGATAGTTTGCAAATACTCACGTATGTGAAATAAGGCTTCAATCCATCTATTTATAGACTCCCCAAACCTTAGAAACGTTGGGGAGTTAATGGGATGGAGCTTTTTTGTCAAAACTAGCCGTTTTTTTATGTTTTTGAATCATTTGCATCGATGCATAACACTTTGCATCGATGCAAATGTGTCTTTGAAGCTGAAATTTGAATTTTCAGCTAGGTTGCATCGATGCAAACATCTTTGCATCGATGCAACAAGTCGTCGCATGCTTTGCATCGATGCAAGATGAGTGTGCATCGATGCAAACCTTAAAGAATGGCTTAAAATCACTTCAAAATACTTAGGATTGATCTCAAACTTGTTGGAGTCAATTCCTATGCTTTTGTACCTTTGAAAACAAGTTTTTAAACCATTTGGCTAGCATCGAATTGCAAGATGTGCATCAAAACATTTTGTGAGTGTGTGTTGAGAGATTTAGCAATTGGTTCTTAACAAGAAGTTACCTAAGTCCTAAGACACTATACTTGTCTTCAAATGTTGTGGACTTGAGTTTCTTGTTGTTGTTGTGTTGCTTTCAACTCTTCATTCCTCAACGTTGAATGTTGGTTGATCTTTCAACATGCTTGTTCATTCAAGTTGTTTGTTGGTTTGTCTTTCATGTCGTTTGTTGGTTTGTCATTCATCAAAACCTACGAATACAAACTTCGCATACAAGCAACATGATTTACACATCTGCAGTCCTTCTTCAACCTCTGAATCTGATTTTTGCTCAAGTCCCTCAATTTCAGCCAGAAAATACCTGAAATCACAGAAAAATACACAAACTCATAGTAAAGTCCAGAAATGTGATTTTTATTTAAAAACTAATAAAAATATACTAAAAAATAACTAAATTATACTGAAAACTATGTAAAAACAATGCCAAAAAGCGTATAATTTATCCGCTCATCACAACACCAAACTTAAATTGTTGCTTGTCTCCAAGCAACTGAAAATAAAATAGGATAAAAAAAAGAGAATATACTATAGATTCCAAAATATCAATGAAACTTAGCTCCAATCAGATGAGCAGGACTTGTAGCTTTTTGCCTCTTGAATAGTTTTGGCATCTCACTTTATCCATTGAAGTTCAAAATGATTGGCATCTATAGGAACTCAGAGTTTAGATAGTGTTATTGATTCTCCTAGTTCAGTATGTTGATTCTTGAACACAACTACTTTATGAGTCTTGGCCGTGGCCCTAAGCACTTTGTTTCCCAGTATTACCACCGGATACATAAATGCCACAGACACATAACTGGGTGAACCTTTTTATATTGTGACTCAGCTTTGCTCAAGTCCCCAATTAGAGGTGTCCATGGTTCTTAAGCACACTCTTTTTTTTTGCTTTGGACCTTGACTTTAACCGCTCAGTCTCAAGTTTTCACTTGACACCTTCACGCCACAAGCACATGGTTAGGGACAACTTAGTTTAGCCGCTTAGGCCAGGATTTTATTCCTTGAGGCCCTCCTATCGACTGATGCTCAAAGCCTTGGATCCTTTTTATTTACCCTTGCCTTTTGGTTTTAAGGGCTATTGGCTTTTTTCTCTTGCCTTTTGGTTTAAAGAGCTTTTGGCTTTTTCTACTTGCTTTTTCTTTTTCTATTTTTTTTCGCCATTTTTCTTTTCTCTTTTTTTTTCTGCAAGCTTTTGTATTCACTGCTTTTTCTTGCTTCAAGAATCATTTTTATGATTTTTCAGATCATCAAATAACATTTTTCCTTTTCATCATTCTTTCAAGAGCCAACATATTTAACATTCATAAACAACAACTTCAAAAGACATATGCACTGTTCAAGCATACATTCAGAAAACAAAAAGTATTGCCACCACATCAAAATAATTAAACTAGTTTCAAGGATGAATTCGAAACCATGTACTTCTTGTTCTTTTGTTTTTAGAACAGTTTTCATTTAAGAGAGGTGATGGATTCATATTCATAACTTTAAGGCATAGACACTTAGACACTAATGATCATATAGTAAAGACACAAACATAACTAAACATGAAGCATGGAAACCGAAAATAGAAAATAAATAGACAAGGAGATTAAAGAATGAGTCCACCTTAGTGAGGGTGGCGTCTTCCTCTTCTTGAAGAACCAATGGTGCTTTTGAGCTCCTCTATGTCTCTTCCTTGCCTTTGTTGCTCCTTCCTCATAGCTCTTTGATCTTCTCTAATCTCATGGAGGATGATGGAGTGCTCTTGGTGCTCCACCCTTTGTTGTCCCATGTTGGAACTTAATTCTCCTAGGGAAGTGTTGATTTGCTCCCAATAATTCTGTGGAGGAAAGTGCATCCCTTGAGGCATCTCAGGGATTTCATGGTGAGGAATTTCCTCATGCTCATGTTGAGGTCCATGATCTCTTATTTGCTCCATCCCTTTCTTAGTGATGGGCTTGTCCTCTTCAATGAAGATGTCTCTGGCCTTAGGTGCCATAGATGGTTATGGAAAAACGAAAAGCAATGCTTTTACCACACCAAACTTAAAATGTTTGCTCGTCCCCGAGCAAAAGAAGAAAGAAAGTAGTAGAAGAAAAAGAAAATAGAGGAGATGGAGGTGTGTGAATGGTTCGGTCAAGGGGGTTTTAGGTGGTTATGATGTGTGAAAAGGAAGGAGTGATGGTTTGAATTTAAGTGGGTGGGTGTAGGTGGGTTATATGATGGTTTTGGAGGAGTAATGGAGGTGATTGGTGGAGGTTAATTGAGGAAGAATGTTATGAAAATGTGTGAAGATGAGAGAAGAAGTGGTAGGGATCTTGTGGGTCCACAGATCCAGTGGGGACAAGGACTTAACATCCTTGCTCCAATTAGGCGTGTAAAATGCCCTTGCTGTGCAATCCTGGTATTTAACGCCAGACTGCTGCCTGTTTCTGGCGTTAAACGCCCAAATGTAGCTTGTTTCTGGCGTTTAACGCCAGGCAGATGCTTGTTTCTGGCGTTAAACGCCAGCTTGGTGCCTGTTTCTGGCGTTAAATGCCAGACAGATGCTTGTTTCTGGCGTTTAAACGCCAGACTGCTCTCCTCCAGGGTGTGCTATTTTCAATGCTGTTCTTCATTCTGTTTTTGATTTTTCAGTAGTTTTTGTGACTTCACATGATCATCAACCTAATAAAACACGAAATAACAAAAAGAAAATAAAATAGATATGATTAAATAACATTGGGTTGCCTCCCAACAAGCGCTTCTTTAATGTCAATAGCTTGACAGTGAGCTCTCATGGAGCCTCACAGATAATCAGAGCAAGGTTGAAACCTCCCAACACCAAACTTAGAGTTTGAATGTGGGGGTTCAACACCAAACTTAGAGTTTGGTTGTGGCCTCCCTACACCAAACTTAGAGTTTGACTGTGGGGGCTTTGGTTGACTCTACAGTGAGAGAAGCTTTTCATGCTTCCTCTCCATGGTTATAGAAGGAGATCCTTGAGTCTTAAACACAACGTTGTCCTTATTCAGTTGGAGGACCAATTCTCCTCTGTCCACATCAATCACAGCTCTTGCTGTGGCTAGGAAGGGTCTTCCAAGGATGATGGATTCATCCTCTTCCTTCCTAGTGTCTAGGATTATGAAATCAGCAGGGATGTAAAGGCCTTCAACCTTTACTAACACGTCCTCTACTTGTCCATAAGCCTGTTTTCTTGAGTTGTCTACCATCTCTAATGAGATTCTGGCAGCTTGCACCTCAAAGATCCCAAGTTTTTCCATTATAGAGAGTGGCATTAAGTTTATTCCTGACCCCAGGTCACACATATCCTTCTCAAAAGTCATGGTGCCTATGGTACAGGGTATTAAGAATTTGCCAGGATCCTATTTCTTTTGAGGTAATTTCTTCCTATCCAATGCATTTAGTTCATTGGTGAGAAAGGGAGGTTCATCTTCCCAAGTCTCATTACCAAATAATTTGGCATTTAGCTTCATGATTGCACCAAGGTACTTAGCAACTTGCTCTTCAGTAATGTCTTCATCCTCTTCAGAGGAAGAATACTCATCAGAGCTCATGAAGGGCATAAGGAGGTTCAATGGAATCTCTATGGTCTCTAATTGAGCCTCAGATTCCTTTGGTTCCTCAAAGTGATACTCCTTATTGGTCACTGGACGTCCCAGGAGGTCTTCCTCACTAGGATTCACGTCCTCCCCCTCCCTTGTAGGTTCGACCATGATGGTTAAATCAATGGCCTTGCACTCTCTCTTTGGATTTTCTTCTGTATTGCTTGGGAGAGTACTAGGAGGAGTTTCAGTGACTCTTTTACTCAGCTGGCCCACTTGTGCCTCCAAATTCCTAATGAAGGACCTTGTCTCATTCATGAAACTCACAGTGGCCTTAGATAGATCAGAGACTATATTTGCTAAGCTAGATGGATTCTGCTCAGAATTCTCTATCTGTTGCTGAGTGGATGATGGAAGAGGTTTGCTATTGCTAAACCTGTTTCTTCTACCATTATTAAAGCCTTGTTGAGGCTTTTGTTGATCCTTCCATGAGAAATTTGGATGATTTCTCCATGAGGGATTATAGGTGTTTCCATAGGGTTCACCCATGTAATTAACCTCCGCTATTGCAGGGTTCTCAGGATCATAAGCTTCTTCTTCAGAAGAAGCCTCTTTAGTACTGTTGGATGATTCCTTCAATCCATTCAGACTCTGAGAGATCATATTGACTTGCTGAGTCAATATTTTATTCTGAGCCAATATGGCATTCAGAGTATCAATTTTAAGAACTCCCTTCCTTTGAGGCATCCCATTACTCACAGGATTCCTTTCAGAAGTGTACATGAACTGGTTATTTGCAACCATGTCAATGAGTTCTTGAGCTTCTGCAAGCGTTTTCTTTAGGTGAATGGATCCACCTGCAGAATGGTCCAATGACATCTTTGATAATTCAGACAGACCATCATAGAATATATCCAGGATGGTCTATTCTAAAAGCATGTCAGAAGGACACTTTTTGGTTAGTTCCTTGTATCTCTCCCAAGATTCATAGAGGGATTTACCTTCCTTTTGTCTGAAGGTTTGAACATCCACTCTAAGCTTACTAAGCTTTTGAGGAGGAAAGAACTTGGCTAAGAAAGCCGTGACCCGCTTATCCCAAGAGTTCAGGCTGTCTTTAGGTTGAGAGTCCAGCCATATTCTAGCTCTGACTCTTACAGCAAACGGGAAAAGCATAAGCCTGTAGACCTCGGGATCAACCCCATTGGTCTTAACAGTATCACAGATTTGCAAGAATTCAGTTAAGAACTGAAAAAGATCTTCTGATGGAAGTCCATAAAACTTGCAGTTCTGTTGCATCAGAGAAACTAATTGAGGTTTCAGCTCAAAATTGTTTGCTCCAATGGCAGGGATTGAGATGCTTCTTCCATGTAAATTGGAATTTGGTGTAGTAAAGTCACCAAGCATCTTCCTTGCATTGTTATTATTTTCGGCCATGTCTCCTTCTTTTTCGAAATTTTCAGTCAGATTTTCTCCAAAGAGTTGTGCTTTAGCTTCCCTTAGCTTCCTCTTTAGAGTTCTTTCAGGTTCAGGATCAGCTTCAACAAGAATGTTCTTGTCCTTGTTCCTGCTCATATGAAAAAGAAGAGAACAGAAAATATGGAATCCTCTATGTCACAGTATAGAGATTCCTTTATGTGAGTAGAAGAAGATATGAATAGAAGAAGGAGAATCCAAACACAAGGGTGAGGAGTAGGTTCGAATTCTTAGATGAAGAGGAGTGTTAGTAAATAAATAAATAAATAGAAGGTGGTGAGGAAGAAGAATTTTTGAAAATTAGATAAAATAAAATAAAATTATTTTTGTTTTTAAATTAGAATTAAAATTAAAAATTTGAAAATTAAGAAAGGAAAAATTAAATCAAATTAAATTAAATTTAAAACAATTAGTTAATTTTAAAAGGAATTTTGAAAAAGAGGAAGGTAATTTTCGAAAATTAGAAAGAGAATTAGTTAGGTAGTTTTGAAAAAGATAAGAATCAAACAAAAAGTTAAGTGGTTAATTGAAAAAGATTTGAAAATCATATTTTGAAAAGATAGGAAGTTAGAAAAGATTTTGAAATTAATTTTGAAAAAGATATGATTGAAACTTAATTTGAAAAAGATTTGAAAAAGAAATTTGAAAAGATTTGAATTTTGAAATCAAAGTTGATTACTTGACTAACAAGAAACTAAAAAGATATGATTGTAGAGTTTAAAGATTGAACCTTTCTTATTAGGCAAGTAACAACTTAAATTTTTTTTTTGAACCAATCACATTAATCATTAATTTTGAAAATTTAGAACAGAATAAGAAAAAGATTTTGAAAATCAATCATAAAGTTTTCGAAAATATGAAGGAAAAATTGAAAAAGATTTGATTTTTGAAAAAGATTTGAAAAAGATAGAATTTTTAAATTGAAAATTTGATTTGACTTATAAGAAACAACTAAATTTTAAAAAGTTTTGAAAAAGTCAACTCAAATTTTCGAAAATTTATGAGTGAAAAAGGGAAAGATATTTTTTTGATTTTTGAATTTTAATAAACAAAGAGAAAAATATCAAAAAGACTCAATGCATGAAAATTTTGGATCAAAACACATGATGCATGCAAGAACACTATGAATGCCAAGATGAACACCAAGAACACTTTGAATGTCAAGATGAACACCAAGAACTTATTTTTGAAAATTTTGAAGAAGAGAAAAACATGCAAGACACCAAACTTAAAGATTTTTAATTTTTAGACACTAACAAATTAAAAATGCATATGAAAAACAAGAAAAGACACAAAACAAGAAATTTTAAAGATCAAACAAGAAGACTTACCAAGAACAACTTGAAGATCATGAAGAAGTACTAGGGGTGGCAAAACGGGTCGAGCCCGTCGGGCCGATCCGCTAAACCCGCTAAAAAAGGCGGGTCGGGCTAGGAATTGGAGCCCGCCAAATTAAAAAAACCCGCCAAACCCGCACCGCCAAATTGGCGGGTTTTGGCGGGGCGGGGCGGGCCGGTCCGCCGGGCCGAAAATTTTTATTTTTTATTTTTTTTAATTAAATAAAAGAGTGATTACTATTATAAAATTAATAATTATAGAATTTTTAAATACTTTTTTTCATTTTTTGTTTTTATTCTTTTTTGAGTTATTAACTTTATTTATTTTATTTTACAATTTCGTATATATGCTCAAATTATGTAACTTATTTTTTAAAATAAAGATGATTCTATTGACAAATATTATTTTGAACAATTTTATTGAAGTTAAAAATTTAAAAAAATAGTAAAAAAATTATATTATAATTTGATTATTTTTTATTTGTATTTGATTTTTTAATTATTATTTTTTGGTTAATTTTAATGAATTTTATTTTTCAAAAAAAAAAAAAAGAGTCAAGCGGGCTAGCCCGCCAACCCGCCAATCCGCCATAAAGCGGGGCGGGCTAGCATTTTGAACCCATTTTAGTTGGCGGGGCGGGGCGGGTTGGGGCGGGCCGGCCCGCTTTGCCATCCCTATGAAGAACACATGCATGAGTTTTCGAAAAAATGCACAAATTTTAAAAACATGCAATTGACACCAAATTTAAAATTTGACTCAAGACTCAAACAAGAAACATCAAATTTTTTTGGTTTTTATGATTTTATTAATTTTTTTGGGTTTTTCGAAAAATTCTTTTGAAAAGGAAAATAAGGATTTCAAAATTTTTAATAGGAATTCCAGGAATCTTGCAATATTAGTCTAAAGCTCCAGTCGAGGAATTAGACATGGCTTTACAGCCAGCTAAGCTTTCAGTGAAAGCTCCGGTCCAAAACACTAGACATGGCCAATAGCCAGCCAAGCTTCAACAAATACAAATCAGACATACAACAGCTGATACTTCATCCAACTTCATATGCTGATAAGTCGAAGCCTCAGTCCAAATGAATTAGACATGGCTTTACAGCCAGCCAGGCTTCAATATGCTTCATGAAACTCTAGAATTCTTTCTTAAAAATTCTGAATAAAAATATATTTTTGAAAATAATTTTTTTTGTTTGAAAATTAGAATGATAAAAGCAAAAAGTTTAAAAATAAAATAAAATTACCTAATCTGAGCAACAAGATGAACCATCAGTTGTCCAAACTCGAACAATCCCCGGCAACAGTGCCAAAAACTTGGTGCACAAAATCGTGATCGTTCCTTCCTTGGTAACGGTGCTAAAAACTAAATACGCACGTTCATGTTCTTAATTTTGTTTCATAACTTCGTACAACTAACCAGCAAGTGCACTGGGTCGTCCAAGTAATAAACCTTATGCGAGTAAGGGTCGATCCCATGGAGATTGTTGGTTTGAAGCAAGCTACGGTCACCTTGTAAATCTCAGTCAGGAAGATTCAAATGGTTTTATGAATTGATAAGTAAAAGATAAATAAAATATAACTAGGATAGAGATACTTATGTAATTCATTGGTGAGAATTTCATATAAGCGTATAGAGATGCTTTCGTTCCTCCTGAATCTCTGCTTTCCTGCTGTCTTCATCCAATCATTCCTACTCCTTTCCATGGCAAGCTGTATGTTGGGCATCACCGTTGTCAATGGCTACTTCCCGTCCTCTCAGTAAAAATGGTCCAAGATGCTCTGTCACAGCACGGCTATTCATCTGTCGGTTCTCGATCATACTGGAATAGGATCCATTGATCCTTTTGCGTCTGTCACTACGCCCAGCACTCGCGAGTTTGAAGCTCGTCATAGCCATCCCTTCCCAGATCATACTCGGAATACCACAGACAAGGTTTAGACTTTTCGGATCTCAGGAATGGCCATCCACGGGTTCTAACTTATACCACGAAGATTCTAATATCTCAGACTCGGTCCCCTGTATTAGATATCCAAGAGATACCCATTCAATCTAAGGTAGAATGAAAGTGGTTGTCAGGCACGCATTCATAAGTTAGGAATGATGATGATTGTCACGATCATCACATTCACATTGAAGTGCGAATGAATATCTTAGAAGCGGAATAAGTTTATATTGAATAGAAAAAATAGTAGTACTTTGCATTAATCCATGAGGAACAGCAGAGGTCCACACCTTAATCTATGGTGTGTAGAAACTCTACCATTGAAAATACATAAGTGATGAAGGTTCAGGCATGGCCGAGAGGCCAGCCCCCAAACGTGATCTAAAGATGAAACTAAAGATGTAAATACAATAGTAAAAAGTCCTATTTATGCTAAACTAGTTACTAGGGTTTACAGAAATGAGTAAATGATGCAGAAATCCACTTCTAGGGCCCACTTGGTGTGTGCTTGGGCTGAGCATTGAGCTTTACACGTGTAGAGGCTTCTTTTGGAGTTGAACGCCAGTTTGTAACCTGATTCTGGCGTTTAACTCCACTTTGCAACCTGTTTCTGGCGTTTAACTCTAGAATGCAGCATGAAACTGGCGTTGAATGCCAGTTTGCGTCATCTAAACTTAGGCAAAGTATGGACTATTATATATTGCTGGAAAGCCCTGGATGTCTACTTTCTAACGCAATTAAGAGTACGCCATTTGAAGTTCTGTAGCTCCAGAAAATCTACTTTGAGTGCAGGGAGGTCAGAATCCAGCAGCATCTGCAGTCCTTCTTCAACCTCTGAATCTGATTTTTGCTCAAGTCCCTCAATTTCAGCCAGAAAATACCTGAAATCATAGAAAAATACACAAACTCATAGTAAAGTCCAGAAATATGATTTTTATTTAAAAACTAATAAAAATATACTAAAAACTAACTAAATTATACTGAAAACTATGTAAAAACAATGCCAAAAAGCGTATAATTTATCCGCTCATCAGGGCCAGGGGCCGAGATTTTATTATGTTTGGGCCGGAGGCCATGATTGACTAGATTAATGATAAGCTTTGGTTAAAATGTTATTTTACATGGAATTTTTGTAAGAGAGATACGAATTTTAGATTTAAATAATAAGTTGATAATTACTGAGCTTGAAAACGATTTTCTTATTAAATATCTTATGACAATTCTGAAACTCCGTGGTGAGACTGTGTGGTTAGGTTCTCACCCCATACAGCTTTATCTTTTCAAGAGCCGAACGAAGAGGCTTACAAAGAGTTTGATCGCAATTTTTCTTATACGATTTTATTGTTATATTAGTTTAATTGTTATTTATTTTTCCCTCGCCATCAATACTGTATTTTAAAAAAGGGATAGGAATTGTATGTTCTGTGTGTACATTATATTCATAAGCCACTTATGTAAGAACTTTTGTACATATGTATATGCTTGTCTGTTTTTAAGATAAAATATTTTTCCAGTTTTTCAAAGAAAATAGTGATACAGTTTCGAGTCAAAGGCTCCTATTTTATTATTAAGTATATGAAGTCGTCGTAATATTTCTTGCTATCAGAGTAGCGCAGCCGGAAGCGTGACATTCTGATAGTGAGGGTGTTACATAGTACGTTAAATAACATAACGGTACACACCTAGTAGTCCTAATTAACTATTAACATTATTAGTTAATGACATTAGATCAAATGAACCCCAAATTAATTGAGGAATTTCAATACCTCAAGTTCTTCCCTCAATTTGATATAATTTTATAATTTTATAATATTAATAGTCAATTGAGACTCTTAGGCTACGTTTGATTTTGAAAATAGGACAA
Organism: Arachis ipaensis; assembly: GCF_059453495.1. Lineage (NCBI taxonomy): Eukaryota > Viridiplantae > Streptophyta > Magnoliopsida > Fabales > Fabaceae > Arachis > Arachis ipaensis. The sequence continues at coordinate 50,149,068 of NC_142443.1, forward strand.
GACAAGACATTGATAACTAGATATAAAGAATAGAGACACACAAATTAGTGTTCTTGTATTTTGTTTGGTAATAAACTAGAACAAATTATGAAAGTCTAATTTATTATCAATTTTTTTCATTCAAAGAATTTAGGAAGAAAAATATAATCATAAGAGTTATAGTTATAAAAAGTTAACAAGAATAATGAAAGAAAAAATAAAAAATAAGTTGTACCTCTTGTTAGTGTTTCTGTGTCTTTCCTGGTTGGATGAACACAAAATACACTAATTCAGTATCTTTGGACATAATGTCTTTATCCATATCTTATCTGTCAAACACGATTTTTTGTCTCTGTATTTCTGTCTCAGTGTCCCATGCCTGTAAACAAACGCACCCTTAGGTGTGTGTTGCAGTGTCACTTAATCTGTCACATTAGAAAATTTTGACCCTATCAATAAAGAAAGTGATGAAAGGACTACCATGACTAATTTAAAATCTTTAAGGAACGAGTTTGATTAAAAAAATTTTTGAGGACTAATTTAAAAAATAAGTGATCTTTCAAGGACTAATTTGACCATTTACTCGTACTTTAAATATGAACTACAAGGAAATTTTTTTATTTTGTTTTTAAACTAATGCTATAAGGATCTTTTAGTCTCTTAAAATAGAATCTATAGAAAAACTTTAAATTTTCTTTAAATTTTAACTTTATTTGAGTTATAAAGAAGGTATTTTGGTTTTTTTAAATGAACTAAAAATGTAATTAAGATTTTTTAAAGCAAATTTGAATTTTAATTTCTAATACAATCAAACAAGATGAATTAATTTTATAATGACATTTGAAAAAAAATTAAGAGTAAACTATTGTTGTTCTAAGTTGTTATCTGAAATTAAGGTGGGATTTGAACATGGACGTGAGGTCCTAACAATTAAGGTTAAGGGTTCTAACTTGTTCGTCGATACAGTAGTTAATTCCGACGCGTTTGGGCGATACCATGTAGACTGAACTTATCATTGTTGAGTCGACTTAGATACAACTTATTTTGTGGGTTATCCATTCTTTATTCAGAGTGTGGGCTGAACCCATGTTTAATGGGTGTAGATATAAACAATTATTTTGTTCTTTTCAAAATTAGTTATCAAAAAATTTTAGTTTTTAGAGTTTATATTTACTATGTCTAATACAATTAAACAAACATTATTCTAAAAGCGTAATTTAGTGTTTTTAAAATCAATGCTAACAAAATTATTTTTTAAATGAATTTGGTGGGTATTTTAGTCTTTCTGTAATTAAATTCAAATATTAATTTGTAATAAAATTAAAAAAACTTAAACATAAATGAGCATTTTAATCTATTTAACATTAAAAGATGTCTTTAACCCTTTTGAAAAATTAATGTATAATTATACCTAAAGATTCACATAATATGCTATCTTCATAGATTACATACGTGCCTTGTTATTTTTCATCATAATTATATTTTTAATGGAGACATATTTATTCACATTTGATTATTTTTAACATGACCTTAAAATTATTAGTGATATTTTTATCATTTTCGTCATTTAAAATTATTTTTGTTGGCACTTAGATTTTTGAAAATATTTTTAAAAATTTATTTTTATTTTTCTACTTCTTGGTGACATAACTTATTTTTGTTAAATAGACTAATTTGTTTATAATTTTTTTTACAAGATATTATATACTATATCTTAATTATTCAATTTTTTTTTAAATTAATTAAGAGACAAATTTATATATTTTCGGTTTGAAAAATGAATTTATATTTTAAATTAATTTTTTCATGCCTTTTGATAAAGTATATTTTATTCATGTAAATATTTTTTATTTAAGAAAAAAAAAGAAGAATTTCAACCCAATTTATCTCAAACAAACCCAATAATGTCAATTTTCATCGCATAAAGGCATAAAGCCATGATGAAAACTATTTTTAGAAATTTGCACAGTTCACTCTAAGTTAGCCAATTAGCCATAACCACTCCTGCAAACCTGCTCCCTGATTAAAAAACAAAAGCTGAAAATTGCTATACCTACGATACATGTGTGATTATAGTAAGATTCTGAAACTGAACCGGACATCAAATCGCTCTAACTACTAATTTACTGGTTCGACCGTAGTTCAACCAAAATCTCATTTTAATATATATATATATATATATATACACGCAGTAAAACATAATGATAGTCTAATATAAACTTTAAAATATTATCCAAAGTACATAAACTACAATGTTATAATCTCTTTCAAATACAAACTCAAAAGTCAAATTATATAAAAAAAAAGCCTCACCATAAAATACCATATGATAAACTATTCAAGATTATTCGCAATCCTACACCACACAGTAATAAAAAAATCAGAGTTCACGGATTGACTAACAACAATGACAGTTAAAAAAAATACCTAGAAGAGAGCAGATTGAGCAGTGAGCACGTAAGAGGACAAGGTATGACTAGAGGGGCCAACGCGACTGAAGGGGAGGAGCGTGGTGGAACAGAGTTGTCACCGGCAGGACAGTGCTGCGTGAGGGAGGCAGGAGGTGAGACCAGTTGCAGCAGCAACAATGGCTGCGTGATGAAGGCAGCATCCAGAAGTTGTGATGGCAACTGTAATAGTAGGATTTTGGACTTTTAGAAAAAAATCGGTAGGATCTCAATTTGGTTTGATTGACCGAGTGCGGTTTCTGAATCTTTTAATTATAGTATCTAATTAATTCGTTGTTTTCACTTGTTTATGGTTCGAACGGCCAGTTTGAACTGATTTTCAGGACCTTGTATTACAATAATAACTAAAAGAGAATATCTCTATATTTTTACAAACTTATCTCTTTATCTTATAATTCATCATTTATATATATAATGTTTAATATTGTTGACAATAATAATAATAATAATAATATTTTATTAATTCAGCTATGAAGTATACTTGGAACTTAACATATGTTTAATTATTCATGTACTGAATTTAACTACATTTTTCTATTGAGACTTTAAATATTTCTAATAGTATGTTTGATAATTTAGTTTTCATATTAATACACAAGTTAAAATGGCTTAAAAATTGAAAAGAATTGAAATAGTGGTTTATTTCAATGTTTATTTTTAAAACACAAATAAATAAATTAAATAAACACTATTTTGATACTAACGTTTTCTAGTGAACCAATACATATTTTCTTTAGTTTGTTCACATAATAACAACCTATTTTCTTAATCTTAATTTTTTAATTCAAATTTATTTATTTTATATATTTTACATGTTAAATAACTTAAAATATTTTATTTTTTAAAATTTATTTTTAATTATTAATATTAAATTTATAATTTTAAGAATTAAAATATAAAATTAATTTTTTTAACTCAATGAAAAAGTGGTAGAATCTATTGAGTCTCTAGTAAACAGATAAAGCCAATTAAGTGTGTTACATATCTAATTAATTCGTTAAAAAAAAATAATAACAAAAATAGAAGAATTAGTATTAATTATTTCCCACACAATACATTTGTTTGTCAAAACTTTTTTTCACATGATCTATATTTTAAATATTTTAAGTAATCTCATATACTCATATGTATGATAAGTTAGGTTATATTAAATAATCTATATTGTATGACCCCAATCTATATATGTATATCAGTCATATTTTATTATTGACTAAATTTGAACCAAATAAAAAATAAAGCCAAATATTCATGTTTACTTTTATCATATGTCGATGATATTATAATTGTTCTTGTAAAAGAAAAATAAATTTAATAAAAAAATTCATATAAAAAATTATTGATATAATTTTTTAATAATAAATTTTTTGTTGAAATATGTTACTTTACTATACTTAAAATATATTATTTAGAATAATTATATTATCTTAATTAATATATATTATTTAAAAGAACATTTAAATTTTATTATTTTGTATTAATAATATTAATAAAAATAATTTATTAGTTTTTCTTAAAATAACATTTTCTTTTCTTTGGTTCATCAAGTAATATGACAACAAATTTTTTTTTTAATTAACTGCGTCTACGAAATAATTATTATATTCATTTATTTCTATATTGCATGTAAAATAAATAACTAATGTTTAAAGAAGTTAATTACATAATTTTTTCTTAGTAAATTATAATAAGCAAATAAAATGCAATGTTTCATATATATTTCTTTTTCTTAGAAGAAAGAAGTACTATTAATTATATATTAAAGGAAAATTTTTTAGTGTACCGGTACATCGGTATTTCATTAATTTTAAACCATTGATTTTAATTATAAAAAATATATATACTATACATAATTTAAATCAATGATTAAAAATTACTAAAATATCGGTGTACTGTTATACTTGAAAGTTTTCCTATATGAAACTAGCTGCTCAACAGGCACTATTCAACCGCTTTTCTATTGTTTTTTAATAAATTAATTTTATCTTTTTGTTAATATATATTATTCACCTTTTAAATTTATTAAATCAGTATTTTTTTTCATTATTTCAAATTTAACATAGTATTATTTATATGATAGTTTGATTGAAATTAAAATTACTATAAAAAACACTTAAATTGTTAAATTATAAATGCACACAATAAAGGTATGTATATATATTTTCAGAAATAGATATGGTTCATAAAATAACAACAAAAATGTTATCCTAATTTAAAAAGAGTATATATAAACCAAAATGCATGTTACATATTTCAAAAGGTTAATTATGCGTAAATATCATGGATTTTCATGTTTGTTTTCATCCTTTTTAAGTGGTGGCCAAAATATGGATCTGAATTTGAAGAGGCCTTCATTTTCTTACAATTAGTCGAAGGACAGAGGAAATGAATATGCTTATCTTTTTTTTTTTTAAATATCAAACTATAAGATAATTAATAAAAAAAGGAGAATATAAAGATAATGTACTTGGAAAAAATCTTTCGTAATTCATCATACATCTCCTTATCAATAACTTCTTGCGTCTTGAAAAAATGTCAGATTTTTTTACCATAAAAATAACTATATAAACGCTTCAGGTATATTCAATTAAATTGATATCTTATTATAGAGAAAAATTCAATTCAAACTTGTGGAATTGAGATATATTGTTTTGCATTAAATTTTCTTAAAAGGAGAAAAAATGATTATAATTCGTGAGTTATTGTTGACTAAATATAAATTAAATGATATTACATCTGATTTATTAGTTATTTTTTTAATAACAATTACCTGTAATGATATTGTTTTGTACCAAAATGAGTTAGTTGTGTCTTTCTGAGTTCATGGCTGAAAAAAAAGTTAGACTTTCAACATAATTGGTATATAGGTCGAAATAGACGGTTTTATTTATTATATACCAAAAGTTTATCGCATTACCTTTGATTCTTTTGATCAAATATTTCTCTTTTTATCATATTCCATAACTGAGTCTTGTCTACTTTAACTATACCTCCCCAACTAATAGAATAAATTTTGAGTGGACGAACCTGATTCAATTTCACGTGTGAGTAATAACATTAAAGTAAAAATATGTATCATTAATGCACCCAAATTATCACTATCATTAATATTGTAATATTTACTTTATTGTCGATTGGTCTCATTGATGTAATTGATTGCTCATCTTTTCATGTACTACATAAGGATTGGAGCCCTTGTTCCTGTAATTTATTAAAGCAAATATGTATCACAATATGTTTCAATAGTGTTTTATATATTACTTTAGATTAAGTAATGATACATCTCAAATAAGACATACCTGTATCTTTTATTGGCGGCTAAAATTTAATTTTTATATTTTTTTTCTAAAGTTATGAAATTGATATCAACATTTAAAGAAGTTAAATTTTGAATTCTTTTCAAAGTAAATATAAACATTGCATACCATAATTTCTTAAAAAACCAATATTGATATATTCAATGATGTATCATAAAATTTGTATAATTTATGTAAATCTTAGTTGGTGCATACCTATTGGGTAAAGGAGATGTTCGAGTTCCTTTCTCTTATCTCTTGACGTATCTTGATGAGCTCTTGTGATATCCATTTATCTGTTAAAAATCTTAGTCATTAGTTGTTGACATTAGTGAACAAAACTATCTATTCTAATGTTGATATTGTAATGATAAAATTACATGATACACGGATTATACTTGTAAAAAGGTGAACGTATTTGCTAAGCTCATAAATTACCTGAGGTGCAGGTAACAAAATTTCTTTGAACACCACATTTCTTGTGAATTATCCGCTTTTTCCTATTACTGTTCCTTCTTTGACTAAGATTTTTGTGGTTGACTGAGAAACACTTCGAGATAGTGCAACGTATAATTGACCATGGCTGAACACATATTTAGGGAGATAGATCCCTACCTTATGAATAGTTTGCCCTTATGATTTATTCATCGTTAAGGCAAAACTCAACCTTACAGGAAATTACTTCCTAATAAGCATAAAGGCTAATCCTGAATTCTCAGTTGTTTTGTGTTTCATCCGAGGCAGAAAAGCTTTTTGTCTAAAGTGATGGCCTGTTAGGATTTTCATGTCTAACATGTTTTGAAAAGTTCTTTGACACAGTAACCTTGTGCCATTGCATAAGCCTACCTTAGGATCTATGTTTCTCAGTAACATCAAAGGAGCACCCTTTTTTACCTTCAATGTATAAGGTGGCAATCCACCCGTGGAGATTGAGTTAAGATATTCTTGTTGATACATGTTATTTGTATCTCCTTCTACTTCATCAAAGGATGATATGATGATTATATCATTGAGCTGTTGTACATCATGGTTTTTGGGTGTCAATATCGCTCTCTCCACCATGTAAGATGCATCCCACCTATGAGATTGCAAATTTGGAAAAGTTTCTTCTATTAATTTGTGTAATGATGCCTCACCTTTCCATGGTATTGCCATGTGTGCTTTTATATGTACCAAGTCCTCAGATATGGTAGGCTCAATCCCATCCCTTATTCGCTTGAGATACTCCGCAAAATCATGATCGTTAAGAGATCGCATATTTTGTCACAAGTGGAGAATTTTGGTGGATGCCCACAAATGTGATTTAACAATAGAAGCTGAAATCATTTGCGACTTATTTCCTTTCGGCACAACAGGTAGTACTTGGCAGAAATCCCCTCCCATAACCATCACCTTTCCTCTAAATGGATTATTGTTTTCTAATATGTCTCCCAATGTATGGTCTAATGATTCCATTGTCTTTTTATTAGCCATTGGTGCTTCATTCCAAATTATTGCTGTCGTATGCCAAATCAGTTTTGCGACATCAGATTGTTTACTTATATTGCACATGGAGGATGGCTCTGGATTGATTGGAATCTTAAATCTAGAATGAGCTATTCGACCACTAGGAAGTAAAGTTGCAGCTATTCCTGAGGACGCAGTTACCAAGACAATATACCCTTTACTTCTTAAATATGCAATTATAGCTCTGTAAAGAAATGTTTTACCTGCTCCTCCTGGTCCATCAATGAAGAAGACTCCACTTTCTCTCCGATCAACTGTATTCATAATGCACCTGAAAACTGCAGACTGGTCATGATTCAATCTTTCAATAGAACACAGGTCTCTTTGAGGAACTTCGATGGACATTTCTTCTTGATTAATTCTAGGCATGAAGTTATTGTTGTCATTGTCTGAGGTTCGAGCTGGTAAATCTTATTGTGCAATATGTTTTCCATGTTGTATGAGGATGTCATTTAAATCCCTAAACAAACGATTTGTCAAACCATGGCATGTTTTAGAGCTTGTTGATGCGTAATCATCCACCATGCATGAAAGAAACTAGTCCCACAAACTTCTTACATCTGTTGGCTCACAAAAAATTAAGATGGTGGCAAACAACCTTCTTAAAGCACACGGCATTTTTAAAATAGATGCCTCAACCAAACATGATCTTATACTACTATCGCTCTCCAACTGTCCTCAATGTTGAGCGGATTGCTTCAAGGATGAATATTGGACATCATTCACTGTTAGCAAATCATCCCAACCAGTTAGGCCTCTTACATTTGACAACAAAATATGCAAATAGAATTTTTCACCCTCTGTTGGCGAAATGGTATAGATCCGACCGATGACTCTTTTTTGTGACCTACGTCCACGGGATAAACCCCAATTTTAGGGTTTATCTTGTGCTTAATTTAGTGGATTTTATCAACTTTTCCCACATTTATTCACTAAAATAGCATGATTTTGTAAATTCTCCCTAATTTGTGCTTAAGAGTGAAAGCATGCTTTTTGGGCCTTAAAATTGTTAATTTTAATTCACTTTAATTCCATTCGATGCCTTGATGTGTTTGTTGAGTGATCTCAGGATTTATAAGGCAAGGATTGGATCAAATAAGTGAAGAGAAAAACATGCAAGTGGAGAATTCATGAAGAAATGAGCATTTAGAGAATTCATGGCGATGCGTACGCGTGACCGATGCAGAAAGTTGCCAGATGACGTGTACGCGTGACCCATGCGTATGCGTGACAAGCGCCACGTGACCTCATTAAAGGCAAAATGCTGGGGTAATTTCTGAGCCATCAAGGCCCAAGTCCAACTCATTTCTGAAGCTGTTAGAGGCTGAAATCAAAAGGGATCAAGGGGGAGCAATTAGGAATAGATTAGAACCATGCTTTAGGTCATATTCTAGAGAGAGAAGCTCTCTCTTCTCTCTAGAATTAGGGTAGATTAGATTAAATTCTCTTTAGATCTAGGTTCAAATTCTTGCTTTTATTTACTTTTCCTTTCAATTTATTGTTCTTACATCTTTGCTCTTCTAATTTTACTTGTCATTTCCTTTATTTTGTTGCATATGTTTATGACACTTTGTTGCTTTTAATTTCAATTAATGCAATTTATGTTTGATGTTTTTATTGTTTAATCGAGTTGTTATTGTTATTTCCTTGCTTTGGGTAGTTGTAGATTTAATATTTCTTGCAATTTTATCTTGCTTTCCTTTTATGCCTTCCAAGTGTTTGATAAAAAGCTTGGTTGAGTTTTAGAGTAGATTTTTGTGTTCTTGGCTTAGGATGGTAACTTGGGTGACCTAGAGTTACTAATGTCCAAGTGATTGATAATTTGTTTCCATTGACACTTGACTTTCCTCTAATTTAGGGGATGACAAAGTGGGAATGATCATTGGAATTATCATATTGTGGTTAGTAACAATGATAGAGATCCTTAACCATCAACCCTCACTACAAGAAAAATGGCCTATGGCCACGCTTTTGTGAGGGTGGTGATTGAATAGAGATTTGGCCACGTTTTTTCTTGCCACGCTTAAAAAACGTGGCGAAAAGGGTCAACAGCCACACTTTTGGAAGCGTGGCAATTTATTAGAGAAACGGCCACGTTTTTTTCTGCCACGCTTCAAAAGCGTGGCCATAGAGTGAAAGAGGGACGTTTTAAAAGCGTGGCGACAGGGTTTCATTATGTCCACACTTACAAAGCGTGGCCATATCCTAGTATTCTTTTGGCACGCTTTAAAAGCGTGGCCAAAAGGTTTTTTTTCTGCCACGCTTCAAAAGCATGGCCATAGAGAGAAACAGGGACGTTTTAAAAGCGTGGCGAGAGGGTTTCACTATGGCCACACTTACAAAACGTGGCCAAAAGATTTAAAAAAAAATGTAATGACCCGGCCCCCAACCCGGTCCCCAACCCATTGACGACGCTCTTTCACCCTAGCTACCCTAATCGAGCTCTCACCCTGGCTACCCCTGAAGAGCTCCTCCCATTCCCTTCGCCCTTCGCCTTCCAAACCACTTCCATACCCTAATCGTGTCACAATCTTATTCATCTTCTTAATCTTCATCTTCGTTTTCATACTCTTCCTCTCTTTCTTGTTCTTCGTCCATTCTTTCTGGATCTCTCTGTTCACCTTCGAATTCCACAAATTAAATGTTGAGCTCTACCAAATATGGGCGACGACAAGGTCAATCTCCTCGATGATTTCTTCTCCTCCAAGCTCTCCAATTCCAAAGGTCTGATCTCTTCTTCCAACGCTTCTATTTTTTTTATTTTTCGATTTTTTCCGTTGTTTTTACTTTTAGGGATTTCCCTTTCGATTTTCATTTTCCTCTAAATCGCTTTCAAATGCTCGCTTCTCGTTTCGTTTTTGCAATAATTGTTCGCTTTCTCTCTATCATGATCCATTGAATCTCAATCCCTGATTCGTTCTCTCTGTCAATCGCATGCTCAACACGGATGTTCCTTCTTGGTTAATTGATAATGGATACCTAATTTTGAATGTTGTTTTGTGTGATCTTAGCTTTTGAATTTTGATATTTTAGCTGTTATATTTTTTTACAATCCCTAAACTAGTTACCTCTCTCTGTTAGAAAAATTGCTATCTTGATGGCTAACTAGATATCATGTTTTAGGAACTATCCTCTGTTAATGGCTATATGAAAGGTTTTCCCTGCTCTGGCAGCTGGTTGTGCTGCGATATTGAAGCCTTCCGAATTGGCATCTGTGTATGTTTCTCAGCAGCTCTTGCAAAATCTTTGCTTCTTTTTGAGTCTTGGTTATTTTTGCTGAACTATAGGCTATGCTTTGCTTTATTTCAGGACTTGTTTGGAGTTGGCTGACATATGCAAAGAAGTGGGCCTTCCTCTGGGTTTACTAAATATTCTCTTTATGTATAATAGATTAGAAATAAATCTAGTAACTGAAGAACAATGAATATACGAGAAGCTCGTACACCATATGGTATTGGCCGTTCTTAAACCTAAACTCCAGAGTTCAAAATTAAAGCTTTTTCTTCGGTCATTACCTTTTTTTTTTCTTTCAAATTTTTAAATAAAGTTGTCTTTTCTGCTCCTACTATATACACTATAGTATATTGACTTTAAAATAAAGGATTTTTGCAGCATCGTTTTCCATAACATTAATATTGGAAGGCTAAAAACAAAAAACAAGTGATATTGGGATGTGCTAATTGTTTTTCTTAATTTGTCCTTATGCTAATATCTTGGGGCCTCAAACAGTAAATCAGTAAGTGTTCCATTTTATTGTGTTTTAATTTCCATACATTTTTACTTCCTTGCAGTCTAAGATGAAGCGCATTGGAATTGATACTGAAGCACTCAAAGAGCACTTTGGGAAGAAAATTATGGAGCTTGAGGAGGAAAAAAGAAAAGTGTAGGTTTGGACATAGTTAGGTTTGAATATTTTTTAGATAGCACACAAACAAAAAGTTTTTTCTGGTTTGGTTTATTTCTTGTCTACATTTTTTTTGTAACTTGTTTTCAAAATTTTGTAAAAAGGAAGTCGTGTAAATAAGAAATGAAGACAGTAAATAGTATTTTTCTTATGTTTATGTTTTTCTTTTCACAATTATGAAAACAGAAAACATAAAAATGAAAATAAGGAATCAAAATACTGTTTACAGAAATATCAAGATGTTCATGGCCAAAAATTGAAAGCACTGGAAGCACAGGTAATAGCTCGATATTATTTTCATGGTAATTGTCCTTTCCAATGTCAAATAGTGTCTGAGTTATTTATATATTAAAATCTTGAACATCAGATTTTAGACCTCAAGAAGAAACAAGAAAACCAGGTGCAGCTACTAAAGCAAAAGGAGAAGAGCGAAGAAACTGCAAAAAAATTACAAGATGAAATACAGTACATCAAGGCTCAAAAGGCACTTGTGTTTAATTTTTCTAGCTACTTAATTATTGAAATTTTTACTTTGTATTTGATATTGGATTTATGAAAACTGTAGGTCCAATTGCAGCATAAAATGAAGCAAGAGGCAGAACAATTTCGACAATGGAAGGCTTCTCGAGAAAAGGAGTTACTTCAGGTGATATGCTTCTATAAATATGTAATCAATATTCTGTTTTCTTGTTTCAAAAATGCAGTGGATCTTTCAGGCCTTATAATAATTAGTGCTTAATTGTGCACAATATACAAGTCAATCAATTCTCGGATTGCCAGATAGGCATGCAAGTTGGTGACAACAATTGAGCTTTATCTTTTCCATTATTTGATGTTTATGCTGAACTTATTGGTATTGCCATATAGTAACTGAAATTTAATTCTTTATCTGTTTTTCGATTCGGTCAGCTGAAAAAATTTGCTTGGAGAGAACTGCAAATAGCTACAGACAACTTTAGTGAGAGAAATGTTTTAGGACAGGGAGGCTTTTGGAAGGTTTATAAAGGTGTTCTACCCGATGGCACAAACATTGCTGTTAAAAGGTTAACCGATTATGAAAGTCTCAGTGGAGATGCTGTTAAAATGTTATAGTGAACTTTGCTGCTTAATTAATATGTAGAATAATGTGCTTATATATATTTGGTTGGTTTTCGAGAGTATAAACAGGAACTGTCCCACTATGGTCAAAAGATCAACATCATCCTTAGCAAACTCAGGAAGCAAATCACTCTCTGCAATCTACAGATAGGTGAGAAAAAATTTTTAGCTCCCATAAAAGCATTATTATTATTATTATTATTATTATTATTATTATTATTATTATTAAATATAGTTTTGTCAAAAATGTAGACATGTACAGGACAAGACAAAGAACTTACATGGTTTACGTGTTTTAACTATTAAATGAAATAGAGTAATTTGTTTATTTCTTCTCCTTACTCAAAAAGTCAAAATTAATAAAAAGTGCAAACCTTGACCGTATTGAACTACTATATATAAAATTGGCTCCTCATTAGGATTATTCTAGATTAAAATTAAGCGAGATCTGCTATAAAACTATTTTTTTAATAAACAATTAGCTAATAAAATTTTAAATGTATAAAATTAAGGGTTTAGTTGATATTGTATAGAGAAATTGGGAAATTTAGAAAATAAATATATTATGTTATTATTAGGGAAAAAAACTTAGTTGTTCTATACTAATCAGTTTTATTATCTACTTTTGCTTTATAGAGGAGGCAGAATATATTTGCAAGCTCAGGAAACTTTTCGAGGTTGCCTATCGTCTTCGAGGTATTTAACCATCAACTTATATGGCACATGAGTAGTCCTGCTAGTTATAAATAAAATTGGCTTTGCGAGAGTAATATTTTTACAAGAGTCGCCTCCATTTTGTATCTTTATTTTGTTTCATTCGTATAGCTATTTAGCATTCCAGGGTATAATTATCATTATCATAACAGAGTCTAAGGGAAATAAAACATGAAAGAGAAAGATGAAGATGATCTATATAATCAATAAAACTGTCATAATGTAAGCTTACCCAATTTCAAATATCCACTAGATAGCATAAAAAATTCTGTATCCTGCTCTGCGAAATTTAAATTTATATTGATAACATAGAACTGTATATTGTTGTTTATGCTGGCTTCAAAAACTTGGGTCATTTTCTTATGAAGAACTCAAACCTGTGGAGGCTGTTTTGGATTAGCCTACGAGAAAAAAAGTGGCTCTGAACAGCCCGAGGCCTATAATATCTTCATGAGCAATGCAATCCTAAGATTATTCATCGGGATGTGAAGGCAGCTAATGTATTACTGGATGTGAAGGCAGCTAATGTCACTTCTGTAGCTATATGTCACTAGTTATTGTTTGATTTATCTTGTAATAAAAATTGCATACTTTATTTATAGGTATGGTAATAAAAAAGGATTGAAAATTTATATTTTGCAGCGATGAAGGTAAAAATCAAAAAAATGATTTTTTTTCCAACTTGATAAGGCTATCGCCACGCTTTTAAAGTGTGGTTTTTTTTACAACTTGATAAGGCTATCGCCACGCTTTTAAAGCGTGGTCTTATCTTTTGCTATTGCCACGCTTTAAAAGCGTGGCAATATCTCGTCTATTGTTACGCTTGTAAAAGCGTGGCCATATCTGCTCTATAAAGCGTGGCCCTACCTTCCACATATGATCACGCTTTAAAAGCGTGGCCATATTTCCCACCTACAGCCATGCTTTTACAAGTGGAAGTTTGTAAAAAAGCGTGGCAAACAAAAAGCATGGCAATAGACTGAAAAAAGCGTGGCGATAGAGCAACCGCCATCCTTTCATAGGTCACCCTTTCAAAAGCGTGGCAGTAGCTCAAAAAGCGTGGCAATAGACATGTTTTCTTGTAGTGCCTTGCCAAGACCTTTTCACCATTTGAGTTTCACTTACTTTCTTGTCATTTACATTTCTTTGTCCTCATTTCAAAACCCCAAAAATATACAACCCATAACCAATAATATGCACACTTTCCTGCAATTCATTGAGAGACGACCCGAGGTTTAAATACTTCGGTTATTTTTATTGGGGTTTGTACTTGTGAAGAACAAATTAAACTTTGATTGAGGATTGTTTGTTAGTTTAGAACTATACTTGCAACGAGATTCTATTGAGAAATGTCTAGACCGACATAAATCTGCCGTTAAGTTTTTCGCGCCGTTGCCGGAGAATTGCAATGGTGTTGCATTGTTATTGGTTATTGTATATATGTGAATATTATGAATATGCTTGATTTTTGGTTTGATTCTTAGTTGTTGCTAGTTTTAGGAATTTATTTTCATTATTTCTTATTCGCTTTTGATTTTGTTTTCTCTTTTTACCATGAATTCTCACCCCTTTGGCTATGAGTTACAACTATGTTGTAGAAAATGAGAACTACAATCAAAGGTGGGAGGAGCCCTATGCTTATGATAAATCCTCTTGGCAACAACCTCCTCCAATGTGCTATGAACAAGAGCCATTCCATGATGCATACCAATCCAATGGCTATAGTGGGCCTCCTTATGATTATTAATCACCGCCACCATATACCTTTAAACCCCCTCCTTAACATAGTTTTGAACTACCATACTCACAAGCCTCCATACCACCAAACACCTCCATATGACCCTAATCCATATCCACCATACTAACCACCAAAAGAACCATATGGGCCATACATGGAACCACCCCAATTCCAAGATAATTACTCCCAAGAACCACCTCAATATACACTACCTCCATTCCCTTACCAAGAAGAACCACCTTCCTATAATGAACCCTTTCTCCTAAACAATGAACCCTCCTGTCCACCCCAATCCCCAATAGATGATACCTTTAGCACTATTCTCCAAGAGCAAAGGGAGCTTCATACCTTTCTTCAAGAGCGACTTGAACTTCAAAGGAGGCAAGAATAATTCATGGCTACCTTGATCGAGGTAGTAACTAACTTAGCCTCCCAACACCTATGCATTCAAAGTACTCCCATGGTCACATGTGGAGAATCTAATGAAGAATGGAGTATGAAAGAGAGATTGGAAACTATGGTAGAAAATAAGGAGTTGGACTTTGTATTAGAGTAATTGGAGAAAGCTATAATTATTGAAGAAGAGGAAGTGGTTGAAGATTTAGGAGATGCTGAACCTCCATGGGAATCTAGAGTTATAGAAAGTTCTTCCAAGAAGATTGAGATTGATGTTGAGGAGGAGAGTGCACAACCTCTAAGACAAGTTGTGAATGAAGAATTGGAAGGAATGAAGCATGAATTGAGTTCCCTTGGTGATGAAAATCATGCATCAAGTCCTCTTAGTGAAGAATTCGCTTTCGCGAATGAATCCTTTAAGAAAATTCTGACAACCGTTTAAGGAGAAAGCAACCTTGGAAGTTCGAGGATGAGTACAAGCATAAGCCACCATGACAAGGAGCTTCTCAATTGTCCAAATTAAGGACAATAAATAAAAGTGCTAGGTGGGAGACACCCCACCATGGTAAACTCTTTCCATTTCTCTTGTAGATATAATCAATGAACAATTGAGTTGCCATTGTTAAGTAGTTTTCTTCTTTCCATACTCTTGTATATATTGCTTTGTTGGTTAGTTGTTTGGTAGATTTGTGCTTAGAATTATAGGTGGGTTATTTTGGATTCAATCTTTGTTTGCATTGAAAGTTTGTTTGAGTTACTTAGTATGATACTTGAAAAAAAAATTTTCAAAAACTTAAAGATTTCTTTTAGATTTAAATTTTGGTTGGTTTGGAGTTGTAAGTGTAGAAAGAATTTTAAATCCTATTTTAATGCTTCTCTAAAAAAAAAGGAGCCTCTCATGCGTACGCGTGGACGACGTGCACGCGTGACCCTCAAAAGCCCCATGTGAGAATTGTCCGAGCGTTGTGCTGCTACTGCAGTGCCAAAAACCAGAGAGTTGCGCGGAATGGGTGCTGAAGCTATGCATTTAGCACAATTTCTCCCACACGTACGCGTAATCCACGCGTACGAGTCACCTTCTTTTCTCTCCAATCACGCGTGCACGTGCTTGAAGCATACGTGTCATACCCTCTTTTCTTTCTCTCACGCCTACGCGTGTTAGACGCGTACACATCGATGACCGTTTTGTCCCTTCCAAGCTCACGCATCACCCACGCGTATACATGGGTTTGATTTTATTAACCCCTAATATTCGCGTGGATCTTCTTCTCTTCTAACGTCTCTTTCTCTTCTTTCTCTCCTCCATAACCACCATTACCGCCATCAACAATCAATCCCTCAGCTCCAGTGACCATATTGTCACTACCGGCCAACTTTCTTTTTCTTCCCTTCCCCGTCTTTTCTATATTCTTCTCTCTCTCTCCGCCATTCACCTTCTTCCCCGACCGCAACCACCCAACTCCGTCGCAGCCACACCATTGCCGCTGGCGTCCCCATCTCTGACTGCCAACTCTTTTTTTCTCCTCCATTCCTCGATGCCATAACCCAGGAGCTTCGCCCTGCTTCTCCGCCCGGTTATTGCTTCTTCTGCCCACCGCCACCGCACCACTGTCGGAGCCGCCACTCCTGTGCTGGCATTGTTCTGTTCTGTTTCTCTTCTCCCTGTCTAGCTCCCATTTCTGTGCTTGAAACCCTCCCAGGTTTCCCCAGCTTTCCTTTCTAAGTTCTGTTCTTTTTCTGTTAAGTTAGTATAGTTAGCTTAGTTAAATTTCTGTTTAATTAGTTTAGTTAGAAATGCTTGTTAGTTAATTCTAGGTGGTTAGGTAGTTTTAATTGATGTTGTAGTGGATTTAGGTTTGAATTCATGTTGATTATGTTGTCTAGCTGGATAATGGCTATAGGTTTGCTTGATTGATTTTGTTGTTTGAAATACTTCTATTTTGTTCTATTGACATGTTGCTGAGTTGTTTTGGTTGATGTTGATTATTGTGCTTCATTATGTATAGTGTGTTTGCTGCTGTTTGGAGCTGTTTTGATTGTTAATGACAGAATAATGTGAGCTTATAATATTCTGTTCTTGTTTAAATATTGCGTTACGCTTATATGATTTGAGCTTGCTACTTGTTTGTATTCCAAGAATGCTCAATTTACTGCCGGAATGCTGTTGAAATTTTCTGAAATTTTTATGCTCTTAATTTTCAATTTGTGAATTGAAATTGGTTCCCTCTATTTGAGTTACTTGATTGACGATATCAAGGAACTATGTGACGGATTTCTGTGTCAAATAGAACCTTGATTGACCAATTGATTCTGAACCTCTTTTATATTCTTAATTTTTCAAGTTAGATCAATACTTTTTCTTTCTTCATGGTCTTGAATCAATTTTATTTTTCCTTAACTGTTGAAGTTGTTTTAATAAATTTTCAATTTGACCTAATCTTAACTCTTGTTGATTGAGGTTCTTTGAAGTTGCAATTATTGGTGCATTTTTGCTTTTGTAACCGTTTTCAATTAACTCTTGGTTTCAATTCACTTTGGGTTACATAAGTATATGTTTAAGCCTTCCACACCAATTTTTTCACTAAAGTGATCAAACACATTGATGATGACTTTCATTTTTCTTTTGTGCTTATGTGCCTTACTTAGTTAAGAGCAATTATTGTCTTTCAAAATTTTTGAAATTATCATGGTTAAGAGCAATTATTGTTATGCCCCTAACTTTTAACTTTCTTTTCTAACTTTTGATTTAACTAGCCTTCTAACTTTTCTTTTTAATCTTCCCTTTTTCAATTAACTCTTTTAAATTCTTTTGAGTCATAACAATTTTTGTTTCTTAACAGACAATCATTCTAAATCTTAGTGTGTTTAATTTCTTGGAATGTGATTTCTTGTTGATTTTGAATTCTATTTTCCTTCTATTCCAAGAAATTACATTTTATCCACTCACTTCATGTTTTAGTTTTAACTCCTCTGTTTTCTGTCTTCTGTCTGTTTGATTTTATAATGCTTGCCTTTCTATTCCTTTGCTTTTATTTGATATTCCGTATCCTTTGAATTTTGTTTTTCAGGATGTTGGATAGAAAAGGAAAAGGAAAAGGCAAGGCTAAGGCCAGCTATAGCAAAAGGAAAAGATCACAGCCTACCACTAAGATAATGGATAGGCCCTTGACTGAGAAGCACCTTACTGATAAGGAGAAGACTGATCAAGCTATGCCTTCCTCCGACTCAGTTAAGTTTGCCAACTTCTTTTGTGAATTGAGGCTTTTGCAATTTCTAGAAAATTGGAACCTTCACATGGAGAGAAAGCTAAGAATACCACTGATGAGTGGATATTTTATACGCTTTTTGGCATCAATTTCATATAGTTTTAGTTATGATTTGTTTAAGTTCTATTATATTTTCATAGGTGAAAAATTCATGTTTTTAGATTCTACTTTAAGTTTATGTTTTCATATGATTTCAGGTAATTTCTGGCTAAAATCAAAGAGTTTTGGCGAAGTCCGATTCAGAGGCAAGGAAAGCATAGCAGATGCTTTCAGATTCTGACCTCAGTGCACTCAAACAAGCATTTCTAGAGCTACAGAAGGTTAAATGACGTGTTCACAATGAAGTTGGAAAGCTAACTTCCAGAGCTTTCCAGCAATATATAATAGTTTATACTTTTCTTCGAAAGAGAATGCCCATTCTGGGCATTGAATGCAAAGAAGCTACCCCCTGGCTGGCGTTCAACGCCCCAAGGAGACAAGCCAGCGTTGAAAGCCTAAGAACCACCCCCTTTGTGGCGTTCAATGCCCACCAAGAAGCAAGGCAGCACCAATCATCCCCTAATGGGCGTTCAATGCCCATTGCTCAAGATGGACGCTAAGCTCAGCCCAAGCACTCAACCTAAGTGGGCCTAAGGATGGATTTCGCACCACCAGTCTATTCTATCATATTTTTGTACTTCTTAGTTATTAGATTAGTATATATAGGAGAAGATCAACCATGTTTAGGATCTTCTGCCTCATCTTTACCCATTCGAACCTTTCATTATTTTATGTACAGTATGAGCAACTAAACCTCCTAGGTTAAGGTTAGAAGCTTTGCTGATTCTTATGGATTAATAATATTACTGTTCTATTTCAATATATGTTTGATTTCATTCTAAGATGTATCTTCATTCTTCAACCTTATGAATTGGGAATGTAACGTGACTGTTGATCAACAGATATTTTATACGCTTTTTGGCATCATTTTCATATAGTTTTTATTATATTTTGTTTAATTTTTATTATATTTTCACAGGTTTTAGTGTAAAATTAATATTTTTGGATTCTACTATGAGTTGTTATGTTTTATGATGATTTCAGTTATTTTTGGCTGAAATCAGAGAGTTTTGACAAATTCTAATTCAGAGGCAAGGAAAGCGTAGCAGATGCTATCAGGATTTGACCTCCATGCACTCAAGCAATCGTTTCTGGAGCTACAGAAGTCCAAATGGTGCGCTCTCAATGGAATTGGAATGCTAATATCCAGGGCTTTCCAGAAATAGATAATAGTCCATAGTTGTCTTTTGAGATAAAGGCCCAAAACTGGCGTTCAACGCCAGCCACCTACCCCCTTCCTGGCATTAGACGCCCAAAAGGGAGCAGCTGGCATCCAACGCCCAATAAGGAGTCCCAAGCAGGCGTTCAACGCCCAAGAGGGACACTAGCTCGTGGATTTCACTCAAGCTCAGCCCAAACACTCACCAAGTGGGCCCCAGAAATGGATGTTCGCACTACAAG
Organism: Arachis ipaensis; assembly: GCF_059453495.1. Lineage (NCBI taxonomy): Eukaryota > Viridiplantae > Streptophyta > Magnoliopsida > Fabales > Fabaceae > Arachis > Arachis ipaensis. Next base: position 50,168,930 of record NC_142443.1, read on the forward strand.
TGATGCGTGAGGATTATGTCGATTCAGAATTTCTCAAAATAAGAATCACTTCATTGGTAGCATAGTCCAAACCGACAATCTATCCTCTCAAATCAAAGTTTAGATTTTCAAAATACAAAATATAAACCGAGAGTAATGAACCCTCGGGTCGTTCTCCCTCGGAATGCAATTGAAGTGTGACACTTTCGGTTGTGAGGAAAAGGGGTTTGGCAATCAAGAAATGAAAGATTAAAAGAACTAAGAAATGATCAAAAATTGATATTAATGCAAGTAAAAAGGAAACAAGATCAAAACTAGTGAAAATGCTAAGATATGTATAAAAGAGCCTTGACTTGGGAATGAGGATCCAAGGAATCCTATCATTGTCATAACCGCAACTATGGCCACTGTGATGAGTCAATCTCGCTTAGTTAACCCCTAACATTGAGGAGTAAGTCAAGCAAGCATAATTGACCTTAATCCATAACTCCTAGCTAACTTACCAAATTAATTGGTAAAAAGCTAGCGTCAATGGAAACAAGAGTCAACTAACTACCCAAGAATTGACACTAAATGTCAGACATTATGACTCTAGTATCCTAGGAACTCAAATCCCAAGCCAAGGTGGGAAAATCTACTTAAAATTACAAAGTGGCATTTTCACAAACACTTGGTGGGCATAAAACCAAAACATAGGAAATTGCAAAGGAAAATGAAAACTATATCCAAGCTATTCATAATATCAATAATAGACATTCAATCAAACATAAAGAAAGCATAAAACACTAAATTCATCAACCAAAATTGCATATATAAACAAAGTAACTTGAACCATAAAAAAATAAAAGTAAAAATAGTGTAATTAAAGAGAAGATCAACAGTACTTACAATAACGATGAGAAAAATCAAAGATCAAAGCTTACTATAAAATGCTACAATGAACCCTAATTAAAAACCCTAAGAGAGCACTCCCAAATCTACACTACTCCTACTCCTAATGCATTTTCTACCTAACAAAAAAAAGTGTCCTAAGCTAATGCCTTCATATGTGGTCATTTCCCCTTCATATAGCACTCCCTTTCAGCATTAAGCCTTCCAAAATTGGGCCAAAAGCCCCCAAAAATCACGGATCACGTGTTTCATTAATGAATCCACGTGCAAGGACCTGTGCGTATGCACAGATGCGTGCATACGCACACTTTGCTAAATGTTCACTTGTGCGTACGCACGCATGCTAATTTCCTTCTTGTGCATACGCACGCAGGATTGTGCGCACGCACACTCCAGTGTGTGCTTCCTCCTAGTTTTCTTCATTTTTTCTCACTTTGTACATGCTTTCTTCCACTTTTGCCTAGCCAATCTTGCCTAATTGACCTGAAATCACTCAACAAACATGTCATGGCATCGAATGGCATAAAAGTGGAATTAAATTGCTCAATTTAAGCACAAAAACACATGTTTTCACATTTAAGTTCAATCTAGGGAGAAATCACAAAAGTATACTATTTTGGTGATTAAGTATAGGTTTATGTGATGAAATCCACTCAAATCAAGTCAAAATATAACGTCAAATATGGACTCATCATCAAGCCTAAGTCTATCATATTTCTGTAATCATTAGTTATTAGATCATTATAAATAGACAAGAGTTCACCCTTGTTAAGAGCTCTTGGCAACCTAAAACCTTTTGCCATATTTTAGAGTTGTATGATTTCATTGTACAGTATGAGCCACTAAACCTCCTAGGTTAAGGTTAGGAGCTCTACTGAGTTTCATGGATTAATAAAAGTATTACTGTTCTATTTCAATTCCTGTGTGACTCTACTCTAAGATGTATTTTCGTTTTTCAACCTTATGAATGAGATGAACCGTGACAATCATCCTCATTCTACATGGGTTCGGTGTGATTCCTTGGTCGGAGATCACTGAATCACAAGCTTGATTATACATCTCTTAGACGGCTAATCTATGACTTTGTTGGGGACTTCTCGAAACATCAGCTCAGCCGAGGTATGGGGAGATTAGGGTCTTCGTGGTGGAGGCTAGAACCAAGGTGCAGCGTTCTCTGATCCTGAAAATTCAACCTTGTCTATGGCGTTTTTAGTAGGATCATCAAGGGGATGAATTACAGGAGCTTCACCCTCATTCAGATTGGGCGCACACTAAACCTGGCGTTCAGCCTGAGAGAGGAAGATTGGCGGCCACTGACCTGGCGTTGATCACTTACAGCCTGCCATGGAATGAATCATTCACAGTTGGAGTAGACAGTAAGAAAGGTTGATCCAGAAGAATGAAGCATCTCCGAAGCCTTAACCATCTTCTTATCATTGAATTCACAATTACTGGGTAACGTTATCTTTATTTTACTTTTATACATTTTAAACATCAAACAACTTTTATATCCGCCTGACTAGGATTTACAAGGTGTCCATAGCTTGATTCAAGCCAACAATCTCCGTGGGATCGACCCTAACTCACCTTAGGTATTACTTGGACGTCCCAGTGCACTTGCTGGTTCAGTTGTGTGAGTTCTTATTTTCGCAAGAAGTTTTTGGCACCGTTGCCAGGGATTGTTCGAGTTTGACAACTAACGAATTATCTTGTTGCTTGGATTAGGTATTTTTATGGTTTAATTTTTCTTTTGTTTTGAGTCTTTTCTTTTAATTATCTTGATCTTTTGTTTGAGTCTTATGTTCTTGTTCTTGTTAAAGTTTCGAATTTTCTTGTTTTTCTTTCAAAACATTTTCAAAAATAGTTTCTTTTGTTTGAGTCTAGTGTCAATTTTTAAGTTTGGTGTCCTTTGTGTGTTCTTGAATTGCTTTAAATTTTTGAAATTCTTCTTTGGTGTTCTTCTTGGTATCCAAGTTGTTCTTGTTTATTTTTCTTGTTTTGATCTTTAAATTTTTAAGGTTAGTGTCTTTAGGTGTTTTTCTTTAAAATTTTCGAATTCTAGTGTCCTTAGATCTAAAAATTTTAAGTTTGGTGTCTTTTTGTTGTTTTTTTCTCTTTATTCATTAAATTAAAAAAAATTAAATATCTGTTCTTATCTTTATTTCAAAATTTTAAATTTAATACTTTCTTTTCTTATCTTGATTTAAAAATTTTATGTTTGGTGTCTTCTTGTTAGTAAAGGCAAAATTAAAATTTTAAAATTATATCTTTTTAAAATCTTTTAAAATCTTTTCTTTTAATTTGATTCTTTGCTATCTTATCTTTCTTTTAAAATTTTAAATTTCAAATCTTTTTAATTTAAAAACTATCTTTTCAATTTTGATTTCAAATCTTTTTAATTTAAAACTTATCTTTCTTAACTTCCTCATCTTATCTTTCTCTTTTCAATTTTAAAACCTACCTAACTTATCTTATCTTTAATTTTAAACCTTTTTCAATTTCAAATCTTTCTTAATTAGTTACTTGTTTTATCTTATTTTAATTTCAAAAGTTAAATATCTCTTGCCTCTCTTTCAAAACTTCTTACTTCTTTCTCTCGCTTCTTTTTCGAAAATCACTTCTTAATTTTCAAATCTTTTTAGTTAATTAGCTTTTAATCCTTTTCATATTTTTGAAAATAAATAAATAAATAAAATAAAAACAAAAATATTTTAATTCTAGTTTCTCTTTTTGCTTCTTACTTTTCGAATTCTTCTCTCCTTTAATTCGAATTCTTTTCCTCATCTCTCTATCCTCATTCTTCTATTATTCATATCTCATTGGGAGTCCTCTATACTTTAACATAGAAGCTCCCAATCTTCTTCTTTCTTTGTTTTCTTGTTTATGAGCAGGAACAGGGATAAAGAACCTCTCTTTAGACCTGACCTTGAACTTGAGAGGACTCTAAGGAGGCGTCTACAACAAGTTAGAACATAGCACTCCAGAGGGAACCTCACAGAGCTTTTCGAACAAGAAGCAAAAAATACAGACATGGCAGATAATGCTAATGATGGAGGAGATGCAAGGAAGGTTCTTGGTGACTACACTGTACCAACTTCTAACTTCTATGGAAGAAGCATCTTTATACCTGCAATCAGAGCAAACAACTTTGAGCTAAAACCTCAATTAGTCTCTCTCTTACAACAGAATTGCAAATTCTATGGACTTCTACTGGAAGATCCACATCAATTCCTATCTGATTTTTTGCAAATATGTGATACTGTTAAGACCAATGGAGTGGATCCACATCAATTATTCTCTTTCCTTTTGCAGTTACAGACAGAGCTAGGATATGTTTGGACTCTCAACCCAAGGAAAGCCTAGAATCTTGGAAAAAATTGGTCAATGCTTTCTTGGCCAAGTTCTTTCCACCTCAGAAGATGAGCAAGCTGAGGGTGGAAGTTCGAACATTCAGACAGAAAAAGGGTGAATCCCTCTATGAAGCTTGGGAAAGATACAAGCAACTGATCAGGAGATGTCCCTCTCACATGGTCTCAGAGTGGTCTATCCTAGGCATCTTCTATGATGGTTTGTCTGAAATGTCCAAGATATCATTGGACAGCTCTACTGGAGGATCACTCCACTTAAAAAAAACATCTAAAGAGGCAAAAGAGCTCATTGAGATGGTTGCAAAAAACCAATTCATGTACACTTCTGAAAGAAACCATGTGAATAGTGGGGCAGTTTAGAAGAAATGAGTTCTAGAAGTAGACATTTTGAATGCCATATTGGCTTAGAACAAGATATTGACTCTACAGGTCAATATGATCTCTCAGCATTTGATTGGAATGCAAGCTGCAGCTCGCAGCACTCAAGAAGCTTCCTCTGAAAGAGAAGCCTATGATCCTGACCAACCCATGATAGAGGAGGTGAATTACATGGGAGAACCCTATGGAAACACCTACAACCCCTCATAGAAAAATCATCCAAGTCTCATGGAAGGATCAACAGAAGCGTCAGCAAGGCTTCAATAACAACCAAAGTGAAAGAAATCAAAACAGATTCAATAATAGACCACTATTCCCACCTTTTCAGCAACAGACAGAGACTTCTAGGCAGAGCCTCTCTGACTTAGCAACCATAGTCTCTAATCTCTCTAAGACCACTCATAGTTTCATAACAGAAATTAGGTCCTCCATCAGGAATTTAGAGGTATAAGTTGGTCAGCTGAGCAAGAGAATCTCTGAGATTCCTCCTAACAATTTTCCAAGCAACACTAAGGTTAACCCAGGAGAAGAGTGCAAGGCCATCACTGTAAAAGTTGAGGCCAAATCTGAGGAGGAAAAATAGGCATTGAACCCCAATAAGGAAGTCCTTACTAGGCATTCAATGCCCAAAGAGAAGCCATTCTTGGCATTGAACGTCAGTGAGGGAGGCCCCATCGGGCGTTCAACGCCAGCAAGGAAGTCCTTATTGGGTGTTCAACGCCCAAAGAGGCACCATCCTTGGCGCTGAACGCCAGTAAGGGAGACTTTACTGAGCGTTCAATGCCCAAAGAGTTACAAGAACTGGCGTTGAACTCCAGTAAGGGAGTCCCTACTGGGCGTTCAACACTCACCAAGGAGGTCCCTATTCAAGAAGTAAAGAAAACTAAGGCTCATGTAGAGACAATAGAGGTTCCACTAAATGCTTTATTGCAAATCATGGATTATGAAGATCACTCATCCTCTGATGATGATGAGGAAACTAGGGAAGAGCAAGTTGCTCGATACCTAGGGGTCCTCATAAAAATAAATGCCAAGCTATTTGGAACAGAGGCATCGGAGGAAGAACCTCCAGTGCTGACCAAGGAGCTGAATGCCTTAGCTCAGCAGAAGCTGCCCCAAAAGCCTCCGGATCCCGGACGCTTCCTAATCCCTTGTACCATAGGAACTATTACTTTTGCAGAAGCTTTGTGTGACCTAGGTTCAAGCATTAACCTCATGCCCCTCTTTGTAATGGAGAGACTAGGAATCTTTGAGGTGCAACCTGCAAATGTCTCACTAGAGATGGCAGACAAGTCAATGAAAGGAGCATATGGCTTAGTGGAGGATGTTTTAGTGAAGGTTGAAGACTGTTACATCCCTACAAACTTTATAATTTTAGATACTGGGGAAGATAAGCATGAATCCATCATCCTTGGAAGACCTTTCCTAGCCATTGCCAATGCCATCATTGATATAGCAAAGGGAGAACTGATTCTACAACTAGGGGAGGATCACATCTTGTTCAAGATGCCTCACCCCAACTCTCCCTCTGACAAAAGAGAGATAATGGTGCAACACTTAGTGTTCAAACCCTCTCTCTCAGTGCAGAGCTATACAAAGCCCCGAGACACCAATTCTAAGTTTGGTATTGGGCAGCCATCAACAAGCACTGAAAATAAAGGTACTAAAGAGAAAGTACCTAAAGGTTGGAGGGATAAGAAAATCTCCACTGAAGGCCTCTCACCTGGCATGAGAGTTATCTTCACCAAGAAACCAGTCATACCACATACAATGAGTCATATCCTGTCTCTAGAATATGTGGAGCTCATCCATGAGAAGACAGGAAGAAAGTTCACTGTAAGGGGCAAAATTCTGAGACTATATCTATCTTCGTAAGGAGCTAACCGTCAAGCTAGTGACGTTAAAGAAATGCTTGTTGGGAGGCAACCCAACCATATTTAGTTATTCCTATTTTTTTATGTTTGTTTTTGTTATTTCTTTAGGTTTATGATCATGTGCAGTATTCAGAACAGAGACAGAAAGGTTCAGAAATGAAAATAGAATAGTTGGCGTTGAACGCCAGACAAGGAACCCTAGTAGGGCGTTCAACGCCCATAAAGAAGAACATTACTGGCGTTGAACACCATCCAGGAAGCAGAGGTTGGGCGTTCAATGCCCAAAAGAAGCAGAAGACCTAGGGTTGAACGCCAGGATGGAAGTCCCTCCTGGGTATTCAACGCCCTGAGTGGAGCAGGAAGCTGGCGTTGAACACCAACTATGGAGCATGAGCTGGGTGTTCAACGCCCATAAGGTGGCAAGGAATTCGAATTCCCAAGCCTCTTAGGACCAATGGGTCCCACAGCATCCTCACCAACCCCACCTTCTTCTGTCTTCTTTTCACACTTCCCCATACACTCTTCCCTATAAACCCTCATCCAATCACATCCATACCTCTTCCCGAAACCATCATATCTCCCACCAACCCCCACCCACTCAAAATTTAAAATTTTCCCCACCAAACCCCCCCAATCATTCGAACCCTAACCCAACCCTCCATATAAATACCCCCTTATACCACTTCTCAAATACACTACACTCAAAGCCCTCACTTGGCCAAATTAGTCTTCTCCTTCCATCTCCACCTATTTTTCTTCTTCTTCTACTCTATTCTTCTCTTTTGTTTATTTTTGCTCCAGGACGAGCAAAGCTATTAAGTTTGGTGTTGGAAAAGCATTGCTTTTTGCTTTCCATTCCCACTTATGGCACCCAAGGTCAAAGAACCTTCTAGAAAGAGGAAAGGAAAGGCCATAGCTGCAACTTCTGAATCTTGGGAGATGGAGAGATTTATCACCAAAGCTCACCAAGACCACTTCTATGAAGTAGTGTGGCAAAAAAAAGGTGATCTCCGAGGTCTCTTTTACACTCATGAAGAATGAGTATCTGGAGATCTGACATGAAATCCGGAGAAGAGGTTGGGAAATTCTAACCAGCCCTATCCCGGAAGTTGGAATCTTGATGGTGCAAGAGTTCTATGCCAATGCATGGGTCACAAAAAATCATGATACATGTGTGAACCCACATCCTTAAAATTGGCGCACCATGGTCCGAGGGCGACTCTTGGACTTTAGTCTGGAAAGTGTGAGGTTGGCGCTCAATTTGCTATTGATGCAAGGAGACCCACATCCTTACACTAGGAGAGTAAATTTTGATTAGAGGCTAGATCAAGTCCTCTCAGACATCTGTGTGGAAGGAGCACAGTGGAAAAGGGATTCTCAAGGCAGGCCTATTGAACTAAGAAGGCATGACCTCAAGCCCGTAGCTAGAGGATGGTTGGAGTTCATCCAACGTTCCATCATCCCTACTAGCAACCGGTCTGAGGTGACCATAGACCGAGCCATCATGATCCATTGCATCATGCTCGAAAATGAGGTAGAAGTGCATGAGGTAATACCTCAAGAGTTGTATAAGGTGGCAGACAAGCCCTCCACCAAAGCAAGGTTAGCTTTCCTTCATCTTATCTGTCACCTATGCAATTTAGCTGGCATTGTCATAGAAGGTGACATTCCAATTGAAGAAGACAAGCCCATCACTAAAAGAAGGATGGAGAACACTAGAGAGCTGGAACATGAGCCACAACATGAGCATGTGGAGCCGCCTCAACATGAGATCCCTGAGATGCCTTAAGGGATGTATTTTCCTCCTCAAAGCTATTGGGACCAATGGTATACCTCTATGGAAGAATTAAGCTCTAACATGAATTAGCTGAGGATGGAGCATCAAGAGCATTCCACCATCCTTAATGAAATTAGAGAAGATCAAAGAGCTTTGAGGGAAGAACAACAGAGACAAGGGCATGACAGAGAAGAAATCAAGCAATCTATTGGATTCTCTAGAGGAAGTGGTAGCCGCTGTCACTAAGGTGGTCCCATTCCATCACCTCCTTGCTTTTATGTTATTTTTCTGTTTTCCATTATGTCTTATTGTTTGTCTCTTATTTTTAGTGCATGATCAATTCTATCTATGTCTTAAGGCTATAAAATGTTCCATATATCTCTCACCTTGCTTAAAAGAAAGTTTTATTTGAAAAAGAATAGGGAGAGACATGAATTTCGGGTTATATAATAAGAATAGTCAATTATTTTGATGTGGTGGCAATGCTTTTGTTTTCTGAATGTGTGAATAAACAGTGCATATTTGATGTTGGAGTTAAGAATGTTGGCTCTTGAAAAAATGATGAAAAAGGAGAAGTATTATTGGTAATCTGAAAAATCCAAAAATTTTATTCTTGAAGTAAGAAAAAGCAGCAAAAAGAAAAAGAAAAAGCATATTATGAAAAAAGAAGTATATGCGAAAAAAAAGGAGAAAAAGCAAAAGAAAAATCCAATAGCTCTTTAAACCAAAAGGCAAGAGCAAAAAGCCAATATCTCTTTAAACCAAAAGGCAAGAGCATGGGTCCAAGGCTTTGAGACTGAGCAGTTCAAACGAGCTGTGTCCCTAACTATATGCTTGTGGTGTGAAGGTGTCAAGTGGAAAGCTTGAGACTGAGCAGTTATAGTCGTGATCCAAAGCAAAAAGAGTGTGCTTAAGAACTCTGGACACCTTTATCTGGGAATTTTAGCAAAGCTGAATCACAATCCGAAAGGGTTCACCCAGTTAAGTGTCTGTGGCATTTATGTATCCGGTGGTAATACTGGAAAACAAAGTGCTTAGGGCCACGATCAATACTCTAAAATCTGTGTTCAAGAATAAAAGAGAACTAAATTAGGAGAATCAATAAGATCATCTGGATTCTAAGTTCCTAAAGATACCAACACTTCTGAGCTTCAATGGATAGTGAGATGCCGAAACTATTCAGAAGCAAAAAGCTACTAAGTCCCACTCATCTAATTGATACTAAGCTTCATTGAAACTCTGAGATTTATTGTATCCTTCTCTTCTTTTCATCCTACTTTTTTTTAGTTGCTTGGGGACAAGCAACAGTTTAAGTTTGGTGTTGTGATGAGCGGATATTTTATACACATTTTGGCATCATATTCATATAGTTTTTATTATGTTTTGTTTAAGTTATATTATTTTTTCATAGGTTTTAGTGTAAAATTCATATTTTCGGATTCTACTATGAGTTGTTATGTTTTATGAATTTTTTTAGGTATTTTCTGGCTAAAATTAGAGAGTTTTGACAAAGTCTGATTTAGAGGCAAGGAAAGCGTAGCAGATGCTGTCAGGATCTGACCTCCGTGCACTCAAGCAAGCATTTCTGGAGCTACAGAAGTTCAACTGTCACGCTTTCAAAAGCATTGGAAAGTTAACATCCAGGGCTTTCTGAAAATATATAATAATCTATAATTGTATTTAGAGATGAAGGCCTAAAATTGGCGTTCAATTCCAGCCACCAACCCCCTTCCTGGCGTTGGACGCCCAAAAGGGAGCAGATGGCGTCCAACGCCCAAAAAGGAGTCCCAAGAAGGCGTTCAACGCCCAAAAGGGACACTAGCTCGTGGATTTCACTCAAGCTCAGTCCAAACACTCACCAAGTGGGCCTCAGAAGTGAATTTTCAAACTACAAGCCTAAGTCTATCATATTTCTATAATCCTTAGTTATTAGATCATTATAAATAGACAAGAGTTCACCCTTATTAAGTGCTCTTGGCAACCTGAAATCTTTTGCCATATTTTAGAATTGTATTATTTCATTGTACAGTATGAGCCACTAAACCTCCTAAGTTAAGGTTAGGAGCTCTACTGAGTTTCATGGATTAATAAAAGTATTACTATTCTATTTCAATTCATGTGTGAATCTACTCTAAGATGTATTTTCATTATTCAACCTTATGAATGAGATGAATTGTGACCATCATCCTCATTCTACATGGGTTCGGTGTGAGTCCTTGTCCGGAGATCACTGAACCACAAACTTGATTATACATCTCTTAGACGGCTAATCCACGACTTCGTTGGGGACTTCTCTAAACATCAGTTCAGTCGAGGTGTGGGGGGATTAGGGTATTTATGATAGAGGCTAGAACCAAGGCGCAACATTCTCTGATCCAGAAGATTCGACCTTGTCTGTGGCGTTTTGAGTAGGATCATCAAGGGGATGAACTGCAGGAGCTTCACCCTCATTCAGATTGGGCGCACACCAAACCTGGCATTTGGCTTGAGAGAGGAAGATTGGCGGCCACTGACCTGGCGTTGATCACTTACAGCCTGCCATGGAAGGAATTATTCACAGTTGGAGTAGACAGTAAGAAAGGTTGATCCAGAAGAATGAAGCATCTCCGAAGCCTTAACCATATTCTTATCATTGAATTCACAATTACTGAGTAACGTTATCTTTCTTTTACTTTTATGCGTTTTAAACAACAAAAAACTTTTATATCCGCCTCACTAAGATTTGTAAGGTGTCCATAGCTTGATTCTAGCCGACAATCTCCGTGGGATCGACCTTGACTCACCTCAGGGATTATCTTGCTGGTTCAGTTGTGCGAGTTCTTATTTTCGCGCACCAGCTGTCATCCCTATTCTGCATGGGTTCTTGCGAGTCCTTGACGGGATAGTATTGAACCACAAGCTTGATTATACATCTATTAGACGGCTAATCCACAACTTTGTTGGGGACATGGAAACATCTGTTCAGCTGAGGTACGGGGTGATTAGGGCCTTTGTGGTATAAGCTAGAATCATAAAGCATCATTCTCCGATCTGGAAGATCCGACCTTGTCTGTGGCATTTTGAGTAGGATCATCAGAGATTGAGTGATAAAGCTTCACCTTCGTTCAGGTTAGATGACCATTGACACTGGGGTTTGATCTGAAGCAGAAGAGATTAATGACCACTGACCCTCGCATTAATCACCTACAGCTTGCCATTGAATGAATCACCCAAAGTTGAAGTAGACAGTGAAAAAAGTTGATCCAGAAGGAGGAAGTATCTCCGAAGCCTTAATCGTTCTCTTATCACTTAATTCACACCAATCTAGTAACACTTTATTTATTTTGTTTTTATGCATTTTTCACAAGAATCATCTTTTTTAATTGCATGACTAAGATCTACAAGATAGCCATTGCTTGCTCAATCCGAGAATCTCTATGGGATTCGACCCTCACTCACCTAAGGTATTACTTGGATGACCCGGTGCACTTGCCGGTTGATGAGCGGATATTTTATACGCTTATTGACATCATTTTGATATAGTTTTTAGTGTATTTTATTTAGTTTTTATTAAGTTTTTATAGGTTTTAGTGTTAAATTCACATTTTTTGATTCTACTTTGAGTTTTTGTGTTTTTGTACAATTTCAGGTAATTTTTGGCTGAAATTGAAGAGCTGGAGCAAAAGTCTAATTCAGAGACAGAGAAAGCATTGTAGATGCTATCTAGATCTAACCTCCTTGCACTCGGAAAAGCTTTGCTAGAGCTACAGAAATCCAAATGGAGCTTTCTCAATGGCTATGGAAAGCTGACTTCTAGATCTTTCCAGAAATGTGTAATAGTCCGTACTTTACTTTAGAATAGAAGGCCCAAAACTGGCGTCCAATGCCAGCATACTGCCCCTTTCCAGGCGTCCAGCGCCTAGAGAGCAGAGACCAGCGTCCAAACGCCCAGAGAGGACCCGCTAGCCAGTGTTTAATGCCCTAGAGGTCTCGTAGCACGTGGATCTTATCAAATCTGTTTTACCCTTATTAGTCATCAAACACTAAATAGACTATTTTACCCTTACTAGTCATATGTTTAGTATTTAAGAGTTATTTTACACAATGTCTTGGAGATCATACAGACTTTACGCATTATTTTCGAATTTCACTTTGTATTTCCTTTCAGTATGAGTTTCTAAACCTCCTAGGTTCAGGGGAGGAGCCCTGTTGAGTCCTTTGAATTAATAAAAGTATTATTGTTTTTCTTCGATTCGTGTCTGATTTATTTCTAAGATGTATATTCGTTCTTTAACATGATGAATAGGATAATCAGTGACAATTAGCTCTGTTCATCATACTAAGACAATCGTGCCTGACAAACACCCGAGTCTACTTGGGTTCGTATGAATACATGACTGGAAAGTGCGAACCAACATCTATGTTTATACATCTCTTAGACGGCTGATCCACGACTTCATTGGGGACTTCTCGAGACACCAGTTTAGCCAATTTCCAGGGAGAATACGGTCTCTGTGGTATAGGCTATAACCCAAAGAAGCAGCATTCTCTGATCTGGAAGATTCGACCTTGTCTGTGCCATTTTGAGTAGGATCCCCATGAGAATGACTTGCTAGAGCTTCACCCTCTGTCATATTAGATGACCATGGCTAATGGTGTTTGATCTGGAGCAGAGGAGATTGATGACCACGTCCCATGGTGTCAATCACATACAGCCTGCCATTGAAGAAATCACTCACAAGCAAAGAAGAACAGTAATACCAGAGTTAATCTAGAGAGGCAAAGCAACTCTAATCCTCAACTCTATTCCTATCCCTGTTCAAATTCATCTAGGTTTTAAGATTATCACTATAATCCCTTTATTCCTTTGATGCAATTAAGCCTCAATCCAATAACCTTTTGATTCGCCTGACTAAGACCTACAAGATAACCATAGCTTGCTTCAAACCACAATCCTCATGGGATCGACCCTAACTCACTCAGGTATTACTTAGACGACCCAGTGCACTTGCTAGTACAGCTGTACAGAGTGTGGGGATTTGTGCACCAAGTTTTTGGCGCCGTTGCCGAGGATTGTTGAGTTTGGACAACTGACAGATTGTCTTGCTCCCTAGATCAGGTAATTTTTATTTTTATTTTATTTGAGTCTTTTATTTTTGTTTTCTTCTTCTCTTTTGCAAAAATTTAAAAACCTTTGTTTAATCTTTGTTCTTATTCTCTTTTTCGAAAATTTAAAAACCTTTGTTTAAAAATCTATGTTTTCTTCTTCTCTTTTTCGAAAATATTTTTCTTTTCTTTGTTTAATCTTTGTTCTTGATTTGAGTCTTTTTGTTTATGTTCTTGGTTAAATTTTTGAAAAATTTAAGTCTTTCTTTCAAAAAATTTTGAAAAATAGTTTCTTTGTTTAAATCTTGTGTCAAATCTTTAAGTTTGGTGTCTTCTTGTTTATTCTCTTCAATTTTTGAAAATTTTATGTTTGGTTTTCTAAAAATTATAAGTTTGGTGTTCTTTAAATTTCTTGAGTCTTGTTCTTTGTGTTCTTGTGAATATTCAAAGTGTTCTTGAGTTTTCTTTTTGTTTTGATCTTAAAATTTTTAAGTTTAGTGTCCCATTGTATTTTTCCTTAAAATTTTTGAAAACTTGGGGTGCTAGATCTAAAAATTTTAAGTTTTGTGTCTTTTACTTTTTTTTCTCTTTCCTCATTAAATTCAAAAATAAAAAATATCTTTTCTATCTTAAAATTAACCTAATTTTCGAAAATTAGCATTAAAAACTCAGATTTTAATTTCAAAATTTTTATCTTATCTTATATTAGCTTTAAATTTTCAAAAATCAAATCTTTTCAAAATTAAAAATCATATCTTTTTCAAAAATCTTATCTTTTCAAATCTTATCTTATCTTTCTTCAAAATTCAAAAAATTTTTATCTTATCTTTTTCAAGTTTCAAATTTGAGATTTCAAAATTCAAATATCAAAATTAAATCTTTTTCAAAATCAAATTTCAAATCTTATCTTTTCAAAATCTTTTTCAAATCTTTTTGTTTCTTATTTTATCTTTTATAACTTCAAATTTTAAAATTAAATCTTTTTCAAATTTTTTAAATTTCTTATCTTATATTTTCTTATCTTTTTCAATTTCAAATTTTTAAATTAAAATCTTTGCTTATCTTATATTCTATCTTATTTTAAATTCAAATATTTTCTTAATTAATTACTTTTTTCTCTCTCTTCTTTTTCAAAACTTCCTAACTAGCTATTCTCTCTTATAATTTTCGAAAACTCTCCTCCTCTTCTATCTTTTCTATTTTCAAAAATCACTAACTAATTTTCAATTCCTTTTTAATTTGTTAACCTTATTTTCGAAAATTAATAAATAAAATAAAAACAAAAATATTTTAATTCTTATTTATCTTTTCTATTTATAATTCTTCTTTTTTCTACTTCTATTTATTCGAACTCTACTCCTCTCAAATCTTTCATCTTCACTTTTCTATCTTCTTCTTCTTTCTTCACATGTCACTGGGAGTTCTTTGCCATTTGGCACAAAAAGCTTCCTTCCTTTCTTTCTTTTCTTCTGGTCATGACTAGGAACAGGAATAAAGAACCTCTTCTTAATCTTAATCCTGAAACTGAAAAAACTCTAAGGAGGCGTTTGCAACATGCTAAAGCACAACACTCTGGAAGAAACCTCTCAGAAAACTTTGAACGAGAAAGGGAACACATGGCTGAACCTCAAGAGGAGCCAAGAAAGGTCCTTGGTGACTACACGATGCCTACCCCTGACTTATATGGCAGAAGCATCTCTGTACCTGCTATTGGAGCTAACAATTTTGAGCTTAAGCCTCAGTTAGTCTCTCTTCTGCAATAAAATTGCAAGTTCCATGGACTTCCAATGGAAGATCCACATCAGTTCTTAGCTGAGTTCTTGTTAATCTGTGATACTGTAAAGACTAATGGAGTCAATCCTGAAGTCTACAAGCTTATGCTCTTTTCCGTTGCTGTAAGAGACAGAGCTAAGACATGGTTGGATTCTCAGCCAAAAGAGAGTTTGAACTCTTAGGAAAAGCTGGTTAATGCTTTTCTGGCTAAATTCTTTACCCCTCAAAGGATGAGCAAAATTAGAGTGGATATTCAGACCTTCAGACAAAGAGAAGGTGAATCCCTCTATGAAGCTTAGGAAAGATACAAGCAACTGGTCAGGAGATGTCCTTTTGACATGCTCTTAGAATGGTCTATCATAGGCGTGTTCTATGATGGCTTGTCTGAGATGTCCAAAATCTCATTGGACAGCTCTACAGGTGGATCACTCCACTTGAAGAAAACGCTTGCAGAAGCTAGAGAACTCATTGAGATAGTTACAAATAACCAATTCATGTACACTTCTGAAAGAAATCCTGTGAATCATGGGACTTCTCAGAAGAAAAGAGTTCTTGAAGTTGATATTCTGGATGTCATGCTGGCTCAGAATAAGATCTTGACCCAACAGGTCAATATGATCTCCCAGCATTTGACTGGAATGCAAGCTGCAGCTAGCAGTACTCAGGAAGCTTCTTCTGAAGTAGAACCTTATGATCCTGATCAACCCACCATGGAGGAGGTGAATTACATAGGAGAACCCTATGGAAAAACCTACAACCCTTCATGGGAGAATCATCCTAACCTCTCATGGAAGGATCAACAGAAACCTCAACAAGGTTTCAATAAAATCAAGGTGGAAGGAACCAGAATAGGTTCAGCAACAGACCACCATTCCTATCTTCTCAAGGAAATATGAAAACCTCTAAGCAGAACCTCTCTGACTTAGTCACTATAGTTTCCAACCTTTCTAAGACCACTCAGAGTTTCATGAATGAAACAAGGTCCTCCATTAGAAACATGAAGGTACAAGTTAGTCAACTGAGCAAGAGGATCCCTGAGATTCCTCTTGACACTCTTCCAAGCAACACTGAGGTGAACCCAAGAGAAGAGTGCAAGGCCATAACCATGGAGGTAGACACCAAAACTGCGGAGATTGGGAAGGCATTAAACGCCAGTGAAGAAGGTTTCACTAGGCGTTCAACACCCACAATGGCAGCAAGCCTGGTACTGAACGCTAGTGAGGAACCCCTCACTGGGCGTTCAACGCCCATCCTAGCAGACAGCCTGGCGTTGAATGCCAGCCAGGGAGCACTGGCTGGGTATTAAATGCCCAAACACCCAAGAATTCTGGCGCTGAGCACCAGTGAGGAACCCCTCACTAGATATTCACGCCCAAACAGGCAGGCAACCTGGCGCTGAACGCCAATGAGGAAGCCTTCACTGGGCATTCAATGCCCACACACCCAGGGAAGCTGGCGTTGTGCCAGCAAGGATGCACCTGCTGGGCGTTCAACGCCCAAAATGACACAGGGACTGGCGTTTAATGCCAATAAGGGTGCATAGCAAGGGCGTTTACCACCCAATAAACTAACAAAGCTGGCATTAAACGCCAGTGAAAGCACACCTTCTGAGTGCTCAATTCTCACTCAAGAAACCCCTATCCCAGAACCAAAGGAAGCTAAGGCTCATATAAAGACTATAGAGGTTCCTTTGAATGCACTTCCGCAGTGCATAAGTTTTGATGAATACTCATCCTCTAATAAGGATGAAGACACTAGGGAAGAGCAAGTTGCTCGGTACCTAGGAGCTCCTATAAAGCTGAATGCCAAGTTATTTGGAACAAAGCCTCTAGAGGAAGAACCTCCACTGCTTACCAGAGAACTCCATGCTTTGGTTTAGCAGAGGCTACCTCAAAAGCTTCCAGATCCTGAATGCTTTTTGTTTCCTTGCACCATAGGCACCATGACCTTTGAGAAGGCTCTGTGTGATCTAGGGTCAAGTATTAACCTCATGCCACTCTCTGTAATGGAGAAGCTAGGAATCCTTGAGGTACATGCTGCAAACATCTCACTAGAGATAGCAGACAAGACAATGAAGAAGCCATATGGCTTAGTAGAGGATGTCTTATTGAAAGTTGAAAATCACTACATCCCTGCAAACTTCATAGTCTTAGACATAGGAGAGGATGAGGATGACTCTGTCATCCTTGGAAGATCTTTCCTAGCCACTGCCAATGCTATCACTGATGTGGATAAGGGAGAACTGACTCTACAACTAAGGGAGGATCACATCTTGTTCAAGATGCCTTATCCCAATTCTCCCTCTGAGAAAAGAGAGATAACTGTGCAACACCTAGTGTTCCAACCCTCTCTTTCTGTGCATAGCTTTACTGAGCCCCCAAACATCAATTCTAAGTTTGGTGTTGGGCAGCCATCAACAAGCTCTAATCATAAAGGTACTAGGAAGAAAGTTCCAACTGAAGGCCTCTCACCTGGCATGAGAGTTGTCTTCACCAAGAAGCCAGTCTTACCACACACAGTGAGTCGTATCCTATCTTTAGAGTATATGGAGCTCATTCATGAGAAGACAAGAAGAAAGTTCACTGTCAGGGGTGAAAATCTGAGCCTATACTCACCTCCATGAGGAGCTAACCGTCAAGCTAATGATGTTAAAAAAGCGCTTGTTGGGAGGCAACCCAACCTTAATTAATTATTATTCTTATTTGGTTTTATTTTGTTTTGTTATTTTTAGTGTCATGATCATGTGCATCAGTCAGAACAGAGACAGAATTCACAGCAGTGAAAACAGAACACTTTGGATGGAGTGTCATTAAAGTTGAATGCCAGCTAGGGATCTTTGGCTGGGCGTCCAACTCCCCTAATGGGCAGTATTGTTGGCATTGAACTCCAGCCAGGGAGCAGCCCCATGGCGTTCAAACACTCGTGCAAGAGATCAGGGAATCTGAATTCCCCAGTCTCTCAGGACCAATGGGTCTGATAGCATTTTCACCTACCCCACTTACTTACACACTTTCCCATACACACTTCTCTATAAACCTAGCCCAATCACATCCATTCTACTCCCCCAAAATCATCATAACTCCCACCAACCCCCACCCACTTCAAAATCAAAATTTCCACCCATGACCGAACCCAACCCTACCCACCTCCTATATATACCCCTCTTCATACCCCTTCATACACACTCCTCTCATACACTCATAAGCCCCACTTGGCCGAGAGCACTCTCTCCCTCCTCCTCCTTCTATTTTCTTCTTCCTCTGCTCTATTCTTCTC
This sequence comes from Arachis ipaensis, assembly GCF_059453495.1. Classification (NCBI taxonomy): domain Eukaryota; kingdom Viridiplantae; phylum Streptophyta; class Magnoliopsida; order Fabales; family Fabaceae; genus Arachis; species Arachis ipaensis. Next base: position 50,187,331 of record NC_142443.1, read on the forward strand.
CTTTCTTTATTTTTTCTCGAGGACGAGCAAAGTTTTAAGTTTGGTATTGTAAAAGCATAGATTTTTTTTCTTTCTATTACCATTCATAGCACCCAAGGTTGGAGAATCCTCTAGAAATAAGAAAGGAAAGGTAGTAGCCACCCCTCTGAATCTTGGGAGATTAAGAGATTCATCACCAAAGCTCATCAAGTGCACTTCTATGAAGTAGTGGCTGAGAAGAAAGTGATCCCTGAGGTCTTTTTCAAGCTCAAGAAGAATGAGTATCCAGAAATCTGAAGAGAGATCCAGAGAAGAGGTTGGGAAGTCCTAACTAATCCTATTCAAGATGTTGGAATTCTAATGGTGCAAGAGTTCTATGCTAATGCATGGGTTACTAAAAACCATGACACTAGTGTGAACCCAAATCCACGGAATTAGAGCACCATGGTCCAAAGGAAAATCTTAGATTTTAGCCCGAAAAGTGTGAGGGTGGCGTTCAACTTCTAATGCAAGGAGATCTTCGTCCTTACACTAGGAGATTCAACTTTGATCAGAGATTGGATCAAGCGCTCTCAGATATCTATGTGGAAGGAGCACAGTGGAAAAGGGATTCCTAAGGAAAGCCCATTTAACTAAGAAGGCTTGACCTCAAGCCCATGGCTAGAGGATGGTCGGAATTCATCCAAAGATGCATCATGCCCACTAGCAATCGGTTAGAAGTGACTGTTGACAGAGCCATCATGATCCATTGCATCTTGATTGGAAGTGAGGTGGAAGTTGATGAATCCATATTTTATGATAATTTTTAGTTTTATTTGAGTGAATTTCATCACATAAACTTACACTTATTCCCTTAAATAGCATGCTTTTGAGTTTTCCTCCGGAATTGTGCTTAATTATGAAAACATACTCTTTTGTGCCTAAATTAGCCTATTTTATTCCATTTACCTTCTATTCGATACCTTGATGTTGTTTGTGAGTGATTTTAGATGTATAAGGTAAGGATGGCTTGGGGGAAATGGAAGAGGAGCATGCAAAGAGGAAGAATTCAAGAAATGAAGGATTTGGAAAGCTGTCAGTCCTGACCTCTCTGTACTAATTTGGTCATAACTTGAGCTACAAAGGTCCAAATGAGGCGCTTCCAGCAGCATTGGAAAGCTAACGTCTGGGTGAAAATGATATACAATTTGCTATAGTGGACATAAGTCTATGGGTGCGTACGCACACAACTTGTGCATACACACAAGTCAGGATTTAGCATGTGTGCGGACGCACACACCTGTGCGTACGCACAAGTCCTGGCACGTGACCTCATTAATGGCAACTCACTGGCAGCGATTTTTGGGCCCCCAAAACCCAATACAACTCATTTCTGAAGTTATTTCAAGCCAAATTGAAGAAGGATGAAGGGTGGAGCACTTAGGTTTAGATTTTTACATGTTTTAGTTAGTTTTCTAGAGAGAGAAGCTCCCCATTCTCTCTAGAATTAGGGTTTTTAGTTTACTTTTTCTTTAATTTCATCATTTAATTCTTGTTTTATTGTAGTTTCATTTATGTTTCTTGCTCTCTCTTGTCTTTATCTTCTTCATCTCTTTTGTTATTTCCTTTATTTTGTCATTTTTATGTTTATGGATACTTTTGTTAATTTTAATTTCAATTAATGCAATTTATATTTTCATGTTGATTATTGCTTTCTTTAGTTGTTATTATCATTTTCTTGCATTTGGTAGTTAGAATTTATTTTTAATTCAATTTAATGTTATTTTATTTTCATGCACAGCAAGTGTTTGATAAAATGCTTGGCTTAGTTTTCACTTAGTTTCTCTCCACTCTTGGCTTGGAATTGATGACTTTGGTGATTCTTGAGTCATTGATGTCCATTTTTGTTTGATATATTATAGTAGTTAGTTGATTTGGGTTCCATTGACTCTATGTGACCCTTAGTGTTGACATAGGTCTTATGGATTGAAATCAACTATGCCTATTTGACTTATCTTCGATGTAAGGTTGACTAAGTAGGATTAACTCTTCATAATCATCATGTGTTTGTGGTCAATGACTAGGATAGGTAACCTTAGCTCTCAATTACTTTCCAAGAGGTTTTCTTGCATTTGAAGTTTGATTGCTTTGACTTTTATTGCTTTGGCTTTCATTCCTTGCATGTTTAGTTTTCACACTCTTGGTTAAGAAATTGGGTGTTTGGGTGGAATTGAGTTGTGAATGTCCATTCCGCATTGTGTGAGGATTGTTAATTGGTTTGGTTTCCCTTGACTCTAAGTGACCCACTAGTGTTGACTTAGGACTTAGGGATTGGAATCAATTATGCCCTTTTGACTAATTCTCAAGTAGGGTTGACTAATTGGGATTAATTCCACACAATTGCCATGTTTGTGGTCCATAACTAGGATAGGAATCCTTAATTCCCCAATCTCACCAAGAGTCTTTGGTGCACGAAATTGTGATCTCAACTGCGCCAACAACTTGGTACGCACGATCATAATCTCAATTCTTTTTCACAACTCCGCACAACTAACCAGCAAGTGCACTGGGTCGTGCAAGTAATAAACCTTACGTGCTTAAGGGTCGATCCCACGGAGACTGTCGGCTCGAAGCAAGCTATGGTCATCTTGTAAATCTCAGTCAAGCAGATTTAGATGGTTATGGGATTTAAGAGAATTAAAATATAAATAAAATATAAAATAAGATAGGAATACTTATGTAATTCATTGGTGGAATTTCAAATAAGTGTACGGAGATGCTTGTTGCTTCTGAATCCCTGTTTTCCTATTGTCTTCATTCAATCATTCATATTCCTTTCCATGGCAAGCTGTATGTTGGGGGATCACCGTTGTCAATGGCTACCGTCCGCCCTCTTAATAAAAATGGTCCAAATGCGCTGTCACCGCATGGCTAGTCATCTGTCAGTTCTCACTCATATTGGAATAGGATTCATTGATCCTTTTGTGTCTGTCACTATGCCCAACACTCGCGAGTTTGAAGCTCGTCACAGTCATCCCTTCCCAGATCCTACTCGGAATACCACAGACAAGGTTTAGACTTTCCAGATCTCAGGAATGGCCGCCAATAGTTCTAGCCTATACCACGAAGACTCTGATCGTGATCCAGGAGGCTAAGAGATATGCATTCAAGCTTGTTTTCATGTAGAACAGAAGTGTTTGTCAGGCACGCGTTCATAAGTGAGAATGGTGATGAGTGTCACTTGATCATCATATTCATCATGTTCTTGTTTACGAATGAATATCTTAGAATAAGAATAAGCTTGAGTTGAATAGAAAAACAATAGTACTTTGCATTAATTCATGAGGAACAGCAGAGCTCCACACCTTAATCTATGGGGTGTAGAAACTCCACCGTTGAAAATACATAAGTGAAAGGTCTAGGCATGGCCGAATGGCCAGCCCCTTAAACGTGATCAATGGTCTCAGTTTCGAAATATGAAAACTAGATAACTCGATACAAAATAAATCTCTAGAAGTAGTTTTTATACTAAACTAGTAACTAGGGTTACAGAAAATAAGTAACTAAGTGAAGATAGTGCAGAAATCCACTCCCAGGGCCCACTTGGTGTGTGCTTGGGCTGAGCATTGAAGCTTTCATGTATAGAGACTCTTCTTGGAGTTAAACGCCAGCTTTGGTGCCAGTTTGGGTGTTTAACTCCAGCTTTTATGCCAGTTTTGGCGTTTAACACCAGAATAGGGTAGAAAGTGGACGTTCAAACACCAGTTTACGTTATCAAAACTCGGGCAAAGTATGGACTATTATATATTTCTGGAAAGCCCAGGATGTCTATTTTCCAACGCAATTGAGAGCGCACCAATTGGGTTCTGTAGCTCCAGAAAATCCATATCGAGTGCAGGGAGGTCAGAATCCAACAGCATCTGTAGTCCTTTCAGCCTTTGAATCAGATTTTTGCTCAGGTCCCTCAATTTCAGCCAGAAAATACCTGAAATCACAGAAAAACACACAAACACATAATAAAGTCCAGAAATGTGAATTTTGCTTGAAAACTAATAAAAATATGCTAAAAAGAAGCTAGATCCTATTAAAAACTACCTAAAAACAATGCCAAAAAGCGTATAAATTATCCGCTCATCACAACACCAAACTTAAATTGTTGCTTGTCCCCAAGCAACTGAAAATCAAATAGGATAAAAAGAAGAGAATATACTATAAATTCCAAAATATCAATGAAACTTAGCTCCAATTAGATGAGCGGGACTAGTATCTTTCTTCCTCTGAACAGTTTTGGCATCTCACTTTATCCTTTGAAGTTCAGAATGATTGGCATCTATAGGAACTCAGAATTTAGATAGTGTTATTGATTCTCCTAGTTCAGTATGTTGATTCATGAACACAGCTACTTTATGAGTCTTGGCCGTGGCCCTAAGCACTTTGTTTTCCAATATTACCACCGGATACATAAGTGCCACAGACACATAACTGGGTGAACCTTTTCAGATTGTGACTCAGCTTTGCTAGAGTTTCCAATTAGAGGTGTCCAGGGTTCTTAAGCATACTCTTTTTGCTTTGTATCACGACTTTAACTGCTCAGTCTCAAGCTTTTCACTTGACACCTTCACGCCACAAGCACATGGTTAGGGACAGCTTAGTTTAGCCGCTTAGGCTAGGATTTTATTCCTTTGGGCCCTCCTATCCATTAATGCTCAAAGCCTTGGATCCTTTTTACACTTGCCTTTTAGTTTAAAGGGTTACTGGCTTTTTGCTCTTGCCTTTTGGTTTAAAGAGCTCTTGGCTTTTTCTGCTTGCTTTTTTTTTTCTTTTTCTTTTATTTTTGCCATTTTTTTCACAAGCCTTGTTTTTCACTGCTTTTTCTTGCTTCAAGAATCAATTTTATGATTTTTCAGATTATGAAATAACATTTCTCCTTTTTCATGAATGTTTCAAGAGCCAACAATTTTAACATTCATAAACAACAAATTCAAAAATATGCACTGTTCAAGCATTCATTCAAAAAACAAAAAGTATTGTCACGACATCAAAGTAATTAAACTAATTTCAAGGATGAATTCGAAATCATGTACTTCTTGTTCTTTTGTGATTAAAAACATTTTTCATTTAAGAAAGGTGATGGATTCATAGGACATTCATAGCTTTAAGATATAGACACTAGACACTAATGATCATGTAATAAAGACACAAATATAGATAAAACATAAAGCATAGTAAACGAAAAACATAAATAGACAAGGAGATTAAGGAATGGGTCCACCTTAGTGAGGGTGGCGTCTTCTTCCTCTGGAAGAACCAATGGTGATCTTGAGCTCCTCTATGTCTCTTCCTTGCTTTTGTTGCTCCTTCCTCAAAGCTCTTTGATCTTCTCTAATCTCATGGAGAATGATGGAGTGCTCTTGGTGCTCCACCCTTAGCTGTCCCATGTTGGAACTTAATTCTCCTAGGGAGGTGTTAATTTGCTCCCAATAGTTTTGTGGAGGAAAGTGCATCCCTTGAGGCATATCAGGGATTTCATGATGAGGAATTTCCTCATGCTCTTATTGAGGTCCATGAGTGGGTTCTCTTGCTTGCTCCATCCTTTTCTTAGTGATGAGCTTGTCCTCATAAATGAGGATATCTTCCTCTATGACAATTCCAGCTGAATTGCATAGGGTACAGATGACTTGGCCACAACTTCATAGAAGTGGTCTTGATGAACCTTTGAGATGAATCTCTCCATCTCCCATGACTCAGAGGTGGAAGCTTTTGCCTTCCCTTTCCTCCTTCTAGAGGTTTTTCTGGTCTTGGGTTCCATAAATGGTTATGGAAAAACAAAAAGCAACGCTTTTACCACACCAAACTTAGAAGGTTTACTCGTCCTCGAGCAAAGAAGAAAGAATGAAGGATAAGAAGAAAAAATGGAGGAGATGGAGGGTGAGGGTGAGTTCGGCCAAGGGGGTATAAGGTGTTTGTGATGTGTGAAATTGAAGGAGTGATGAGGGGTATATATAGGAGTGGAGGGTTAGGTTTGTGTATTTGGGGTTGAGTTTGGGGGGAAAGAGTTTTGAATTTGAAAGTAGGTGGTATTTTGGGGAAAAGTGAAGAGGAGGGAAGAAGAGGTGGGGTAGGTGGGGATCCTGTGGGGTCCACAGATCCTGAGGGGTCAAGGACTTTAACATCTCTGCTCCATTTAGGCATGCAAAACGCCCTTAGAGTGCAATTCTGGCGTTAAACGCTAGATTGCTGCTTGTTTCTGGCGTTTAACGCCAACATTTCTCCCTTTATTGGCGTTTAATGCCAACTTGGTGCCCTGTTCTGGCGTTAAACGCCAGACTGGTGCCTGTTTCTGGTGTCTGGTGCCCATTTCTGGCGTTAAACGCCCAGAATGGTGCCAGACTGGGCGTTTAACGCCCATTCTGCTACTCTTACTGGTGTTTAAATGCCAGTAAGCTCTTCCTCCAGGGTGAGCTATTTTTAATGCTGTTTTTCATTATGTTTTTGATTTTTCAGTTGTTTTTGTGACTTCACATGATCATCAACCTAAAGAAAACATAAAATAACAACAGAAAATAAATAGATATAATTAAATAGCATTGGGTTGCCTCCCAATAAGCGCTTCTTTAATGTCAATAGCTTGACAGTGAGCTCTCAGGGAGCCTTACAGATAATCAGAGTAGGGTTGGGGCCTCTCAACACTAAACTTAGAGTTTGGTTATGGCCTTTCAACACCAAACTTAGAGTTTGGTTGTGGCCTCCCAACACCAAACTTAGAGTTTGAATGTGGGGGTTTTGCTTAACTCTGTATTGAGAGAAGCTCTTCATGCTTCCTCTCCATGGTTACAGAAGGAGAACCTTGAGTCTTGAATACAAGGTAGTTCTTATTCAACTTAAGGACCAACTCTCCTCTGTCAATATCAATCACAGCTTTTGCTGTGGCTAGGAAGGGTCTGCCAAGGATAATGGATTCATCCTCATCCTTCCTTCCCAGTGTCTAGGATTATGAAATCAGCAGGGATGTAAAGGCCTTCAACCTTCACTAGCATGTCCTCTACTAATCCATAAGCCTGTTTCAGTGATTTGTCTGCCATCTCTAGTGAGATTCTTGCAGCTTGTACCTCAAAGATTTCCAGTTTCTCCATTACATAGAGTGGCATGAGGTTTATTCCTGACCCCAAGTCACATAGAGCCTTTTCAAAGGTCATGGTGCCTATGGTACAAGGTATGAAGAATTTTCCGAGATCCGATTTCTTCTGAGGTAATGTTTGCCTCATTAATGCATTCAATTCATTGGTAAACAAGGGGGGTTCATCCTCCCAAGTCTCATTACCAAATAACTTGGCATTCAGCTTCATGATTGCTCTTAGATATTTAGCAACTTGCTCTTCAGTGATGTCTTCATCCTCTTCAGAGGAAGAATATTCATCAGAGCTAATGAATGGCAGAAGAAAGTTCAATGGAATCTCTATGATCTCTGTATGAGCCTCAGATTCCTTTGGTTCCTCAAAGGGAAACTCCTTTCTGTCCAGAGGACGTCCCATGAGGCTTTTCTTACTGAGACTCACGTCCTCCTCACTCTCTCCAGGTTTGGCCATGTTGGTCATGGTTATGGCCTTGCACTCTCTTTTGGGATTTTCTTCTGTATTGCTTGGGAGAGTACTGGGAGGAGTTTCAGTAATCTTCTTACTCAGCTGACCCACCTGTGCCTCTAAATTTCTAATGGAGGACCTTATTTCATTCATAAACTTAGTGTGGTCTTGGATAGATCAGAGACTATGGTTGCCAGGCTAGAATGGCTCTGTTCAGAATTCTCTATCTGTTGCTGAGAAGATGATGGAAAAGGCTTGCTATTGCTAAACCTATTTCTTCCACCATTATTGTTGAAGCCTTTTTGAGGCTTCTGTTGGTCCTTCCATGAGAAATTTAGATGATTTCTCCATGAAGGATTATAGGTGCTCCCATAGGATTCTGCCATGTAATTTACCTCTGCCATTGTAGGGTTCTCAGGATCATAAGCTTATTCTTCAGAAGATGCTTCTTTAGTACTGTTGGATGCAGCTTGCAATCCATTCAGACTTTGAGAAATCATATTGACTTGCTGAGTCAATATTTTGTTCTGAGCCAATATGGCATTCAGAGCATCAATCTCAAGAACTCCTTTCTTCTGAGTTGTCCCATTATTCACAGGATTTCTTTCAGAAGTGCACATAAATTGGTTATTTACAACCATTTCAACGAGTTCCTGAGCTTCTTCAGGCGTCTTTTTCAGATGAAGAGATCCACCAGTAGAGTTGTCCAATGACATCTTTGACAGTTCAGACAGACCATCATAGAATATGCATATGATGCTCCATTCTAAAAGCATGCCAGAAGGACACCTTCTGATCAATTGCTTGTATCTTTTCCAAGTTTCATAGAGGGATTCATCTTCCTTCTGTCTGAAGGTTTGGACTTCCACTCTAAGCTTACTCAATTTTTGAGGTGGAAAGAACCTTGGCAAGAAGGCATTGACCAGCTTTTCCCAAGAGTTCAGGCTGTCCTTAGGTTGTGAGTCCAACTATGTCCTAGCTCTGTCTCTTACAGCAAAAGGGAAAAGCATAAGTTTGTAGATCTCAGGGTCAACCCCATGAGTCTTAACAATGTCACAGATTTGCAAGAACTCAGCTAAAAACTGATAAGGATCTTCCAATGAAAGTCCATGATACTTGCAATTCTGCTGCATTAGAGAAACTAATTGAGGCTTAAGCTCAAAGTTGTTTGCTCCGATTGCAGGAATTGAGATGCTCCTTCCACAAAAGTCAGAAGAGGGTGCAATAAAGTCACCAAGCAGCTTCCTTGCATCTCCACCATTGTTGTTGGTTTCGGCCATGTCTCCTTCTTTTTCGAAAATTTCTGTCAGGTCCTCTCCAGAGGGTTGTGCTTTAGCTTCTCTTAGTTTCCTCTTAAGGGTCCTTTCAGGTTCAGGATCAGCTTCAATAAGAATGTCTTTATCTATGTTCCTGCTCAAATAAAAAAGAAGAGAACAGAAAATAAGAGGAATCCTCTATGTCATAGTATAGAGATTACTTTATGTGAGTAGACGAAGAAAAGAATAGAAGAAGGAGGAGAGAGAGATTCGAACACAGAGAAGAAGAGGGGGTTCGAATTATGAGTAGAAAAGGAGTGTTAGTAGATAAATAAATAAATAAAGAGATGAGAGGGAGAGTTTTTGAAAATAATTAAAAAGAAAAAGGAAAATATTTTTGTTTCTATTCAAAAATCAGTTATAATTCGAAAATTAAAAAGAGAAACAAAATAAAATTTTAAACTAAATGAATTAATTAAATAAAAAGAGATTTTTGAAATAGTTGTTAGTGATTTTCGAAAATTAGAGAGAGAAAAGTAGTTAGGTGGTTTTAAAAAAGATATGATTGAAATGGAAAACTTTTAAAATCAAACAAAAAATTAAGTAGTTAATTGAAAAAGATTTGAAAATCAATTTTGAAAGGATAAGAAGTTAGAAAAGATTTTGAAATTGATTTTTGAAAAAGATATGATTGAAATTTATTTTGAAATATATTTGAAAAGGGAATTAAAAAGGATTTGATTTTTAAAATTAAAGTTAATTATTTGACTAACAAGATACAAAAAGATATGATTCTAAAATTTAAAGATTGAACCTTTCTTACTAGGCAAGTAATAAACTTAAAAATTTTGAATCAATCACATTAATTGTTAGCATTAATTTCGAAAATATGAAATAAAAATAAGAAAAAGATTTTGAAAATCAATTTTTAAAAGTTTTCGAAAATAAAGTAAAAATGAAAAAGATTTAATTTTTGAAAAAGTTTTGAAAAGATAGGATTTTTAAATTGAAAATTTGACTTGACTCATAAGAAATAACTAGATTTTTAAAACTTTTGACGAAATCAAACCAAATTTTTGAAAATTATGTGCAAAATAAGGAAAAGATATTTGTTTGATTTTTTATTTTTAATCAGGAGAGAGAAAAACATAAAAATGATGCAAAACATGAAAATTCAAGATCAAAACACATGATGCATGCAAGAACACTTTGAATGTCAAGATGAACACCAAGAACACTTTGAATGTCAAGATGAACACCAAGAACTTATTTTTTAAAATTTTTAAGAAAAGAAAAATATGCAAGACACATAACTTAGAAATTTTCAAACTTTAGACACTAACAAATTGAAAATGCATATGAAAAACAAGAAAAGACACAAAACATGAAAATGCAAAGATCAAACAAAGAAAATTATCAAGAACAACTTGAAGATTATGAAGGACACAATGAATTTTCAAAAATTTTTAGGAAATTAAAAAGATGCAATTGACACCAAACTTAAAATTTGACACAAGACTCAAACAAGAAACATGAAACTTTTGGTTTTTATGATTTTATTAATTTTTTTTGTATTTTTCAAAAATTGTTTTGAAAAAGAAAATAAAGAAATTCAAAATTTTTAATACAAATTCCGGGAATCATGCAATGTTAGTCTAAAGCTTCAGTCTAAAAAGATTAGACATGGCTAGCCAAGCTTCAGCAGGACATTACATACAACGGCCATATTGATGGGAATCAACTAGCTCCTGTGATGATAAAAGCATCATCTGAAACTCTAGAATTCATTCTTAAAATTTTGAAGTCATAGAATAATTTATTTATTTTTTTTGAAAATATAATTTTTTTGAAAATAAAAAGCTTAAAAATAAAATAAAATTACCTAATCTGAGCAACAAGATGAACTGTCAATTGTCCAAACTCAAACAATTCCCGGCAATGGCGCCATAAACTTGGTACACGAAATTGTGATCTCAACTGCGCCAACAACTTGTTACGCACGATCATAATCTCAATCCTTTTTCACAACTCCGCACAACTAACCAGCAAGTGCACTGGGTTGTCCAAGTAATAAACCTTAGGTGAGTAAGGGTCGATCCCACGGAGATTGTCGGCTTAAAGCAAGCTATGGTCATCTTGTAAAGCTCAGTCAGGCAGATTCAAATGGTTATGGGATTTAAGATAATTAAAATATAAATAAAATATAAAATAAGATAGGAATACTTATGTAATTCATTGGTGGGATTTCAAATAAGTGTACGGAGATGCTTGTTGCTTCTGAATCCCTGCTTTCCTATTGTCTTCATTAAATCATTCATATTCCTTTCCATGGCAAGCTGTATGTTGGGGGATCACCGTTGTCAATGGCTACCGTCCGTCCTCTCAGTGAAAATGGTCCAAATGCGCTGTCACCGCACGGCTAATCATCTGTCGGTTCTCACTCATGTTGGAATAGGATCCATTGATCCTTTTGCGTCTGTCACTATGCCCAACACTCGCGAGTTTAAAGCTCGACACAGTCATCCCTTCCCAGATCCTACTCGGAATACCACAGACAAGGTTTAGATTTTCTGGATCTCAAGAATGGCCGCGAATAGTTCTAGCCTATACCAGGAAGACTCTGATCGTGAACCAGGAGGCTAAGAGATATGCATTCAAGCTTGTTTTCATGTAGAACGGAAGTGTTTGTCAGGCACGCGTTCATAAGTGAGAATGGTGATGAGTGTCACTTGATCATCACATTCATCATGTTCTTGTGTGCGAATGAATATCTTAGAATAAGAATAAGCTTGAGTTGAATAGAAAAACAATAGTACTTTGCATTAATTCATGAGAAACAGCAGAGCTCCACACCTTAATCTATGGGGTGTAGAAACTCCACCGTTGAAAATACATAAGTGAAAGGTCTAGGCATGGCCGAATGGCCAGCCCCCTAAACGTGATCAATGGTCTCAGTTTCAAAATATGAAAATTGGATAACTCGATACAAAATAAATCTCTAAAAGTAGTTTTTATACTAAACTAGTAACTAGGGTTACAGAAAATAAGTAACTAAGTGGAGACAGTGTAGAAATCCACTCCTGGGGCCCACTTGGTGTGTGCTTGGGCTGAGCATTGAAGTTTTCATGTGTAGAGACTCTTCTTGGAGTTAAACGCCAGCTTTGGTGCCAGTTTGGGCGTTTAACTCCAGCTTTTATGCCAGTTCTGGCATTTAACGCCAGAATAGGGTAGAAAGTGGGCGTTCAAACGCCAGTTTGCGTTATCAAAACTCGGGCAAAGTATGGACTATTATATATTGCTGGAAAGCTCAGGATGTCTACTTTCCAATACAATTGAGAGTGCACCAATTGGGTTTTGTAGCTCCAGAAAATCCATTTTGAGTGCAGGGAGGTCAGAATCTAACAACATCTGCAGTCCTTTCAGCCTCTGAATCAGATTTTTGCTCAGGTCCCTCAATTTTGGCCAAAAAAATACCTAAAATCATAGAAAAACACACAAACTCATAGTAAAGTCCAGAAATGTGAATTTTGCTTGAGAAGTAATAAAAATATACTAAAAAGTAGCTAGATCCTACTAAAAACTACCTAAAAACAATGCCAAAAAGCGTATAAATTATCCGCTCATCAGTCTTCTTGCATGTTCATTTAATTTCTTGCTATTTACATTTCTTGCATATCTTGTAATCCAATCCCCATTTCCTCACATAGCCAATACATGTACATTTCATTGCAACTCCTAGGGAAGACGACCCGAGGTTTAAGTACTCTCAGTTTATATTTGTTTTGAATTTAACATTTGATTGTAAGAGTTCATTGTTGGTTTGGACTATGCTACTAACGAATTGATTCTTGTGTTTGATTGATTCCAACCCACACAAGAATTTTCATACATCAGAAGTACATGAGGTGATCCCTCAAGAATTATACAAGATAGCTGAGAAGCCTTCCACCAATGCAAGGTTGACATTCCCACACCGCATCTGTCATCTATGCAATTTAGCTGGAATTGTCATAAATGGAGACATCTCCATTGGGGAGGACAAGCCTATCACTAAGAAGAGGATGGAGCAAACTAGAAAGCATGTACAAGAGCCTGTGTAACTGCCTCAGTATGAGATCCCTGAGATGCCTCAAGGGATGTATTTTCCTCCTCAAAGCTATTGGGATCAATGGCAAACTTCTCTTGGAGAACTAAGCACTAACATGGAGCAATTGAGGGTGGAGCATCAAGTGCACTCCATCACCCTCAATGAAATAAGAGAAGACCAAAGAGCCATTAGAGAATATCAAAGGGCTATGAGGGAAGAACAATAAAGGCAAAGGAGTGACATTGAAGAGATCAAGCATCACATTGGATCCTCAAGGAGGAGTACTAGCCGCCACCATTAAAGGTGGATTCGTTTTCTTTTACCTCATTTTCTTATGTTATTTTTCTGTTTTCTTTTATGTTTTATATGTTCTCTTATTCTAGTTGTATGATCATTTGCATTGATATCTTAAAGTTATAAAATATTCCATATATCTCTCACCTTGCTTAAAAGAAAATTTTATTTTGAAAAAATTGAGAGATACATGAATTTCAAGTTTATAATAAGAATAGTTTAATTATTTTGATGTGGTGGCATTACTTTTATCTTCTGAATGTATGAATAAACAATGCATATTTGAAGTTGAAATTTCTGAATGCTGGCTCTTGAAAGAATGATGATGAAAGTGAAGTATTACTGATAATCATAAAATCCAAAAATTGATTCTTGAAGCAAGAAAAAGCAGCAAAAAGAAAAAGAAAAAGCTTGCATGCAAAAAAATATATAATAAATAGAAAGAAAAAGCAAGCTATGGTATGAATGTGTCAAGTGAAAAGCTTGAGGCTGAGCGGTTAAAGTCGTGATCCAAAGCAAAAAGAGTGTGCTTAAGAACTCTGGACACCTCTACCTTGTGATTCTAGCAAAGTTGAATCACAATCCAAAAGGGTTCACCCAGTTAAAGTGTCTATGGCATTTATGTATCCGGTGGTAATACTGGAAAACAAAGTGCTTAAGGCCACGGCCAAGACTCTAAAAAGCTGTGTTCAAGAATAAAAAAGAACTTACCTAGGAGAGTCAATAATATCATCTGGATTCTATGTTCCTAAGGATGCCAACATCTCTGAGTTTCAATGCATAGTGAGATGCCAAAACTATTCAGAAGCAAAAAGCTACTAAGTCCAGCTCATCTAATTGAAACTGAGCTTCATTGGAAACTTTGAATTTTATTGTGTCTTAGTTTTCTTTTTTATCCTACTATGTTTTTAATTGCTTAGGGACAAGCAACAGTTTAAGTTTGGTGTTGTGATGAGCGAATATATTTTATACGCTTTTTGACATCATTTTCATAAAGTTTTTAGTGTGTTTTATATATTTTTTTAAGTTTTTATTGGTTTTAGTGTTAAATTCACATTTTTTGGATTCTACTTTGAGTTTTTGTGTTTTTGTAAAATTTCAGGTAATTTCTGGCTGAAATTGAGGAGATCGAGCAAAAGTCTAATTCACAAACAGAGAAAGCACTGCAGATGCTGTCTGGATCTGACCTCCTTGCACTCAGAAGAGCTTTTCTGGAGCTACAGAAATTCAAATGGAGCGTTCTAAACGACTATAGAAAGCTGACTTCTAGAGCTTTCCAGCAATAGATAATAGTCTATACTTTGCTTCAGAATAGAAGGCCTAAAACTGGCGTCCAACGCCAGCCTCTTGCCCCTTCCAGGCATCCAGCGCCCAGAGAGCAGAGACGAGCATCCAAACGCCCAGAGAGGATTCGCTAGCTAGCGTTTAACACCCTAGAGGTCTCCTAGCACGTGTATCTCATCAAAGCTCAGCCCAAACACTCACCAAGTGGGCCCTAGAAGTGGATTTTTTAGCACTAAATAGACTGTTTTACCCTTACTAGTCATCTGTTTAGTATTTAAGAGTTATTTTACATAATGTCTTGGAGATCATACATAATTTACACATTATTTTCGAGTTTCACTTTGTATTTCCTTTCAGTATGAGTTTCTAAACCTCCTAGGTTGAGGAGAGGAGCACTGCTGAGTCCTATGAATTAATAAAAGTATTATTGTTTCTCTTCGATCCTTGTCTGATTTATTCCTAAGATGTATATTCGTTCTTCAACATGGTGAATAGGATGATCAGTGACAATCAGCTATGTTTATCATACTAAGACTAACGTGCCTGACAAACACCTGCGTCTACTTGGGTTCGTATGAATACGTGACTGGAAAGTGCGAACCAACAGCTACGTTTATACATCTCTCAGACGGCTAATCTATGACTTCGTTGGAGACTTCTTGAGACACCAGTTCAGCCGATTTATGGGGAGATTAGGGTCTCTGTGGTATAGGCTAGAACCCAAAGAAGCAGCATTCTCTGACCCGGAAGATTCAACCTTGTCTGTGGCATTTTGAGTAGGATCGCCAAGAGAAGGACTTGCTAGAGCTTCACCATCCGTCAGATTAGATGACCACGGCCAATGGCGTTTGATCTGGAGCAGAGGAGATTGATGACCACGACCCTTGGCGTCAATCACATATAGCCTGCCATTGAAGAAATAACTCACAAGGAAAGAAAAACAGTAATACCAGAGTTAATCTAGAAAGGCAAAGCAACTCCAATCCTCAACTATATTCCTATCCCTGTTCATCTTCATCTAGGTTTTAAGATTATCATTATAATCCCTTTATTCCTTTAATGCAATTAAGCCTAAATCCAATAACCTTCTGATTCACCTGACTAAGACCTGCTAGATAACCATAACTTGCTTCAAACCACAATCCTCGTGGGATCGACCCTGACTCGCTCAGGTATTACTTGGATGACCTAGTGCACTTGCTGGTACAGTTGTACTGAGTGTGGGGATTCGTGCACCACCGGTCTATCTGTGCAAAACTTGCGGAATCAATTTCATGCACCAACCACCCAAGATGAGAAGGTAAACTGAATACCAAATTGAACAACGGGGTTGGGTATTTCTGGAGAAAGAGCTGGTAGAAGTGAACTCGTCATGGGTCCGGGAGTTTTTCTGCAACTATTATCGGATGACCCTTGATGTCGTCCAACTTCGGGGAAGACCGATTCTAGTCACAGAGGAAGCAATAGAAGAGATCCTCCATTTCAGGCCGAAAACAAATGATAAGGATGGTTTTCATAGGGCTGAGGAGGCTATTAAGATGATGGATTTTGATTGGGATGCCGCCCGTCGTACTATAACTATTCATCCTGACGTTCCGTGGGCAACGGGAAAGTCGAAGCTGACTCCACGAGGCATTAAGATTGATTATCTCAATGATGAGGCTAGATTGTGGCAACAGATATTGAGCAAGTACGTTATGCCTAACACTCATAACTCAGAGGTGCCAGCGGATATGGTAGTTCTTATTTGGTGTGTCTTGGAAGGAAAGGACCTGTACCTTCCAAGACTCATCCGGAGGTATATATCTTGGGTACATATCAGAGGCACCTTGGCATTCCCATGTTTGATTACTCAAATGGCTCACTAGGCTGCGGTACCTTGGGAGCCTCAAGATGAGAGACCATCGGTTGCTTACCGCAAGAAGGTTATTCCACATGGAAAGCCATTCGAATCTCTGAGCCACAGAGCACATACTACTACTCCTATAGAGGCGGCCACATTGTTAGCAGCACCTTCTTCAGGACCTTTAGCATCGTCTATACCAGCAGCACCCTCATCTACATCTCAGCCAGTCTACCATCTAGTGCAACGCCTTTTCAAGCGCATAGATCAAATGGAATAGCGCTTGTTGCGATGTTATGAGCAGTCAGAGCGTTGCAACAAGTGACGTTATGCACACTTGAAGCTGATTGTGACTTCTGGCCGCACTGACATCCTCTCTGAGCTAGACACTCCATCCGACTAGTCTGAGGAGGAGGAGGACGCCCAGCAGGAGGAGACTCAGCATGAGATCCCTGCAGAGACACAACCACAGTAGACAGCACCAGAGTCACATCTATCCACAGGTGACGGTAGAGATGCAGGCGTTGACCTCTCTCTCCTGGCTTGATTGAGGAGCATCAAGGATGATGCTAGCATTTAAGTGAGGGGAGGCCACCTCATCGGTAGAAATATATTTTGGTAAACCATTCCATTCTAGACACTTCTGATTTTTTTTTGTTTTATTTTCAGTACTTGCACCTTTATTTCAATATGCTTTTGGATTTGTGTATATATTGGTTATTTTGGATGCTTTTTAGTTTATCGCACTTTATACTTTTGCTTGTATATATCTTAGACTTCGAGTTATTTGCATCTTTTGGTTAGTAGCATATAGATATATATAGTTATTTTAGTTTATTAGTTGTGATTGGAAAATACGCATAATTGAGCTTAGTTTATTCCGTTGTATATGAGAAACTGATTTGGTTGATAATAGGAATGAAACTAAGGATTTTTAACTTTTCACAATCACATCATATCATTTAGTTTATATAAAGAATAAATGTTGGTCGATTTGATAAAATTTTCAAGAAATTCCTTCTTCTTAAAAAGGGCATTGAAAAATTCAAATTGATTGAGTTGAAACTTGCATGATGTATATATATAATTTGAAATATGGTTTTTGAGCTAAGAACACACAACCTGTGTATTTTTTAGCCTAATTGTATGGTTACATCATTTAACCATGATTTTGATTCTTGTGTGATTCCTTCTTTATGATTGCAATCTTTGGTTTGTTCCTTTCTATATGTCTGTTATTTAGTGTATATTCATGCAATTATGTGATTGAGACCATTATTTGATTATAGCTCACTTGACCCAAATAGCTTACCATTTCATTTACCTTTGTTTGCCACTTTGAGCCTTTTTAATCCCCTTTTGTTTTTTATATTATCACATCACTATCCTTAAGTGAAAAAATAATTAATTGTCCTATTTGAATCTTTGGTTAGCTAAAGATAGTAAGTGTGTGTGTTAATTAAGTGTGGGAAAATATAAAAACTTTGGGTTGATGAAAATGTGTTTTGTGTTATTGAGAATTATTGAGAATTTGGGTGTATACTCATGTGAAAGTATAGAAACCATATGCATTGATGTCCTTTGTATATATTATGCTTCCATATATATAAAGAAGAAGAATAAAAAGAAAAAAAAAGGAAAAAAAAGAAGAAAAAGAAAAGAAAAACAAATAAATAAATAGGGGACAAAATTAACCCAATGTGAATTGAAGTTCAATAAAAAGATCAATACATATGTGTTAAAATTGGGATTTATGCATGAGTATATGTATATATGTAACTAATTTTTAATTTAGAATTGTATAGAGTGTGTGTATGTGTTAGGTGAGAGCTTAGGTTAGTCAAAGATTCAAATTAAAGCTCACTTGGCCATACATATATCATCACCTTTACCTTAGCCCCATTACAACCTTCAAAAGTCCTGATGATAGTTGCATATGTACATTAAATATTTGTTGATTGGTTAGATGAAAAAACTCTTGAAAGCATGATTAGAGGAGATTTGAGCGGATTAACCCTAAACACTTGATCGATTAGAGTGCATATACACATCCAGTGAGGGTTCAATTGCTCAACTCCATATTTCCATCTTTGATTATTGCTAATCTTCCAAGTTTGTAAACTCTTTTGAATAACTCAATTCATTTGTGAATATTAATTTTGTTATGATTATTTTAGCCCTTGATTGTGCATAGATGCTTTCTTGGAGATTTGATTCACTTTGACCACATATACGCTCATATATATATATAGACAGTAATTAGAATAGCTAGATTCATGTAGATAGCTTGTATTTAGATAGTTTGCATTGAATAAATTGATTGTCGCTTTTGTCTTTCTTGAATTTAGCATGAGGATATGCTATTATTTAAGTATGGGGAGGTTGATAAATCCCAATTTTTGGGTTTATCATGTGCTTAATTTAGTGGATTTTATCAACTTTTCTCATATTTATTCACTGAAATAGCATGGTTTTCTAATTCTCCCTAAATTTGTGCTTAAGAGTAAAAACATGCTTTTTAGGCCTTAAAATAGCTAATTCACAATATTAACATATATACAATAACCAACAACAAGCACACATTGTAATTTCCCGGCAACGGCACCAAAAACTTGACGGAGGATTTATGTCGGTCTAGAAATTTCTCAATAGAATCTCGTTGTAAGTATAGTTCTAAACCAACAGACAATCCTCAATCAAAGTTTAATTTGTTTGTCACAAGTACAAATCCCAATAAAAATAACCAAAGTATTTAAATCTCGGGTCGTCTCTCAAAGAATTGCAAGAAAGTGTGCATATTATTAGTTATGGGTTATATATTTTTGGGGTTTTGAAATGAGGACAAAGAAATGTAAATGACAAGAAAGTAAGTGAAACTCAATTGGTGAAAAGGTCTTGGCAAGGGTTGATGGTGAAGGATCTCTATCCTTGTTACTAACCACAATATGGTAATTCCAAGGATCACTCCCACTTTGTCATCCCCTAAATTAGAGGAAAGTCAAGTGATCTTAATGGATCCTAGTCCATAAGTCCTAGCCATTCACTAATTAATTTAGTGAGACCAGTGTCAATGGAAACAAATTATCAATCACTTAGACATTAGTAACTCTAAGTCACCCAAGTTACCATCCCAAGCCAAGAACACAAAAACATACTCTAAAACCCAACCAAGCATTTTATCAAACACTTGGAAGGCATAAAAAGAAAGCAAGATGAAATTGAAAGAAATATTAAATCTACAACTACCCAAAGTAAAGAAATAACAATAACAACTCAATTAAACAATAAAAACATCAAACATAAATTGCATTAATTGAAATTAAAAGCAACAAAGTGTCATAAACATAAAGGCAACAAAATAAAGGAAATGACAAGTAAAACTAGAAGAGCAAAGATGTAAGAATAATAAATTGAAAGGAAAATTTAAAGAAAGCAAGAATTAAAACCTAGATCTAAAGTAAATGAAAGCATGTAAATGTAAGAACAATTAATTGCATTAATTAAAGAGAGAGCTTCTCTCTCTAGAATATGACCTAAAGCATGATTCTAATCTATTCCTAATTGCTCCCCCTTGATCCCTCTTGATTTCAGCCTCTAATAGCTTCAGAAATGAGTTGGAATTGGGCCTGGATGGCTCAAAAATCACCCCCAGCATTTTGCCTTTAATGAGGTCACAAGCCGCTTGTCACACGTACGCATGGGTCACGCGTACATGTCATCTGGCAACTTTCCTTATCACACGTATGCGTCGGTCAGGCATACGCGTCGTCTTGATGAAAGCCTCGCTCACGCGTACGCGTCGCCATGAATTCTCCAAATGTTCATTTTTTCATGAATTCTGCACTTATTTGTTCCGATCCTTGCCTTATAAACCCTAAGATCACTCCACAAACACATCAAGGCATCGAATGGAGTTAAAGTGAATTAAAATTATCAATTTTAAGGCCCAAAAAGCATGTTTTCACTCTTAAGCACAAATTAGAGAGAATTTACAAAACCATGCTATTTTAGTAAATAAATGTGGGAAAATTTAATAAAATTCACTAAATTAAGCACAAGATAAACCCTAAAATTGGGGTTTATCAACCTCCCTACACGTAAACAATAGCATGTCCTCATGCTAAACCAAGAAAGATAAGAAGGGGTATCACTTATTTAATGCAAACTATCTAAATGCAACCTATCTACATGCAATCTATCTACATGTATGCAACTACTTGGTCAAAATAAATCAAATTTCCAAGAATACATATATGAACACAAGGGCTAAAGCAATCACAATATAATCAATTCAACAATTGAATTGGGTTATTGAAATGAATTTAACAACTTGCAAGAAAAGACATGATCATAGGTGAAAACATGTAATTGAACAACTCACCAGATGTGTGTCCGCTCTAGTCACTCAAGGGTATAGGGTTGATTCATTCAATTCTCTTCTAATCATGCTTTCCAAGATTTGATTTCAGCTAACAATCACAATTATTCAATGCATGCGTACAAATATCTTGAGGACTTATTCAAAGGTTGTAATGGAGCTAGAGTCAAGGTAAGATTGTATTTGGTCAAGTGAACTTGAAATTTGAGTCCTTGATTAACTTAAGCTCTCACCTAACACTTATAACAACCTATACAATTCTAATGCAAACCTAACTACCCATAATTCACTTTTTCACACACTCATGCATTCTCTTTTTGATTACAACACATATGCATTGATTATTATTACTTTACTTTGGGGCATTTTGTCCCCTTTTTTTTTGCTTTCTTTTTCTTTTCTTCTCTTTTTTTATTTTTTTCTTTTAATTTTCTCATTTTTTTCTTTCTTTTTCCTTTTCTTTTCTTTTTCTTCTATTTTTCAAAATAAAATATATACAAAAACATCAATGCATATAATTTAAATATTTAATGCATGAGTATGTACCCAATTTCCAAGATCTTCAACAAAAATACAAAATACACTTTTACCTCAACCAATGTTCCCAAATTTCCCCACACTTAAATGATACACACTCTCACTAGCCTAAGCTAATCAAAGATCCAAATAAGAGACATTTATTGTTTTTCGCTTTAATGCTAGTAATGTGCTAAAATTAAGAACAAAAGGGGATTAAATAGGCTCAAAATTGGTTAATAATATGAAAGGTAAGCTATTTGGGTAAGTGAGCTAAATGAAATGATGGCCTCAATCATTTAAATGCATTCATACACAAAATAATGGACATAAAGGATCAAACAAATCAAAGATTACAATCATAGAAAGAGAATAATACACACAAAAATGAAAACAGTGGTTACATGATATAACGACATAATTAGACTCAAAACTCACATGATTGTGTATTCTTAGCTCAAAAACATGTTTCACAATATATAATTCAGGCAAGTTTGATGAAAACATTTTTTGCTCAAATCAATTGGGGTGTCAATGACCTATTAAGAATGTTTTTCTTGGAGAATTTCATTACTTTAACTAAGCTTAGTATATATATATATGCAAAGAAATGCAACTAAAAATTCTAAAAGACCTAGTAATAAAAGAAAAAATAAAATGCAAAAGTGTTGGGATTATAAATTTGTCACAAAAAATCCACAGATTGGTTGGACAATCTCCCCACACTTAAATGGTTGCACCATCCTCAGTGCATTCCAAAGATGAGGAAGGGGGTACAGTGACTTTCCGGATTGCCACCTTCAGCTAATGGGTCAATCGGCTGTTGCATGTTCTTTCACCCACTTCTATTTTTGCTTATGATGACTCACCTATGAAAGATAGAAAATAGGAGAGTAAGATGAGTGGATGCAAAAGCAAGGAAGCATAGATTGTTGGAATGAGGTAATGATCACCAGAATGAAGTGAGTGAATAAGATTGTGACATTGATGAAATTAGGTGTGTGAATTCAAATTTGCGCGCAGTTTAGAACTCACACACTAGCATGAAAAGCAATTTCACAAAAGGAGTATACACTTCATTCATTCTAGTGTGCTTAAGATGCTTTAAAGAAAACTTGCATGTTGATGCAACAAACAAGTAATAAAATAGCCTAAAAGCACTCAAGCATTAATCAAGTAAATGTGAAATGGATGATGAATGAACATTGATTGATGTGCAAGGAAACTTAATGAACAAAACGAAATATGAAACTTACACATCAAACAATGACACACTTTGAATTTTGCTTGCATCACCTAATTGACATAAAGTAGGACATATAGTTGCTATGCATCTTAGGAAAAGAGAGATAGAAGTTAAAAACCAATCGCGTAGCTAGCATGGTCCATATGACTTGAGAATTTCAAAGAAAAAAAAATTGTCCCTAGGTGAGCTTCCAATCCAATTTCACAAAAGAAGCATTATGCCAAAATGACTAGTTTCAAATATGTGTAGAGCACATAGTTAAACAATTAATGGTCAACATGTCAACAGGAAACCACCATTCTATTGTCAATTGTGACATTTTAGTTTATAGGGATTGGAGTATCAAATCGCCTCCTATATTGAGGATATGAGTCATCACCTCGTCGTGTCTCTGGTATGAAATCTTTTGGATAGTTGTGTTTACATTGACCATTTTTTATGCATGGTGAAGATTGATTAAGTGTTCTGCAAGGACCATAGACCATATGCCTTAGCACTGCTTCATGTAAGTGTGGTTCTGTTTCTTTACATGGTATTTCCGCCTGGACTAAACTATCATATTAGTCAGAATCACTCAACTTGTCATTGTTTTCTAAGATTAACAACATATATACGTGTGGCAATCCTCTTTTCTGAAACTCGGTGAAATAAATATAACTTTTCACCTTTCTCTATACACCTTTGGTAATAACATCTTGCTTTAATTGTTCGAACTTGGCTCTGAAAATCCTAGTTGTTAGATCCGGACGATCCTATGGAGTTTGAGTAGGACTGAGTTCTGAAGCTATTTCTGACCATGATGGATTGCATGTCATAGTGATAAAAATATCCGGTTTGCCTTCTTTGAGAACAATAGCTATTCCATCCTCGTATCGTTGAGTCATGTCTCGACGACTGCCCACGAACGATGATGGTAACATCGTTCTTCTGCCAACATTTTCTAAAACTAATTTTAGAGAAAAATATTATTAGTTTGAAAGTTTAACTTCGGGAACACGTAATGATCAATCATGTGGCCATTAAATTGAATAATTACTAGCATTATTCTCTCCTGTGTGCAAAGCATCTTGTAAGCCTTGATATAGTTCAGCTCGAAGTTCCTTTTGTCTTTGTAGAACCCATCTTAACTTTCCTGTTTCCATTTTCACATAGTTATTGATGAGCGGATAATTTATAAGCTTTTTGGCATTGTTTTTACTCAGTTTTCAGTATAATTTAATTAGTTTTTAGTATATTTTTATTAGTTTTTAATTAAAATTCACATTTCTGGACTTTACTATGAGTTTGTGTGTTTTTATGTGATTTCAGGTATTTTCTGGCTGAAATTGAGGGACTTGAGCAAAAATCAGAATCAGAGGTTGAAGAAGGACTGCAGATGCTGTTGGATTCTGACCTCCCTGCACTCAAAGTGGATTTTCTGGAGCTACAGAACTCCAAATGGCGCTCTCTCAATTGCATTGGAAAGTAGACATCCAGGGCTTTTCAACAATATATATAATAGTCCATACTTTACCCGAGTTTAGACGACGCAAACTAGTGTTCAACGCTAGCTCCATGCTGCATTCTGGAGTTAAACGCCAAAAACAGGTTGCAAAGTGGAATTAAACACCATAAATAGGTTACAAACTGGCGTTCAACTCCAAGAGAAGCCTCTACACGTGGAAAGCTCAATGCTCAGCCCAAGCACACACCAAGTGGGTCCCAGAAGTGGATTTCTGCATCATTTACTCAATTCTGTAAACCCTAGTAACTAGTCTAGCATAAATAGGACTTTTTACTATTGTATTTACATCTTTGGATTATCTTTTGATCCTTTGATCACGTTTTGGGGGCTAGCCATTCGGCCATGCCTGGACCTTATCACTTATGTATTTTCAAACGGTAGAGTTTCTACACACCATAGATTAAGGTGTGGAGCTCTGCTGTTCCTCATGAATTAATGCAAAGTACTATTGTTTTTCTATTCAATTCAAGCTTATTCCTATTCTAAGATATCCATTCGCACCCAAGAACATGATGAATGTGATGATTATGTGACGCTCATCATTATTCTCACTTATGAACGCGTGCTTGCAAACACTTTCGTTCTACATGCAAACAAGCTAGAATGAATATCTCTTAGATATCTAATACAGAGGACCGAGTCCGAGATATTAGAATCTTCATGGTATAAGTTAGAACCCATGGACGGCCATTCCTAAGATCCAGAAAGTCTAAACCTTGTCTGTGGTATTCCGAGTAGGATTTGGGAAGGGATGGCTGTGACAAGCTTCAAACTCGTGAGTGCTGGGCGTAGTGACAGACGCAAAAGGATAGTAAATCCTATTCCAGTATGATCGAGAACCGACAGATGATTAGCCATGCAGTGACAATGCATTGGACCATTTTCATAGAGAGGATGGGATGTAGCCATTGACAACGGTGATGCCCTACATAAAGCTTGCCCTAGAACGGAGTAGGAATGATTGGATGAAGACAGCAGGAAAGCAGAGGTTCAGAGGAACGAAAGCATAACTATACACTTATCTGAAATTCTCACCAATGAATTACATAAGTATCTCTATCCTAGTTATATTTTATTTATCTTTTACTTATCAATTCATAAATCCATTTGAATCCGCCTGACTGAGATTTACAAGGTGACCATAGCTTGCTTCAAGCCGACAATCTCCGTGGGATCGACCCTTACTCACGTAAGGTTTATTACTTCGACGACCCAGTGCACTTGCTGGTTAGTTGTACGATGTTGTGAAACAGAATTAAGAACATGAACATGCGTATTCAGTTGTTAGCACCATTACCAAGGAAGGAACGATCACGATTTCGCACACCAAGTTTTTGGCACCGTTGCCGGGGATTGTTCGAGTTTGGACAACTGACGGTTCATCTTGTTACTCAGATTAGGTAATTTTCTTCTTGTTCCAACTTTTATTTTGTTTTCAAAAAAAAATTTTTCAAAAATTTTTTCAAAAAAATTTTTTCCTTGTTTTCGTTTTTCTAAAAATAAATTTTCGAAAATCCAAAAAAAAAATAATAATTTCTTCTTTTTCGTTTTTCCCAATTAATTTTTGAAAAATAAAAAATTAATGAAATCATAAAACCAAAAAAAATATTTTGTGTTTCTTGTTTGAGTCTAGAGTCTAGTTTTAAGTTTGGTGTCAATTGCATCTTTTTAATTTTCCAAAAAATTATTTTCAAAAATTTCATGCATTATGTTCTTCATGATCTTCAAGTTGTTCTTGGCCAGTCTTCTTGTTTGATCTTCATATTTTCTTGTTTTGTGTCTTTTCTAGTTTTTCATATGCATTTTCAATTTGTTAGTGTCTAAAGTTTGAAAATTTCTAAGTTTGGTGTCTTGCATGTTTTTCTTTTCTTAAAAAATTTTCAAAAAAATAAGTTTTGATGTTCATCTTGATCTTCAAAGTGTTCTTGGTGTTCATCTTGACATTCATAGTGTTCTTGCATGCATCTTTTGTTTTGATCCATAATTTTTATGTTATGTGTCATTTTTGTGTTTTTCTCTTTCATCATTAAAAATTCAAAAATAAAAAAATATCTTTCCCCTTTTTTTCTCTCATAAATTTTCAAAAATTTGAGTTGACTTTTTCAAAAAATTTTTAAATTTAGTTGTTTCTTATGAGTCAAATCAAATTTTCAATTTAAAAATTCTATCTTTTTCAAATCTTTTTCAAAAAATCAAATCTTTTTCAATTTCCTTTTAATATTTTTGAATTCCTTTTTAAAATTTTTCGAAATCTTTTTCATTTTTCTTTTAATGTTTTCGAAAATATTCAAAATTTATTTTCAAAATCTTTTTCTTATTTTTATTTCATATTTTCGAAATTAATGCTAACAATTAATATGATTGATTCAAAAATTTTTAGTTTGTTACTTGCCTAGTAAGAAAGATTCAACCTTTAAACTCTAGAATCATATCTTTTTAGTTTCTTGTTAGTCAAGTAATCAACTTTGATTTTCAAAATCAAATCTTTTTAATTTCCTCTTCAAATCCTTTTCAAAATGATTTTCAATCATATCTCTCAATCATATCTTTTTCAAAATCAATTTCAAAATCTTTTCTAACTTCTTATCTTTTTCAAATTGATTTTCAAATCTTTTTCAATCAATCCTATCTTTTTGTTTCAATCATATCTTTTTCAAAACTACCTAACTAACTCTCTCTAATTTTCGAAAATCACCTTCCTCTTTTTCAAAATTCCTTTTTAATTAACTAATTGAATTAAATTTTAATTTAATTTCAATTTTCTTTTTCTAAATTTTTGAATTTCAATTTTAATTTTAAATTAAAACCAAAACTATTTTTCTTTTCTTTTCAATTATTTTCGAATTCTTCTCCTTTATCCCCTTCTATTTATTTATTCATCTACTAACACTTCTCTTCCACCCAAAATTCAAACACCATCTTCCTCTCTTTGTTCGAGTTTTTCTCTTCTCCTTCTTATGTTCTTCTCTTCTTATACTCACACAAAGGAATCTCTATACTGTGACATAGAGGATTCCATATTTTTTTTTTGTGTTCTCTTCTTTTTCATATGAGCAGGAACAAGGATAAGAACATTCTTGTTGAAGCTGATCCTGAACCTGAAAGGACTCTGAAGAGGAAGCTAAGGGAAGCTAAAGCACAACTCTCTGGAGAAAATCTGACAGAAATTTTCGAAAAAGAAGACAACATAGCCGAAAATAATAACAATGCAAGGAAGATGCTTGGTGACATTACTGCATCAAATTCCAATTTACATGGAAGAAGCATCTCAATCCCTACCATTGGAGCAAACATTTTTGAGCTTAAACCTTAATTAGTTTCTCTGATGCAACAGAATTGCAAGTTTCATGGACTTCCATCAGAAGATCCTCTTCAGTTCTTAACTGAATTCTTGCAAATCTATGATACTGTTAAGACCAATGGAGTTGATGCCGAGGTCTACAGGCTTATGCTTTTCCCATTTGCTGTAAGAGACAGAGCTAGAGTATGGTTGGACTCTCAACCTAAAGACAGCCTGAACTCTTGGGATAAGCTGGTCACGGCTTTCTTAGCCAAGTTCTTTCCTCCTCAAAAGCTTAGTAAGCTTAGAGTGGATGTTCAAACCTTCAAACAGAAAGAAGGTGAATCCCTCTATGAAGCTTGGGAGAGATACAAGGAACTGACCAAAAAGTGTCCTTCTGACATGCTTTCAGAATGGACCATCCTGGATATATTCTATGATGGTCTGTGTGAGTTATCAAAGATGTCACTGGACCATTCTGCAGGTGGATCCATTCACCTAAAGAAAATGCCTGCAGAAGCTCAGGAACTCATTGACATAGTCGCAAATAACCAGTTCATGTACACTTCTGAAAGGAATCCTGTGAATAATGGGAGCCTATAAGGAAGGGAGTTCTTAAGATTGATACTCTGAATGCCATATTGGCTCAGAATAAAAGATTGACTCAGCAAGTCAATATGATCTCTCAGAGTCTGAATGGATTGAAGGAATCATCCAACAGTACTAAAGAGGCATCTTCTGAAGAAGAAGCTTATGATCCTGAGAACCTTGCAATAGCAGAGGTGAATTACATGGGGAAATCCTATGGAAATACCTATAATCCCCCATGGATAAATCACCCAAATTTCTTATGGAAGGATCAACAAAAGCCTCAACAAGGCTTTAACAATGGTGGAAGAAATAGGTTCAGCAATAGCAAGCCTTTTCCATCATCCACTCAGCAACAGACAGAGAATTCTGAGCAGAATCTATCTAGCTTAGCAAATATAGTCTCTGATCTATCTAAGGCCACATTAAGTTTCATGAATGAAACAAGGTCCTCCATTAGGAATTTGGAGGCACAAGTGGGCCAGCTGAGTAAAAGAGTCACTGAAATTCCTCCTAGTACTCTCCCAAACAATACAGAAGAAAATCCAAAAAGAGAGTGCAAGGCCATAGCCTTACATGGTGTGGCCGAACCCAAAGAGGAAGAGGAGGACGTGAATCCTAGTGAGGAAGACCTCTTGGGACGTTCAGTGACCAGTAAGGAGTATCCCTTTGAGGAACCAAAGGAATCTGAGGCTCATCTAGAGACCATAGAGATTCCATTGAACCTCCTTCTACCCTTCATGAGCTCTGATGAGTATTCTTCCTCTGAAGAGGATGAAGACATTACTGAAGAGCAAGTTGCCAAGTACCTTGGTACAATCATGAAGCTGAATACCAAATTATTTGGTAATGAGACTTGGGAAGATGAACCTCCCTTGCTCATCAATGAACTAAGTGATCTAGATCAACTGACATTGCCTCAGAAGAAATAGGATCCTGGAAAGTTCTTAATACCTTGTACCATAGGCACCATAACCTTTGAGAAGGCTTTATGTGACCTTGGATCAGGGATAAACCTCATGCCACTCTCTGTAATGGAGAAACTGGGAATCTTTGAGGTGCAAGCTACCAGAATCTCATTAGAGATAGCAGACAACTCAAGAAAACAGGCTTATGGACAAGTAGAGGATGTGCTAGTAAAGGTTGAAGGCCTTTACATCCCTGCTGATTTCATAATCCTGGATACTGGGAAGGATGAGGATGAATCCATCATCCTTGGAAGACCCTTCCTAGCCATAGCAAGAGCTGTGATTGATGTGGACAGAGGAGAATTGATCCTTCAACTGAATGAGGACAACCTTGTGTTTAAAACTCAAGGATCTCCTTCTGTAACCATGGATAGGAAGCATGAAAAGCTTCTCTCACTGCAGAGTCAACCAAAGCCCCCACAGTCAAACTCTAAGTTTGGTGTTGGGAGGCCATAACCAAACTCTAAGTTTGGTGTTGAACCCCCACATTCAAACTCTAAGTTTAGTGTTGGGAGGTTCCAACAATGCTCTGAACATCTGTGAGGCTTCATGAGAGCTTACTATCAAGCTATTGACATTAAAAAAGCGCTTGTTGGGAGGCAACCCAATGTTATCTAATTATATTTATTTATTTTCTATTGTTATTTTATGTTTTCTTTAGGTTGATGATTATGTGAAGTCACAAAAACTACTGAAAAATCAAAAACAGAATGAAAAATAGAATGAAAAATAGCACACCCTGGAGGAGAGCAGTCTGGCGTTTAAACGCCAGAAACAAGCATCTGTCTGGCGTTTAACGCCAGAAACAGGCACCAAGCTGGCGTTTAACGCCAGAAACAAGCAGCAGTCTGGCGTTAAACGCTAGGATTGCACATCAAGGGCGTTTTACACGTCTAAAGGGTGCAGGGATGAAAAATCCTTGACACCTTAGGATCTGTGGACCCCACAGGATCCCCACCTAACCTTATTCTCTTCTCTTCACACCTTTTCATAACTCTCTTCCCCAAATACCCTTCACCAATCACTTCAATCACTCTTTCCCATCAGCCCCTCACCATTCACATCCATCTTCTATTTCCCACAAACCCCACCTACCTTCAAATTCAAACTATTTTCCCTCCCAAACCCAACCCTAATGGCCGAAACTTCACCCTCCCCCCACTCCTATATAAACCCCTCATTCCTTCTTCATTTTCACACAACACAACCCTAAATTCACCCTTGGCCGAAAATACCTCACCCTCCATCTCCTCTATTTTCTTCTTCTACTAATATTTTTCTTTCTTCTTTTGCTCGGGGACGAGCAAATATTTTAAGTTTGGTATGGAAAAAGCAGTGCTTTTTTTTTTTTTCCATAACCACTAATATCTCAAGGGATGCACTTCCCTCCACAAAACTATTGGAAACAAATCAACACTTTCCTAGGAGAATTAAGTTCTAACATGGGACAACTAAGGGTGGAGCACCAAGAGCACTCCATCATCCTCCATGAAATTAGAGAAGATCAAAGAGTTATGAGGGAGGAACAAGAAAGACAAGGAAGAGACATAGAGGAGCTCAAGAGCACCATTGGTTCTTCAAGAAGAGGAAGACGCCACCCTCACTAAGGTGGACTCATTCCTTAATCTCCTTGTTTATTTATTTTCTTGTTTTTTGATTTTTGAGCTTTATGTTTATTTATATTTGTGTCTTATTACATGATCATTAGTATTTAAGTGTCTATGCCTTAAAGTTATGAATATGAATCCATCACCTCTCTTGAATGAAAAATGTTTTAATTACAAAAGAACAAGAAGTACATGGTTTCGAATTCATCCTTGAAACTAGTTTAATTATTTTGATGTGGTGGAAATACTTTTTGTTTTCTGAATGAATGCTTAAACAGTGCATATGTCTTTTGAAGTTGTTGTTTATGAATGTTAAATATGTTGGCTCTTGAAAGAATAAGGAAAAAGGAGACATGTAATTTGATAATCTGAAAAATCATAAAAATGATTCTTGAAGCAAGAAAAAGCAGTGAATACAAAAGCTTGCGAAAAAAAAAGAAAAATAAAAATAGCGAAAAAAAAAGAAAAAGAAAAAGCAAGCAGAAAAAGCCAAAATCTCTTAAAACCAAAAGGCAAGAGCAAAAAGCCAATAGCCCTTAAAACCAAAAGGCAAGGGTAATAAAAAGGATCCAAGGCTTTGAGCATCAGTGGATAGGAGGGCCTAAAGGAATAAAATCCTGGCTTAAGCGGCTAAACCAAGCTGTCCCTAACCATGTGCTTGTGGCGTGAAGGTGTCAAGTGAAAACTTGAGACTGAGCGGTTAAAGTCGAGATCAAAAGCAAAAACAGAGTGTGCTTAAGAACCCTGGACACCTCTAATTGGGGACTTTAGCAAAGCTGAGTCACAATCTGAAAAGGTTCACCCAGTTATGTGTCTGTGGCATTTATGTATCCGGTGGTAATACTGGAAAACAAAGTGCTTAGGGCCACAACCAAGACTCATAAAGTAACTGTGTTCAAGAATCAACATACTGAACTAGGAGAATCAATAACACTATCTGAATTCTAAGTTCCTATAGATGCCAATCATTCTGAACTTCAATGGATAAAGTGAGATGCCAAAACTATTCAAGAGACAAAAAGCTACAAGTCCCGCTCATCTGATTGTAGCTAAGTTTCATTGATATTTTGGAATTTACAGTATATTCTCTTCTTTTTATCCTATTTGATTTTCAGTTGCTTGGGGACAAGCAACAATTTAAGTTTGGTGTTGTGATGAGCGGATAATTTATACGCTTTTTGGCATTGTTTTTACTCAGTTTTCAGTATAATTTAATTAGTTTTTAGTATATTTTTATTAGTTTTTAATTAAAATTCACATTTCTGGACTTTACTATGAGTTTGTGTGTTTTTCTATGATTTCAGGTATTTTCTGGCTGAAATTGAGGGACTTGAGCAAAAATCAGATTCAGAGGTTGAAGAAGGACTGCAGATGCTGTTGGATTCTGACCTCCCTGCACTCAAAGTAGATTTTCTGGAGCTAGAGAACTCCAAATGGCGCGCTCTCAATTGCGTTGGAAAGTAAACATCCAGGGATTTCCATCAATATATATAATAGTCCATACTTTGCCCGAGTTTAGATGACGCAAACTGGCGTTCAACGCGAGTTCCATGCTGCATTCTGGAGTTAAACACCAGAAACAGGTTGCAAAGTGGAGTTAAACACTAGAAACAGGTTACAAACTGGCGTTCAACTCCAAGAGAAGCCTCTACACATGGAAAGCTCAACGCTCAGCCCAAGCACACAACAAGTGGGCCCCAGAAGTGGATTTCTGCATCATTTACTTAATTCTGTAAACCCTAGTAACTAGTTTAGCATAAATAGGACTTTCTACTATTGTATTTACATCTTTGGATTATCTTTTGATCCTTTGATCACGTTTTGGGGGCTGGCCATTCGGCCATGCCTGGACCTTATCACTTATGTATTTTCAAATGGTAGTGTTTCTACACACCATAGATTAAGGTGTGGAGCTCTGCTGTTCCTCATAAATTAATGCAAAGTACTATTATTTTTCTATTCAATTCAAGCTTATTCCTATTCTAAGATATCCATTCCCACCCAAGAACATGATGAATGTGATGATTATGTGACGCTCATCATTATTCTCACTTATGAACGCGTGCCTGACAAACACTTCCGTTCTACATGCAAACAAGCTAGAATGAATATCTCTTAGATATCTAATACAGAGGACCGAGTCTGAGATATTAGAATCTTCGTGGTATAAGTTAGAACCCATGGACAGCCATTCCTGAGATCCAAAAAGTCTAAACCTTGTCTGTGGTATTCCGAGTAGGATTTGGGAAGGGATGGCTGTGACGAGCTTCAAACTCGCGAGTGCTGGGCGTAGTGACAGACGCAAAAGGATAGTAAATCCTATTCCAGTATGATCAAAAACTGACAGATGATTAGCCATGCAGTGACAGCGCATTGGACCATTTTCACAGAGAGGATGGGATGTAGCCATTGACAACGGTGATGCCCTACATAAAGCTTGTCATAGAACGGAGTAGGAATGATTAGATGAAGACAGCAGGAAAGCAGAGGTTCAGAGGAACGAAAGCATCTCTATACGCTTATCTGAAATTCTCACCAATGAATTACATAAGTATCTCTATCCTAGTTATATTTTATTTATCTTTTACTTATCAATTCATAAAGCCATTTGAATCCGCCTGACTGAGATTTACAAGGTGACCATAGCTTGCTTCAAGCCGACAATCTCCGTGGGGATCGACCCTTACTCACGTAAGGTTTATTACTTGGACGACCCAGTGCACTTGCTGGTTAGTTGTACGAAGTTGTGAAACAGAATTAAAAACATGAACGTGCGTATTCAGTTGTTAGCGCCATTACCAAGGAAGGAACGATCATGATTTCACACACCAGTTATCAACAACATATTGTTGAAGAAGTCGCCCTGCTTGCAAAACTGTTGAGTGAACATTGGGACGGATCTACGAATTTTGAGGATATTAGAAAATTGTTAGAAATTGTGAAATGATGTATTGGTACAAACTATCATCTAAGGAAGTCTATAAATGATATAGCAAATATATGAGTTTGTACCTGGATCATATAGCTATAATATGTCCGGCATGATACTTTGTTCCCACATTGAGTTCGAGTATTGATATCCCATCCAGGTGTTCCAAATGGAAAAAGAAGAGGATATTGTAGCGGATCGTAATAGCCAACAAACTCTTGAATCCTTCTAAGGTTACCAGCATGAGTTTGAACCTTGATATCTCGTTCGCACACCATTATTTCAATGTCATCACCGACTATTATGGCTGCTACTTGTGAAGTAGTTAGGAGACTGTATTGTGGTTGATTAGGAGGTCACTCTCTAATCACCAAACTACACTCTTGCACATCTAGTCATTGTGCAAGCTGGCGGAATACATGGATAAAAGAATTATATTGGTGCAACAATTGTTGTAGCTTCAAAACCAAACTTTCATGTAGTTGTGTGTTCTCCAGCATCCTATTTTTAACTCGTGCTTAGTATCGTATATATACAATTGCAAGAAGCGTGGCCGCGCCCCTTGATGCGGATGAAATTCTCCTATGCTGTGGTACATTGATCCTTGAGCACGGAATCTATATATACCATGACTTGTTGTAGCTAATTGTTCGTCTATGTGTACACCACACGAAGTGAATGCAAAAACATGATTGTAACCACAAATGTGTTTTTGAAATGGTTCACTTCTGCAGAAGGGTCTAAGAAGATTTCATGTAATTCCTGAGGAGCATTTACTTGGGGCAAAGGGACTTTTCCTCCATTGCAACATATGTCAAATGTTTCATGGTGAAACAGACGTGAGCTATAGTGTGTACATGTCCTTAGAGTAGGTAGTGTAGTTTGAAGCACTATTGTATTCTCTTGAAAATCTCGAGCACAATTGTGGGATTTTCGGACATGGTGTCTAATTTCTGCACTGGCATAGGTAAATAAAATATTATGTTATAGATTTTTTCCCTACAAGTGCCAATAATTGTATAGTTAGGTACTCGGGTAGAATTCATTAATTATTTCATATTATTTTAGATAGTAGAATCAAGAATGAACAAAGAATATGTATACAACTTCTCAATTGAGGTTTGTTTTTTGAAAAATAAACGTAATTATTAAAAAAATATATATCATTAATTACCAAAGCTCTAAAATATGAGAACATAAAAAATTTAAAAAAGTTAAATTAAAGTATTGTTAAAAAATTTAATGTTACATTGAATTATGTAATTAATATATAAATTTTATTTTGATTATAAAATCATTATGATAAACTTTAATATAAGAGTACTATTTAATATCTTATCAAATTTTGTGTGTTGTATTGGATCAATGGATTGAATTGGGAGTGGTCGAGAGGTTTTGATAATTATCTTATAAAAATGCAAAGGTATATTTTTTTTGTTTTTAATTCTTTAACACATACATCTACATGGATTTGAAATATGAATACAACTTTTTGTAATAACTCTATAATAAATAGAGGCATGAGTTGAAGAGTACCCATTAGTTTACTTTTTTATAAATAATAGTAATAAATTTATTTTTATTTTATAGTTTTTATTTTGTAAGATATACCTATCCACCCAAATTCAAAAATATACACAGAAAGAAATTAGAGATGTATGTTTTGTGCTCCTTATTCTATTTGTTATAGATTAGTCTTATGAAAATATTTTTTATTTTATTTTTTTTAAATATTTATAATTGAATCTATAATTGTGTTTGTTAAATAAATATAAACATATAAATATTATATATTACATTATTTTGATGTGATCGTTACTATTTATCATTTCTTTTTAATATTAATTCTCTTGGGGGTTAAGTATGACTAAAGGTGAAACAGTTTTTATTGAAAGTGAGTCGGTTTTTAAATTGAGTACATAGTAGTAGCAATTTTTTTGTAAATAAATCAGTTTTAAAATATGTCGTGTGTTGAAAGTGAATTAGTTTGCTACTTTGTGGTGGGGTAAATTATTTTTTCTTTTGATAAAAAAAATGGAGGACGTAGTAACCGTTTGTTATATTGAATTCAGTGTTTAACAAAAAATAAACAGGGGTAAAATAAGAAGAAGAAATTAGATACCAAATTTTCCCATCCCCATTATACATTAGTATATAGCCCAATATATTTATTGGTATAGAGTTGATTAAAGAGTACTCTTTTATATGTAATTTTTTTTAAAGATAAGCAATAAATATCAGAAATATGTAAGCCGTGTGTTGTAATTTAATTAATTTTGTTATAGAATATCAACAAATTATATTATTATGATGTCTGTTACTTGGACCAGCTCCATCATCATTGGCTTCCATGCCTAGATTTTTTAAAGAGTAGATATTAAGCAAAAAATGGATTTATAGCCAAAAAAAAAATAAATTATCATAACACATGTTAAGTTTTGTTATAGCTGGATCTAGAATAAAATGAATCCGTTTTAAATTCTATCATGGGGTAAAACCAATTTTTTTTTAAAAAAAAAAATTGAGGACATAGTGTAAGTTTTTTTTTTATTAAAAGTGAATCAGTTTTTTAAACTCTGTCATCGGTAAACACATTTTTTAATAAAAAAAAAACAGGGATAAAATAGGAAGAAGAAATTAGATACCAAATTTCGGTATCCCCATTATATATTGGTATAGATAAAATAATTATTTAGTTTTACATCTATAATATTTTATATTAATTAGCTTCAAATTTTAATCACTTTTTGAATAAATTAATGACAACCGTAATGCGAATAATTTTTTGAATATAATTTCATTTTAATTTTTGATTCTGTTACCACTTATGTTAACATTGAGGATAATCTAAAATAAAAGATAATGGACTTATTGTAACTGACATGTATTTCTGTGCTTTGATTGCGAGCGCTTCGTGTAACTGTCTCTCTTAGTGGGCAGCATCATAACTCTGCATACATAAGAACCTCTTAATCGTGAAAGATATTTTCATTCCCGATGATCATTGACTTTTACCCTATTAAGAATGGAAATCGACAATAATACCTCCAAGCACTCTAAGATTAATATTTCTAATCAAAAATAACTTCCACAATACATTTTATTTAAAGCAATTTAGAAAACCTCCACTAATAATTAATTAAAATTAAATTTTGGAAACAAATATAATTTTTCCAATTTTTCAAAATGAGACTGAGTTAGCTGAAACTGAGTTAAGTGAGAGAGAACCCTTCTACCACCGTTTTCACCGTCATTTCAACTGCCATTTCTGCCGCCGGCACCGTCACCACTACCGTGTCCGTTGCGGTAGAGAGCTACTGGATCGAGCCACCTCTTCTATCAATGCATTTTTAGATCTGTTCTTCTATACGGTTGTTGCTGCCACAGTGGAGTTTCCACCGGCGTTGTTGCTGCCGCCGTTTTCGTCACCACTGCCATTGTTGTTGCTGCCGCCGTTTCTACCGCCGTTGCCGTGGTAGAACGCTTCTGGATAGAGCCACCTCCTCTGTCAACGCGTTTTTAGATCTGTTTGCTCCTAAGCTTCTTCTTACTTTCTCTCCCTCCATATTTCTCCATCAAGCTACTGCAGGTACTTCTTCTTTGCTATTAATTTGTTGATATCTCTTTTCTATTAATAAATGGCATTTTATTTTAAAGAATTTCATTAGTCTCTTTATGTTTCTTTGCGTTTTTATTATTTTGGATTTGATTATTTGGTATGATCGGGATTTTCTATCTCTCTTTCTAATTGTCAATTATAATTACTCTATTAATTAATTATTCTCTTATCCTATTAATTGACATTTTGATTTATTCATGAAGATATAAATTAGTTTCCCATTTTTTAGAGTATATTTCATAGTATATTATAAACCAAAAGTTCTCTGGGATGCCAAGCATGAGGTTGGAATATATTGAATGATTTTTGGATTATAAAATAACACTAAGCCATTCTTTTCCAGATTACAAGATGAATTTTGTCTCTGCCATAAATCCTGTCTCCAAACTGGACTCCAATGTCTTGCTGCTGCAACCACTAGCCATGGTCCACTCAAGTCAGTATTTGGATATGCACCTTCATATTTCATATTACATGCTTCAATAATGGTAGTGAAATAGTGATCATGGTTGGAAATTGCAGTTACATTTCTTTTATGGTTGCTAGTGGACTGATATTTGAAACTGTGAACAGTGATGGCAATAAGTTTAAAGTCAGAATATTCTTTATATGGTGCATATGTTGCTCTTATCACATGGCTTTTGCTAATATTAATCTTAATCCCTTTGCCAAAGTAGCTAAACCGGTTCTATTCTGTTTGGTTTGGTTGACGTAGGCAATGATAGAAACCTATTTCTTGAAGAGAAGGAAAGCAAAAGGTTGTGTAGTTAAATAAAGAGTAAAAGTGATTGAGCTTTTTCTCAATTTTTTGTGTAATTTTATGGCAAGGATGAAAAGGGCTCTCAAGTTTGGAAAAAGAATAAACAAAGCAAAAAGGTAAGTCCCTGCTCTACCTTGCAAATATACAAACTTCATTCTTTCACACATTCTCCACTTCCAATGCTGAATTCTATATTTTTTAAACATAAATAATGTGTTTACTGATTCTTTTTTTCTTCCAATTGTTGATATATAAATAATATGTTCAGTCTTGTTTTTTATAATTGCCATGTATGAATATATTGAATGATTTTTGGATGGGGCTGGAATTCATGCTTTCTTTGAATAGGAGAAATGGAAGCCCTCACTATTGATTGGGATAATTTGGTTTTCTTGGCAAGGTTTTTGATGAGCGGATATTTTATACGCTTTTTGGCATCATTTTCATATAGTTTTTAGTATGTTTTATTTAGTTTTTATTAAGTTTTTATAGGTTTTAGTGTTAAATTCACATTTTTGAATTCTACTTTGAGTTTGTGTATTTTTGTTCAATTTCAAATATTTTCTGGCTGAAATTGAGGAGCTGGGGGGCAAAAGTCTGATTCAAAGATAGAGAAAGCACTGCAATTGCTGTCCGGATCTGACCTCCTTGCACTCGGAAGAGCTTTTCTAGAGCTACAAAAGTCTAAATGGAGCGTTCTTAATGGCTATAGAAATCTAACTTTCGGAGCTTTCCAGAAATGTATAATAGTCTATACTTTGCTTCGGATTAAAAGGCCCAAAACCGGTGTCAATGCCAGTTTCCTGCCCCCTTCCAGGCGTCCAGCGGCCAAAGAGTAGGGACCAGTGTCCAAACGTCCAGAGAGGACCCCTAGCCAGCGTTCAATACCCTAGAGGTCCCTCAGCACATGGATCTCATCAAAATTCAGCCCAAACACTCACCAAGTGGGCCCCAGAAGTGGATTTTAGCACTAAACAGACTGTTTTACCCTTACTAGTCATTAGTTTAGTATTTAAAGGAGAAGATCAACCTTGTTTAGGATCTTTGATAAACCCATATTTCATGATATATTTTGTGCTTAATTTAAGTGACTTATTCAACCCTTCACCCACTTATTCATGTGAAATTGCATGGTTTTACTTTCCCTTCCTTATTATGCGATATATGTGAAAAACATGTTTCCTATGCTTTAAAAATAATTATTTTAATTACCATTTATTACCATTCGATGCCGTGATTTGTGTGTTAAGTATTTTCAGATCTTCTAAGGCAAGAATGATTTAAAGGATGGAAAGGAAACATACAAAAATGGAAGGAAAGCACCAAATGGAGTTTTTGAAGAAACTAGCAGCGACGCGAACGCATGGACGACGCGGCTGCATGCCCAGCGCGAAAAGGCAGCGACGCGAATGCGTGACTGACGCGGATGCACGCGCCTTGAGCAGAACACAGATGACGCGTACGCGTGACCGAAGCAAACGCGTGATATGGAAAACTCTCGATGACGCGACCGCGTGACCCACGCAGACGCATGACAGACGCCATGCATCAGAAACTACAGAAAAGCTCCCAGCGATTTCTGAAACCCTTTTTGGCTCAGATCCAAGTCCAGAAAGCACAGATTAAAGGTTATAAAGTGGGGGAATGCATCCATTCATAGAAAGGCCTTCAATTATTCTTTTTTTCATAATTTAGATGTAGTTTTTAGAGAGAGAGGCTCTCTCCTCTCTCTTAGGTTCTAGGATTAGGATTCCTCTTAAAGGATTTAGGATTTCAACTCTTCATCAGGTTCAATATTTCTTTTATTTTATATTTCTCTTTTACTTTCAGATACTTTAATGCTCTCATTTAATTACTTATGTTGCCAAATTGGCTTATGAACTCTTTATGTTTAGATTGATTTTCTCTTATTAATGCAATTGAGGTAATTCAGATTTATGATTCTTATTTAGCTTTTTATATTCTTGGCTTTAATTGATTAACTGGAAGCTCTTGAGTTATCAACTTATCGTGATTGATTGTTATGTCAGCTAATTGACTGGAATTCCACTAACTCTAGTCTTTCCTTAGGAGTTGGCTAGGACTTGGGAATCTAACTAATTAGTTCACTTGACTTTCCTTTGCTTTTGTAAAGGTTAACTAAGTAGGATTAACTTCAATTCTCATAGGAGTAACTAGGATAGGACTTCCGAATTTTCATACCCTGCCAAGAGTTTATTTTACAGTTATTTATTTATTCTACTTGTCATTTAAATTACTTGTTCCTTACTTTCAAAACCCCCAATTTACAAAACTCATAACCAATAATAAGAACACCTCCCTGCAGTTCCTTGAGAAGACGACCCGAGGTTTAAATACTTCGGTTATCAATTTTAAAGGGGTTTGTTACTTTTGACAACCAAAACGTTTGTACAAAAGGATTTTCTGTTGGTTTAGAAGCTATACTTACATCGCGATCATATTTTTATATTTCTTTACCGATAGAAAAACCGATCGTCAAAATGGCGCCGTTGCCGGGGATTTGCAAACGTGTGCCTTATTATTGGTTATTGTAAATATTTTTCTTTTATTTGTTTATTTGTTTTTGTTTTTCCCTTTTATTCCTATTAGCTACTATGAATTCTGACCCCTCTCGCTTTGAGTTTGGTTCTAAATTTGTTGAAAGGAGTGGAAGCTACAACAGGAATATGCATCAAGGTCTAAGCAGTCAAAGATGGATGGAGCCAAGAGGATCTGATCAATCCTTTAGGCAACAACACCCTCCAAGATATCATGGACGAGGACCGCTCCACAATGCATACCAAGCTGATAGACATGGTGGACCTCCTTGTAATTACCAACAAGCCCTACCCTGTGCTTATAGACCATCCTCTCAACGTAGCTTTGAACCACCACACTCACAAGCTCCTTTTCACCATTCACCTCCGTATGACCCTTATCCACCACAATCCCAATCCAATTACTCCCAAGAACCACCACATTCTTATTTTGAACCCTCTTCCCCAACAAATGAACCCTCATACCCACCCCAACCTCTAATGAATGACAAACTTCGTGTTCTTCTTCAAGGGCAAGCGAGGATGCAAAAGGGCGTATTGGAACTCACTACTGCCTTAACCTAGGTAGTAAATTTAATAGCTTCCCGACATCTGAGCACTCAAAGTACTGCTATGGCTGCATGTGGAGAATCAAAAGAAGAGCGTAGCATGAAGGAAACACTAGAAACTCCGGTGGACAATGAGGAGCATGGCTTTGTATTGGAATAAGTAGAGGAAGCCATGATAGTTGTAGAGGAAGAAGTGGTTGAAGATTTAGGAGATGCTGAATCTCCATGGGAATCGAGAACTGTAAAGGATTCCGCTGAGAAGTTCGAATTTCATGCCATGGAGGATAGTGCACAACCTCCAAGGCATACACCTTGTGAAAACTTGGACGGAACAGACCAAGAAGTTGATTCCATAGACAGTGATGGTCATAAATTAAGCTCTCATAGTCACGAATTTGCATCCGCAACTGAATTTCTAGAACCTGAAGAACCTTATCCAAGTGAATACGAAGATGATGTCGAGGTAGATTTCTCTCAACCTCCAACGTATGACTTGAGTGACGAGGAAGACATAGAAGAATTTGATCAGGACGCAGTTGCAGTTGAAAAATTTTGCAAAGAAGTGGAGGAATTCACAGAAGAATACAAGAGAGTAGAGCTTTCAGAACCACTGGAAACACCTATCCCAAGGCCATTACCACCTAATACAAGCTTCAAGTGGGTACAATCCTTAACCTTTATCTTTACCTTTCCACTTGAATATGGTTTGCTTGAAACAGATGACCAGCTTAGAGCTCTCTACGGCTTTAAGAGTAAGAGGGAAATGGCTTGTACTCAGAGCTGGTGTGCAAGATTCAATAAGGTTCCACGCTTCAATTCGAAGTGCGCAGATTGGTACCAAGTTCAATTGAATGGGTCTCAGGAGACGTTAGGTCATATTGGTGAGAATACAATTCCTAAACCGCTCGGATGGAAGAATATAGGTCAGGACGAAGGCGGATTTAAAAGCAAAGTTTGGGATCCTGGAATCTATTCTGACATTCGTCACCCCGGGAGCCTGAGAATCTCTTTGAAGCTTCTCAAAAGCTTTACATGCCTAGTTTGGGACCCCGGAGGCTGTTGGCATTCCAAACATTGGTGGAGATTTCTGGATGAATTTAAGCATAAGCCACCATAACAGGAAGCTCATCCAATGTCCAACTTAAGGACTTTAACTAAAAGTGCTAGGTAGGAGACAACCCACCATGGTATGGTCGTTTCTTTTTCAATTTTATTTCGTGTTGTTTGTTTTTATATTATTTTATTTTCATTGAACCTGAATATTATTCATTAGCATTGCATACTGCATAATTGCATAATTGCATAAAAAAAAGCGCGCAACGCAACCGCATCGCTAATGCATTCGCGTCAGTTGCGAAAAATACCTCCCACGCGTCCGCGTCACTCACGCGAACGCGTGATCTGGAAATCGGCGTAAAGATCCAACGCCTAGAAATCTGGGCTGGAATCATGCGGCTGGTGTGTGTTTAGCATAAAACGGCTCACGCGTTCGCATTCTTGACGTGAACGCGTTACTTGCAAAACACCCATCCCACACGAAAGCGTGAGCGATGCGTCTGCGTCGCGTGGATAGCATGGCACCCTAACGGAGACAGAGAGTTGGGCTTAAACGATGCTGGAATTGTGCGTTTAGCACAATTTACAGTGACGCGGTCGCGTGCCTCACGCCTCCGCGTCATCCATCTTGTACCCAACCCGCACGATCGCGTCAATCACGCGACCGCGTCAATCCCATTTCACCCTAGCCACGCGATCGCGTACCCCACGCGATCGCGTACCCCACGCATTCACGTGGATTAAAAATCACTAACCCCCTATCACGCGAAACCCTACCCGTCGTGCCCCCCATACCCCCATCTTCTCCCTCTCTTCTCTGCAACCCACCCTCCCCAACTACCACCACCGCGCACAACCACCCAGCCTCGACCACAACCCCCGACCACCCAGAACCACCCGACAACCACCCACCCACTCCTTCTTCCTCCCCTCTCCTTCTTCTTTCTCTTCTTCCCTCCACCACTGCTGTCCCCCCACTGCGACCAGCCACCACCACCACGCCACCAGCGCCGCCTCCCATTCCAACCCCCTCCAACCCACAACCCTCACCGCCCCTCCCACCGTCACAACCCCTCACCTAACCCAAACCCCACCCTCCAACACAACCTGCTCCTCCACCACGCCATCCTGTTCCGCCACAGTGCCGCCGTGCCCCCTCCCAGCACCGCCACTTCACCACCGCCATCTCTCTGATCCCTACCTTAGTTCATACGCATACCAGGTTCCGCCAAACGCCACTTTTCTTTGATTCGTAGTTAGTTGCATATTTTTCAGTTTATGTTCAAAATTAGGCTAGTTAGAGATGCATGTTTGTAGTGGATTCTAGGTGGTTAGGTAGCTAGGATGTGGTTAGTGGATTTAGGCCTGATAATTGCGCCGTACTTGTTGCTTGTTTTACCTATTCTGCAATTTTGGTCTGGCTGTGATGTTAATACTGTTCATATGCCATTCTTCACTGTTTCATGCTGCTGTTACACTGCTCTTTCATGTTCATATTACTTATGTGTATTTGCAGCTTTATTTTAATTTATATAAAATGTTCTGCTTGTTGTTTATTACCCGGGAACATCCAATTTTAGCCGGAATGCTGCCCAATTTTCTGCAAATTATTTTATTTTCATTCCTGTTTTGGTTTTGGCAATTTTGAATTTTGTATTACTTCGCTATACCCAAACCATTTCATGGACGCACAGGCCAGCATTCTTATTCCTTTCAATTTTCTGGTTAATAAATTACATTATTGATGATTAAATTTTAATTTTTGCTACTCATGCATCTATATGATTATCATCAACAACCTGATTTCCTTGCTTGAATATGAGTTGACTGTTGCTTAAAATTGTGAAATTCTTGTTACTCAGAAACCAATCATCATGCCACTTACTCTGACTTTCTTCTTACTAACCCACTGATTTCCACTTTCTAACCTCTTTCTCAATCCTAACCAATCTAACTTTCAAACTTTTCTTTTTGGTTTTTAACTATTTACTTTAACTTTCTAACTCAAGGCATGATTATGGTTTTTCCTAATTAACATGAATTCCACTTATATTACATTTTGGATTGTGATTTTTCATCTCGGATTTCTAACTCAAATACAATCCATAATTCACATATACTTAACTCATTTCATAATTCTACTGCTCTTTTGCCACCATATGCTTCTATTGAACTTTTCCACTTGAAATATAGAGAGGTTCTCTCCTCTCTCATAGGTTTTAAGATTAGGATTCCTCTTAAAGGATTTCTTATTATTTCAACTTTATTATTTCAACTTACAATTTCTTCTGAGTTCCAGGTTCAATGTTCCTTTTATTTATTTTTCCAATTTAATTTATGAATTTTTCCATGTTAGATTTGAATATTCTATTTAATATAATTTGAGGTATTTCAGTTTATGATT
The DNA here is from genome assembly GCF_059453495.1 of Arachis ipaensis. Classification (NCBI taxonomy): domain Eukaryota; kingdom Viridiplantae; phylum Streptophyta; class Magnoliopsida; order Fabales; family Fabaceae; genus Arachis; species Arachis ipaensis. The sequence goes on from NC_142443.1 coordinate 50,231,594, forward strand.
CTTATTTAGCTTTTTATATTCTTGGCTTTAATTGATTAACTGGAGGCTCTTGAGTTATCAAACTTATCGTGATTGATTGTTATGTCTGCTAATCTTTACGCGTGACCGAAGCAAATGCGTGATAAGAAAAACTCCAGATGACGTGACCGCATGACCCACGTGGACGCGTGACAGACGCCACGCACCAGAAACTGCAGAAAACGCTCCCAGCAATTTCTGAAACACTTTTTGGCCCAGATCCAAGTCCAGAAAGCACAGATTAGAGGTTATAAAATGAGGGAATGCATCCATTCATGGGGAGGCCTTCAATTATTCACTTTTCATGATTTAGATGTAGTTTTTAGAGAAAGGTTCTCTCCTCTCTATTAGGTTTTAGGATTAGGATTCCTCTTAAAGGATTTAGGATTTCAACTCTTCATCAGGTTCAATATTTCTTTTACTTTATATTTCTCTTTTACCTTCAGATACTTTAATGCTCTCATTTAATTACTTATGTTGCCAAATTGGCTTATGAACTCTTTATGTTTAGATTGATTTTCTCTTATTAATGCAATTAACGTAATTCAAATTTATGATTCTTATTTAGCTTTTTATATTCTTGGCTTTAATTGATTAACTGGAGGCTCTTGAGTTATCAACTTATCATGATTGGTTGTTATGTCGACTAATTGACTGGAATTCCACTAACTCTAGTCTTTCCTTAGGAGTTGGTTAGGACTTGGGAATCTAACTAATTATTTCACTTGACTTTCCCTTGCTTTCGTAAAGGTTAACTAAGTGGGATTAACTTCAATTCTCATAGGAGTAACTAGGATAGGACTTCCGAATTTTCATACCTTGCCAAGAGTTTATTTTACAGTTATTTATTTATTTTACTTCTCATTTAAATTACTTGTTCCTTACTTTCAAAACCCCCAATTTACAAAATTCATAACCAATAATAAGAACACCTCCCTGCAGTTCCTTGAGAAGACGACCCGAGGTTTAAATACTTCGGTTATCAATTTTAAAGGGGTTTGTTACTTGTGACAACCAAAACGTTTGTACGAAAGGATTTTCTGTTGGTTTAGAAGCTTTACTTACAACGCGATCATATTTTTATATTTCTTTACCGATAGAAAAACCAATCGTCAAAAATGGCGCCGTTGTCGGAGAATTACAAACGTGTGCCTTATTATTGGTTATTGTAAATATTTGCTTTTAAATTGATTTATTTTCAAAAAAAAAATTTTCAGATTTTTAATTTTAAATTTTTTTTATCTTATCTTATCTTAGTTTTAAATTTCAAAATTCAAATCTTTTTCAAAAATCATATCTTTTTTTTAAATCTTATCTTATCTTATTTCAAAAAAATCAAATTTCAAAATTCAATATTTAAATTTCAAAATTTCAAAATTTAAAATTCAAATTTCAAAATTTAATTTTCAAATTCAAAATTTAAATTTCAATAACCTTTTAATTTAAATTTATTTTTATTTTCATTTTTAATTTTTATTTGCTATTATGAGTTCTCACCCCCATCGCTTTGAGTTTGGTCCCAATGCTATTGCAAGGAATGGAAATTATTACAGGAACATGCATCAAGGTCAAAACAATCAGAGATGGAAGGAGCCACGAGGATCTGATCAACCCTTTCGGCAATATCACCTTCCAAGATACCATGGACAACGACCATCCTACAATGCATGCCAAGACAATAGATATGGTGGACCCTTTGTAGTTACCAACAAGTCCCACTATATGCTTATGAACCATCTCCTCAACACAACTCTGGATCACGATACTCACAAGCCCCTTACCACCAAACACCACCATATGACCCTAACCTGTACCCGCCACACCAACCACCATATGAACCACACCCAGAACCACCACCTAAATATTCACCATCTCCATATCCTTATCAAGAAGAACCACCTTCCTATTATGAACCCTTTCTCCAAAATAATGAACCCTCATATCCACCCCAATCTCCAATGGATGACAAACTTTGTGCTCTTCTTCAAGGGCAAGCGAAGATGCAAAGGGCCGTACTGGAACTCACTACTGCCTTAATTGAGTTAGTAAATAAAATAGCTTCTCAACATCTGAGCACTCAAAGTACTCCCATGGCTGCATGTAGAGAATCAAAAGAAGAGCGTAGCATGAAGGAGACACTAGAAACTTCGGTGGACAATGAGGAACATGGCTTTGTATTGGAACAAGTGGAGGAAGCCATAATAGTTGCAGAGGAAGAAATGGTTGAAGACTTGGGAGATGCTGAACCTCCATGGGAAAGTCAAGACATACAGCCTCCTTCCAAGACGGTTGCATTTGATGTTAAGGAGGGTGTACAACCTCCAAGGCATATCATGGTTAAGGAATTGGAAGAGGTCGATCAAGAGATGGAGATTCAAGAAGAAGAAGCACAGCCTCCCATGCCCTTGGTGAGCAATGAAGAAGAGATTGAATTGGAAGAAAGTTACCAAGAGGAAGAGGTTGAAATTGAAGAAGCTTACAAGGAGGTGGAAGTTGTCAGAGAAGAGCACAAGGGAGTGGAGCTTGCAAGTTCATTAGAAACACCTCTCCCAAGGCCATTACCGTCCAACACAACATTCAAGTGGGTAAAATTCTCATCCTTGACCATTACTTTCCCACTTGAATATGGGCTACTAGAGACGGATGGTCAACTTAGAGCTCTTTTTGGCATAAAGAGTAAGAGGAAGATGGTTAGTGGTAAGAATTTTCCTGCAAGGTTCATTATGGTTGGAAGCTTTAAGTTTAAACGCAAAGGTTGGTGTAGAACTCAACTGAATGGGTATGGGATGTTGTTTGGACGCTTCAGTGAGAATTCTAAGGCTGAACCACCCGGATGGAATCATGATAATCAACTTGAAGACGGGTGTAGAAACAAGATTTGGGATCTAGGCATACATGAGGATCAAATTTAGGAGCACAAAGCTTGTGAGGAACTCCATCAAAGCTTAAAGAATCTACCTGGTATTGATAAGGCTTATTGGAAGTCCATGCATTGGTGGAAGTTTCAGGATGAGTTCAAGCACAAGCCGCTATGATAAGGAGCTCAGCACATGTCCAACTTAAGGACTCTAACTAAAAGTGCTAGGTAGGAGACAACCCACCATGGTATGATCATTCCTTTTCCAATTATAATTTTATTTAGTTTTGTTTGTTTTTGAGTTTTATTTTACTTCATTGAACCTAGAATAATTCATAACATCTGCATACTGCATTCTGCATTTTGCATAATAAAAAAAAAATGTACGCGACGCGACAGCGTCGTCGACGCGTCCGCCTCACAAGTGCATTAGGAAGAAAAGAAAAGTGAACAGAGAGTCACGCGAGAGTGTGGCTGGAGGCGTGCCTTTGGCACGATCTGATCCACGCGACCGCGTCACTGACGCGTCCGCGTCATGTGGGAAAAATGCCTCCCACGCGTCTGCGTCACCCACGCGAACGCGTGGCCCTGCAAAATCGACGTAAAGAGGTGTATGGCAGAGAGTTATGATGGAGCTGGGCTGGAATGATGCTAGAAGCACCAGCCCTACCACGCGAACGCGTGCCCCACATGTCCGCGTCATTTTTAAAAGAAAGGCCATTCACGCGATCACGTCAACCACGCGACTGCGTCACCCAAAAATTTGGCAAAAAGAGTTTCGAACAGAGAGTTGTGCGAACGCGAGGCTGCACTCGCACCAATCGCACAAATCAGGTCACGCGATCGCGTGACCCACGCGTCCGCGTCACCTGACCTTATCGCGCACCACGCGATCGTGTCACTCACGCGTCCGCGTCGCCTACGCCGCACAATCCAGATCAGCGCCAATTATCTTGTCTTTTCTTTTCTAATCCTAATCTCTTCTATCTTTTCTTTTTCCTTCTTTCTTTCTTACTTTATTTCTTTCACTTCTCGTTCTTTTTTACCTTCATTTTATTTTATTTAGTTTATTTGCATACTTTCATTCATTACATTTTAATTTGTGCATATTTTTATTTTTTTTCTAAAATTATTATTTTACCATTGGTGTTCAAATGTTCGTATTCAACTGTTACATATTTTCTGGTATTTTCTTGGTGCTTAGTGACTTGTTTAATTCTGATTAGGTACTGTTATTTAAATCAATGCCAATCTTTTATATCTGTATTACTTTTGCATTGACATGAATTTATATTATCTCTCCTTCCCCACTCTCTTCCCCCTTGTTGCAAATTTTGCACTATTGGTATAACATGTGCTTCTATTATTTTCTCATGTACATGTTGAAGCTTCCATGTAAATGAGACCCTTATCAATTGGCATTAACCCACCCATACTTTATTTATTTTCTTATCTTTATTTCTGGATTACTTTTCTTCCCTTTTTCTTTCAGGATGGCCACCGAGGAAGGGAAAAGGAAAGCTTCTAACTGGGGAGACAGGCAAGTCAATCTGCACAATCTATAGAGAAAGGCATCAGTTGGAGCAGCCCGTCCACTTGTACATCTTAGCATGCACCGAGGACGGTGCAATCTTTAAGTGTGGAGAGGTCGATACAGATCTCCGTGGGTTAGTTACTTCTTTTTTTTTTCAACACCAATGTTAATTTGTAAATTGCTGCATTTGCATGTTTGTTTGATTTTATGCATTTAGTTACTACTTGGTTGAAGTAATATTTTCTTTTTCAATAAATTTTTATAGTATTTCACTAATTTAAATTAAAAAATTTTCTATTAAAACTTGTTTGAAGTTGTATTTGGAACATAGTTTAAAAAGCTAAGAACACACAACCTGTGAGATTTTAAGCTTATTTATATGGTTACATTATTTAACCATAAATTTTTCTTGTGTATTTTCTTCTCTATGATTGCAATCTTTGCTTTGTTCCATTCTATATGTCCAATATTTAGTGTATTTACATGCTTGCATATGATTGAGGCCATTACTTATTTAGCTCACTTATCCCAAATAAGCCTACCCTTTAAATCATCCTTGTCAGCCACTTTGAGCCTTGTAAATCCCTATTTATTCTATATTTTACCACATCACTAGCCTTAAGCAGAAAAACAATTAAATATCCTAATTGAAACTTTGGTTAGCTTAAGATAGGGATTGTGTAACAATTAAGTGTGGGAAAACTATGGGAACATGGGAATGTGTTATGTTTTTACTTTGATAAAATATTGGAAATTTGGGTACCTACTCATGTGAGACTAGAAAAATAAAAAATCCATATGCATTGATAAGTTATGTTTATTTTTCTATTTAAAAAAAATAAAAATAAAAATAAAAATAAAAAAATATCCAATAAATAAGTAAATAAATAAGGGGACAAAATTACCCCAATGTTAAGTTAATGAAAAATCAATGCATATGTGATAAAATTAAAGAAAAGTTGATACATGAGTATGTGATGCAAAAGTGGAAATTTTGGGTAGCTAGGTATGATTCTAGAGTTATATAGAGTGTATGTATGTTAGGTGAGAGCTTGGTTAGTCAAAGATTCAATTTATAGCTCACTTAGCCATATATATACCTTTACCCTTAACTTAGCCCCATTACAACCTTGAAAAAGACCTCATGATGTTTGCATTGGTACATTAAATAATGTTGATTGGTTAGGTGAAGAACAAAGTTTAGAAAGCATGATTAGAGAAGAGTAGAGTGATTACCCTATACACTTGAGAGACTAGAGTGCATATACATTATCAGTGAGGGTTCAATGCTTGATTCTATGTTCCCTGCTTTTATGAGCTATCTTCTCACAAGTTTACTTGTCTTGTATTATATGATTTGAATTAGCGGAATTTGAATTATTTTTGTCTTGGAGAACTTGTTTACTTTTAACCAAATAGATAGAAACATCTTAGCATATAGTTGCATTCATATAGATAGGTTGCATTTCATAAATTTTACCATTCCTCTTCACTCTTTTATAGCTTCTCTTGAGCTTAGCATGAGGACATGCTAATGTTTAAGTGTGGGGAGGTTGATAAACCACTATTTTTATGGTTTATCTTGTGCTCAATTGAATGGTTTTTATCAATTCTTTACCCATTTATTCATATGATTTGCATGAGTTTAGTTTTCCTTCCTAATCCTATGCTATGATTGAAAACATGTTTCCTGAGCCTTTAAATTACCAAATATTAATCCTCTCTTATTACCATTCAATGCCATGATATGTGCGTTTAGTGATTTCAGGGATTACAGGGCAGGAATGGCTTAGAGGATGCAAAGGAAGCATGCAAAAGTGGAAGGAATACAAGAAGTTGAAGGAACTGCAAAGCTGTCAGCCTGACCCTCTCACACTAAAACGGTCATAACTTGAGCTACAGAGGTCCAAATGACGCGGTTCCAGTTGCGTTGGAAAGCTAACATCCGGGGCTTCGATTTGATATATAATATGCCATAGTTTCCCTGACTCTAGGCGACGCGAACGCGTGCTCCATGCGGACGCGTCGTAGTGACGAAAATCAACGTGACATATTTCTTCTCCAGCGATTTATGTGCTGTTTTTGACCCAGTTTTCGGCCCAGAAAACACAGATTAGAGGCTATAAGGTGGGATAATCCATTCATTCATAATTATCAGCTCATAATTCACAATTTTAGGTTTTTAGATGTAGTTTTTATAGAGAGAGGTTCTCTCCTCTCTCTTAGGTTTTAGGATTAGGATTTCTCTTAAAGGATTTCTTATTATTTCAACTTTATTATTTCAACTTACAATTTCTTCTGAGTTCCAGGTTTAATGTTCCTTTTATTTATTTTTTCAATTTAATTTATGAATTTTTCCATGTTAGATTTGAATATTCTATTTAATATAATTTGAAGTATTTCAGTTTATGATTCTTATTTAGCTTTTTATATTCTTGGCTTTAATTGATTAATTGGAGGCTCTTGAGTTATCAAATTTATCGTGATTGATTGTTATGTCTGCTAATTGACTAGAATCCCACTAACTCTAGTCTTTCCTTAGGAGTTGGCTAGGACATGGGGATCTAACTAATTAGTTCACTTGACTTTCCCTTGCTTTCGTAAAGGTTAACTAAGTGGGATTAACTTCAATTCTCATAGGAGTAACTAGGATGGGACTTCCGAATTTTCATACCTTGCCAAGAGTTTATTTTACAGTTATTTATTTATTTTACTTGTCATTTAAATTACTTGTTCCTTACTTTCAAAACCCCCAATTTACAAAACTCATAACCAATAATAAGAACACCTCCTTGCAGTTCCTTGAGAAGATGACCCGAGGTTTAAATACTTCGGTTATCAATTTTAACCGGGTTTGTTACTTGTGACAACCAAAATGTTTGTATGAAAGGATTTTCTGTTGGTTTAGAAGCTATACTTACAACGCGATCATATTTTTATATTTCTTTACCGATAGAAAAACCGATCGTCACCAACCTCAAGCAAGCAAAGCCCATAAATCTCAATCAATCAAGGGCACAAGAATCATCTAGAATAGTTAATTTTTTTTATTTGATTGTAATTTGTTTCATTTGAATTTATAATTTAGGTTAGCTTATAAATAGGGCTTAGTTTCACACTTCACACACCATACTGGGAGGGATCTTCGGACTCTCCCTTCACATACTCTTCTCTTTCATTTCTTTCTTACTTTGCAAACATTTTTAGTTATGAATTACTAACTCTTTCTATTGGGAAAGAGAGCTCTATTGTAATTCAATGGATTTATTTAATTTCATTCTACATCTTCAATTCTTCTTTTATTGTTTCTTTAGAGAGAGTCTTTCTGCTTCATAGATCCAATTACCACCGTGAGGGGGATTGGATCTAGTTGAATTACATGTGAGCCTTGAGAAAGGGATCACGGAATTCAGTTTGAGGCTCTTCCCTCATAATCCACTTGATCAATATATTCTTAGTTGGTATGTGAGATGTAACCACTTTGAATTGAGGTTTTGAGGGTTGTGTGGCTTTTGAATCAGAAATTGAACTTCATCTCTTCTCATGACCAATTAGATCAAGAGATTGGCAATTATTTATGTTAAGAGAAATCAAATCACCAAGAGATTAGGATTTGGTTACTTATGATTTGCCAAGAGATCAATAATTGTATGATTGAAGAGGAGATGAGAATGGTTGATCCTTGATGCCAGGGCATTTTGGCCAGTTTCACTGACCTTTTCTTTACTGTTTTTAGGGTAGTTTCATGCATTTCCTTAGAAAATAAGCTAGTTTGGGTAGATATTCACTTACATCTTGATTCAAGCATACATTGTGCACTTTATATGATTTCATGAGGATTTTGCATGAATTTAAGGACAAATTGGATGTTGCATTTTCCATGACTTGGACTAGAACTTTGATGCACTTTATTGCTTGATTTCAGGACAAAGGAAGCAAAGAAGAACCACATTAGTGGCTACGTTAGTTACACTAACATTAACACTAACGTGGAATGGGAGTAACTTGCAAAGTTAATGAGAAAAGTGATTGCCAATAACGCTCTCGAAGCTATCATTGCCCACGTTAAGAGTCACGTTAACTAAGTTAACGTGAACTCTAACGTGGAAGAAAGGAAATAGAGCCAACATTAGTGACACTTAACATTATCACTAACGTTGGACCAAGCTCATAAGTGGCCACGTTAGTCACCACGTTAACTTAGTTAACGTGGCCTCTAACGTTAAGAAGAAAGGGGGAAGCCAACGTTAGTGACATTCAACATTATCACTAACGTTGGCCAAGTCACACTAGGCCACGTTAACTCCCACGTTAACCTAGTTAACGTGGAAGCTAACGTGAGGAAGGGAGGTGACGCCAACGTTAGTGACACCCAACATTGTCACTAACATTGGAAGGAGCCCACACATGTCACCATCAGCCACGTTAACTCCCACGTTAACTTAGTTAACATGGAAGCTAACGTGGATAAGGGAATGTTGAACCAACGTTAGTGACACTCAACTTTGTCACTAACGTTGGAGATGGCTAGCATAGGCCACGTTAGAAGCCACGTTAACCTAGTTAACGTGGACTCTAACGTGAGAGCTAAGGGGCACATTGGAACGTTAGTGACAATGTTAAGTGTCACTAACGTTCTGGAAGGTTGGCAAGCCTACGTTAAAAGAGCCACGTTAACTAAGTTAACGTGGACTCTAACGTTGGGAAGGGGGAGGCTTCTCAACATTATTCGAAAAGTTGAGTCCCAATAACGTGTGCGAAGGACAAAAAGGCAACGTTAGTGGCAACGTTTGTGCAACTAACGTTGAGGTTAACGTGGCTCTTACTTGGGTAAGAAACGTTAGTGAAAAAGTTGAATGTCACTAACGTTCTCGAACCCATATTTTCACTGAACATTAACACCACTAATGTCCTAAGCTAAAGTCTCTGCCCACTTCACAATTTCTCTCTGCAAGTAAAGCCAAGCCCAATGAAGAAGATAACTGCTTCAAACTCAAGATCCAAAGGCCCAGACCCAAGACTTGAAGAACCAACTAGAAGAGTAGAAGAGTAGTATATATAGGAGTAGCTTTGAATTAATTTGGGAGTTGGAAAATATAGGGAGCCTCTGGGCATAGAATTACTCTCTGTATTTACTTTCTCTGCACTTCTAGTTTTTCATCATGTATTTTCCATCTTTGTTTTCATTTTCCAGAGCTATGAACAACTAAACCCCTTTCATTAGGTTAGGGAGCTCTGTTGTAATTTGATGAATCAATACTAGTTTTCATTATTCTTCTTCTATCTTTTCTCTTGATTTTACTTGAAAGCTTTCGATCTTCATCCAATTGGGTAGTTATCTTGGAAAAGAAGCTATTCATACTTGGATCTCTTCTGAACCTTGAAAGAGGAATGAAGAGATCAAGCTAGAAATGCTTTCTCATGCTGGACCAAATTGGGTTTGGATGGATATGTGACTATAATCCTCTCAACACTTGATTTGGGAAATGCATGTGGTATAATCAGTGACCATACTTCATCTCTTCTCATGAGCAATTGACCAAGGAATTGGCTATTGATCAATATTGAGAGATTGAATTACAAGAAATTGTAATTCAATTACTTAGGATTGCCAAGGAGATCAATGAGTGCATTGATTGAGGAAGAGATGAAAATGAAATTGATCCGGAGAATGCAACATCTCCTAAGCCCAATGAACTCCCCATTTTTGATCTTACCCACTCTCTTTAATTTCTATTATTTACTCTTATGAGCAATTCCCCCATTCCCATTTACAGTTCTGCAATTTACTTCAGTAATTTACTTTCAGTTCGTTAATTCTAGCATTTACTTTTTCTGTCATTTACCTTTCCGCCATTTTATTTTCTGTAATTCTAAACTCAAATCCTGGATTCGCTCAACTAGAACATTCCTCTAATTAAAGTTGCTTGATCAATCAATCCTTGAGGGATTCGACCTCACTCTATTGTGAGTTTTTACTTGACGACAAATTCGGTACACTTGCCGAAGGAAATTTGTTAAGAGACAAGTTTTCCGTGCATCAAGTTTATGGCGCCGTTGCCGGGGATTGATTGTGCATCAACAATGATTAAATTGGAGGATAACTAGATTGAGCATTTTATTTTTGTTTGATTTAATTTTCTGTTTGAGTCATTTACTTTCTGTTTTAGTTAATTTCTTCCCTTCCCCCTACTTTTTCTTTGTTATTTACCATTCATTTCACTAACCCACTAACTGTTTGATATATTGCATCACTCACACTAACAGTAATTCTAACAGATATACTTTCTGCACCTATTCTCTTTGCTTGTACTTGTTGGTTGTATGACAGGGAGAAGAAGCGGGGCTTCAACTTCCTTTGATTCTGAACCTGAGAGAACCTTCCTTAGACTAAGGAGGGAGGCAAGAGAAAAATGTGTAGTTGGTGCTGAAGAAGAGGAGGAACACTTTGAGGAATACTTTGAACCAAACATGGAAGAAAACATGGAAAACCATCATGCAGAAGAGACTCACAACCATGGCGGAAGAGGTCGAGCAAATCATGCTGGGGAAGATAGAAGAGTTCTAGGCGCTTACATCAATCCAAACCCAGGAAACTGTGGAAGTAGCATTCAAAAGCCAACCATCCATGCCAACAATTTTGAACTAAAACCACAGCTCATCACCCTTGTTCAGAACAACTGTTCGTTCGGAGGAAGTGCCCAAGAAGACCCCAATCAACATCTAACCACCTTCCTGAGAATATGTGACACAGTGAAGTCTAATGGTGTTCATCCTGACGCCTATAGACTGCTCTTATTTCCATTCTTACTCAAGGATAAGGCAGCCAAGTGGCTGGAATCTTTCCCAAAGGAGAGCTTGACAACTTGGGAAGATGTGGTGAACAAATTCTTAGCAAGATTTTACCCTCCTCAACGAATCAATAGGCTGAGAGCTGAGGTCCAAACTTTCAGGCAACAAGATGGTGAGACTCTATATGAAGCATGGGAGAGGTTTAAAGACCTAACAAGGAGGTGCCCACCAGATATGTTCAGTGAATGGGTGCAGCTGAACATTTTCTATGAAGGGCTCTCTTATGAGTCAAAGAAGGCCATAGACCATTCATCCGGAGGATCTTTGAACAAGAAGAAGACCATTGAGGAGGCCATAGATGTCATTGAAACTGTAGTAGAGAATGATTATTTCTATGCTTCCGAAAGAGGGAACACTAGAGGAGTGATGGAGCTAAACAATGTAGATGCTCTGCTGGCTCAGAACAAGCTCATTACCCAGCAGCTGGCTGACCTCACCAAGAAGATGGAGAGGAACCAAGTAGCAGCAATCTCCACTTCATCAACAAACCAAGAAGGAGTGAATGAAGAAGCAGAAGGTAGTCAGGAGCAAGCCAACTACATTGGGAATTCACCTAGGCAAAACCATGATCCATACTCCAAGACCTACAACCCTGGATGGAGGAATCACCCAAACTTTAGGTGGGGAAATCAACAAGACCAAAGCCTTGATCAAAGACGCCCAAATCCAAACAATGCAGCCACCCAACACTTCACATCCAGACCATATCAACACCCCCATAACAACACCTCTCCACATTCATATCAAGGTGATGACAAGTCATCTTAGCCTATTTTAACTAGCCTTTTTCTTTTGTTTTCAATTGAATTATGCACTTTCTTGAGCCATAAGCAAGCCAATTGGGTAGATTTTCATGTTTCCTTGGATTTAACCAACCATATATGAATTCATGCCATTTCATGAGGTTTTATGCTATATTTGTTGCATATTATGAAAGATTGAATACCTCATGATTTTAAGCATAGCTTTGATAAGTTTGGTTGATTCATGATAGGTGAAGAAAGCTTGGAGAAAGGTTGAAGCAAAGAGGAATGGCTAGGAGTGAAGAGAGGACAATGGAATAAAAGAAATTGAACCGGGATGCATGAAGTTAGCCCCAACGTTAGCCCCCTAACTTGGAGGCTAACGTTGGGCATGAAAATCACTCCCTGGGCTCCCCACGTTTGAGCCAACGTTAGCCCCCTAACTTGGAGGCTAACGTTGGCACATGACATTGCAAGGAAGAGGCCAACGTTAGCTCCAACGTTAGCCCCCTAACTTGGAGGCTAACGTTGGAACTTGAAATTCATCCCTGGGCACCAACGTTTGCGCCAACGTTAGCCCCCTAACTTGGAGGCTAACGTTGGCACATGAATTACAAAGGGAGAAGGGCCAACGTTTGCGCCAACGTTAGCCCACTAACTTAGAGGCTAACGTTGGCGCCACACACCACAAGGCATACAAGGGGTATACTTCCAACAAGAATAACTTGAGCTACAGAGCTCCAAATGAGGTGATTCAAGAAGCATTGGAAAGTAGGAATCAAGAGCTTTCCAAGCATATATGGCACTGCATGGTGGACACTAAAATTGAGGGAGAAAACTGCCCCGCAATGTGCATAAATGAACATGGTGGCAACATGCAGTGAGGCCACTTGACCTCTGCACCTTTGATGGAGTATAACTCGAGCTGTAGAGCTCCAATTGATGTGCTCTCAACGGAATTGGAAAGTAGACATCCAGGGCTTTCCAACAATGTATAATAGTATGGGGTGGACAATACGTTTGAGCCTCCAGAACTGGCATTTTCGCCAACGTTTGAGGGCTAACGTTACCTCAAACGCTGCACACCAAAGCCAGCGACCATGCCCTCTTCAAATGATCATAACTTGAGTTGTAGATGTCCAATTGAAGTGATTCCAAGTGGGTTAGAAAGCTGACATTCAGAGCTTTCCAACCATATATGATAGTTTATATTGGGCATAAAATTGGCAACATGACAAGAGGACAAATTTGGCGCCATAAATGTGCATAAGGGGTGCCAACGTTAGGGTCAAAGTTAGACCCCTAACGTTGGCACCAACGTCCATACCAGAAGGATTTGGCTTGCTGCTATGAAAAGTTGGGGCCAAAGTTAGATCCCTAACTTTGGCTCAAACTTTAGGTCCAACTTTGGCTAACCTCAAACCCGGTTCAATTGGTTCACTTTGGTTCTTCTTCAAACTCCAAGAGCAATCAACCAAGGCCTTTATCAACCCAATTCCATCAAGAGCAAGGGCCCAAATGATCATCACTCAAAGGCACAAGAAATAGATAAAATAGGAATTTCATTTAATTGTAATTTGTTTTTAATTTCATTTTCATTTCCATTTTGTAAAGCCTATATAAGGCATCATTTTCATATTTGTGAGGAGGCTGGCTCCACTAGGGAGCATTAGGATTTGAGAGCTCTCTCTTAGTTTTCAATTTCGTTTTGAATCTTGGGTTGAGAATTGAAGAAATTCTGTTTCAATCTCACCTTGAGAATTTTCTTGTTTACTTTCTCTGCACAATTTAATTTCCATTCCTGTTTACTACTTCACCTTCTCTTGGCTTCTGCAATTTACTTTTCTTTAATTTCTCTTGCAATTGTTCTTGTTGGATCTAGGAAGGCATTGAGATCTAGACTTGGTTATCTAGTCTCTTGGGTCCTGAGATCTTAATTCCAATTTTACATTCTCTGTTTATTGCTTTTCATGTTTATTTACATTTCTGTTTTGGTTCCGAATCAATCAAATCCATCTTTTACTTCTCTGCTTGTTGCAATTTAACTTTTCCTTGTTTAATTTCTGCAAATCCAATTCCCAATTCCCTTTACATTTAATGCAATTTATATTTCTTGCAATTTAAGTTTCTGCAATTTACTTTTCTTGCACTTTAAGTTTCTTCACATTTATTTTCTGCAACTTTAAATTCTCTGCATTTTACATTCTGCTCTCAAAATTTCACCCAACCACTCAATGTTAGCTTGACTAAACTAATCACCCACTAAAATTGCTTGATCCATCAATCCCTGTGGGATCGACCTCACTCCCGTGAGTTTTTATTACTTGATGCGACCCGGTGCACTTGCCGGTTGGATTGTGATGTTTAGTGAGAGATTCATTTCTCACCAAAATATCTCATCACAAGGCCAGAATAACCCTCCTCAGCCTGACCTATTATCATTTGATGAAAGAATCTCAAGGATTGAGAATCTACTTGAAGGCATAAGCAAGGAGATTCAAGACAACAAGGTGTTCAAGGAGAAAGTGCGAGCCAGTTTCAAGAACCAGGGAGACACAATCAGGAGGTTGGAATCTCAAGTGGGGTATCTCTCTGAGCAAATTCCCAAACCCACAGATGGATTCCCAAGTGACACAGAGAAGAATCCGAGAGGTGAAACAAAGAAAGTAAGATGGGAAGACTGCAAGATGGTCACTATAAGTGATAAGGAGACTGAGGACAAGCCAAGCAAGCTGTCAGAACAACCTGAAGATACCTCAGTAGAGAAGAAAGAAAAAGATCATCAAGAACCAGAGATCTCAACAACAAGAGCTGTTGAGACTCTATGCACCCTTTCCCCAACTGCTCAATGATGCTGTGGAGAAGAGAATATACTCAAGGTTTCTAGATTTGTTTGCGTCTCTGCATGTAAACATACCATTCATCAAGGCCATCCAACAAATGCCTGCATACATCAAGTATATGAAGGAACTTCTTCCCAGGAAAAGCTCACTCAAGGGAGGCCAAACTATAGTGATGAACAAGGAGTGCAGCGCCCTCATTCAACCAGAGTTGCCTGCAAAAAGAAAAGACCCAGGGAGTTTTCATATCCCCTGTGCGATAGGGAAAACAATGTCTGATAGAGCACTCTGCGATTTAGGAGCAAGCATCAACTTAATGCCCTTGTCCCTGGTGAAGAGGCTGCAGATCAATGAGATATTACCCACAGATGTAGTCATCAGGCTGGCTGACAAAACTCAAAAACAAGCAAGAGGGATGGTGGAAAACGTGTTGTTAAAAGTGGGGAAATACTTTCTTCCCACAGACTTTGTCATCTTGAACATGGAAGAGAGTCACACTCACCCAATCATATTGGGAAGACCATTCCTAGCTACAGCCAGAGCACTCATAGATGTGGAACGAGGGGAGCTAATATTGAGGATCTAGGATGAACGACTCAGCTTTAATGTCTTCAAACTCTCACAAGAAGCAGACCAAGAAAACAAAGAACCAAGCAATGATCATAATGAGATGCTGACAGAGGAAACAAGCACTGAAGCACAACCAACAAATCTGAGAACCCCACTGAATGATGAACAAGGCAAACAACAATTGTCACAGCTCAAGGAGAAGCTAGAGGAACCTAAACCACCAGAGGCATGTGAAGATAACAACAAAATTCCCTTAGAAGAAGAAGTCGCCAAGAGCAAGGCAGCATCAAAAGGGACAAAGAAGAAGGTACCAAGGGGGTGGAGGAACAAGAAGATCCCTACGGAAGGCTTCTCTCCAGGAGATAAAGTGATATCAGCTTACTTCCCAGATATCCCCCCTAATCTCTCCACTGTACCATCTCAATTACCTAAGGTCTTCACTATCAACAGAGTTCTCTCCTTGGAACATGTAGAGATCATTGATACAACCAATGGATATAAGTCCAAAGCAAGAGGGGAGGACTTGAAGCATTATCAACCTCCCTGATGAAGGAGAAACGTCAAGCTAGTGACGCTAAAGAAGCGCTTCATGGGAGGCAACCCATGTTTTATTAGCTTTTACTAGTGAATAAGTCAATATTCATGAATTCCAACCCAAACTTGGTGAAGTCCTTATATTGCAGTATATAGTGAAGAACAAGTTTGGTGTTCAAAGCGTGCCAAGAAAGCATGAATGCAACAGAGAGCATGCTAGTCTTGGAGCTTTGAACAGAACTTTTCATCACAGTGCTCCAAACTAAGTTTGGTGTCACCCCATGGTGCTACCAATGTGCATATAAGGATACACAGTTAGTTAGTCAGTTGGAGTTCATGAATAAACAAAATCTTTTCTTCTCTTTATTATTCTAGCCGTAAAAATTTAAATTGATTTCTTTTTGTGATATTTCTTACTTTTCTTATTTGATCTTTATAGGGAAAGGAAAGGAGCATTGAAGGAGATTGATTGGACAATTTAATGAGAAAGGTTCGGCCACTTCATGAAGAGGGTACTACACACGTGCCTCAAGGGGGAATGCATTGGGAATGGTTGCCATGCAACATTGGAGGAAGAACAAACTTGGAAACTGAACCAACTCCAACATAAAGTTGGTAATCCTCGTGCTTACTCCATACAAAACTCCATCCGTTCATCATACACCAATCCCATCAATCCACACCTTTCATTTCTTCATCACTTCTCTATATAAGTGGATCCAATCTGCACCATCCCCACATTCGAAATTCATATCCCTTGCACTTCACTTTCCAGCAACTAGTTCTTCAACTTCCCACTCTCTAAATCCCACATTTCTTCCCTTCACTACACCCTTTTCGCATTAACTTCATTCATGGCATCATCAAGCTCCAAGAGGCAGAAGAGGAAGGAACCAATGGAGAACATTCCTTTCGACGAGAAGAGATTCAAGACTGCCTTCCATGAACGAGAATTTGAGTGGATAAAGCTCAAAAAGATACTGCCCGAGTTAACCTTCCAAATCAATGAAAACGACTGCCCACAGATTCGGGAGAAGATTGAAGAAAGAGGGTGGCAAATGCTCACCAATCCAGAGGGTAAGATCAATACAAACCTCATCAAAGAGTTCTACGCAAATGTGGTCAGAGAAGACAAAACTAGGGCCCCAACCTTCAAAAGCTATGTAAGAGGAAAGGAGGTGGACTTCAGCCCAAATGCTATAATAAGAACTCTTCACCTGAAATCATCACATTTCGATGAGCCCAGCTATCATGCAAGGATAAGTAAAAGCCAAGACAATGATGAGCTCACTGAGATCGTGACTGACATCTGTGTTATAGCAGCTGACTAGGAGAGGTATGGAGATGGGAGACCCCGGTTCATCAAGAGGGGAGACCTTAGCCCAGAAGCCAAGGGGTGGTTTGAACTTGTGAGGAGGTCTATTCTCCCAGCTGCAAATAATTCAGAGGTAAATATTAATCGAGCAACTATGGTACATTGCCTAGTACAAGGTGGAGAAATCAATGTGCATGAACTTATAGCTGAGGGAATTCAAGATTCAGCTGAGAAGCTTGAATCAGGTGCCAGGCTTTGGTACCCCAGCACCATTCTCCGATTGTGCACAAAGGCCAAGGTGGTCTTTGAGGACAGCAATTCAGACTGGGTGAACCCTGGGAGGCTAATGACAACCCAGCGTATGGCCTATACTACACCTGCTCAGCAACAAAGAAGGCCACAAATAGGGAAACTAAAAGCAAAAGAAGGAGCTCACCAAGAGGAGTCTCATTAGGAAGAATATCAACAAGGAGAGCAGCCTTACCCAGCCAACTTGAATCTGAATCACCTTCTAAGAGTTATTGAAGATTTGGGGATGAGACATATGGAAGGACAAGAGCAAATACTAAACCAGATGAGATAACAAGAAGAGTGGCAGAAACAACAAATGGAGCAGCAACAGGAACAATACTCCCAGCTCACTCAAACCATCCACCAAGTTACTGAGAAGCAAGAACGTCAAGATAAGCATTTGCAGGAACTCAATCAGCGACAAATAGCCCAGATGAAAGCATTCAATGAGTTCACTGTACTTAATGAAGGGCGGCAACTATATAGGGAGGAGTTCAACGTCAACACTCAAGCCAAGTTGAACTACATGTCCAGTAATATGCATCATCTACACTATGCCATCCCTACATATGATGAGGTCCAAAAAGATTTTGTAGAACAAGAAAAGAGGAAGGTGAAACAGCAGAAGGAAACACTCAAGAAGAAGATGGAAGATGGTGGTTTCTGGAAAAAGCTGCTTGGAAAAGGCAAGGGAAGTGGGAGCACAAGCAATCAAGAATAACACCAAGAGGACAAACAAGAAGGAGAGCATGGGCAACCACATGAGTAAAAGGTGGTGGAGTTCCTTCTTTGGTCCATCGTTCTCTATGCTCTAAATAAGGAAGATCTTGTATGAAATAGAACTTGCTTCCATGTTAGTTTAAATTTAAAAAAAAAAAATTCTGTCTTTTAAGCTTTTGTTGAAAAGGTCTATGTTTGCTGGTCTCTATGTCACTGCATCCTTACTTTGCTTACTTGTATGTTTGTCCCTTTAAATCAAATGAAAAGAGAATGAGTGTTTTTAAGAGACCAGGGTAGAGTTCATACTATGGAATAAGTTCATGAGTTTATGATATAGTCATAAGTTGGCTAAGTTGGTTCAACCATAAGGTGGGAGGACAACTATCTGTCATGAATACTATGTTTGAGACACACCCCATGAGACTAGCTAAATAAGAAGATCCTAATAAGAAAAAGGGAAAGAACAATCAAAGTTGAGGAATAAAATAAAAAGAACAAGCAATAAGGCTAGGCACCAATGGTTTTTAATCTTGAGGCATGTGTCTGTGGTGCTCCTGTGTGAGGGATCTACTTGGATGAATAAGCTTTTAGGGGTGCCTTATCACTTGGTAACTTGGGTTAACTAACTCAGGATTATCAGCTAAAAGTCCACTATCAAGGGTAACCCTCACTACAGAGCATTTAGTAACCCAAAGAGGTGCTGGACACCAAGGTCTCAAGAAAAGAAAATAAATAAACTATATGCCTGTGGTGTGTATGTATGGGGGAGAGACTTGAGCAAGTAAGTCCTTAGGGGTGCTTCATCACCTAGCACCTTGAACCAACTGGTTCGGGAGTGTTGGCTGAAAGCTTATTTTAAAGAGTTGCCCCCTTACAGAACACTTAGCCTAAGAACACAAATAAGCCCTGAAATAACAACAAAAGGATCAATAAATAAAAGTTTCATGGGATGCAATCACAGTGAGTATTCTAGGACATGATAAAGGTCTGAAAGCCAGGAATGAACCTAAGTTGCTATTCATGAAACCACCATAAAACCAGGGACATGACTTCCACAAGAATGACTCATTTCTCTTGGCATTCCATTCATCATTCTCTTGTTCCAGTACTTGCTTAGGGACAAGCAAGCTTTAAGTTTGGTGTTATGATGCCAGGGCATTTTGGCCAAATTTACTGACCTTTTCTTTACTGTTTTTAGGGTAGTTTCATGAATTTCCTTAGGAAATAAGCTATTTTGGGTAGATATTCACTTACATCTTAATTCAAGCATACATTGTGCACTTTACATGATTTCATGAGGATTTTGCATGAATTTAAGGACAAATTGGATGTTGCATTTCCCATGACTTGGACTAGAACTTTGATGCACTTTATTGCTTGATTTCAGGACAAAGGAAGCAAAGAAGAACCACATTAGTGGCTATGTTAGTTACACTAACGTTAACACTAACGTGGAATGGGAGTAACTTGCAAAGCTAATGAGAAAAGTGATTGCCAATAACGCTCTCGAAGCTATCATTGCCCACGTTAAGAGTCACGTTAACTAAGTTAACGTGAACTCTAACGTGGAAGAAAGGAAATGGAGCCAACGTTAGTGACACTTAACATTATCACTAACGTTGGACCAAGCTCATAAGTGGCCACGTTAGTCACCACGTTAACTTAGTTAACGTGGCCTCTAACGTTAAGAAGAAAGGGGGAAGCCAACGTTAGTGACATTCAACATTATCACTAACGTTGGCCAAGTCACACTAGGCCATGTTAACTCCCACGTTAACCTAGTTAACGTGGAAGCTAACGTGAGGAAGGGAGGTGACGCCAACGTTAGTGACACCCAACATTGTCACTAACGTTGGAAGGAGCCCACACATGCCACCATGAGCCACGTTAACTCCCACGTTAACTTAGTTAACGTGGAAGCTAACGTGGATAAGGGAATGTTGAACCAACGTTAGTGACACTCAACTTTGTCACTAACGTTGGAGATGGCTAGCATAGGCCACGTTAGAAGCCACGTTAACCTAGTTAACGTGGACTCTAACGTGAGAGCTAAGGGGCACATTGGAACGTTAGTGACAATGTTAAGTGTCACTAACGTTCTCGAAGGTTGGCAAGCCTACGTTAAAAGAGCCACGTTAACTAAGTTAACGTGGACTCTAACGTTGGGAAGGGGGAGGCTTCTCAACGTTATTGGGAAAGTTGAGTCCCAATAACGTGCGCGAAGGACAAAGAGGCAACGTTAGTGGCAACGTTTGTGCCACTAACGTTGAGGTTAACGTGGCTCTTACTTGCGTAAGAAACGTTAGTGAAAAATTTGAATGTCACTAACGTTCTAGAACCCATATTTTCACTGAACGTTAACACCACTAACGTCCTGAGCTAAAGTCTCTGCCCACTTCACAATTTCTCTCTGCAAGTAAATCCAAGCCCAATGAAGAAGATAACTGCTTCAAACTCAAGATCCAAAGGCCCAGACCCAAGACTTGAAGAACCAACTAGAAGAGTAAAAGAGTAGTATATATAGGAGTAGCTTTGAATTAATTTGGGAGTTGGAAAATATAGGGAGCCTCTGGGCATAGAATTACTCTCTGTATTTACTTTCTCTGCACTTCTAGTTTTTCATCATGTATTCTCCATCTTTGTTTTCATTTTCCAGAGCTATGAACAACTAAACCGCTTTCATTGGGTTAGGGAGCTCTGTTGTAATTTGATGGATCAATACTAGTTTTCATTATTCTTCTTCTATCTTTTCTCTTGATTTTACTTGAAAGCTTTCGATCTTCATCCAATTGGCTAGTTATCTTGGAAAAGAAGCTATTCATACTTGGATCTCTTCTGAACCTTGAAAGAGGAATAAAGAGATCAAGCTAGAAATGCTTTCTCATGCTGGACCAAATTGGGTTTGGATGGATATGTGACTATAATCCTCTCAACACTTGATTTGGGAAATGCATGTGGTATAATCAGTGACCATACTTCATCTCTTCTCATGAGCAATTGACCAAGGAATTGGCTATTGATCAAGATTTGAGAGATTGAATTACAAGAAATTGTAATTCAATCACTTAGGATTGCCAAGGAGATCAATGAGTGCATTGATTGAGGAAGAGATGAAAATGAAATCGATCCGGAGAATGCAACATCTCCTAAGCCCAATGAACTCCCCATTTCTGATCTTACCCATTCTCTTTAATTTCTGTTATTTACTCTTATGAGCAATTCCCCCATTCCCATTTACAATTCTGCAATTTACTTCAGTAATTTACTTTCAGTTCTTTAATTCTAGCATTTACTTTTTCTGTCATTTACCTTCCCGCCATTTTATTTTCTGCAATTCTAAACTCAAATCCTGGATTCGCTCAACTAGAACATTCCTCTAATTAAAGTTGCTTGATAAATCAATCCTTGTGGGATTCGACCTCACTCTATTGTGAGTTTTTACTTGACGACAAATTCGGTTTACTTGCCGAAGGAAATTTGTTAAGAGACAAGTTTTCCGTGCATCAATCCTGAGAATGCAATATCTCTTGATCCCAATGCTTTTCTTTTAGTTTTACTTCTAGTTATTTATCTTTCCGTCATTTACTTTCTTGCACTTTACTTTCTTGTACTTTCTGTTCCTTGCAATTTTACTTTCCAGCACTTTATTTTCTTGCACTTTACTTTTACGTCATTTACTTTTCTTGCACTTTATTACTTTATTTTAATTTCCAGTTATTTACATTTCTTGCTTGATTATCACCCAATTGTGCTTGAGCTAACTAGAATAATCAATTAACTATTGATTGCTTAATCCTTTAATCCTCGTGGGATCAACCTCACTCTTGTGAGTTTTATTACTTGATACGACCCGGTATACTTGCCGGTTACACGTGAAATCTAAATTTTGTATATCAAGTTTTTGGCGCCGTTTTCGGGGATTAATTGTGATTAACAAACTACCGGTGGTTGATTACCTAGATTAGACATTTTTTCTTTTGATTTTTGTCATTTAAGTTCTTTTAATTTTCTATTTTCTCTTGCTACTAAGGTGTTTGTGTTATTGCCTCACTAAGGACTCCTTATCTCTGACATAAGGAATTTCAATTTTTCTTGGTGATTGTGTTTTACAAAATTCAAATGGAGTATACTTCGCATTTTGATCAATCATATCATATGGGATGTTTCCCACCACCACAAGATGATTCAAGTCATTATCCTAATGGTGGCTGGGAATATCACCAAGAAATGATAGATTATGAGCAATCCACCGAGTGGGGATATGCTCCAGGGCCACAAAATGATCAAGACAATCTCCTAGGATATTGCCCAATACCACAAAATGATTCATGTCATTATGCTAATGGTGGATAGGAGTATCAACAAGGAATGATAGAGTATGAACACCTCCCAGAGACATAAGATGAACCATATTTTGATGAATCTAACAACTACTCATGTTATGGCTGAGAAGGTCAAAACCAAAGAGATTTTAATGCTCCATATTCTATTCATCAAGACACATCTTCACTTGATTTTGCTGTCAATAAATTCATGCAAGATCACCCCCCAGAACCACAAAATGATCCATATGGTGATGAATTCAACAATTACTCAAGTTGTAAGTGGGAGGATCCAAATCAAGGAGTATTTACTAGTTCATACTCCACTTATCAAAGCCATCATCACTTGAGAGTACCTTCAATACATTCATGCAAAATTGTCCAACCCCACCTCACAGTTTCTCATTTGAAAATTCTTCATCATTTGACTATGCCTCAACACAAAATCCCTTCCAAAACCCACAACCCACACAAACTTCCCTATACCAAAGACTCTCAAAGCTTGAGTCCATGCTTGAGAGATATGAAGAGGAGACGAGGAAATTTTGGGAATAACAAGAAACCTCTTTCAAAAATATGGAAGTGCTTTTAGACCAAATGATAAGTGTAAAGGAGGAAGTGGAAGAAAAGGCCCCTGTGTCAAGTGAAATCTCAATGAAGAATGAAGTTGTGGAGATATATGAGCCTAGGATTCCATATCCACAGAGGCTACTTGAGGTAACAGAGGAACATGAAGACTCACTCCCAAAGGACTCAATGGAACATCATGAAGAAGAAGGGGAGGAAGCCAAGCAAGGGAGTCCATACTCAAATGAAGTAGAGAGCTGCATAGAGGAAGGATTCATTGAACCACCAATTCAAAAGGCTTTTGATGAAGTGGATACTCCAACAATCAGACAACAACCATGTATTGATGTCAAAGAAGTGAAGGCAACTAACAAAGGCACTGAAAGAAGGGTTGTGACCAAAAGACAAGTGACCATATCTATGAAGAAAAAAAGGTCAACCACAAGCAATCCAACCCCTGCTGCCCCAACAAGCAAAGCAAATCAAGCAAATAACAAAAGAAAGCTTGTTGGGAAGAGGCCAAAACAGGGGACATTGGTGCACGAAATTGTGATCTCAATGGCGCCAACAACTTAGTACGCACAATTGTAATCTCAACTCTTTTTCACAACATCGCACAACTAACCAGCAAGTGCACTGGGTCGTCCAAGTAATAAACCTTACGTGAGTAAGGGTCGATCCCATGGAGACTGTCGGCTTGAAGCAAGCTACGGTCATCTTATAAATCTCAGTCAGGCGGATTAAATTGGTTATGAGGTTTTGATAATTAAAATATAAATAAAATATAAAATAAGATAGAAATACTTATGTAATTCATAGGTAGGAATTTCAGATAAGCGTCTGGAGATGCTTTGTTGCTTCAGAACCTCTGCTTTTCTATTGCCTTCTTCCAACCATGCATTACCTCCTTCCATGGCAAGCTGTATGATCCTCTCGGATGAAAACAAATCCATCTGCACTATCACCTCATGGCTAATCATCTGTCGGTTCCCGCTAGCGTCAGAATAGGACCATTGTCCTTTTGCACACTGTCACTTGTCCCCCACATTCGCAGGTTTGAAGCTCGTCACAGTCATTCCTTCCCAGATCCTACTCAGAATACCACAGACAAGGTTTAGACTTTCCAGATCCTGGATCCTACTTGGAATACCACAAACAAGGTTTAGACTCTCTGATCCCAGAAATGGCTGTCAATAATTCTAGCCTATACCACGAAAGTTCTAATCTTAGATTAGAAACCCAAGAGAATATACTCCAGCTGTCGTCCAATGACTACGTTGAACATCATGTAGATCACTTTGTGGTTGTCAGGCACGCGACCTTGGCTAAGCGAGTAACGAAGATTGGGTGATTGTCACGGGTCACCCCTTCATTCTGACTTAACTTAATTAAGTATGAGAATATATCTTGGAGAAGAAGTAGGCGTGAACTGAATAGAAAATAGTAGTAATTGCATTAATTCATGAAGAACAGCAGAGCTCCACACCTTAATCTATGGGGTGTAGAAACTCCACCGTAGAAAATACATAAGTGAAAGGTCTAGTCATGGCCGTGAGGCCAGCCTCCAAACGTGTACAATGATCTATGATAGCATAAAACTGATCAAAGATGTAAATAAATCTCTAAAAGTAGTTTTTACACTAAACTAGTAGCCTAGGGTTACAGAAAATAAGTAACTAAGTGCAGATAGTGCAGAAATCCAATTCTGGAGCGCACTTGGTGTGTGCTTGGGCTGAGCATTGAAGCTTTTTCGTGCTTAGACTGCTCCTGGAGTTAAACGCCAGCTTTGGTGCCAGTTTGGGCGTTTAACTCCAATTCTGGTGCCAGTTTGGGCGTTTTACCACAGAATTCCTTGGGCTGACTTTGAACGCCAGTTTGGGCCATCAAATCTCGAGCAAAGAATAGACTATTATATATTGCTGAAAATCCCATGATGTCTACTTTCCAATGCAATTGAGATCGCACAAATTGGGCTTCTGTAGCTCCAGAAAATGCACTTCGAGTGCAGGGAGGTCAGAATCCAACAGCATCTGCAGTCCTTTTTCAGCCTCTGAATCAGATTTTTGCTCAGGTCCCTCAATTTCAGCCAGAAAATACCTGAAATTACAGAAAAATACACAAACTCATAGTAAAGTCCAGAAATGTGATTTTTTAATAAAAACTAATAAAAATATAATAAAAAGTAATTAAAACATACTAAAAACTATGTAAAAATAATACCAAAAAGGGTATAAATTATCCGTTCATCACAACACCAAAATTAAATTGTTGCTTGTCCCAAGCAACTAAAAACAAAATAGGATAAAATGAAGAGAATATACAATGAATTCCAAACTTATCAATGAAGATTAGCTTCAAGTAGATGAGCGGGACTTGTAGCCTTTTTGCTTCTGAACAATTTTGGCATCTCACTTTATCCTTTGAAGTTCACAATGATTGGCATCTATAGGAACTCAGATTTAGATAGTGTTATTGATTCTCCTAGTTCAGTATGTTGATTCTTGAACACAGCTACTTTATGAGTCTTGGCCGTGACCCTAAGCATTTTGTTTTCCAGTATTACCACCGGATACATAAATGCCACAGACACATAACTAGGTGAACCTTTTCTGATTGTGACTCAGCTTTGCTAGAGTCCCCAGTTAGAGGTGTCCAAAGCTCTTAAGCAAACTCTTTTTTTGCTTTGGACCACGACTTTAACCGTTCAATCTCAAGCTTTTACTTGACACATTCACGCCACAAGCACACGGTTAGGGACAGCTTGGTTTAGCCGCTTAGGCCAGGATTTTATTCCTGTGGGCCCTCCTATCCATTAATACTCAAAACCTTGGATCCTTTTTATTTTACCCTTACCTTTTGGTTTAAATGGCTATTGGCTTTTTCTGCTTGCTTTTTCTTTTTTCTTTCTTTTTTTTTCTGCAAGCTTTTGCTATTCACTACTTTTTCTTACTTCAAGAATTAATTTTATGATTTTTCAGATTATTGATGAGATGCAGAAGCTGGTGAATTAAAAATTATTAAAATGGTTACGTTGCAAGTATAGTTCTTAACTCACCGAAAATCTGCCTATCAATTTAAAAGTATATCACAGAGAGTTTGAATTAAAAATTACTGGGAGTTTTAAGTCCCAGGTCGTCTCCCAACGAGTTGCAGAAAAGTGTGCTATCTTATTAATCAGATGTTCGAAGAAGTTGAGTTGGGTAAATTGGAATTTAAATTGAGGAAATTTAATTAATATGAATAAAAGCCTTGACTGGGAGTTGATTAGTTGGAATTTCTACTATTGATGGAGTGATTGTAAGATTAATTTATAATTAATGGTTGTTCTGTTTGGTTATCCTTTACTAAGTAAGGGAAAGTCAAACAAGCTGGGATGCCAGATTTGTTAACAAGTTGCAACCCACTTAGTTCAAAGGGATTGGCGTTGGTGACAGGATAGCAATCCAACATTTAACCCAATTACAAATTTTTCTTTCAATCCTTCCAACTCAAGAGTTCCTTTTAATCAACTCCCCATCAAGTAAGGAAACTACTCACGCATTGTAAATAAAGAATCCATAGCACATGAAAGAGAATTAAAAGAAGACATGATTACTGGAATTGAAATTAAATTAAAAAGAAATAATCCTTGCATTAAATAATCATAAAAGTATCTGAATGACAAAATTGAACGAGGCAAAGAACATGGAAGAATGAAACCAAGTTAAGAAAACAAACTAGAATGATGAAGTCTTGATGAGGAAATAACTCTTCTCAATGTTCCAATGCTAAGACCAATTGAAATTTAAAATTCTAAAAACCTAGAGAGAAAAACCTAAGAGAGTAAAACTAGATCTAAAAATGTCTCTAAATGAATGTGTTCTTTGTTTCTGCATGTTCTTTGACTCTAGTCTGCTGTTCCGGGCCGAAAACTGGGCCGAAATAGGGTCCAAAATCGCCCCCAACGAATTCTGGAGATTATGCAGATCGCACATGTCATGCGATCGCGTCATCCATGCGGACGCGTCATTCGCGCTTTTCCTCGCCACGCGTTCGCGTCGTCCACGCTACCGCGTCGCCTGAGCTTTTCCAATCCGCGCGGCCGCGTGAGCCATGCGACCGCGTCGCTGCGATTTGCTCTCCTTCACGCGGTCGCGTGAGCCATGCGACCGCGTCACTTCTCGCTGGTTATCTCCTCAAATTCTTGTGTTCCTTCCATTTTTGCTAGCTTCCTTTCCAATCTCCAACTCATTCATGCCCTATAAAGTCTGAAACACTTAACACACAGATTACGGCATCGAATGGAATAAAGGAGAATTAAAATTGAATAATTAAAGTCTCTAGGAAGCAGTTTTCAAATAGGTAATAAATTCTGGGAAGGAAATCTAAATGCATGCTAATTTAATGAATAAGTGGGTAAGGATCATGATAAAACCACACAATTAAACACAATATAAACCATAAAATAGTGGTTTATCAACCTCTCCACACATAAACATTAGCATGTCCTCATGCTCAATTGAAGGAGATAAGGAAATAAGTATGAACATGTAGAAACTCATGAAATGCAATGCAAACCTATATATATATATATATATATAAATAAATGCAACTATATGATTCTTGTCCACTTGATCAAAAGTAAATAGGCTCTTCAAAACAATTACAAATCAAATTCCACTAATTTTATCATTACACAATAAAATGGATAAAAGTGCAAGAAGATAGCTCATGAAAGCAGGGAACTTGAAAATTCAAGTATTGAACCCTCACTGATAATGTATGTACGCTCTAATCTCTAGTGTATAGGGTGGTCACTCTATCCTTCTCTAATCATGCTTTCTAACTTTTGTTCTTCTCCTAACCAATCAACAATAGTTAATATACCAATGCAAACATCATGAGGTCTTTCCAAGGTTGTAATGGGGCTAAGGTATAGGTAGGGGCGTATATTTGGTCAAGTGAGCTAATAAATTGAATCTTTAATTAACCCAAGCTCTAACATAACTTTTATACACTTAATGTCATCTTTAAAGTTCATACCTAGCTACCCAGAATTCCCTTTTTCAATCCATACTCATGCATCAACTTATATTTTGGTTCTATTATATGTGCACTGATCTTTGAATTCTGAATTTAACATTGGGGTAATTTTGTCCCTTTATTTATTGACTTTTCATTTTTTTTAAATAAATAAATAAAGCTTATCAATGCACATAGATTTTTCATTCTTATATTTTCACACGAGTAGTTATCCAAATTCCCCTTAAATTTTTATGATACATTCCCTTAACAACTTTTGTTCCCACAATTTCCCATACTTAACTGGCACTCACACTTCTATCTTAAGCTAACCAAAGATTCAAATTGGGATATACAATTGTTTTTCGGCTTAAGGTTAGTAATGTGGTAAAATATTGAACAAATGGGAATTAAAGGCTCAAAGTGGTTAACAAAGGTAATTGAAAAGGGTAGGCTTAATTTGGATGAGTGAGTTTAAACAAATAATGGCCTCAATCATGTGCAAGCATGCAAATATAATAACTATTGGACATATAAGATAAAACAAAATATAGATTACAATCGTAGAGAAGCAAACACACAAGAATGAAATAATTATGGTTAAATAATGTAACCATTCATAAAGGCTCAAATCTTTCATAGGTTGTGTGTTCTTTAACTCAAATATCATGTTCCAAATACAACTCAAGCAAATTTATCATAAGAATTTTTGAAAAATTAGTGAAATTTTGTTCCAAAATAGATTTTTTAAAAGAAACTTATTGTCTTTTCAATCAAGTAGAACATGTATGCAACTATCCTAACCTATGCAATTTATTCTATTCTATAAAGGAAAGAAAATCTAACTAAAATATCCTAATTATTGGTGCTAGAGAAGAGAAATTACCTCCGGAAGTCAGGTACTGACCGACCTCCCCACACTTAAGG
The DNA here is from genome assembly GCF_059453495.1 of Arachis ipaensis. Classification (NCBI taxonomy): domain Eukaryota; kingdom Viridiplantae; phylum Streptophyta; class Magnoliopsida; order Fabales; family Fabaceae; genus Arachis; species Arachis ipaensis. Next base: position 50,260,685 of record NC_142443.1, read on the forward strand.
CTTTGCACCGTCCTCGGTGCCATCTGTTAGGAACAGGGGTGGGCTGGTAGCAGTATCTCCACAGTCGGGGCCGTCATGGCTCCCTGTGCTGGTAAAGGAAGTGGAGTCCAGGGTGTCGGAGTCTTTGAAGTGTCCCTTGAGTAGCTCCTTGAGGTGTTTGAATCGGCGCTCGTTACGGCGCTCTCTCATCTTTGCTTTCTGTTCTTGCCGATCCAACCGTTCGATTATCTGCTGGAGCAATTTCTCAGTTGTAGGTGCTTGTGGTGTTGAAGAAGGATTATCTTCAACTGGAGTAGTAGGAAGGCTTGTAGTGGCTTCTGAGAGTCTGAGGTATTTCCCGTTAGGGACATACTGATCATCCCGTGGAAGCATGGCTTTGGTGTCCCCAGCTCTGTAGGAAACTCCGGCTGCTGAGACAAGATCTGAGACTAAGGCGGGAAAAGGTAAGTTGTCCGCAATTTGTACGTGTTTCATAGCATGCCGGATATGTCTTGAGAGATTCAGAGGTTGGTCTGTAAGGATGCACCATAGTAGAACAACGATGTCTGCAGTGAAGGAGGACTCATGAGTGCTCGGAAAGACGTAATGGGACATGATCTGCGCCCATACGCGAGCCTCCAAGGTAAGTGCTGAAGCCAAGATTCCCTTAGGGTGGGTACGGTGGTATCCGTAGATCCAACGGCTGCCAGGTAATGTGATGACTCCGAGAACGGAGTCCCAGTCGAATTGGTATCTTTGGCATTGAAGGGCGGCTTCTTGAAAAGCGTCCATTCCTGCTGGAATATGGGGAAGACTCAGAGCTTGCTGAATGGCCTCTTCTGTGATGGGGACTTGCTTCTGCCGGACATAAACAGACTGCAGGGTCGACATGTAGAAGTTGGAGTAGAACTCAACTACCCAAGAAAGATTGACCTACCTTGGCTGTCTCCGTAGGAAACCCCATTGTCTTCACTCAATTTGCAGCTCAACAAAAGAGGCAATATTGGACGGGAGGATAAGAAGTTATTCATTGTTATAATTCCTTTCTGCCATGATAAGGAACATTTGCTCACAGTAGCGATTGGGAAATCGTGCAGTGTCCTTTGCTGGAAAGGCTTTCTCCTTTTCGTCAACCTTTATTATCCGCTTAACTCTTTTTGTTGAGGGCTTGACGGCTGTTGAAGAAGGCTCTGCCACTAATGCTCTTTTAGTTCCTCTTCTTGCTGGTGGTTTGGAAGTTGCTTTCTCCTTTCCTTTCTTGGTGGCCATCCTGAAAGAAGGGAAGAGAAAGAAAATTAAATTTAAAGAGATATACAGCAAGGAAGGAAACGAAAAAGAGGGTGAATGATGCACAGCAAAATGTAGATGACATTAACACATGCTCTCGAGTACATATGAAAAGCCATCAATGGAAAATTAGTTAGTGCAGATAAAAACAAGTGAATGCAAGGTGTTTATTGGCATGCTGGCAAAGGGCATGAGTAGCATAGACCAAGCATTACTTCGTAACAAACCATCACATTTGTATTGACAATTGAATTCAATTAATAAAATAATAAGGAGAATTTGTGAAAAGTAAGCATTGAATAGTAGAGTAAAGTAATGTAGAAAAGTGCATAGGGCTATATAGGCTTTTTCACAAACACATGGCATGCATGGTAAATAAGATATAAAAAGTATGAAATTGAACATGCAAGCAATCCCCTTAAAAATAATAATAATTGTCAAATAAATTATAACAAGTCACAAGCATATAATGAGGGATAATGACTAAAAAAAAAAATTTCTAGCACCATGTAAAAAGGGAAAGAAGAAGATGAAAAATTCATTGAAAAAAAATGAAAAGAAAAAAGAAAAGTAAAAGAAAATAAAAATATATATAATATAATTAGAATGATGGAAAAGAAAAGAAGGAAGAAGAAAGTAAAACCTTGTTAATGGTGGTGAGAGAGAGAGAGAGTGAAAGGTGAGGTAGAAGGGGGAAGGGGGAAGGAAGAAATAAGGAGGGAAAAGAAAAATTAGGATTTGGGGGAGAGAAAGATAAGATAATTTGGCAATTTAGTTTGAGCTGTGCGGTGCATGCGACGCGGTCGCGTGGGGCACGCGTTCGCGTGGGTGCGCGTCAGGTAAGGGGACGCAATCGCGTCGGTCACGCGGTCGCGTGACCCATGTTACGCTGCTGGCGCGAATGCAGCCTCGCTCCAGCACAACTCTCTGTTCATTTTAATTTAATTGCCAAATTGGGGTGACGCGATCGCCTGGGTCACGCGATTGCATGAGTGTGCGTTATAAAATGGGTGATGCGGCCGCGTCGGCGATGCGGTCGCGTGACAAGGATTGTGCTTCTAGCACCAATCTAGCATCACTCTCGCACAGAATGTTACTGTGCACCCTTTTACGTCGAAAACTTAGGGCACGCGGTCGCGTGGGAGGCCATGATTCCCATGCGACGCGAACACGTCAGGGATGCGGTCGCGTGGGTCGATTTGTGCCATTGGCACGCCTCCAGCTACGCTCCAGCCGGACTCTCTGTTCATTTATTTTTTTCTCCATCCCCTCCGCGACACGGACGCGTCGCTGATGCGATCGCGTCGCGTGGCGAAATTTTTTTTTTTTTTAAAAGAAAAATGAAGACATGAAATGCAAATGCACGAAAGTACTAATAAAGAAAAGAGTTATTGAATAGGAAAAACAAAGAAAAGAACGATCATACCACGGTGGGTTGTCTCCCACCAAGCACTTTGCTTTAACGTCCGTAAGTTGGACGCTCCACTAGCTCAATCGGCTGCTATGTGGGGATCTTCCAGGCAGAAGATCTTAAGCTCCTTATTTTTCTGCACCTTCTCACCATGGTACAGCTTCAGGCGTTGTCCATTAACCTTAATAAGTTCAGAGCTTGAAGGATGGCTTAGGTGATAAACTCCGTACGGTTCAGCCTTCTCTACTCGGTATGGATCTCAACTTACCGGGCATGAGCCTTAGTCGAGAATTGTAAAGGAGGACAAAATCCCCAGGTTGGAACTCTCTCTTCTTGATGTTTTGATCATGCACAGCTTTTATCTTTTCCTTGTAAATTCTGGAGTTCTCATAAGCTTCTAGGCAAAGGTTCTCCAGTTCTTGCAGTTGCAACTTCCTTTCAGCCCCAGCATTCTCAATTCCCATGTTGCACTCCTTAAATGCCCAGAAGGCTCTGTGTTCTATTTCAACTGGGAGATGACAAGCTTTTCCATAAACCAAACGGAAGGGACTCATCCCAATGGGTGTCTTGTATGCTGTTCTATATGCCCACAGTGCATCTTGTAGCCTGGTGCTCCAGTCTTTTCTATGAGGCTTTACTATCTTTTGCAAGATACGCTTAATTTCTCTGTTTGACACCTCGGCTTGCCCATTACTTTGGGGATGGTAAGCGGTTGCAACTTTATGGATTATCGCATGCTTCTTCATCAATCCTGTTAGTCTCCTGTTACAAAAATGGGTGCCTTGATCGCTCACGATCGCTCGTGGTGATCCAAAGCGACATATAATATGGTTTCTCACAAAGGAAACAACAGTGTTAGCATCATCAGTGGGGGTAGGAATTGCTTCCACCCATTTGGAAACATAATCCACAGCTAACAATATATAAAAATATCCATTAGAATTTGGAAATGGACCCATGAAGTCAATGCCCCAAACATCAAAAATTTCACAGAAGAGCATATATTGTTGAGGCATCTCATCCCTCCTGGATATATTACCAAATTTCTGGCATGGGGGGCAAGATTTACAAAACTCAGCAGTGTCTCTAAAAAGAGTAGGCCACCAGAATCCACAGTCTAAGATCTTTCTAGCTGTTCTTTGAGGGCCAAAATGTCCTCCACTCTCAGATGAGTGACAGGCCTTTAAAATGGACTGGAATTCTGATTGAGGCACACAACGTCTGATTATCTGGTCAGCGCCACATCTCCATAAATATGGGTCATCCCATATATAATATTTAGACTCGCTTTTCAGCTTGTCTCTTTGATGTTTAGAAAAATGTAGAGGAAATGTGCAGCTAACTAAATAATTAGCAACAGGTGCATACCAAGGGATTACCTCAGATACTGCTTGCAGGTTGTCAAAAGAAAAATTATCATCTATAGGAGTAGAATCATCCTTAATATGTTCAAGGTGACTCAAGTGGTCTGCTACTAAATTCTGATTACCACTCTTATCCTTTATTTCTAAATGAAATTCTTGTAACAGCAGTATCCAACGTATAAGTCTTGGTTTGGATTCCTTTTTAACTAATAGATACTTTAGAGCTGCATGGTCTGAATATACTACTACTTTAGTACCAAGTAAATAAGCTCGGAATTTATCCAGAGCAAAAACAATAGCAAAAAGCTCTTTCTTAGTAGTAGTATAATTAGACTGGGCAGTGTCTAAAGTCTTAGACGCATAGGCAATAACAAAAGGATCCTTACCTTCACGTTGAGCCAGCGCTGCTCCTACTGCATGGTTGGAAGCATCGCACATGATTTCAAACGGCTGACTCCAGTCTGGTCCTCTCACAATTGGGGCTTGAGTTAGAGCAGTCTTCAGCTTATCAAACGCTTGTTTGCAATCCTCGCTGAACTCGAACTTAATGTCCTTCTGCAGTAATCTGGATAAGGGAAGTGCCACCTTACTAAAGTCCTTAATAAATCTCCTGTAGAAACCTGCATGGCCAAGGAACAAACGGACTTCCCTCACAGAAGAGGGGTAAGGTAAACTAGAAATAACATTCACCTTTGCTGGGTCTACAGAAATGCCATTATTAGATACCACATGTCCTAATACAATCCCTTGTTTTACCATAAAGTGGCATTTTTCGAAATTCAATACAAGGTTTGTATTAACACATCTATCTAATACTCTAGATAATCCCTCTAGGCAAAGGTTAAAAGAATCACCATAAACGCTAAAGTCGTCCATAAAAACTTCCATACAGTCCTCAATAAGATCAGAGAAAAGACTCATCATGCACCTTTGGAAGGTAGCTGGTGCATTGCACAAGCCAAAGGGCATTCTCTTATAAGCATAGGTCCCAAAAGGACATGTAAAAGTAGTCTTTTTCTGATCCTCAAGAGCTATATGAATCTGGAAATAACCTGGGTAACCATCTAAAAAGCAATAATGTGATTTACCTGACAGACGATCCAGCATTTGATCAATGAATGGAAGTGGGTAGTGATCCTTACGGGTAGCTTGGTTAAGACGCCTGTAATCAATGCAGACTCTCCAAGCATTCTGAACTCTAGTTTCTATGAGCTCTCCATGCTCACTCTTCACTGTAGTGACTCTAGATTTCTTGGGTACTACTTGTACTGGGCTTACCCATTCACTGTCTGAGATGGGATATATGATACCTGCTTCCAATAGTCTGGTCACTTCCTTTCTGACAACTTCCAAGATGGTTGGTTTCAATCTTCTTTGGGGTTGACGGACAGGTCTTGCTCCCTCTTCTAAAAATATTCTGTGCTCACATACTTGAGGGTTGATTCCCACTATGTCTGCCAAACTCTACCCAATGGCCTTCTTATGCTTCCTCAGTACGTCAAGTAACTGCTCTTCTTGTTGAGAAGTCAGTTCCCTTGCAATAATGACCGGAAGCTTCTGCTCATCCTCAAGATAAGCATATTTGAGATGTGGAGGGAGAGGTTTCAATTCTAGCTTTTGATCATGGGCGGGCTCTGGATTATCTGGGGCTTGTGAAAATGGCGAAGTGCTCCCATTGTCAGTTAAGAGGGTCCCCACACTTGGACCTTGTCCGGTGTGCCTCTCTTCAAACTCTTCCTCTTGAATTTCAGCCACACTTTCATCTATGACATCACACTGGAAGATAGAATGATCTTCTGGGGGGTTGTCAATGACTCCATTCAGATTGAAGATTACTATGCGGCCATCTATTTCAAAGGAGTATGTTCCTGAAAAAGCATCCAATTTGAATTTTGATGTCTTCAGGAATGGTCTTCCAAGTAGGATTGATGATGGCTTATCTGAATCATTGTGGGGCATCTCCAAGATATAAAAATCAGTGGGAAATGTGAGCCCTTTAATGTTCACCAAAACATCTTCAGCAACTCCAGCCACTGTAATAATGCTTTTATCTGCTAACACAAAACGAGCTGCCGACCTTTTTAAGGGAGGGAGCCTCAAAACATCATATATAGACAAAGGCATTATACTGATACATGCTCCTAAATCACACATGCAATCATAAATTACTACACCACCAATAGTACAACTAACTATGCAAGGACCTGGATCACTACATTTTTCAGGTAATCCTCCTATTAAAGCAGATATAGAACTACCTAAAGGAATAGTTTCTAATTCATTAATTTTGTCTTTATGGATACATAAGTCTTTTAGAAACTTTGCATATTTAGGTACTTGCTGAATAACATCAAAAAGGGGAACAGTTACCTTAACCTTTTTGAATATCTCTACCATTTTAGGATCGGGTTCCAGCTGCTTCCTGGGCTTTCTTGCAAGTTGTGGAAATGGAATGGGAGTAGTGTTTTCTGTGGTGCCTGCACTTTTTGGTGCTTCCTCCTGTGGTTGAGCTATCTCTTCTTCAGCTATGTCCTGCATATCCTCTTCCTCTTCAACATCTACGATTTCTACCACCTCTTCAGCTGAGGTGTATTCTGGTGAGCTTGGTTCCTCCTGATTCCTCTCCTGCAGTGTGGTTTCGGACCTCTGATGCACGGAAAACTTGTCTCACAACAATCTCCCTTCGGCAAGTGTACCGAATTTGTCGTCAAGTAAAAACTCACAATAGAGTGAGGTCGAATCCCACATTGATTGATTGATCAAGCAACTTTAATTAGAAGAATGTTCTAGTTGAGCGAATCCAGAATTTTGGTTGAGAGTTGCAGAAAATAAAATGGCGGAAATGTAAATAACAGAAAAGTAAATGATAAGATTAAAGGACTGGAAGTAAATGACTGAAAATAAATTGCAGAATTGTAAATGGGAATGGAGGATTTGCTCATAAAAGTAAATGGACAAAATTAAAGAGAATGGGTAAGATCAGAGATGGGGAGTTCATTGGGCTTAGGAGATGTTGCAATTCTCCGGATCAAGTTCATTTTCATCTCTTCCTCAATCAATGCACTCATTGATCTCCTTGGCAATCTTAAGTGATTGAATTACAATTTCTTGCAATTCAATCTCTCAAATCTTGATCAATAGCCAATTCCTTGGTCAATTGCTCATGAGAAGAGATGAAGTATGGTCACTGATTATACCACATGCATTTCCCAAATCTAGTATTGAGAGGGTTATAGTCACATACCCATCCAAACCCAATTTGGTCCAGCATGAGAAAGCATTTCTAGCTTGATCTCTTTATTCCTCTTTCAAGGTTCAAAAGAGATCCAAGTTTGAATAGCTTCTCTTCCAAGATAACTACTCAATTGGATGAAGATCGAAAGCTTTCAAGTAAAATCAAGAGAAAAGATAGAAGAAGAATAATGAAAATTAGTATTGATCCATCAAATTACAACAGAGCTCCCTAACCCAATGAAAGGGGTTTAGTTGTTCATAGCTCTAGAAAATGAAAACAAAGATGGAGAATACATCATAAAACTAGAAAATGCAAAGAAAGTAAAATACAAAGAGTAGTTCTCCTCTTCCAGCCTCCTCCAAAACTCCTTTTTACAATTCAAAGCTACTCCTATATATACTACTCTTCTCAGCTTCTAGTTTGCTCTTCAAGTCTTGGGCCTTTGGATCTTGAGTTTGAAGCAGTTCTTTTCTTCATTTGGGCTTGGCTTTACTTGCAGAGAGAAAGTGTTAAGTGGGCAGAGACTTTAGCTCAGGGCGTAAGGGGTGTTAATCATTTAGTGAAAGTATAAGTTCGGGAACGTTAGTGACACTTAACATTTTCACTAACGTTCCAATGTACCCCTTTGCCTCACGTTAGATCCCACGTTAACTAGGTTAACGTGGCTTCTAACGTTGCCTTGCCAACCTTCGAGAATGTTAGTGACACTCAACATTGTCACTAACGTTCTAGTGTGCCCCTTTTTGCTTCACGTTAAAGCCCACGTTAACTAGGTTAATGTGGTTCTAACGTGGCCTTGCCAACCTTCGAGAACGTTAGTGACACTCAACATTGTCACTAACGTTCCAATGTGCCCCTAGATCTCACGTTAATGTCCACGTTAACTAGGTTAACGTGGCTTCTAACGTGGCCATTCTTAGCCATCCCAATGTTAGTGACAATGTTAAGTGTCACTAACGTTGGCTCATCATTCATTCCTCATCGTTAGCTTCCACGTTAACTAAGTTAACGTGGAAGTTAACGTGGCTCCTTGGGGGGTTGTGTGGTTGCTTCCAATGTTAGTGACAATGTTGAGTGTCACTAACGTTGTCGACAACTCTCACTTCTTACGTTAGCTCCCACGTTAACCAAGTTAACGTGGGAGTTAACGTGGTGTGTTGCATCCTTAGGCCAACGTTAGTGACAATGTTGAATGTCACTAACGTTGGCTTCTCTTCCCCCTTTAACGTTAGAGGCCACGTTAACTAGGTTAACGTGGGCTCTAACGTGGCCACTCATGAGTGTTTGCCAACGTTAGTGACAATGTTAAGTGTCACTAACGTTGGCTCAACTTCCCTTTTTCACGTTAGAGTTCACGTTAACTTAGTTAACGTGACTCTTAACGTGGGCAATGATGGCTTTGAGAGTGTCATTGGCAATCACTTTTCTCATTAACCTTGCAAGTTTCCTCCCTTTCCTTGCTTCCTTTTGTCCTGAAATCAAGCAATAGAGTGCATCAAAGTTCTAGTCCAAGTCATGGGCAATGCAACATACAATTTGTCACTAAACTTATGCAAAATCCTCATGAAATAATGTAAAATGCACAATGTATGCTTAAATCAAGGTGTAAGTGAATATCTACCCAAAACTAGCTTATTTCCTAAGGAAATGTATGAAACTAACCTAAAAACAGTAAAGAAAAGGTCAGTGAAACTGGCCAAGATGCCCTGGCATCACAACACCAAACTTAAAGCTTGCTTATCCCTAAGCAAGTACTGGAACAAGAGAATGATGAATGGAATATCCAGAGGAATGAGTCATTCTTGTGGAAGTCATGTTACTGATTTTATCGTGGTTTCATGCATAGCAACTTAGGTTTATTCCATTACTGACTTTCAGACCTTTATCATGTCCCTAAACACTTACTTTGTCTATATGCCATGAGACTTTTATTCATTGATCCTTTTATTGTTATTTCAAGGGTTATTTGTGTTAGTTAGGCTAAGTGCTCTGTAAGGGGGCAACTCTTTAAGATAAGCTTTCAGCCAACACTCCCGAACCAGTTGGTTCAAGGTGCTAGGTGTTGAAGCACCCCTAAGGACTTACTCCCTCAAGTCTCTCCCCCATACATACACACCACAGGCATATAGTTCCTTTATTTTCTTTTCTTGAGACCTTGGTGTCCAGCACCTCTTTGGGTTACTAAATGCTCTGTGGTGAGGGTTACTCTTGATAGTGGATTTTCAGCTGATAATCCCGGGTTAGTTAACCTAAGTTACCAAGTGATAAAGCACCCCTGAGAGCTTATTCATCCAAGTAGATCCCTCACACAGGAGCACCACAGACACTTGTCTCAAGGTCCAAACCATTGGTGCCTAGCCTTATTGCTTACTCTTTTTCTTTTGTTTTTCACTTCCATTATTCTTTCCCTTTTCTCTTATTAGGATTTTGTCATCTACTTAGTCTCATGGGTATATCTAAAGTCAAGTATTCAGGATAGATAGTTGTCCTCCTAACCTTGCGGTTGAACCAACTTAGCTAACCTATGACTACCCCAAAGATTCATGAATGCACTTTCACAATATGAAATCCACTCTGGTCTTTTAAAAACATAAACATTCTCTTCTTCATTTGATTTAAAATGGACAAGCTTACAACTAAATAAGGGAAATATGCAGTGACATTTAAACCAGAAATCATGGACCTATTCAGAAAGAAAACTTAAAAGACAGAATTTAAAAAGTTTAAACATAACATGGAAGCAGGTTCTATTTCATACAAGATCTTCCTTATTTAAAGCATAGAAAACGATGGACTAAAAAGAACTCCACCACCTTTCATTCATGTGGATGCCCATGCTCCCATCCTTGCTTGTCCTCATTGTGTCTCTCTTGAGTGCTTGTGCTCCCACTTCCTTTGCCTTTTCCAAGCAGCTTCTTCCAGAAACCACCATCTTCCATCTTCTTCTTGAGTGTCTCCTTTTGCTGTTTTACCTTCCTCTCTTCTTGTTCTACAAAATCTTTTTGTACCTCATCATATGTAGGGATGGCATAGTGTAGCTGATGCATGTTACTAGTCATGTAGTTCAACTTGGCTTGAGTGTTCACATAGAACTCCTCCCTATGTAGTTGCCTTCCTTCATTGAGTACACTGAACTCATTGAAAGTTTTCATTTGGGCTATCTACCGCTGGTTGAGTTCTTACAAGTGCTTCTCTTGGAGCTCTTGCCTCTCATTCACTTGGTTGATGGCTTGAGTGAGCCTGGAGTAGTGTTCCTACTGCTGCTCCATTTGTTGTTTTTGCCATGCTTCCTGTTGGCTCAGCCAGTTGGTTTGAAGGTTCAATATTTGCTCTTGTCCTTCCATATGCCTCTGTCCCAAATCTTCAATGGCTCTTAGAAGGTAAGTCATATTCAAGTTGTCTGGGTCATGCTGCTCTTCTTGCTGGTATTCTTCCTGATGATGTTCCTCTTGGTGAACTCTTTCTTTTGCTTTTGGTTTCCCTATTTATGGCCTTCTTTGTTGCTGAGCAAGTGTAGTATAAACCAATCGTTTGAGTGTAACTGGCCTCCCTGGGTTCACCCAGTCGGGGTTGCTGTCCTCAAATACTACCTTGGCCTTGTTGCATAAGCGGAGAATGGTGCTGGGGTACCAAAGCCTGGCACCTGAATCAACCTTCTCAGCCAAATCTTGAATCCCCTCGGCGATGAGCTCATTCACGTTGATTTCCCCACCTTGTATTAAGCAATGCACCATAGTAGCTCGATTGATGTTTACCTCTGAATTATTTGCAGCTGGTAGAATGGACCTCCTCACAAGTTCAAACCACCCCTTGGCTTCAGGGCTCAGGTCTCCTCTCTTGATGAACTTGGGTCTCTCATCTGTGTACCTCTCCCAGTTAGCTACTATAACACAGATGTCTGCCACTATCTCTGAGAGCTCATTATTATCAGGGCTTCTACTTATCCTTGCTTGATAACTTTCCTCATCAAAATGAGGTGATTTCAGGTGAAGAACTCTTGTTATGGCATTTGGGCTGAAGTCCACCTCTTTTCCTCTTACGTAACTTTTGAAGGTTGGGGCCTTGGTTTTATCCTCTCTTACTACATTCGCATAAAATTCTTTGATGAGGTTTCCATTGATCTTCCCCTCTGGACTTGTGAGCAATTGCCACCCCCTCTGTTTGATTTTCTCCAGAATTTGTGGTAACTCATCTGCATTGATTTGGAAGGTTAACTCTGGCAATATCTTTCTCGCTCTTATCCGTTCGAATTCACGTTCATGAAAGGCAGTTTTGAATTTCTTCTCATCGAAAGGAACACTCTCCATGGGTTCCTTCCTCTTTTGCCTCTTTGAGCTTGATGATGCCATGAATTGAGTTGCTGTTTTGAAGTGGAGGTTGGAGGATACGAAGAGATGAGGTATAGGTTGGCTATGATAGAGTGTGATGAAGGGGTTGAGCAAGCCGAAAGTATGAAGTGTGGAAGTGGGAATTTGAATGTGAGGAATGAGCATGCACCAGAGCTCACTTATATAGGGAGATCATGAGTGGATGGAAGGTGTGGATTGCAAGGATTGTTGATTGATGGACGGTTGGGGTTGTGTATGAAGGAAAGACAAGGATCATCACTTAATGAGAGTGATTGGTTCGGTCTTCAAGGGTCTTCTTTCTCCAATGTTGCATGGCAGCGTTTCCCCATGCGTTCCCTCTTGGGACATGTGTGTAGTGCTCTTCATTAAGTGGCGAAATCTCCCCCATTTAATTGTCCAATCAATTCCTTTTCATGCTTCTTTTCCATTCCTATAAAGATTTAAAATAAGGAAATTAATATCATAAAAATCAAACTCTACGGCTAGAATAAAAGGGAAGTAAGGATTTGATTGTTTATTTATGAATTCCAACTAACTAACTAACTATTGGTGGGTCCTTATATGCATTTTGGTGGCACCATGGGGTGACACCAAACTTTGTTTGAAGCAATGTGATGAAAAGTTTTGTTCAAAGCTCCCAAGACTAGCATGCATCTTGGTTTGCTTTGAACACCAAACTTGTTCTTCACTATATACTGCATGATAAAGATTTCACCAAATGTTTGTCAAGTTTGGATTGAAATTCATAAACATTGAGTTATTCATTATTTTAAAAACATATAAAACTTGGGTTGCCTCCCATGAAGCGCTTCTTTAGCGTCACTAGCTTGACGTTTTTCCTTCATCAGGGTGGTTGGTAGTGCTTAAAGTCCTCCCCTCTTGCTGTGGACTTGTATCTATTGGTTGGATCAATGATCTCCACATGTTCCAGGGAAAGAACTCTGTTGATAGTGAAGACCTTAGGTAACTAAGATGGTACAGTAGGGAGATTATGGGGAATATCTGGGAAGTAAGCTGAGACAACTCTATCCCCTGGAGAGAAGTCTTCCGTAGGGATCTTCTTGTTCCTCCATTTCCTTGGTACCTTCTTCTTTGTTTCTTTTGAGGTTGCCTTCCCCTTGGTGACCTTTTTTTTCCAAGGGGTTGTGATGTTGTCTTCACATGCCTCTAGAGGTTTAGGTTCCTCCAACTTTTCCTTGGGCTGTGGCAATTGCTGTTTTCCTTGTTTATCAATTGAGGGGGTTTCAGAATGAACTTGCTGTGCTTCAGTGCTTGTCTCCTCCTTCAGTGTCTCTTTATCGTTTGTGCTTAGTTCCTTGTCCTCTTGATCTGTTTCTTGTGAGAGTTTGAAGACATTGAAGCTGAGTCGTTCATCATGGATTCTTAATATTAGCTCCCCTTTCTCTACATCGATAAGTGCTCTGGCCATAGCTAGGAATGGTCTTCCCAATATGATTGGGTGAGTGTGACTCTCTTCCATGTCCAGAATGATAAAGTCTGTTGGGAGAAAGTATTTCCCAACCTTTAGGAACACATTTTCCACCACTCCTATTGCTTGCTTTTGAGTTTTGTCAGCCAGTCTGATGATTACATCTGTGGGCATTATCTCATTAATCTGCAGCCTCTTCACCAGGGATAAAGGCAGTAAGTTGATGCTGGCCCCCAAATCACATAGTGCTCTATCGAACATAGTTTCACCTATGGCACAAGGGATGTGAAAACTCCCTGGGTCTCTTCTTTTTGTAGGTAACTCAGGTTGAATAAGGGCACTACGTTCCTTGTTCATCACTATAGTCTGGCCTCCTTTGAGTGAGCTTTTCCTGGGAAGAAGTTCCTTCATATACTTGATGAATGCAGGCATTTGTTGAATTGCCTTGATGAATGGTATATTTACATGCAGAGATGCAAACAAGTCTAGGAACCTTGAGTATATTCTCTTTCCCACAGCACCATTGAGCAGTTGTGGGAAGGGAGCATAGAGCTTCAGCAACTCTTTATTTGCAAAATTTGCGTTGCTTGTCTTCAGTCTCTTGATCACTCGTAGTGACCATTTTGCAATCTTCCCATCTTACTTTCTTTACTTCTCCCTTGGGGTTTTTCTCCGTGTCACTTGGGAAGCTATCGGTAGGTTTGGGAATCTTCTCAGCTAAATATCCCACCTGGAATTCCAGCTTCCTAATGGTCTTTCCCTGGTTCTTAATATTGGCTCGCACTTCCTCTTTGAACACCTTATTTTCTTGAATCTCTTGGCATATTCCTTCAAGTAAGGCTTCAATCTTAGAGAGCTTGTCATCAATTGATGGGTGATTCAGAGCAGATGTGCTATTTTGGTTTTGATAAGCATATGAAAAAGTGTTGTTGTGGGGGTGTTGAGACGTCCTCTGTGTGCATTGCTGGTGAGCTGCATTGTTGTTGGAGTTGTAACGTCTCTGGTCTTGGTTTTGATCTTGCTCACCTCCCCATCCAAAGTTGGGTGGTTTCTCCATCCAGGGTTGTAGGTCTTGGAGTATGGATCATAGTTTTTCCTTGGTGAACTTCCAATGTAGTTGGCTTGCTCCTGACTCCCCTCTGCTTCTTCATTAACTCCTTCTTGGATTGTTGATGAAGTGGAGATTGCTGCTACTTGGTTCATCTCCATCTTCTTGGTGAGGTCAGCCAGCTGCTGGGTAATGAGCTTGTTTTGGGCCAACAGAGCATCTACATTGTTTAGCTCCATTACTCCTCTTGTGTTCCCTCTTTTGGAAGCATAGAAGTAGTCGTTCTATGCTACTGTTTCAATAACATCTATGGCTTCCTCAATGGTCTTCTTTTTGTTCAAAGATCCTCCAGATGAATGGTCTAAGGCCTTTTTTGACTCATAAGAGAGCCCTTCATAGAAAATGTGCAGCTGCACCCATTCGTTGAACATGTCAGGTGGACACCTCCTTGTTAAGTCCTTGAACCTCTCTCATGCTTCATATAGGGTCTCACCATCTTGTTGCCTGAAAGTTTGGACCTCAGCTCTCAGCCTATTGATTCATTGAGGAGGGTAAAATCTTACTAAGAATTTGTTCACCACGTCTTCCCAAGTTGTCAAGCTTTCCCTTGGGAAAAATTCCAGCCATTTAGCTGCCTTGTCCCTGAGTGAGAATGGAAATAAGAGCAGTCTATAGGCATCAGGATGAACACCATTAGACTTCACTGTGTCACATATTCTCAGGAAGGTGGTTAAATGTTGATTGGGATCTTCTTGAACACTTCCTCCAAACGAACAGTTGTTCTGAACAAGGGTGATGAGCTGTGGTTTAAGTTCAAAGTTGTTGGCATGGATTGTTGGCTTTTGGATGCTACTTCCACAATTGCCTGGGTTTGGATTGATGTAAGAGCCCAAAACTCTTCTATCCTCCCCAGCATGATTTGCTCTACCTCCTCCCCCATGGTTGTGATCTTCTTCTTCATGATGGTTTTCCATGTTGTCTTCCATGTTTGTTTCAAAGAATTCCTCTTCTTCCTCAGCACCCACCACTTTCTTTCCTCTTGCCTCCCTCCTTAATCTAAGGAAGGTCCTCTCAGGTTCAGAATCGAAGGAAGTTGAAGCCCCGCTTCTTCTCCCTGTCATACAACCATCAAGTGTAAGCAAGAAAAGATAGGTGCAGAAAGTATTTGTGTCAGAATTACTATTAGTTGTGGGTGATGCAATATATCAAACAGTTTGTGGGTTAGCAAATAGAATTGAAAATAACAAAGAAGAACAAAAGAGTAGACGGGGAAGGGAAGAAGTTTAACTAAAACAAAAAGTAAATCACCCAAACAGAAAATGAAAATCACAAAATAAAAATGCTCAATCTAGTGATCTTCTAATTTAATCATTGTTGATGCACAATCAATCCCCGGCAACGGCGCCATAAACTTGATGCGGGTGGAAACTTGTCTCTCAACAAATCTCCTTTCGGCAAGTGTACCGAATTTGTCGTCAAGTAAAAGCTCACAATAGAGTGAGGTCGAATCCCACAGGGATTGATTGATCAAGCAACTTTAATTAGAAGAATGTTCTAGTTGAGTGAATCCAGAATTTGGGTTGAGAGTTGCAGAAAATAAAATGGCGGGAATGTAAATAACAGAAAAGTAAATGCTAGAATTAAAGGACTGGAAGTAAATGACTGAAAATAAATTACAGAATTGTAAATGGGAATGGGGGATTTGCTCATAAAAGTAAATGGCAGAAATTAAAGAGAATGGGTAGATCAGAGATGGGGAGTTCATTGGGCTTAGGAGATGTTGCAATTCTCCGGATCAAGTTCATTTTCATCTCTTCCTCAATCAATGCACTCATTGATCTCCTTGGCAATCTTAAGTGATTGAATTACAATTTCTTGCAATTCAATCTCTCAAATCTTGATCAATAGCCAATTCCTTGGTCAATTGCTCATGAGAAGAGATGAAATATGGTCACTGATTATACCACATGCATTTCCCAAATCAAGTATTGAAAGGGTTATAGTCACATACCCATCCAAACCCAATTTGGTCCAGCATGAGAAAGCAATTCTAGCTTGATCTCTTCATTCCTCTTTCAAGGTTCAAAAGAGATCCAAGTTTGAATAGCTTCTCTTCCAAGATAACTACTCAATTGGATGAAGATCGAAAGCTTTCAAGTAAAATCAAGAGAAAAGATAGAAGAAGAATAATGAAAATTAGTATTGATCCATCAAATTACAACAGAGCTCCCTAACCCAATGAAAGGGGTTTAGTTGTTCATAGCTCTAGAAAATGAAAATAAAGATGGAGAATACATCATAGAACTAGAAATTGCAGAGAAAGTAAAATACAGAGAGTAATTCTCTTTTTCCAACTTCCAGAACTCCTTTAACAATTCAAAGCTACTCCTATATATACTACTTCTCTCAGCTTCTAATTGGCTCTTCAAGTCTTGGGCCTTTGGATCTTGAGTTTGAAGCAGTTCTTTTCTTCATTTGGGCTTGGCTTTACTTGCAGAGAGAAAGTGCTAAGTGGGCAGAGACTTTAGCTCAGGGCGTTAGGGGTGTTAACATTTAGTGAAAGTATAAGTTCGAGAACGTTAGTGACACTTAACATTTTCACTAACATTCCAATGTACCCCTTTGCCTCACGTTAGAGCCCACGTTAACTAGGTTAACGTGGCTTCTAACGTGGTCTTGCCAACCTTCGAGAACGTTAGTGACACTCAACATTGTGACTAACGTTCCAGTGTGCCCCTTTTTGCTTCACGTTAAAGCCCATGTTAACTAGGTTAACGTGGCTTCTAACGTGGCCTTGCCAAACTTCGAGAACGTTAGTGACACTCAACATTGTCACTAACGTTCCAATGTGCCCCTAGATCTCACGTTAGAGTCCATGTTAACTAGGTTAACGTGGCTTCTAACATGGCTATTCTTAGCCATCCTAACGTTAGTGACAATGTTCAGTGTCACTAACGTTGGCTCATCATTCATTCCTCATTAGTTAACATGGAAGCTAACGTGGCTCCTTGGGGGGTTGTGTGGTTGCTTCCAACGTTAGTGACGATGTTGAGTGTCATTAACGTTGTCGACAACTCTCACTTCTTACGTTAGCTCCCACGTTAACCAAGTTAACGTGGGAGTTAATGTGGTGTGTTGCATCCTTAGGCCAACGTTAGTGACAATGTTGAATGTCACTAATGTTGGCTTCTTTTCCCCCTTTAACATTAGAGGCCACGTTAACTAGGTTAACGTGGGCTCTAACGTGGCCATTCATGAGTGTTTGCCAACGTTAGTGACAATGTTAAGTGTCACTAACGTTGGCTCAACTTCCCTTCTCCACGTTAGAGTGCACGTTAACTTAGTTAACGTGACTCTTAACGTGGGCAATGATGGCTTTGAGAGTGTTATTGGCAATCACTTTTCTCATTAACCTTGCAAGTTACCTCCCTTTCCTTGCTTCCTTTGCTCCTGAAATCAAGCAACAGAGTGCATCAAAGTTCTAGTCCAAGTCATGGGTAATGCAGCATACAATTTGTCACTAAAATTATGCAAAATCCTCATGAAATAATGTAAAATGCACAATGTATGCTTGAATCAAGGTGTAGGTGAATATCTACCCAAAACTAGCTTATTTCCTAAAGAAATGCATGAAACTACCCTAAAAACAGTAAAGAAAAGGTTAGTGAAACTGGCCAAGATGCCTTGGCATCAGCATTAAACGCCCATTCTGCTATCCTTACTGGCGTTTAAACGCCAGTAAGCCTGTCCTCCAGGGTGTGCTGTTTTTAATGCTGTTTTTCATTCTGTTTTTGATTTTTCAGTTGTTTTCGTGACTTCGCATGATCATCAACCTAAAGAAAACATAAAATAACAATGGAAAATATAATTAAATAACATTGGGTTTCCTCCCAACAAGCGCTTCTTTAATGTTAATATCTTGACAGTGAGCACTTAGAGAGCTTTACAGAGACTCAAAGCTTGATGTTGGCCTCCCAACACCAAACATAGAAGTTGAGTGTGGGGACTCTATTTGACTCTGTATTGAGAGAAGCTTTTCATGCTTTCTCTCCATGGTTACAGAAGAAGATCCTTGAGTCTTAAACACAAGGTGGTCCTCATACATTTGAAGGACTAGCTCTCCTCTGTCCACATCAATCACAGCTCTTGTTGTGGCTAGGAAGGGTCTTCCAAGGATGATGGATTCATCTTCATCCTTCCTAGTATCTAGGATTATGAAGTCAGCAGGGATGTACAGGTCTTCAACCTTCACTAAGACATCCTCTAAAAGTCTATAAGCCTATTTTCTTGAATTGTCTACCATCTCTAATGAGATTCTTGTAGCTTGCACCTCAAAGATCCCTAGTTTCTCCATTACAGAGAGGGGCATGAGGTTTATCCCTGACCCCAGGTCACACAGAGCCTTCTCAAAGGTCATGGTGCCTATGGTACAAGGTATTAAGAACTTTCCAAGATCCTGTTTCTTCTGAGGTAATTTCAGTTGAACCAAATCACTTAGTTCATTGATGAGCAATGGGGGTTCATTCTCCCAAGTCTCATTACCAAATAATTTGGCATTCAGCTTTATGATTGCTCCTAGATATTTAGCAACTTGCTCTTCAACAATGTCTTCATCCTCTTCAGAGGAAGAATACTCATCAGAGCTCATGAATGGCAACAGTAAGTTCAGTGGAATCTCTATGGTCTCTATATGAGCCTCAGATTCCTTTGGTTCCTCATTAGAGAACTCCTTGGAGGCCAGTGGACATCCATTGAGGTCTTCCTCACTGGAAATCACTGTCTTTTCTTCCTCTCCAGGTTTGGCCATGTTGGTTATAGTTATGGCCTTGCACTCTCTTTTTGGATTCTCTTTTGTATTGCTTGGGAGAGTACTAGGAGGGAGTTCAGTAACTCTTTTACTCAGCTGACCCACTTGTGCCTCCAAATTTCTAATAGAGGACCTTGTTTCAGTCACAAAACTGAGAGTGGTCTTAGATAGATCAGAGACTACAGTTGCTAAGTCAGAGTGACTCTGCTTAGAATTCTCTGTCTGTTGCTGAGAAGATGATGGAAAAGGTTTGCTATTGCCAAACCGTGCTCTCCCACCATTATTTTTATTGAAGCCTTGATTAGGCTTTTGTTGATCCTTCCATGAGAGATTAGGATGATTCCTCCATGAAGGATTGTAGGTGTTTCCATAGGATTCTCCCATGTAATTCACCTCTTTCATTGCAGGATTCTCAGGATCATAAGCTTCTTCTTCAGAGGAAGCTTCCTTAGTACTGCCTAGTGCAGCTTGCATTCCAAACAAAATCTGAGAAATCATATTGACTTGCTGAGTCAATATTTTATTTTGAGCCAATATGGCATTCAGAGTATCAATCTCAAGAACTCCTTTCTTCTGAGTTGTCCCATTATTTATAGGATTCCTTTTAGAAGTGTACATGAACTGGTTATTTGCAACCATTTTAATGAGTTCCTGGGCTTCTGCAGGCGTCTTCTTTGGATGAAGAGATCCTCCGGTAGAGTGGTCCAATG
Organism: Arachis ipaensis; assembly: GCF_059453495.1. Classification (NCBI taxonomy): domain Eukaryota; kingdom Viridiplantae; phylum Streptophyta; class Magnoliopsida; order Fabales; family Fabaceae; genus Arachis; species Arachis ipaensis. The sequence continues at coordinate 50,280,304 of NC_142443.1, forward strand.
ACATCTTGGACAATTCAGACAAACCATCATAGAATATACATATGATGCTCCATTCTGAAAATATGTCAGAAGGACACCTTCTGATCAATTGCTTGTATCTTTCCCAACCTTCATAGAGGGATTCACCTTCCTTTTGTCTGAAGGTTTGGACTTCCACGCTAAGCTTACTCAACTTTTGAGGTGGAAAGAATTTGGCCAAGAAAGCATTGACCAACTTTTCCCAAGAGTTCAGGCTGTCTTTAGGTTGTGAGTCCAACCATGTCCTAGCTCTGTCTCTTACAGCAAAGGGGAAAAGCATAAGTCTGTAGACCTCAGGATTAACCCCATTGGTCTTAACAGTGTCACCAATTTGCAAGAATTTAGCTAAGAATTGATGAGGATCTTCCAATGGAAGTCCATGAAACTTGCAATTCTGCTGCATTAGAGAAACTAATTGAGGCTTAAGCTCAAAGTTGTTTGCTCCAATTGTAGGAATTGAGATGCTCCTTCCACAGAAGTCAGAAAAGGGTGCAATAAAGTCACCAAGCATCTTCCTTGCATATTTACCATTGTTATTGGGTTCGGCCATCTCTTCTTCTTTTTCGAAAAATTCTGTCAGGTCCTCTCCAGAGTGTTGTGCTTTAGCTTCTCTTAGCTTCCTCTTTAGAGTCCTTTCAGGTTCCAAATCAGCTTCAACAAAAATGTTCTTATCCTTGCTCCTGTTTATATGAAAAAGAAGAGAACAGAAAAGAATAGGAATCCTCTATGTCACAGTATAGAGATTTCTTTATGTGAGTAGAAGAACAGAAGAGTAGAATGAAGAAGAGAGAAGATGAAGAATTCGAACAAAGAGAGGGAGAGAGGGTTCGAATTATAAGAAGAAGAGAAGTGTTAGTAAATAAATAAATAAATAGAAAGAGATGAGAGAGAGAGAATTTGAATTTTAAATTAAAATAAAAGGAAAATATTTTTGTTTTTAATTTAATTATTGGTTAGTATTTGAAAATTAAGGGAAGAAATAAAATAAAATTTGAATTTAAATCAATTAGTTAATTTAAAAGGAATTTTGAAAAGGTTGTTAGTAGTTTTCGAAAATTAGAGAGAGAAGAGTAGTTAGGTGGTTTTGAAAAAGATATGATTGAAATAGTAAACTTTTAAAATCAAACAAAAAGTCAAGTAGTTAATTGAAAAAGATTTGAAAATCAATTTTGAAAAGATAAGAAGTTAGAGAAGATTTTGAAATTGATTTTGAAAAATATATGACTGAAATTTTATTTTGAAAAAGATTTGAAAAGGAAATTAAAAAGATTTGATTTTCAAAATTAAAGTTGATTACTTGACTAATAAGAAATTAAAAGATATAATTCTAGAATTCAAAGATTGAACCTTTCTTAATAGGCAAGTAACAACTTGAAAATTTTCGAAAATAGTTAAAAAAATGAAAAAGATTTGATTTTTGAAAAAAGTTTGAAAAGATAGAATTTTTAAATTGAAAATTTGACTTGACTAATAAGAAACAATTAAATTTTAAAATTTTATGACTAAATCAATTCAAATTTTTGAAATTTATGAGAAGAAAAAGGGAAAGATATTTTTTTATTTTTGAATTTTTATGAGGAGAGAGAAAAACAAAAAAAATTGATGCAAAACACAAGAAATTAAGATCAAGACTAATAATGCATGCAAGAACACTTTGAATGTCAAGATGAACACCAAGAATACTTTGAAGATCATGATGAACATCAAGAACTTATTTTTGAAAATTTTTGAGAAAAGAAAAACATGAAAGACACCAAACTTAAAAATTTTTAAACTATAGACACTAATAATTCAAGAATGCATATGAAAAACAACAAAAGACACAAAACAAGAAAATGCAAAGATCAAACAAAGAAATTCATCAAGAACAACTTGAAGATCATGAAGAACATAATGCATGTATTTTTCGAAAATTTAAAGAAAAAATAAAATATGCAATTGACACCAAACTTAAAATTTGACACAAGACTCAAACAAGAAATACAAAATTTTTGGTTTTTATGATTTTATCAAATTTTTTTTGTATTTTTCAAAAATTAATTTGGAAAAAGAAAAATAAATAAATTCAAAATTTTTAATAGGAATTCCAGGAATCATGCAATGTTAGTCTAAAGCTTCAGTCTAAAAAGATTAGACATGGCTAGCCAAGCTTCAGCAGGACATTACATACAAGAGCCAAATTGATGGGAATCATCTAGCTCCTGTGATGATAAAAGCATCATCTGAAACTCTAGAATTCATTCTTAAAAATTCTAAAGAACAATTATGTATTTTTTTTTGAAAATTTTTTGAAAATAAAAAAGCTTAAAAATAAAATAAAATTACCTAATCTGAGCAACAAGATGAACCGTCAGTTGTCCAAACTTGAACAATCCCCGGCAACGGCGCTAAAAACATGGTGCACGAAATTGTGATCTCAATGGCGCCAACAACTTGGTACGCACAATCGTACTCTCAACTCTTTTTCACAACTTCGCACAACTAACCAGCAAGTGCACTGGGTCGTCCAAGTAATAAACCTTAAGTGAGTAAGGGTCGATCCCACGGAGATTGTCGGCTTGAAGCAAGCTATGGAAACAAAATATAAAATAAATCTCAATCAGGTGGATTAAATTGGTTATGAGGTTTTGATAATTAAAATATAAATAAAATATAAAATAAGATAGAAATACTTATGTAATTCATAGGTAGGAATTTCAGATAAGTGTCTGGAGATGCTTTGTTGCTTCTGAACCTCTACTTTCCTATTGCCTTCTTCCAACCATGCGTTACCTCCTTCCATGACAAGCTGTATGATCCTCTCGGATGAAAACAAACCCATCTGTGCTGTCACCGCAGGGCTAATCATCTGTCAGTTCCCACTAGCGTCGGAATAGGACCATTGTCCTTTTGCACACTGTCACTTGTGCCCCACATTCACAGGTTTGAAGCTCGTCATAGTCATTCCTTCCCAGATCCTACTCGGAATACCACAGACAAGGTTTAGACTTTCTGGATTCTGGATCCTACTCGGAATACCACAGACAAGGTTTAGACTTTCCGAATCCCAAGAATGGCTGCCAATAATTCTAGCCTATACCACGAAGGTTCTAATCTTAGATTAGAAACCCATGAGAATATACTCCAGCTGTCATCCAATGACTACGTTGAACATCATGTAGATCACTTTGTGGTTGTCAGGCACGCGACCTTGGCTAAGCGAGTAATGAAGATTGGGTGATTGTCACGGGTCACCTTTTCATTCTGACTTAACTGAATTAAGTACGAGAGTATATCTTGGAGAATAAGTAGGCGTGAATTGAATAGAAAATAGTAGTAATTGCATTAATTCATGAAGAGCAGCAGAGCTCCACACCTTAATCTATGGGGTGTAAAAATTCCACCGTAGAAAATACATAAGTGAAAGGTCTAGGCATGGCCGTGAGGCCAGCCTCCAAAGGTGTACAATGATCTATGATAGCAAAAAACTAATCAAAGATGTAAGATAAATCTCTAAAAGTAGTTTTTATACTAAACTAGTAGCCTAGGGTTACAGAAAATGAGTAACTAAGTGCAGATAGTGCAGAAATCCACTTCCGGCGTCCACTTATTGGGTGCTTAGGCTGAGCATTGAAGCTTTTTCGTGCTTAGGCTGTTCCTGGAGTTAAACGCCAGCTTTGGTACCAATTTGGGTGTTTAACTCCAATTCTGGTGCCAGTTTGGGCGTTTTACGCGAGAATTCCTTGGGCTGACTTTGAACGCCAGTTTGGGCCATCAAATCTCGGAAAAGTATGAACTATTATATATTTCTGGAAAGCCCAGGATGTCTACGTTCCCAAGCAATTGAAAGCGTGCCAATTGGGCTTCTTTAGCTCCATAAAATCTACTTCGAGTGCTGGGAGGTCAGAATCCAACAGCATCTGTAGTCCTTTTTCAACATCTGAATCAGATTTTTGCTCATGTCCCTCATTTTCAGCCAGAAAATACCTGAAATTACAGAAAAATACACAAACTCATAGTAAAGTCCAGAAATTTGATTTTTGAATAAAAACTAATAAAAATATAATAAAAAGTAATTAAAATATACTAAAAAATATGTAAAAACAATGCCAAAAAGGGTATAAATTACCCGCTCATCAGACATCAACTTGCTCTTCTCTCCCCTTGAGGTCATTGATAAACCCATATTTCGTGAGTTCTTTTGTGCTTAATTAGATTAATTTATTCAACTCTTCACCTACTTATTCACATTAATTGCATGGTTTTACTTTCCCTTCCTTATTATGTCATATTGTGAAAAACATGTTTCCTAAGCTTTAAAAAATTAATTATTTTAATTACCTTTATTTCCATTCGATGCCGTGATTAGTGTGTTGAGTAACTTCAGGTTTCCTAAGGCTGAATGACTTAAAGGATAAAAAAGAAAACATACAAAAATGGAAGGAGAAGGCAAAACGGAGCTTTAAGGAAACTGGTATCCACGCGATCGCATGGACGACGCGATCGCGTGCCAGAAGCAAAGAAGCAGCGACGCGGCCGCATGACTGACGCGACCATGTGCCTTGAGTAGGACACTCATGACGCGGACGCGTGACTGACGCGACCGCGTGGAAAAGAAAAGTTCCAGATGACGCGACCGCATGACCCACGCGGACGCGTGACAGAGGCCACGTATCAGAATTTACAGAATACGCCCCCAGCGATTTCTGAAGCCCTTTTTGGCCCAGATCCAAGTACAGAAAGCATAGATTAAAGGTTATAAAGTGGAGGAATGCATCCATTCATAGAGAGCTCGCATAATTTTAGTTTTCAATGATTTAGATTTAGTTGAGAAGGAGATCTTCTCCTCTCTCTCTTTTAGGATTTAGGATTTCTTCTTGGTTTAAGAGTGACTCTCAATCCAGGTTTTATATTTCTTTGTTTTAAACTTCCCTTTTACCCTATTTATTTATTTCAGTATCTGAGTTGGCTATTTACCTTTATAATTGGATCTATGAATTCTTTCATGTTACAGACAGTTATTTGAATTAATGATATTTGAGGTATTTTCAGTTTATGATTGTTCTCTTTGATTTAAGTTATCATTGCTTCCCATCTAAGGACGTTTTTATTATTTCAGCAATTTTACTTTTTTTCCCTTTTGGTCCTGGTTAAGAATTCAGTAACTCAACAGTTATTAAACTCAACGTAATTGATAATCGTTATCTTGCTAATTGAGCTGAACTTAAATAATCCCAACCTTTTCTTAGGAAATAATTAGGATTCAAAAGTCAATTTAATTAGTCCCTTGACTTTCCTTTGCCCTGGTAAAGGTTGACCAAGTGGAGTTTAGATTCAACTTTCATTATAGTTGAGAGAGATAACTAAGTTGGACCTCTAATTTCCCTTATCTTGCCAAAAGTTGTTTTACAGTTATTATTTATTTTTAATTGCCATTTAATTCACTCGTCATTTAAATTACTTGCTTCTCACCTTCTAAACCCCGATTATAACCTTTATAACCAATAATAAGAACATACTTCCCCGCAGTTTCTTGAGAAGATGACCCGAGGTTTGAATACTCAGTTAACAATTTTTAAGGGGTTTGTTACTTGTGACACCCAAAACGTTTGTACGAAAGGGATTTTTGTCGGTTTAGAGACTATATCTACAACGCGACTATTTTTATGATATTCTTTACTGGCAGAAATCACGATCGTCAAAATGGCGCCGTTGCCGGGGAACTGCTAACGTGTGCCTTATTATTGGTTATTGTAAATATTTTTCTTTTGCTCGTTTGTTTATTTTTGTTTTTCCTTTTTATCTTTATTTGCTACTATGAACTCTCACCCCTCTCGCTTTGAGTTTGGTTCTAATATTGTTAAAGGAAATAGAAGTTACAGCAGGAATGTGCATCAAGGTCAGACCAATCAAGGATGGATGGAACCAAGAGGATCTAATCAACCCTTTTGGCAGCAACACCCTCCGAGATATCCTGGACAAAGACCATTCTACCGTGCATACCCAGCTGAAAGACATGGTGGACAACCTTGTAACTACCAACAAGCCTCACCCCGTGCATATGAACCTTCCTTTCAACATAACCTCAAACCACCACACTCACAAGCTTCTCTTCACCATTCGCCATCATATGATCCTTCCTTACCCCAATACCAATCCAATCGTTCCCAATCATCACCACTTTCCTTTGTATCATGTCCAAGTCCAGTAAACCGCGAAGCAGAGGATCGCCTAAAAGAAACAGTAATTAAATTTCAAACAACCATTCAACAACTAGAGCAAGCCCTAATTCAATAGGCCACTAGGTGCTCAAATATACAAGGATCAACCACAGCTCCATGTGGACAGTCCGATGAAGAGCGTAGCATGAAAGAAATACTAGAGACTCCAGTGGACAAGACAGAGAATGAATTCGTACTAGAACAAGTGGAAGAAGCTGTCATTGTTCAAGAAGAAAAGTTGGTTGAAGATCTAGGAGATGCTGAACTTCCTTGGGAATCCAGAATTGAGGAAAACTCCGTCCAAGATGCTACAGTTGATGCTAAGGAGGATACCGTACAATCTCCAAGGCAAGTCGTTTACGAAGAATCAGACGGAATAATCCAAGAAGCAAATTTCCTTGATGATGATAGTCACAAGTCTAGTTCTCCTAGTGATGAACTTGTGTCCGCAAGTGAATTCTCTGAAATTGAAGAATTTTCTCCAAGTGAATATGAAGATGATGCGGAGGTAGATTTCTCTCAACCTCCAATCTATGACTCGAGTGATGAGGAAGACATAGAAGACTTTGACCAGGATATAGATACAATTGAAGATCTTTGCAAGGAAGTGGAAGAATTCACAGAAGAGCACAAGGAAACGGAACTTGCAGAACCACCAAAAATACCTATCCCAAGGCCATTACCACCTAATACAAGCTTCAAGTGGGTACAATCGGTAACTTATAATTTTACTTATTCACTTGAATATGGTTTGCTTGAAACAAATGGCCAACTTAGAGCTCTCTGCGGCTTTAAGAGTAAAATGGAATTGGCTCGTACTCAGAACTGGTGCACCAGGTTCAATAAGGTTCCACGCTTCACCTCGAAGTACACGGATTGGTATCATGCTCAATTGCATGGATCACGGAAAACGTTTGGTCACCACGGTGAGATTCTACTTTTTAACCCGCCCGAATGGAAACTTACAAATCAAAACGGAGGCATATCTAAAAACATAGCTTGGGATCATGGATTATATTCTGACATTCGTCATCCCGGGAGGCTGAATATCTATTTGAAGCTGCTCAGAAGCTTTACATGCCTAGTTTGGGACCCTGGAGGCTATTGGCATTCCAAGCACTGGTGGAAATTTTTGGACAAATTTAAACATAAGCCACCATAACAGGATACTCTTCCAATGACCAACTTAAGGACTTTAACTAAAAGTGCTAGGTGGGAGACAACCCACCATGGTATGGTCGCTTCTTTCTCAATCTATTTCTTGTTTATTGTTTTCAATTTACCCTGTTTTTTTATTTTAACATTAACCTGGAATCATGCATAGCATTCATGTCAATCACTGCATCCTGCATTTTTCAGTTAAAAAAAAAAAAAGAAGGGGTTGCATGACGCGACCGCATGCCCCATGCGATCGCGTCATATCGCGAAAAACACCACCCATGCGACCGCGTGACCCATGCGGCCACGTGATATATATATCAGCGTAAGGATCCAACAAACAGAAAGTTGGGCTGGAATCGTGCGGCTCTTGTGCGTTTCGCACAAATTGGCCCACGCGATCGCATGCCCCATGCGATCGCGTCACTTACCCAATACCAATCCCACGCGACCGCGTGAGCGACGCGATCGCGTCGCATGGATTGCATATCACCCCAAAAGGAGACAGGGAGTTGCGCTGAAACGGTGCTGGAGTCGTGCGTTTAGCACGAGTTCCAGCGACGCGATCGCGCGAACCACGCGATCGCGTCACCCCTCTTTCCCCCCTCATGCGATCGCGCGACCCACGGGATCGCGTCCCCCCCATTTTCACCCCAACCACGCGACCGCGTGCCCCACGTGGCCGCGTGGATTCGAAAATATAACCCCCCCAGCCAAGCGAACCCTATTAGTCGCGCAGCCCCCCTTCACCCCTAACCCTCTTCTCTTTCTCTATTCTTCTTCCCCCAGCCACCGCCGGCCAACCACCACGCCACCACCCCGACGCCGCCGCCGCTTAGACGCCGCCACCGTACCACCCCCCTCCCCTTCTCTCTTCTTCCTTCTTCCTCTCTCCTCCCCTCTCTACCACAGCCACCTCCGCGAGCACCGCCCAGCCACCGCCGGCCATCCAACCGCGCCCCCCTCTCTGCCACCCACCCCCTTCAGCCAGCAACACCCACCGCCCTTCCTTCCCCTATCCTTTTCCTCTCTCACTAACGCTAATACCTCCCTCCGCCACTGCCCCCTCAGCCGCCACCGCGACTCCGTGCACCACCACCGCGCCGGACGCCGCCGCAGCCACCTTCTTCCCTGTTCCACCCCTTCCGCTTACCAGGTTCTGCAACACGCAACCCTTTTTATCCGTTCGTCACTTTTCTGTATTTTTTATTCCGTTTATGTTCATGATTAGGATAGCTAGACTTGCATGTTGTAGTGGATTTTTAGGTTGTTAGGTAGCTTAGGCTGTGGTTAGTGGATCTAGGTTTGTTTACTTGCATTGTTCTTACTTATGTTTTATCCTATGTGCAAATCTGTTGCTACTATAATCATGATTCATATGCTGCTTTCTTGTATGTTGCTGCTGTTTACATTGAATTTTTATGTTTATTTTATATCTATGTACATGCTGCTTGATTTTTTAATTCATATGAACTGATATGATTGCTGTTTATTTTCCGGGACAATCCAATTTTAGCCGGAATGCTGCCCAAATTTTTTTTTTTTGAAAATTGTTTTCATTCTTGTTTTGGTTTGGCAACTCTGTTTTACTCTGCTTCCCCCAAACCATTTCATGAATGCTAGGGCCACTTTCTTATCCTCTTTGATTTCCTGGTTCATAACCTGCAATTGTGATTCACTGATTCCAATTTCTGATTTCTTTATTTCTATTCGAATCAGCATCACCCTGTTTTCTTTATTCGATTATGAGTACTTCTATTCTTACCTGTGAATCCTTTTTATATGGAATTTTTTTTCTATGCCACTTACTTTCCTAACTCACTAATTTTAATTTACTAATTTCTTTTTACCATACTAAACCTCTTGATCTCTTTTCTGATCACTTTCACTTCCTCTAACTTTCTCACTATGGCATATTGATTTTTTTTCTTTCCATTTAACAATAATTCAATTACATTTCAATTACTCATTTTCCTTATTCTATTTCTCCCTTACCGCTTTGAGTTTCCTTTGTTTAATAAATTGCCTATTTGCTTTCCTATTTTATCCATTTTCTGGTTTTCTGTTTTTCAGGATGTCTGCCTCACAAAGAAAAGAAAAAGGCAAGGCTACTGGTAAGCGCAAGAGAGGAGATTCCTCCCAGTCCATCATTGCTCTAATGCACGATTCCTCATGGCGGGAGAAGAACTTCACACAGCAGGAAAAAGCTGACCAGCTGCTCCCTTCGACTGATCCTATAAAATTTGCAAATCGGTACTGTGAGCTAAAGTACCCAACTTTTGCAAACTCCATAAATCTATACCTAGAACGTACCTTGAAGATTCCAGAAGCCCTCCAGCAATACACCACTGAGCAAATCAAGCAAAGGGGCTGGTTCTTTCTGGAGAGACCACTGACAGAGGTCAATGCATCTTGGGTCCGGGAATTCTATTGCAACTACTACCTTACTACCCTAGATGCAGTGAAGCTGAGGGGAAAGCAAATTCTGGTCACTGAGGAGGCCATAGAGACCATTCTCCAGCTCCCAGCCAAGTCCGATCAGCCAGATGGTTATGCACAGGCTGAGGAGGACATGGGCTAGATGCGGTTTGATTGGGATGCTGTGCAGGCACGGATAGCTCTCGACCCTGCTGTTCCTTGGGAGATGGGTTAGGACACCACTATGCCTAGAGGGATCAAGAGAGTGCACCTGAATGATGAGGCTCGGCTATGGCATCAGATCTTGAGCAACTATGTGATGCCGAGTACTCATGAGACTGGGATCCCGGCTGCCATGATCACCCTCCTCTGGTGTGTGCTGGAGGGTAAGGACCTGTACTTGCCTCGTTTTATCCGGCATTTTATGGCCAGGGTCCACGTCCGCGGCACCCTCCCCTTTCCTTATCTGGTTACATGGCTAGGCCGTCAGGCTGATGTACCTTGGGAGGATGCCGATGAGCGACCACCAGCAGCGGACTGCAGGAAGATCATCCCTCATAGCAGGAACTTCCTTGCTTTGGGCTACAGACCACCATCTATCACTACTACTGATGAGACAGCCCCTCCGTCTGCTGGACCCTCTTCATCCACAGCTCCCCCAGCTGCCCCTGCTGCTACCACTACACCTCCACCTGCCTCTGAGCCGGTTTATTCCCTCGTGCACCATCTATTCCACCAGCTTGATCAGATGGAGCGCCGTAACAGGCGCCGGTATGAGAGATTGGAGCGCCGCAGCAGGCGACGCTATTACCATCTGAAGCTAATGATCAGACAGGGCGCCGACATCCCCTCCGAGCCTGACACACCATCAGAGCCATCAGAGGAGGAGGAGGATGAGCACGAGGAGGAGCCTCATTCCCAGGCGGAGACTCATCAGCAGGCAGGCACAGAGCACGCTACACCACAGTAGGAGGCCCCACATCAGCTTGAGGCTGCAGATCCGGAGATCCCGATCCAATCAGTCCCCCCTCTACAGCAGCCAGACTCTCAGCCCACCACTGCCACAGAGACCCCAGCTACCATCCCTACCAGTGATGACACTCCTTCACACCCGGCTTGATTGAGCATCGGGGACGATGCTTCATTTTAAGTGTGGGGAGGTCGCCATCTCTGGCGTTTATTTTGGTGAACTTCTACATACTTTTTCTTTTATTTTGGATATTTTTCTGTATTTTCCTCTTTTTCTTTTATCGTTATTTTCTGAGTACTTATACATTGCTACTTGTGTATTTTACTCTATTTTCTGCATTTTGCATTTTTTTTGTTCATATTTTAGTTATTTAGTTCATTTTAGTTATTTAGTTTAGTTTGCAATTCTAACTTATTAGTGGATCAATTAGTATAGTTTACCCTTTTTTACATAAGATAGCTTAGTTATAGCTTAGTTTAAATTGACAAATATATAAAAAAAAGAGTAAGCTAGGAACTTGAACATAATAGATTTAGATCCATAAAACCTTGTATATATAGCATTACATGATGTAGTTAAACTGACAACATTTCATCAAAGAGAAACATTAAAACTTCAAAGGCTACCCTAAATTACTTTTTAAGAGAATAATGAGAATTTTTAACTAAACCTGCATGACATACATAAGTGATAAATGATTTTTCAGCTAGAGAACACATAGCCTGTGAGTTTTGAGCTTAACTGTATGGTTACATTCAAACCATAATTTTATTCCTGTGTGTTCCAAACCTTCTTTCTTATTCTGGTGTTCTTTACTTTGTTTTAGTCTATATGTCCAATTATAGAATATAGGTACATCTCAAAATAATGATTGAGGCCATCATTTGATTTTAGCTCACTTACCCCAAATTAGCCTACCTTTTACATCACCTTTGTTAGCCCCCTTTGAGCTTTTAAAAAAAAACCCCCTTATTCTATTTTAACCAAATTACTAGCCTTAAGCAGAAAAACAAAAGAAAACCCCAAGTGAATCCTTGGTTAGCTTAAGATAGAAAATTATAAATAGAGTAAAATGTGGGAAACTTATTGGGAACATAGTTAATAAAGACAAAAGGTAGAAAAATTAAAAAGAATAAAGCAACTCAAAATTTTGGGAAGCAAGCTCATGAAAATTCAAATTAATTAAAAAAATTACCATGTGTATTAAAAAAAAAAAGGTTAGTTTTCAAGCATGTAAATAAGGGGGTACAAAAAAGAACTCCCCAATGCAAAATAAAAAGCAATGCACATGGGATAAAAACAAGAATTGAAACATGAGCATGTGACATCAAAAGCGAGAAAATAGGTAGAATAGGTAAAGAAGCATTGTTTTACTAAGTATGTATGTTAGGTGAGATATTAGTCTAATTAAGGATTCACTTATTAGCTCACTTAGCCTTATATATATATCCTTACCCTTTGCCTTGACCCCATTACAACCTTAATTAAAGACCTCATGAGTTTTGGTATGACTATGTTCTATAATTGTTGATTGGTTAGATGAAAAACAAGGTTATAGAAAGGAAGAATAAAAATAAAAATAGAGTGGTTAACCCAATAAACACTGAGTGATTAGAGAGAAAACACAAAATCCAGTGAGGGTTCAAAAGCTCATTAACATTTATCTCTGATTGTCTTGCAAGTTTTTTCTTCTCTCATCTCATTTGCAAAAAAGTGCTTTATTATTTGAGGGTTAGCTATATATATGTATATATATCTCCTTGAGAATGTGAAATAATTTGACTACATGTAGGCTTTATATATGAGTGGATGAATTAGAATTGCATGACTCATTAGGTAGATGCATTTAGCATAGGTTGCATTTCATAACATTCCATCACTTTAACCTTAATTATTTACCTTGGATTTAGCATGAAGACATGCTAGTGTTTAAGTGTGGGGAGGATGATAAACCCATATTTCGTGAGTTCTTTTGTGCTTAATTAGAGTGATTTATTCAACTCTTCACCTACTTATTCACATTAATTGCATGGTTTTACTTTCCCTTCCTTATTATGTCATATTGTGAAAAACATGTTTCCTAAGCTTTAAAAAATTAATTATTTTAATTACCATTATTTCCATTCGATGCCGTGATTAGTGTGTTGAGTAACTTCAGGTTTCCTAAGGCTGAATGACTTAAAGGATAAAAAAGGAAACATACAAAAATGGAAAGAGAAGGCAAAACGGAGCTTTAAGGAAACTGGTATCCACGCGATCGCATGGACGACGCGATCGCGTGCCAGAAGCAAAGAAGCAGCGATGCGGCCGCATGACTGACGCGACCGTGCACCTTGAGTAGAACACTCACGACGCAGACGCGTGACTGACGCGACCGCGTGGAAAGGAAAAGTTCCAGATGACGCGACCGCGTGACCCACGCGGACGCGTGACAGAGGCCACGTATCAGAATTTATAGAATACGCCCCCAGCGATTTCTGAAGCCCTTTTTGGCCCAGATCCAAGTACAGAAAGCATAGATTAGAGGTTATAAAGTGGAGGAATGAATCCATTCAGAGAGAGCTCGCATAATTTTAGTTTTCAATGATTTAGATTTAGTTGAGAGGGAGATCTTCTCCTCTCTCTCTCTTTTAGGATTTAGGATTTCTTCTTGGTTTAAGAGTGACTCTCAATCCAGGTTTTATATTTCTTTGTTTTAAACTTCCCTTTTACCCTATTTATTTATTTCAGTATCTGAGTTGGCTATTTACCTTTATAATTGGATCTATGAATTCTTTCATTTTACAGACAGTTATTTGAATTAATGATATTTGAGGTATTTTCAGTTTATGATTGTTCTCTTTGATTTAAGTTATCATTGCTTCCCATCTAAGGACGTTTTTATTATTTCAGCAATTTTACTTTTTTTCCCTTTTGGTCCTGGTTAAGAATTCAGTAACTCAACAGTTATCAAACTCAACGTAATTGATAATCGTTATCTTGCTAATTGAGCTGAACTTAAATAATCCCAACCTTTTCTTAGGAAATAAATAGGATTCAAAAGTCAATTTAATTAGTCCATTGACTTTCCTTTGCCCTGGTAAAGGTTGACCAAGTTGAGTTTAGATTCAACTTTCATTATAGTTGAGAGAGATAACTAAGTTGGACCTCTAATTTCCTTTATCTTGCCAAAAGTTGTTTTACAGTTATTATTTATTTTTAATTGCCATTTAATTCACTCGTCATTTAAATTACTTGCTTCTCACCTTCTAAACCTTGATTACAACCTTTATAACCAATAATAAGAACATACTTCCCCGCAGTTCCTTGAGAAGACGACCCGAGGTTTGAATACTCGGTTAACAATTTTTAAGGGGTTTGTTACTTGTGACACCCAAAACGTTTGTACGAAAGGGATTTTTGTCGGTTTAGAGACTATATCTACAACGCGACTGTTTTTATGATATTCTTTACTGGTAGAAATCACGATCGTCAGTCATTCCTCTTAACAGACTGGAAGAAGAGGAAGAAAGTTGAGAACAACATGTCAAGCTAATGACATTAAAAGAACGCTTGTTGGGAGGCAACCCAACCGTAGGTAACATTTCTTTTCTTTGCTTAGTTTATTTTCAAATAAGTTGGCGTATGATTGCATTCTAAGTTTGGTGTTGCTATGCAACAAAATTTGTTTAAAATCTTTACTGGATACTTGCATCAATTCCAAGTGAAAGTGTCACACTAAGTTTGGTGTGTCACTTATTTTTGCAATGTATCATGCACACCACTTATGAATGCAATCACATTGTCTCTATTTTTACTTCTTGTGCCTTTATTGTATCCTTAATTTTGCTTGCTTAAGCACATGCATTACTCACATTTCATTGTATAAGACACTCATGATCCATCATAGACTCCATCACCACTATTTTAATTGTTGCTTGAGTATAAGCAATCATTCTAAGTTTGGTGTGGGAAGGGGAAGAATAGGAAGAAAAGGACAACAACAATGAAGATGAACTACAAGGTGGTAAAGTTCCTTTTTCCTCATACTAATTTCCAGCACTTTAAATTGCATGATTGTCTTATATTTTCTTTGTATGCATGTGTGATTACTCCTTGTGAATAAGCATAATTTGATATTTGATTTGTAACATGTTGCTATGATATCATGATTATCATCTTGAATTTTACTTGAACCCAATATCTCTAAGAATGCAACAAAGAAATCATTATTTTGAAAAGAAAAATGTTGAAGAATTTTATAAATCTTGGGGCAAGCAAAAGATTAAGAGGAGTGGAGGTTCTGAATGTATGATTGTGTATTGAGGTTGCATGTTTGTGAAAACTTGCATGGGAGCTCATAGATAGGAAATGATGTTTAGAGAAGTATTATGAAATTTCTCAAACATCTTTTGATCCAAGAAGCAGTATGATGACCGGAATTCACTCCCCACATATAAAATAAATCCGTTCTTTGGCAAGCGCACCAAATATCATCAAGTAATAACCTACTAGGAGTGGGATCGAATCCCATAGAGATTAACGGATTAAGGCAAACAATAGTTAATTGTTTATCCTAGTTAGACGATTCAATTTTGAAGTGATAATCAACAAGGAAATGTAAATTGCATGAATGTAAAGGAAAGCAATAAAGTGCAAGAAAGTAAATGGCAAAGAAAGTAAAGTACAAGAAAGTAAAGTGCTGGAAATGTAAAGTGCAGAAAAGTAAATAACTATAAAGTAAATAAAAGAAAGAAAGATAAAATAAGCATTGGGATCAAGAGATATTGCATTCTCCGGATTAATTGATTTCATCTCATCTTCAATCATGCAACTCATTGACCTCTTGGAAATCATGATTGATTGAGCCCCAATTCCTTGGTGACTCAATCTCTCAAATCTTGATCAATAGCCAATTCCTTGGTCTAATTACTCATGAGAAGAGATGAAACTAAGGCCTTTATATAGGCTCTCCTAAATTACAAACTTAAATGAAATTAAAAGCAAATTACAATGAAATGAGAACAAGCTATTCTAGATGCTTCTTGTGGCCATGATTGGTTGATAATTGTAGCTTGAATGAGAGCTTAGAGTGGGCTTGATTGAAGGTTGGGGGCTGCAGGAAGAAGTTGGCGTGTGGTTTCAAGTGCCACTCCCACTTGATTTTGCCCTTTGGAGTATGACCCACTTTGCAATGTTGAAAGTATCGAGTTAATTGGGCCTCAAAATTAATGTCCACTATGAAGTATTATATATTGTTGGAAAGCCCTGGATGTCAACTTTCTAACGCCACTGAAAGCAACTTATTTGGACCTCTGTAGCTCAAGTTATGCCCATTTGAAGCTGAATAGGTCAGTCTGTCAGGTAGCCCAGCGTGCCATGCCCACTCTCTGGCGTGCCACGCCCACTCTTTGGCGTACCACGCCTTCAATGATGCTCTCTGGCCATTAGAACTGGCGTGCCATACCCAGAACCCCAAGTGGCATGCCCATTATGAAAATAGAGCTGGCGTGCCACGCCTTCGATATCAAGTGGCACGCCCATGTTTTGCAACGCTGAATTAATGGCCTTTTTCACCTCCCGTTTTAACGTCCACCCCAGAGTTTTATATATTGTTGGAAATATCTTGATGTCTGGTGCACGAAATTGTGATTCACACTTTTCACAACTCTGCACAACTAACCAGCAAGTGCACTGGGTCGTCCAAGTAATACCTTACGTGAGTAAGGGTCGATCCCACGGAGATTGTTGGCTTGAAGCAATCTATGGTTACCTTGTAAATCTTAGTCAGGAGATTAATTATGATTATCAGTTTGAATTGCGAAAAATAAAAGAGCATGAAATAAATACTTGTTATGCAATAATGGAGAATATGTTGGAGTTTTGGAGATGCTTTATCTTCTGAATCTCTGCTTTCCCCTGTCTTCTTCTTCACGCACGCAAGGTTCCTCCTATGGCAAGCTGTGTGTTGGTGGATCACCATTGTCAATGGCTACCATCCGTCCTCTCAGTGAAAATGGTCTAGGTGCGCTGTCACCGCATGGCTAATCATCTGTCGGTTCTCACTCATGCTGGAATAGGATCCATTGATCCTTTTGCGTCTGTCACTACGTCCAACCCTTGTGAGTTTGAAGCTCGTCACAATCATTCAATCCCTGAATCCTACTCGGAATACCACAGACAAGGTTTAGACTTTCCGGATTCTCAAGAATGCTGCCAATAGATTCTAGCTTATACCACAAATATTCTGATTAAAGAATCCAAGAGATATTCATTCAATCGAAGGTAGAACGGAGGTGGTTGTCAGGAACGCGTTCATAGGTTGAAGATGATGACGAGTGTCACGAATCATCACATCCATCATATTGAAGTGCGAATGAACATCTTAGATAGAGACAAGTGTGTTTGAATAGAAAACAGAAACAATTGCATTAATTCATCGAGACACAGCAGAGCTCCTCACCCCCAACAATGGAGTTTAGAGACTCATGCCGTCAAAGAGTACAAAGTTCAGATCTAAAAACGTCATGAGGTACAAAATAAATCCCTAAAAGTTGTTTAAATACTAAACTAGTAACCTAGGTTTACAGAAAATGAGTAAACTAAGATAGATGGTGCAGAAATCCACTTCTGGGGCCCACTTGGTGTGTGCTGGGGCTGAGACTTATGCTTTACACGTGCCTAGACTGTTTCTGGAGTCAAACGCCAGGTTGTAACCTGTTTTTGGCGTTTCACTCCAATTTGTAACCTGTTTCTGGCGTTTAACGCCAGACTACAACATGGAACTGGCGTTGAACGCCAATTTACGTCATTTATCCTTGAGAAAAGTATAGACTATTATATATTGCTGGAAAGCCCTGGATGTTGACTTTATAACGCAATTGAGAGCGTGCCATTTGGACTTCTGTAGATCCGGAAAATCCATTTCGAGTGCAGGGAGGTCAGAATCCAACAGCATCTGCAGTCCTTTTTCAGCCTGAATCAGATTTTTGCTCAGCTCCCTCAATTTCAGCCAGAAATTATCTGAAATCACAGAAAAATACACAAACTCATAGTAAAGTCCAAAAATGTGATTTTTATTTAAAAACTAATAAAAATATAATAAAAAGTGACTAAAACATATTAAAAACTACCTAAAAAACAATGCCAAAAAGCGTATAAATTATCCGCTCATCAATGTCTGCTTTCCAACGCCACCAAGATCACATCATTTGAACCTCTAGAACTCAAGTTATGTTATTTTGAAGATGAAGAGGTCAGGCTAGTAACTCTGCAGTGACGTGTTTTGCTCCCTGTGTTTTCGGGGTCAATATCTTCCTCAATTCCAGTGTCCATTATAAGTGTTATATATGGTTGGAAAGCCCTGGATGTCTACTTCCTACTTTCTGGATGTGTAGCTCAATATATTTTCATTTGAATGATAGGAGGTCAGGCTGGCATATGCCCCGGCGTGCCACGCCCAATGCTTGGCGTGCCACGCCCATAGTGGGGCTCAAAATCACTCTTCTGGAACTTAAGCCTGGCATGCCACGCCCAAAACACCAAGCGGCACGCCCTCTTTGAGATCTTGGCTTCACAAACATGGCGTGCCACGCCCATAGCACCAAGTGGCACGCCCATGTTGGTCTTCATTCTTTCAAGCTTGGCGTGCCACGCCTAGAACCCAAGTGGCACGCCCAAGTCACAATTAAGGTTGGCATGCCACGCCTTCGATATCAAGTGGCACGCCCATGTTGAACTCTTCAATCACCCTTGCTGGAATGTTGGCTTGGCGTGCCACGCCCAGAGCTTCAAGTGGCACGCCCATGTTGAGAGTTGGTTCAAAAGCTTGGCGTGCCACGCCCAGAGCATCAAGTGGCATGCCCAGCTTCACACGCCCATCCTTATTTGTTGTTTTCTTCCCTTTTTGTTTCTCTTTTCACCTAAAATTCAGCACAAACCCATTTCAAAGCAATGTACCATAATATATATCATTTGGTTCATGGAATTGCATTGATAAATGAGATTATGCTCTTTTTATGGTCCTTTTAGATAAGAAAAAGGGTACATGATGCGTAGTTATCACAGTAACAAAAGAAAACAAAAGAAAAAGAAAAAGAAAGAACAAGCCCATGGCTCTGAGCATCAATTACTAGGGAGAAAAAGAAAGAAACAAGAACTCAAAGAGTTATTGTCCTAGTTAAATGCTTGTGGTTGATTTGTGTCAAAGAGAGAGGATTGAGCAAGTAAATCCTAAGGGATGCTTCAACATCTAATACCTTAGACCAACTGGTTTGGGAGTATTGATTGAAAGCTTATCTAAAGAGCCGCTTTGAGACATGACACTTAGAGTCGAGGTCAAAATCCAAAAAGAAAAATATGCTAGAAAATAAGTGCTGCTTCAAGGTGACAATCTATAAAGAGACTTCTATAAATATCATTTGAATGAAAGTTCTAAGATCTAAGACTTCTAAAATGTGAGGACTAATGAGCACTAGAATCCTTGCATAAGCATACAAATTAGAGTTCACCCCACTGTCACTTATTCACTTCACCCACTAAGGCGTCAGAAGTAATTCTTCAATACATTCAAATTAAGAGAATTCTTTGTGCATAGTTCTTTTCTTGCTTGGGGACAAGCAAGATTTAAGTTTGGTGTTGTGATGTCAGGGCATCTTGGCTAGTTTTACTAGCCATTTTTTGTATGCTTTAGGCTGGTTTCATGCATTTTCTTAGGCAATAAGTAAGTTCTTGGATGAGAAATTCATGCTTGTCTTGATTCAATCAAACATTGTTAATTTTGTGCATTTTCATGAGATTTATGCAAAGAATTGTTTGATGCTATGAATAATGCATTATCTTGTGATTATGGCAATACTTTGATGCAGTTTGTTTGGTTAATGATAAGTGAAACTAGAAAGCCCTGGAGCTAGGAGGAAGGAAGTGAATGCGTTGCCAACTCCAAAATGGCGTTTCCAAGGCCAATGAAGCCTAGGGATGAAGCAAGGGAGCCCTGGAGCTAGGAGGAAGGAAGTTGAAGACGTTGCTAACTCCAACAGGGTGTTGCCAACGTCCTCTCCATCCCAGCATTGAGCAAGTTGCTAACTCAATTTGCGAACGTCCTCTCCATCCCAGCATTGAACAAGTTGCTAACTCAAGTTGCCAACGTCCTCTCCATCCCAGTATTGAGCAAGTTGCTAACTCAAGTTGGCAACCTCCTTCCCCTTTTGCATTACCATTCCTTCACCAAGTTAACCATGAGCACGTTGCCAACTTGACATTTCCAGTTAGCAATGCCCTCTATCTTTCAGCATAGAGAATGGTAAACAAGTATGAAGGCATTGGCAACTCAAGTTAGCAACACCACTTTTTGGATTTCTTGGCAACCTGACCTTGTCTTCTTCAAACAAGAATAACTTGAGCTACAAAGCTCTAAATGAAGTGATTCTAGTGGCATTGAAAAGTAGGAATCAAGATCTTTCCAAGCATATATAGCACTACATGGTGGACACTAAATTTGAGGGAGAAAACTTACCCCGAAAGTGCATAGATGAACATGGTATCAACTTGTAGTAAAGCCAGCTGACCTCTTCATCTTCCATGGAGTAATTCTTGAGTTGTAGAGCTTCAAATAATGCGCTCTCAACTACATTGGAATATAGACATCCAGATATTTCCAACGATATATAATAGTATGGGGTTAACATTCATTTGAAGCTTCAGAAGCTGGCTTCATTTGGAGCCTCAGAAATTGAAAGCGTTGGCAATGCCAAAATACAAAGGCGTGTTCACCAATAACGCCTGCGACCCTGGCAGGCTGACCTTGCCCCCTTCAATGAAGTATAACTTGAGCTACATAGATCCAATTGATGTGCTTCTAGTTGCATTGGAAAGCTGACATTCAGAGCCTTTCAACAATGTATAATAGTCTATAGTGGGCATGAAATTGAAGCACAAACAATAGGCATCTTTAAGCCCCAAAAACAATAACACGTTGCTAACTTAGAATCCAAGTTAGCAACGCCTGTGCAAAATCTTGGCTTCCTAGAAGGGGAAAGAACATGTTGCGAACTTGAAAACCAAGTTAGCAACGCATTCACAAGAGCTTCAGCCAGGGGGGAATTAACACACACGTTGCTAACTTGTGCTTGTGAAGGCGTTGGTGCCAATAACGCCCATGTGTCCCCCAGGAGCTTGGTTTTGGTTCAATTAAATTACTTCAAGGTCCATCCAACCTCAAGCAAGAAAAGCCCATAAATCTCAATCAATCAAGGCCCCAAGAATCATCTAGAATAGTTAATTTTTATTTTATTGTAATTTAGGTTAGCTTATAAATAGGCCTTAGTTTCACACTTCACACACCATACTGGAGGGATCTTCGGACTCTCCCTTCACATACTCTTCTCTTTCATTTCTTTCTTACTTTATAAACATTTTTAGTTATGAATTTCTAACTCTTTCCATTAGGAAAGAGAGCTCTATTGTAATTCAATGGATTGATTTAATTTCATTCTTCATCTTCAATTCTTCTTTTATTGTTGCTTTAGAGAGAGTCTTTGTGCTTCATAGATCCAATTACCACCGTGAGGGGGATTGGATCTACTTGAATTACATGTGAGCATTGAGAAAGGGATCATGGAATTCAGTTTGAGCCTTTTCTCTCATAATCCTCTTGATCAATATATTCTTAGTTGGTATGTGAGATGTAACTACTTTGAATTGAGGTTTTGAGGGTTGTGTGGCTTTTGAATCAGAAATTGAACTTTATCTCTTCTCATGACCAATTAGATCAAGAGATTGGAAATTGTTTATCTTAAGAGAAATCAAATCACCAAGAGATTGGGATTTGGTTACTTATGATTTGCCAAGAGATCAATAATTGTATGATTGAAGAGGAGATGAGCATGGTTGATCCTGAGAATGCAATATCTCTTGATCCCAATACTTTTCTTTTAGTTTTACTTCTAGTTATTTACTTTTCCGTCATTTACTTTCTTGCACTTTACTTTCTTATACTTTTTGTTCCTTGCAATTTTACTTTCTAGCACTTTATTTTCTTGCACTTTACTTTTACGTCATTTACTTTCCTTGCACTTTATTGCTTTATTTTAATTTCTAGCTATTTACATTTCTTGCTTGATTATCACCCAATTATGCTTGTCTAACTAGAATAATCAATTAACTATTGATTGCTTAATCCTTTAATCCTCGTGGGATCGACCTCACTCTTGTGATTTTTATTACTTTATACGACTCGATATACTTGCTGGTTACACGTAAAATCTAAATTTTACATATCATTATCTAACAATCAACTAGTATTTAATGCATGAATAACAGGTATCATGAGATCTTTAGAGGGATGTAACGGGGCTAGGATTTAGGTAGGATGAATTATGGTTAAGTGGACTTAAAGAATTAGTTCCTTGGTTAGCTTGAGTGTCCACTTAATCCTACATCACTTATGTACACATAACAATATAACCTTTCTACCCATTTTCTTTTTTTTTATCTCACTTCACTCATGCATTTTCTTTTCAAACATGGTATATGTATCCTTTATTTACTCTTTTATTTCATACTTTGTCATTCACAAGTTTTTTTTATGAACTATGAATGCATATGCTTTAATTTGTGAAATGCATGAGCATTACCTAATTGCCCCAAAAACTTTTTTCACAAAGAGTTCATACCTCTATCACCAATGCTTCCTAAAATACCCCCACACTTAGAATTTACATACTAATCCACCCAAGCTAATCAAAGAGTAATTCAGGGACATCAATGGTTTTTCGCTTAAGGGGAGTAATGTGCTATCATCAGAACAAAAAGGGATTCATAGGCTCAAAGGGGTTCACAAAGGTGAATGCAAGGGTTGACCATATAGGTTAGTGAGTTTATCATCAAAGATGGCCACAATCATACTAAATGCATCCAAATACAAATACAGGACTGATGCCATGGCATCTTAGGCTAGTTTCACTAGCATTTTTCTTTGTTTTTAATAGGTTTTATGCACTTTCTTGAGTTATAAGTACGCAATTAGGGTAGAAATTCAAGCATACCTAGATTCATCTAACTATGGTTAATTTGATACAATTTCATGAGAATTATGCTATAATTACTTGTGTGCTAAGAATGATGAGAATTCTCATGACTTTAGCAACGCTTTGATGCATGTAGTGGTTGATGATAGGTGAAGGAAAGCATGGAAAGAAGTTGAAGAAGGAGCATGGAGAAGATGAAAGAGTAGCAACGTTGGTGGCAAAGTTGGACCACCATCGTTGTCTCAAACGTTGAGAAGGAGTAGAGCAAAATTCTGCATGATCTGCTGGTGCCGACGTTGGAGGGGACGTTGGCAATCCAACGTTACCTCCAACGTCATTGAAAATATTCAATTCTGGAGCTGAAGAATTTTTGAGCGACGCGTACGCGTCTATGACGCGTACGCGTGAAAGAAGAAAATTTCGACATCTACGCGCAAGCGTGAGTCATGCGCACGCATGGAATGGAAAAATTGACCATCCACGTGTACGCGTGGGTCACGCGTATGTGTCACAAACGAATGTTAGAGGTATAACGTTGCCTCAAACGTTGCCTCCAAAATCCGCGATGAGAAGCCTAGAATTTGGAATTGAAAAACTTGAATCGACGCGCACGCGTCAATGACGCGTACGCGTCGATAGGAAAAATGGCATTTCACATGTAAGCGTGATGTACGCGCACGCGTGAAAAAGCAAAATCACAGCCTTCACGTGTACGCGTGGTGCACGCGTACGCGTGGATAGCAGAACGTTGGCCCTTCAACATTGAGTCAAACGCCAATGAAAGCAGCTGCATCTAGTTTTTTTAGAAAGGCGTTTGAGTCAACGTTGGCCATCAAACGTTGACTCCAACGTGAAGCACCAGAACTTGAAATTCAAACAGATCTCTTCGCAACAGCAAGGGAAACCAATTGAAGCAACTTCAACCCAATTCCATCAAGGCCAAAAGCCCAATTCAAAGATTGAAGATCAATGGAAGAAAATGTATAAATAGCTTAGAATTTAAGTTAGAAAGAAAGTGGGGGTTACTTCATTTAGGACTTCACTTTTACTTTTTGGTTCATTTTTACTGCAATTCTTTAAATTCTGCAATGTATCTTTCAATTCCATTTTCCATTTTGAGAGCTATGAACAACTAAACCCCTTTCATTGGGTTAGGGAGCTCTGTGTAATTCAATGGATCAATATTAGTTTTCATTCTTCTTCTTCTTTCTTTTCTCTTGATTTTGTTAGAAAGCTTTTGTTCTTCATCCAATTGGATAGTTGTCTTAGGAAAGAAGCTATTCATAATTGGATCTCCTCTGAATCTTGGAAGAGGAATGAGGAGATCATGCTAGAAATGCTTTCTCACATTGGATTAGATTGGGGTTTGGATAGATATAGTGACATGTAATCCTACCAATACTTTGATCTATAAATTTGTGTGGTATAATCAGTTACCAAACTTCATCTCTTCCCATGTGCACTTAAATCAAGGAATTGGGCAATTGTTCATGCTTAGATAGATTAGATTACCAAGGAATTGGGATCTAATCACCTAAGATTGCCAAGGAGATCAATGAATGCATTGATTAAGGAAGAGATGAAAATGAACTTGATCTGGAGAATTATCACATCTCTTGACCCCAATGAGCTTCCCCATCTCTGATCTACCCATTCTTTTACATTCTGCTTCTTTAATTTCATGCTTAACCCCCATTCCCCTTTAATTTCTTGCAATTTAAGATTCTGTCATTTAATTTCTCGTAATTTAATTTCTGTTAGTTAATTTCTTGCAATTTAAGTTTCCCGCCAAATTTACATTCTGCAATCTCAATCCAATTTTGATTTTGCTCAACTAGCACAATTCTCCAATTAACATTGATCAATCTACCAATCCCTATGGGATTCGACCTCACTCTACAGTGAGTTTTTACATGACGACAATCCGGTGCACTTGTCGGTAGGAAATTGTTGAGAGATAGTTTTTGAGCCAATCAAGTTTATGGCGCCATTGCCGGGGATTGGTTTTGTATTGACAATTACTAAATTAGAGGATAACTAGATTGAGAACTTTTTTTTCTTTTGATTAATTGAATTTTAATTTCAGTTGTTCATTTTTGCTCTTTGCAATTTTTAGTTGTTTTTCCTTAATTTTACCTTACTTCTTTACTTTCCAGTAAAACTAACCCACTAACTCATTAACTGTTTAATTATTTGCCTCAATTGCTCTAACCATACTTTTTCATTAATTGTGAATCCTTCACTTGCTGGTTGCTGCTTGTTGTGCTCCTTGTATGATAGGTAGAAGAGAGGTTTCAATCTCCTTTAACAGTGAACCGAAAAGAAGAGGAGGAAGACTTGGATATCACCATGGAGGACGATATAGAAAACCATCATGAAAGAGAGGTGAATAATCATGCCAGAAGAGGTGCAGCCAACCCTGCTGGACAAGAGAGGAGAGTTCTGGGATCATACATCAATCCAAACCCAGGAAACTGTGGTAGCAGCATTCAAAAGCCAACTATCCATGGCAATAATTTCAAATTGAAGCCTCAGCTCATAACTCTGGTCCAGAACAACTGTTCTTTCAGAGGAAGTGCCCAAGAGGATCCTAATGAGCATCTCACTAAATTCTAAAGGATTTGTGACACAGTTAAATCTAATGGTGTTCATCCTGACACTTATAGATTGCTACTGTTTCCATTTTCTTTGAGGGACAAAGCATCAAAATGGCTAGAATCATTTCCCAAGGAAAGCTTGACAACCTGGGAGGATGTAGTAAATAGATTCTTAACAAGGTTCTACCCTCCACAAAAAGTAAACAGGCTGAGAACTGAAGTGCAGACCTTCAGACAACAGGATGGTGAGACTATTTATGAAGCCTGGGAGAGATTCAAAGATTTGACAAGGAAGTGCCCCCTTGACATGTTTAATGAGTGGGTGCAACTTCACATCTTTTATGAAGGACGGAATTGTGAGTCAAAAAAAGCTGTAGACCACTCATCTGGAGGTTCCCTTAACAAGAAAAAGACCATTGAAGAAGCCATTGATGTTATAGAATAGTGGCTGACAATGAGTATTTTTATGCCTCATATAAGAGAAACAACAAGGGAGTCTTAGAATTAAACCCTATGGATGCAATCTTGGCCCAGAATAAGATGATCACCAAGCAACTGGCTGAATTGACCAAGTAAATGGAGAAGAATCAGGTTACAGCTATCCACACTCAACCATCACCTCAAGAAGAGTTGGACACAGAAGAAGGAGTTAACTGGGAGGAAGCTAATTACCTTGGAAATTCATCTAGGCAAGCTCATGATCCATATTCTAAAACCTGTAACTCTGGTTGGAGGAACCACCCAAACTTTGGGTGGGGGAACCAACAAAACCAAGGCCAAGACCACAAACCCCATAATCCAAACCAGTATAACAACTCCACTCACCAAAACTCCAACCAAAAACCATACCAGACCACACAAAGTACTTATTCACAGCCACCATACCAAAACCACAATAACCATTCTTAACATCCCAATTTCAACCTACCATCACCACATGATGATGACAGAATGGCAAAAATGGAAGCTATGCTTGCCAACCTTTGCAAGGAGTCTGAACACATGAAGAAATTCAGGGAAGAAGTGAGAAGTAGTATAAAAAGCCGAGGGGAGGTTATTAAGAATCTCGAATCTCAAGTAAGGTATCTATCTCAACAATTTCCAAAGTCCACTAATAGCTTCCCAAGTGATACTGAAAAGAATCCAAGAGGACAGACCAAGCAAGTAAGGTAGGAATAATGCAAGTCAATCAATTTAAGCAGTGAAGAAGTTCTGAAGGAAGAATGCTCCAGACACTCAGAACATGATGAAGGAGAGTCAAGGAAGAATGTAAGGGAGATAGAAGAAATGGCTAGCCCTGAACAGAGGAAGGAACAAAAAGAGAAAGAAGTCCTCAAGCCTTTTCTGCCACAAGCACCATTTCCCCAGAGACTTAGGGGAAGTGAGAAAGAGAAGTCATACTCAAGATTCTTAGACATATTTGCATCTCTCAGTGTCAACATACCCTTCATCAAAACTCTCCAACAGATGCCTAGCTATATCAAGTGCATGAAAGAGTTGCTGACCAAGAAAGGAACCTTAAAAGAGGGACAAACAGTGACAATGAACAAGGAATGTAGTGCCTTCATCAAGAAGGACGTACTCCTAAAGAAAAGAGATCCGGGGATCTTTCATATTCCCTGTACCATAGGAGAAACAAAAATTGACAGAGGATTATATGATCTAGGGGCTAGCATAAATGTGATGCCTCTGTCTCTTATGAAGAAGTTGCAAATCAATGAGCTGAGATCCACGGATGTGATCATCCAATTGGCGGATAAAAATCAG
The DNA here is from genome assembly GCF_059453495.1 of Arachis ipaensis. NCBI lineage: Eukaryota > Viridiplantae > Streptophyta > Magnoliopsida > Fabales > Fabaceae > Arachis > Arachis ipaensis. The sequence continues at coordinate 50,307,437 of NC_142443.1, forward strand.
AAGCAGGGTGAAGGAGTAATCGAAAATGTGTTGGTGAAAGTGGGAAACTACTTCCTTCCCACTGACTTTGTTGTTCTGGACATGGAGGAAAGTTACCTCCACCCCATTATTCTGGGGAGACCATTTCTAGCCACTGCTAGAGCGCTGATAGATGTGGCACAAGGAGAGTTGATACTGAGAGTACATGATGAGCAGCTCACTTTCCATGTTTTCAAGCCCACGTATGAGTCTGAGCAAGAGAGCAAGAAATTAAAGGAAGAGTACATTGAAAGCTCTTTGAAGGAGAACAACAATGAACCACCAGCCAAGCCTCTGGAGCTTTCATGGGTGGATAAATAAGAAGCTCAAGAGATGAAGCAACCAAGGATACTAGAGGAAGAGCTAAAACAATAGGAACCCAAGGGAATTAATCAATAAAGATCACTCCAACAAAAGAACTTCTGAAGCACTACTTAAAGAAGAGAGGAAAATGGGGAAGAAAGTACCAAAGGGATGGAGAAACAAGAAGCTTCCTACAGAAGGTTTCTCCCCTGGAGACAAGGTGATGTCAATCCACCATCCACAAATTCCACTGCATCTTCCAACCATTCCATCTCAGTTACCTCAAGTGTTCACATTCAGAAAGGTCCTTTCCCTGGAGCATTTGGAAATTATCAAGGAATCAAATGGGGACAGTTTCACAGTGAGAGGAGAGGATCTCAGGCACTACAATATGCCCTAACAGAAAGCTGACCATCAAGCTAGTGACGTTAAAAGAGCACTTGTTGGGAAGCAACCCAACCAAAGGTAGTAATTTTTCCCTAGTTAAAGTCAATAAAAAGAGTTAAGTAGATTCTTTGTATTGCAAGGAGCTAAGTTTGGTTTTGCACACCAAAGGAATTTAAGGATAAATGTGTAATTCTAATTTTGGTGTCCCACCATGGATTTCATTAAGAACACATTGCACCCTTAGCATAATTAGTTATCAGCTCCAAATAATCAGAGAAACTACTTGACTATTATTTAGTTCCCAGTTCATAATTTATTTTCTAGTTTATAGTTGTTTTCTAGTTCATAGTTTACTTTCTTAATAAAAAGGACTTGATGTTTCATGCATGTATTTATTCTGCTGCATATAGAAGTAGGCAAGGAACTAAGTTTGGTGTTCCCACACCAACATAGGTTCAGAGAATCACAAGCATACATGCATGCTAACTGTTTCTCAAGTGCTTGGGGAACAAGCAACTTCCAATTACTTACAGGAATTCAATCAATCTCTTGGAAAGAATACACACCACCAGCTAAAAAAAAGAGAAAGACACAAAAGCCAAAGATGGTGAGGACAGAGAGGAAGCAACTAGACTTCAAGAAGTTGTATTGTTGCTTAACTATTTATACTTGGGAATGCTTAAATTGGAAGTCTGATTGTACCTGTGTTGATAGTTAACTTTTAGTTAAGTCATTTGCATTCTGTTGAGTTTGATTTTGCAATAAGTGTGCTAGCCTAGTTGTGTGTATTTTCACTTTCACTTATTTAAATGCTTGTCTTGTCCCCTACCCGTTTTCAATTTGAATAAAAGAAATTTTGAAAAGAAGTGGAATAGTTCCTTTTTGGCAAGGAAGTGAAATAACAGTAAGTGGTGGTATATATGTCTAATTGTGTAGTAGCTCACTTGTAATGAATAAAAGGATAGACTAACTCCCTTTTTAGTATAAACTAGCATGCTGTCTATGAATCTTAGCAAATAAAAGTCCTTAGATGAAAGCAAAACCAAGAGAAAGAAAGAAAAAGAAAAGCCAAAAGTGGCAACAAAAATAGAAAAAAGCAAAAGAATAAGGCTAGACTCCAATAGCTTGGACCTTAGGACATATGCTTGTGGAGTCTTTGTACTAGGATCTGCTTGGATGATTAGGTTCTATAGAGTGCTTTAACACTTGGTAACTTGGGTTAACTAACCCGGGATTATCAACCGAAAGTCCATTATCAAGAGCAACCTAGTTACAAGGCATTTGGTAACCCAAAGAGGTGCTGGGCACCAATGTCTTAAGAAGAATTATGAGCCAAGTGTCTGTAGTGAATATGTGTTGAGTATAAATAAGCTAAGAAGCTGCTACAACATGATGGATAATTTTGGAAAACGAATTCCAATCACCTTAAACTCACCGGCAAGTATATCGGGTCGCATCAAGTAGTAAAACTCACTTAGAGTGAGGTCGATCCCATAGGGATTGATGGATCAAGCAACTTTAGTGGGTGATTAGTTTAGTCAAGCTAACATTGAAGTGAAATTTGATGAGGTAGCCAACAGAAAGTAAATTGCAGGAATTATAAAGTGTAGAAAGTAAATTGCATTAAAACTTAAAAAGTAAGAAATGTAAATTGCAGAAACTTAAATGACAAGAAATGTAAATTGCATCAAATATAAAGGGGATTGGGTGCTGGAAATTAAAGAAAGTAATAGATCAAGCAACTAGAAATTTAAATTGCAGGAAATGTAAATGTGCAGGAAATTAAATCAAGCTCAATGTGAACAGAAATGTGAAAGTACAGAATGTAGGAAAGGAAATTGCAGAAAAGTAAACGTAGCAGAAGAGAAAATTAGCAAGAAGACTTAGATCAATTTTTAATTCTCAAAGAGAAACTAACAAGTTTAATGAAAGAGTAAAAACAGAAAGGAAGCCAAGAGCTCACTTGCTCTCAAGATCAAAACAGAAAAGAAATTTAAAAGGAATGAAACAGAAAGTAAAATGCAACTCAATTGCAATAGCTAAAGGAAAGTTGAAGATCTCAGGGGTTGGATGAGACTAGAAAACAAGTCTAGATCTCAAGTCCTTCCTTGATCCAACCAAGAACAAGTGCAAAAGAAGTAGAAGAACAAATTGTAGAAGAAGTAAAGATGAAAACAGTAGAGAAAATTTAATTCCAAACCAAAATTCCTTGAATTATGCAGACAAATAAACAGAAAGAGATCTCAAGGTGAGATTGAAACAAAATTTCTTCAATTCTCCACCCAAGATCCAAAACAAAGAGTAAAAAGTGTAGAAGCAAAAATAAGGAAGAAGAGAGATCAATTCTCCTTCCCAATTCCTCCTAGTGCTCTCTAGTAGAGCTAGCCTCCTTATAAAAATGAGAATGATGCCTTTATATAGGCTTTTTACAAAATAAAAATAAAAGGAAATTGAAATGAAAAACAAAATAAATGAAAATCCTAATTCTACCTTGTTCTTGTGCCTTTGAGTGATGATGTGGGCTTTGCTTGCTTTGGATTTGAAGAGAGATGGATTTGGTTGGCCTTGATTCAATTTGGTAAAGAATTGTGTTCAAAGGGAATTTTAATTGAATTTTGGCCCATGGGTGTTGCTTCCAGGGCAATGCTCAGCTCTCCCCAAGAGCGCAGCATCCAAGCTTGCCAAGGCTCTCTTGGTGCGTGACAAGCTCCCTGGACAGCATCAGGGTAGCGCTCCGCTCTCCCCAAGAGCGCAGCATCCTTGCTTCCTTAGTAAGGCTCCAGGTTCAAGCCTTGGTGAAAGCATTTGGGGAGCAATTTTCCTTGAATTTTCACGAAGAGAGCATGACAATGCTCTCTCCAAGAGCAGAGCGCTCTCCAAGTGAGCGCTACTTTGATGGGCTTCCCTTGGTCTCCCTCTTCGAATCCTGGTGAATGCATTTGTGCCCATTTTTGCTTATTTTTGGTCCTTAAAGATGTATTTCATTCGTGCCTCAATTTCATTCCAAATATGGATTGCTATATATCGTTGGAAAGCTTTGAATATCAGCTTTCCAACGCAACTGAAAGCACATCAATCGGACATCTGTAGCTCAAGTTATAGCCATTTGAAGAAGGCATGGTCATGCTGTGAGCGCCCAGATTTTAACTTAGCAAAAATTTTGCTTCCAAGCTCATTTTTGCATCACGGTAATGCTCCGCTCTTGGCAAGAGCGGAGCTTTGTGTGCTGATTTCCAATCTCCTTTAATTTGGTCATGGGCCACACTTTTAAAAGCGTGGCCTAAGGCTCCAAAGTGTGCTCCAACTTTAAAGTGTACCCCAAAGCTCTTTTTTCTCCTTTTTAGCTTATTTTGTGCTTTTTGCTTCTTTTTCTTCTTATTTCCTACAAGATTTATAAAATTAAAAGATAAAAAAAATACCATTTAAGTACAAAAGCATTCATTATTCAAGCACAAATCATCAATTTCTTGTATGAATAAGCATAGAAAAACATGACATGGTGACATGTCATCACAACACCAAACTTAAACCTTGCTTGTCCTCAAGCAAGAAAAGAATCATGCAATAAAGATTGACAATCCAAGGTAAGAAGAATAGCAACTCAATGTTCATGGTTAGCTAGTTTTCTAAGCATGCTACAATCACAAAAGAGATGTAAATAATTGATGCTTCTATCTAGCTCAATTTATGAAATCTTTCTCTTATATTTCTTCCTTGAAACAAGCTTTTCATTTTCTTATTAGCTTCTCCTTTTGGGTGCTTTGCCCCATGAGTTAATAACAAAACTACGACTCTAAATTCTTCGTCTTCAAGTATTACCACTTGATACATAAGCACCACAAGCATTTGAATTAGAGGACTTCATTAAGCTCATTTGTTTCTTTTCTTGACTCTCTAATCATTTATGCTCAGAGCCTTGAGCTTTGAGGGAGTGCTTTTGCACTTGAGCCTAGCCTTGACTTCTAAGTGTTTTGTTTTCAAGTATTTGGCTTGATACATAAACACCACAAGTACTTAACAAATAAATTGCCATTGGTACTCAGAGCCTTCAGCTTTCTCATTCTTTCTCTTTTTCTTTCTTGCTTTATTTGCATTTACTTCCTTCAAGGTTTTCATGATTTCAAAAGATTTCACAAAATGTCCTAGATGAAAACTTCAATTAAATAAAATCCAATGCAATTGAGCAAAAATTAATCATACTGGCTTTCCAAAACTTGTATGCACATGCTAAACTCTTCTTTAATTCCTTGTTTGTTTATGATCATGATGCTTTATTGCTTTTGAACTCACAAAACTCAAGTAGGTAGTCCTAATGCCACAGCAACATGCTACAAATCAAGATTCAAGCTATGCTTATTCATACCACACATGCATACAGAGAATATAAAGACAATCATGCAATTTAAAGTTCTGGAAACAAAGGAGAGGAAAAGGAACTTTACAACCTTGTAATTCATCTTCTTTATTGTTGTCCTTTTTCCTTTATTCTTCCTCTTTCCATTGCCAAACTCAGAATGCTTGCTCATCCTCAAGCAACAATTAGAATAATGGCTATGGGGCTAAGATGGATCATGAATGTCTTATACAATGAAATGTTAGTAGCACATGTGTTTTAAGTAAGCAAAATTAAAGATAACAATCAAGGCACAAGAGACAGAGACATTTTGGTTGCATAGATAAGAAGGTGTTTACAATACATTGCATAAAAGATAAGTGGCACACCAAACTTGGTGTGACACTTTCACTTGGAATTAATGCAAGTATCTTGTAAGAATTGGAACCAAATTTGGTTGCATAGCAACACCAAACTTAGAATGCAATCATATGTCAATTTATTTGAATTAAAACTAAGCAAGTGAAACTGTTATTTGTTAAGTACAATCACCAAGCCAAGAATCTGTCATGAATAAAGCTCTTGGTAATGTATTAACAAACACAGTAAATAAGCAAACTAAAATGAAAGCATTTAAAAATAGAAAAATGACTAAAGAAAGTAGAATGAAAAAGTGTCAAATTAAAAGAGAAAAATATAACTGCAGAGGCATTATGATTATACTGACAAGTAGTGTTGCTTGAATGAATTGCATAGAAAATAAGTGGCACACCAAACTTAGAATCTTGGTGTGTCACTTTCATTTTTGATTTGATGCAATCATCCAAAAAGATTGAAAATAATTTGTTGCAAGGCAACACCAAACTTAGAATGTAACCATATGCCAATTTATTGAATTTAAACAAAATAAAGAACGAAAACAAAGCAAAGAAGAGAAATTATACCTACGGTTGACATGTTGTTCACTTTCTTCCTCTTCTTCCAGTTTGTTAATAGGAATGACCTTAAGGGGGGAGAAGATTCAGCTAGTGTCCCTTGTCTTGGCCTTTCCTCAGCAAGCTTCCTTTTGCAAATGGCTTGATTGATCTTGCTTGCTGGATCAGGGACAGGATTGGTGCTCTTGCTAGTTGCCTTCACTCCTTTGAATTCAAAACTTGGTTGCTGTGTGATTATTGGAGTTTTGTATTCATCTAGAGCCTTTTGAATTGGTGGTTCCATGAACTCTTCCTTCATGTACTTCTCTGCCTCACTTGAGTGTAAATTTTCTGGAATGACTTCCTCACTTTCTTGCTCCTACACTCCTTTCTTTGCACCCAACATTTGACTTAATAGCTTTTTCATTGAGGAGGTTTGTTGATCTTCCCAATATTTCTTCATCTCCTCTTTATATTTTTCAATCACAGATTCAATTGTTGAGAGTTTTTGGGTTAGAGAAGTTTGTGAGAGTTGTGAGTCTTCATGTTCCCTTGTCATCTCAAGTGCAGTTTCATTTTCAACCACCTCATTCTTCATTGGAAGTTCACTTGATACAGTAGCCTCCTCATCTTGCTCTTCCACTTTCTCCCTTGCACTTAACATTTGGTTTACCATCACTTCTATGTTTTTGAATGAATTCTCTTACTCGTTCCAGGATATATGTGCCTCCCTCTCATATTTTTCAAACATGGTCTCAAGCTTTGAGAGGCTTTGGTTCATAGAAGTTTGTGTGGGTGGTGAGTTTTGACAGGGGCTTTCTGTTGAAACGTGGTCAAGTGATGATATCTTTGGATGAATATCATATGGAGCATTAGAATTTCCTTTCCAGCCACCATTAGAATCACGACTACCATCATTTTGTGGTGGAGGAAAATATCCTATATGGTTTTCTTGCTCATCTTGTGTCTCTGAAGCAAATCTCCATGGATTGGAGTGCTTAGAATTTGTATTTTCTTGGTGATATTCCCAGCCACCATTAGAGATTGGTGATGGTGGGTGATATCCCATAAAATTTTGTTTGACCATAAGATGAGTTGAACTCTATTTGTATTTTGTAAAATGCAATATCTATGAAAATTAAAAATCATGTCACAGAGAAAGAATTTTTTTAGTGAGGCAATAGCTCAAACACCTTGCTATCAACTTAAAACAGAGAACAAAAACAAAGAAAATGCTTGATCTAGACTTCTTACCCACTTAATCATTGTTGATCTAAATCAATCCCCGGCAACGGCGCCAAAAACTTGATGGATAATTTTGGAAAATGAATTCCAATCACCTTAAACTCACCGGCAAGTATACCGGGTCGCATCAAGTAGTAAAACTCACTTAGAGTGAGGTCGATCCCACAGGGATTGATGGATCAAGCAACTTTAGTGGGTGATTAGTTTAGTCAAGCTAACATTGAAGTGAAATTTGATGAGAGGTAGCCAACAGAAAGTAAATTGCAGGAATTATAAAGTGTAGAAAGTAAATTACATTAAAACTTAAAGAGCAAGAAATGTAAATTGCAGAAACTTAAATGACAAGAAATGTAAATTGCATCAAATGTAAAGGGAATTGGGTGCTGGAAATTAAAGAAAGTAATAGATCAAGCAACTGGAAATTTAAATTGCAGGAAATGTAAATGTGCAGGAAATTAAATCAAGCTCAATGTGAACAGAAATGTGAAAGTGCAAAATGTAGGAAAGGAAATTGCAGAAAAGTAAACGTAGCAGAAGAGGAAATTAGCAAGAAGACTTAGATCAATTTTTAATTCTCAAAGAGAAACTAACAAGTTCAATGAAAAAGTAAAAACAGAAAGGAAGCCAAGAGCTCACTTGCTCTCAAGATCAAAACAGAAAAGAAATTTAAGAGGAATGAAACAGAAAGTATAATGCAGCTCAATTGCAATAGCTAAAGGAAAGTTGAAGATCTCAGAGGTTAGATGAGACTAGAAAACAAGTCTAGATCTCAAGTCCTTCCTTGATCCAACCAAGAACAAGTGCAAAAGAAGTAGAAGAACAAATTGCAGAAGAAGTAAAGATGAAAACAGTAGAGAAAATTTAATTCCAAACCACAATTCCTTGAATTATGCAGACAAATAAACAGAAAAAGATTTCAAGGTGAGATTGAAACAGAATTTCCTCAATTCTCCACCCTAGATTTAAAACAAAGAGTAAAAAGTGTAGAAGCAAGAACAAGGAAGAAGAGAGATCAATTCTCCTTCCCAATTCCCCCTAGTGCTCTCTAGTAGAGCTAGCCTCCTTATGAAAATGAGAATGATGCCTTTATATAGGCTTTTTACAAAATGAAAATAAAATGAAATTGAAATGAAAAACAAATTAAATGAAAATCCTAATTCTAGCTTGTTCTTGTGCCTTTGAGTGATGATGTGGGCTTTGCTTGCTTTAGATTTGAAGAGAGATGGGTTTGGTTGGCCTTGATTCAATTTGGTAAAGAATTGTTTTCAAAGGGAATTTTAATTGAATTTTGGCCCATGGGTGTTGCTTCCAGGGCAATGCTCAGCTCTCCCAAGAGCGCAGCATCCAAGCTTGCCAAGGCTCTCTTGGTGCGTGACAAGCTCCCTAGACAGCATCAGGGTAGCGCTCCGCTCTCCCCAAGAGCGCAGCATCCTTGCTTCCTTAGTGAGGCTCCAGGTTCAAACCTTGGTGAAAGCATTTGGGGAGCAATTTTCCTTGAATTTTTATGAAGAGAGCACGACAATGCTCTCTCCAAGAGCGGAGCACTCTCCAAGTGAGCGCTACTTTGATGGGCTTCCCTTGGTCTCCCTCTTCGAATCCTGGTGAATGCATTTGTGCCCATTTTTGCTTATTTTTGGTACTTAAAGATGCATTTCATTCGTACCTTAATTTCATGCCAAATATGGATTTCCATATATCGTTGGAAAGCTCTGAATGTTAGCTTTCCAACGCAACTAAAATCACATCAATCAGACATCTATAGCTCATGTTATAGCCCTTTCAAGGAGGCATGGTCATGCTGTGAGCGCCCAGATTTTAACTTAGCGAAAATTTTGCTTCCAAGCTCATTTTTGCATCACGATAATGCTTCGCTCTTGGCAAGAGCGGAGCTTTGTGTGCTGATTTCCAATCTCCTTTAATTTGGTCATGGGCCACGCTTTTAAAAGCGTGGCCTAAGGCTCAAAAGTGTGCTCCAACTTCAAAGTGTAGCCCAAAGCTCTTTTTTTCTCCTTTTTAGCTTATTTTGTGCTTTTTGCTTCTTTTTCTTCTTATTTCATACAAGATTTATAAAATTAAAAGATCAAGGAAATATACCATTTAAGTACAAAAGCATTCATTATTCAAGCACAAATCATCAATTTCTTGTATGAATAAGCATAGAAAAATATGACATGGTGACATGTCATCACAACACATGACACTGAGCTGCTAAAAGCAAAGAATAACTTTACAAATAAAGAAAAGTAATTACCAAGGATGAGTGAATAATAAGTGGTCATAGTAGTATGTTAGTTGATGCTTAAAGAAGACATTCTATTCCTAAGGATCAATAAGAAGTGAGTTACTGCATTGTCTGCATAAAACCCCATGAACTACTAATAATGACTTGTTGATATGAACATCACTTTCTGTTTCATTCTTTCTTCTTAATAATTCAGTACTTGCTTAGGGACAAGCAAGATTTAAATTTGGTGTTGTGATGCCAGGGCATCTTAGGCTAGTTTCACTAGCCTTTTTCTTTGTTTTTAATAGGTTTTATGCACTTTCTTGAGTTATAAGTAAGCAATTGGGGTAGAAATTCATGCATACCTAGATTCATCTAACTATGGCTAATTTGATGCAATTTCATGAGAATTAGGCTATAATTACTTGTGTGCTAAGAATGATGAGAATTCTCATGACTTTAGCAAGGCTTTGATGCATGTAGTGGTTGATGATAGGTGAAGGAAAGCATGGAAGGAAGTTGAAGAAGGAGCATGGAGAAGATGAAGGAGTAGCAACGTTGGTGGCAAAGTTAGACCACCAACGTTGTCTCAAACGTTAAGAAGGAGCAGAGAAAAATTCTGCATGATCTGCTGGTGCCAACGTTGGAGGGGACGTTGGCAATCCAACATTACCTCCAACGTCATTGAAAATATTCAATTTTGGAGCTGAAGAATTTTTAAGCGACGCGTACGCGTCTATGACGCGTACGCATGAAAGAAGAAGTTTTGATATCCACGCGCAAGCGTGAGTCACGCGCACGCGTGGAATGGCAAAATTGACCATCCACGCATACACGTGGGTGATGAGCGGATAATTTATACGCTTTTTGGCATTGTTTTTAGGTAGTTTTTAGTATGTTTTAGTTACTTTTTATAATATTTTTATTAGTTTTTATGAAAAAATCACATTTCTGGACTTTACTATGAGTTTGTGTTTTTCTGTAATTTCAGGAATTTTCTGGCTGAAATTGAGGGACCTGAGCAAAAATTTAATTCAGAGGCTGAGAAAGGACTGCAGATGCTGTTGGATTCTGACCCCCTGCACTCAAACGTGTTTTTCTGGAGCTACAAAAGTTCAATTGGCGCGTTTGATGAGCAGATATTTTATACGCTTTTTGGGGTTAATTTCATATAGTTTTGAGTATGTTCTAGTTAGTTTTTAGTCTATTTCCATTAGTTTTTAGGAAAAATTTATATTTCTAGACTTTGATATGAGTTGTGTGTTTTTCTGTAATTTCAGGTATTTTTCTGGCTGAAATTGAAGGAGCTGAGCAAAAATCTGATTCAGGCTGAAAAAGGACTGCTGATGCTGTTGGATTATTACCTCCCTGCACTCAAAGTAAATTTTCTGGAGCTACAGAACTCTAAATGGCATGCTTCCAATTGCGTTGGAAAGTAGACATCCAGGGCTTTCCAGCAATATATAATAGTCCATACTTTGCACAAGGATAGACGACGTAAACTGGCGTTCAACGCCAGTTCTCTGCCCAATTCTGGCGTCCAGCGCCAGAAAAGGATCAAAAGCTGGAGTTGAACGCCCAAACTGGCACAAAAACTGGCGTTCAACTCCACAAATGGCCTCTGCACGTGACTTTCTTAAATCTCAGCCCCAGCACACACCAAGTGGACCCTAGAAGTGGATCTATGCATCATCCATCATAGTCTACTCATTTTTTGTAAACCTAGGCTACTAGTTTAGTATTTAAACAACTTTTAGAGACTTATTTTGCATCTCATGACATTTTAGATCAAAACTTTGTATTCTCTGACGGCATGAGTCTCTAAACCCTATTGTTGGGGGTGAGGAGCTCTGCTGTGTCTCGATGAATTAATGCAAGTATTTCTGTTTTCCATTCAAACACGCTTGTTCCTATCTAAGATGTTCATTCGCGCTTAACTGTGATGGAGGTGATGATCTGTGACACTCATCACCTTCCTCAAATCATGAACGTGTGCCTGACAACCACCTCCGTTCTATATACGATTGAATGAGTATCTCTTAGATTCCTTAATCAGAATCTCCGTGGTATAAGCTAGAACTGATGGCGGCATTCATGAGAATCCGGAAAGTCTAAACCTTGTATGTGGTATTCCGATTAGGATTCAAGGATTGAATGACTGTGACGAGCTTCAAACTCCTGAAGGCTGGGCGTTAGTGATAGACGCAAAATGATAGTAAATCCTATTCCAACCGGATCGAGAACCAACCGGTGATTAGCCGTGCTGTGACAGAGCGCGTGAGCGTAGTTTTCACTGGAAGGATGGAAGGTAGCCATTGACAACGGTGATCCACCAACACACAGCTTGCCATAGGAGGACGTGCGTACGTGAACAAGAAGACAGAGGAAAGCAGAGATTCAGAAGACAAAGCATCTCCAAAACTCCAACATATTCTCCATTACTGCATAACAAGTAACCTTTAATCCATGCTCTATTGTTTATTTGCAATTCAACTGATAAACATAATTGACTTCCTGACTAAGATTTACAAGATAACCATAGATTGCTTCAAACCAACAATCCCCGTGGGATTCGACCCTTACTCACGTGAGGTATTACTTGGACGACCCAGTGCACTTGCTGGTCAGTGGTACGAGTTGTGAAAAGTGTGATTCATAATTCGTGCACCAAGTCTTTGGCGCCGTTGCCGGGGATTGTTCGAGTTTGGACAACTAACGGTTTATTTTGTTGCTTAGATTAGGAAAAATTTCTCTTTTTTGTTTAGAGTCTCTTTTTATTGTTGTGTTAGAATCTTAGAATCCTTATTTTCTTTTTAAAATCTTTTTCGAATTTTTCTATTAATTCCTGTGCCAAACTTTAAGTTTGGTGTTTTCTTGTTGATTTTTCTGTGTTTTTCGAAAATTTATTTTGGTTTTCTAAAACTTTTAAGTTTGGTGTTCTTCCGTTGTGTTCTCGTGTTCTTGTGAATCTTCAAGGTGTTCTTAAGTTTTCCTTGTGTCTTGATCTTAAAATTTTTAAGTTTGGTGTTCCTTGGTGTTTTTCCCTCCCAAAATTTTCGAAAATAAGGAACCTCAGATCCAAAAATTTTAAATCCTGTGTTATCTTATTGTTTTTCTCTCTCCTTTAAAAATTCAGATTTTTATTTCAAAATTTAAAACCTTTTTCAAAAATCATCATATCTTTTTCAAAATCTCCTAACCACTTTCTCTCTCCTCACTTTTTCGAAAATCTTTTACTCATTTTTATTTATTTTATTTTGATTTATTTTATTTTCGAAATAAATTAATAAATAAATAAATAAAAATATATTTTTTTATTTTACATCATCTCCCTTTCTCCATCATGGACCTAAGCGGAAATGAACAGTCCAGGAGGACTCTGGGGTCATATTCTAACCCCTCTACTGCTTCATATGGGAGTAGTATCTGCATACCCTCCATTGGAATCAGTAGCTTTGAGTTGAATCCTCAGCTCATTATCATGGTGCAGCAAAGCTGCCAGTATTCCGGTCTTCCACAGGAAGAACCTACAAAGTTTCTGGCACAATTTTTACAAATTACTGACACAGTACATGATAAGGAAATAGATCAGGATGTCTACAGACTATTACTGTTTCTATTTGCTGTAAAAGATCAAGCTAAGAGGTGGTTAAATAACCAACCTAAGGCCAGCATAAAGACATGGAAACAGCTGACAGAAAAATTCCTGAATCAATATTTCCCTCCAAAAAGGATGACACAGCTAAGGCTGGACATCCAAGGCTTCAAGCAAGGAGATAATGAATCTCTTTATGATGCCTGGGAGAGATACAGAGAGATGCTACGAAAATGCCCCTCTGAAATGTTTTCAGAGTGGGTTCAGTTAGACATCTTCTACTATGGGCTTGCAGAAGGAGCTCAAATGTCTCTAGATTACTCAGCTGGTGGATCTATCCACATGAGAAAGACAATTGAAGAGGCTCAAGAGCTCATTGAGATAGTTGCCAGGAATCAGCATCTGTACCTAAGCAACAACCCTTCCATGAATGAAGAGGTTAAAATAGTAACTGCTGAACTCAGTCTTGTGAAACAAGCTGCTGAATTCAATCAGCAATTGGACTTTCTGACAAAGCAGCTGGCCGAATTTAAAGACAGGTTACAAGAGACAAGGATGGCTAATATACATATGGACGAACAGTTTAAGCAAACAAAGCAGCAGCTGTCAAGGCAAATAGCAGAAGAATGCCAAGCAGTTCAACTAAGAAGTGGGAAAACATTAAATACCCCACCGCAAGGCAGCAAAAAGCTAAGAAATGAGCAAACCACCCAAAATTCACCTGAGGACAATAAGAGCCCAGGGAAAAATAATTCTGGCGCTAAAGTGCCAGAAAATTGGTGGAAGGTTGGCGCTGAATGCCCAGACCATGGCCAAAACTGGCGTTCAACGCCAGAAATACAGCAGGATTGGCGTTCAACGCCAGAAATGGGCAAGGATCTGGCGTTGAATGCCCAAAATGGGCAGGATCTGGCACTGAACGCCCAAAATGGGCACAGTTCTGGCGTTCAGACGCTAGAAGCAGACAAGGAGCTGGCGTCCAGTTTCACTCCAGCTTCTAACTCTGGCACTCAAGTGCCAGTGAGGGATCAGACACACACAAATGCTGATAACAACCCCTCTAAAAAGGCTTCTTCAACCACTTCTGTAGGCAATAAACCTGCAGCAACTAAGGTTGAAGAATATAAAGCCAAGATACCTTATCCTCAAAAACTCCGGAAAGAGGAGCAGGATAAGCAATTTGCTCACTTTACAGATTATCTCAGGACTCTTGAAATAAAGATTCCATTTACAGAAGCACTTGAGCAAATACCTTCTTATGCCAAGTTCATGAAAGAGATCTTGAGTCATAAAAAGGATTGGAGAGAAACAGAAAGAGTTCTCTTCACTGAAGAATGCAGTGCAGTCATTCTGAAGAGCTTTCTTGAAAAGCTTAAAGACCCTGGGAGCTTTCTGATACCATGCATATTAGAAGATAATTGCACTAAGACAGCTTTATGCGATCTTGGGACAAGCATCAATCTAATACCTGCATCCACTATCAGGAAGCTTGGCTTAACTGAAGAAGTTAAACCAACCCGAATATGTCTCCAACTTGCTGATGGTTCCACTAAATACCCATCAGGCGTGATTGAGGACATGATTGTCAGAGTTGGGCCATTCGCCTTTCTCACTGAGTTTGTTGTGCTGGAAATGGAGGAGCACAAGAGTGCTACTCTCATTCTAGGAAGACCCTTCCTAGCAACTGGACGATCCCTCATTGACGTCCAATAGGGGGAAATAACCCTGAGAGTCAACGATGATGAGTTCAAGTTGAACGCTGTCAAAGCCATGCAGCATCCAGACACATCAACAGACTGCATGAAAGTTGATCTTATTGACTCTTTGGTAGAAGAAATCAACATGGCTGAGAGTCTCGAATCAGAGTTGGAAGACATCTTTAAAGATGTTCAGCCTGATTTGGAGGATTCAGGGTACATGAAAGAGCCTCTGAACTTTCTTCTGAAAGAGGAAAAACCTCCTAAACCCGAGCTCAAGCCATTACCACCATCCTTGAAATATGCATTTCTGGGAGAAGGTGACACTTTTCCAGTGATCATAAGCTCTGCTTTAAATTCACAGGAAGAGGAAGCACTTATTCAAGTGCTAAGGACACACAAGACAGCTCTTGGGTGGTCCATAGGTGACCTTAAGGGCATAAGCCCAGCTAGATGCATGCACAAAATCTTATTGGAGGATAATGCCAAACCAGTGGTTCAACCACAGAGGCGGCTAAATCCAGCCATGAAAGAAGTAGTGCAGAAAGAGGTCACCAAACTACTAGAGGCTGGGATTATTTATCCTATTTCTGATAGCCCCTGGGTGAGCCCTGTCCAAGTCGTCCCAAAAAAGGGAGGCATGACAGTGATTCATAATGAAAAAAATGAACTGGTTCCTACAAGAACAGTTACAGGGTGACGCATGTGTATTGACTATAGAAGGCTCAATACAGCCACCAGAAAGGATAATTTTCCTTTACCATTCATAGACCAGATGCTAGAAAGACTAGCAGGTCATGATTATTACTGCTTTTTGGATGGCTACTCAGGCTATAACCAGATTGCAGTAGATCCCCAGGATCAAGAGAAAACAGCATTCACATGCCCATCCGGAGTGTTTGCTTATAGAAGGATGCCATTTGGGCTATGTAATGCGCCTGCAACCTTCCAGAGATGCATGCTCTCTATTTTCTCTGATATGGTGGAAAAATTTCTGGAAGTCTTCATGGATGACTTCTCAGTATATGGAGACTCATTCAGCTCTTGTCTTGATCACCTGAAACTTGTTCTGAAAAGATGCCAAGAGACCAACCTAGTTTTAAACTGGGAAAAATGTCACTTCATGGTGACTGAAGGAATTGTCCTTGGGCATAAAATCTCAAACAAGGGAATAGAGGTGGATCAAGCAAAAATAGAGGTAATTGAAAAATTACCACCACCTGCCAATGTTAAGGCGATCAGAAGCTTTCTGGGGCATGCAGGATTCTATAGGAGGTTTATAAAGGATTTTTCAAAAATCGCAAAACCTCTGAGCAATCTGCTAGCTGCTGACACGCCATTTGTGTTTGACACAGAGTGCCTGCAGGCGTTTGAAATGCTGAAAGCTAAGCTGGTCACAGCACCAGTCATTTCTGCACCAAACTGGACGTTACCATTTGAGCTAATGTGTGATGCCAGTGATCATGCCATTGGTGCAGTATTGAGACAGAGGCATGACAAGCTTCTGCATGTCATTTATTATGCCAGTCGCGTTCTAAATGATGCCCAGAAAAATTACACAACCACAGAAAAAGAATTACTTGCAGTGGTTTACGCCATTGACAAGTTCAGATCATACCTAGTAGGATCAAAAGTGATTGTGTATACTGACCATGCTGCTCTTAAATATCTACTCACAAAACAGGATTCAAAACCCAGGCTCATCAGATGGGTATTGCTTCTGCAAGAGTTTGATATAGAAATAAGAGACAGAAAAGGGACAGAGAACTAAGTGGCTGATCATCTGTCCCAGATAGAGCCAGTGGAAGGGACGTCCCTCCCCTTTCTTGAGATCTCTGAGACGTTTCCTGATGAGCATTTATTTGCCATTCAGGAAGCACCATGGTTTTCCGATATTGCAAACTATAAAGCTGCAAGGTTCATACCCAAGGAGTACAACATGATACAAAAGAAAAAATTAATTACTAATGCAAAGTATTACCTGTGGGATGAACCTTACCTCTTTAAGAGATGTGCAGACGGAATTATCCGTAGGTGTGTGCCTAAAGAAGAAGCACAGAGGATCCTGTGGCATTGCCACGGATCTCAATATGGAGGCCATTTCGGAGGTGAGCGAACAACCACTAAGGTCCTCCAATGTGGCTTCTATTGGCCCACACTCTATAAAGATTCCCGAGAGTTTGTACGTAATTGTGACAGTTGCCAAAGAGCTGGTAATCTGCCTCATGGTTACGCCATGCCTCAACAAGGAATCTTGGAAATTGAGTTGTTTGACGTATGGGGAATTGATTTCATGGGACCTTTCCCACCATCATACTCAAACACTTATATTCTGGTGGCAGTTGACTATGTATCAAAATGGGTTGAGGCTATCGCCACACCAACCAATGAAACTAAAACAGTGCTGAAGTTCCTCCAGAAAAATATCTTTAGCAGGTTTGGTGTCCCTAGAGTACTAATCAGTGATGGGGGCACTCACTTCTGCAATAAACAGCTTTACTCTGCCATGGTTCGGTATGGAATTCGCCACAAGGTGGCCACTCCGTATCATCCACAAACCAATGGGCAAGCTGAAGTCTCTAACAGAGAATTAAAGAGAATCCTGGAACGGACAGTAAATACCCGTAAAAAGGATTGGGCACGGAGCTTGGATGATGCTCTGTGGGCTTACAGGACAGCATTCAAAACCCCCATAGGGACATCTCCATACCAACTCGTGTATGGTAAGGCATGTCACCTGCCCGTGGAACTGGAACATAAAGCCTACTGGGCAACCAGATTCCTAAACTTTGATGCCAAATTAGCAGGTGAAAAACGATTGCTCCAGCTAAATGAGCTAGAGGAATTCAGATTCACAGCTTTTGAAAATGCCAAGCTTTATAAGGAAAAATAAAAAAATGGCATGACAGAAAGCTGTCATCTAGAATCTTTGAACCAGGACAGAAGGTCCTGTTTAACTCTAGACTCAGGCTATTCCCCGGGAAACTGAAATCCCGGTGGAGGGGACCATACGTGATTACAAGTGTATCACCATATGGTTATGTGGAGCTTCAAGATATTGATTCTGATAAGAAGTTCATTGTCAATGGACAGAGAATCAAGCATTATCTTGAAGGCAACATTGAGCAAGAATGCTCAAGGCTGAAGCTGGATTAAGAGCTCAGCAAAGTCCAACTAAAGACAATAAAGAAGCGCTTGCTGGGAGGCAACCCAGCCATGGGGCAACAATCCTCTAAGCATTTTGCCCTATTTCTATTTTTATTTTTATTTGTTTATATAGAGTTCATTGACAACAAGGTAAATAACCATTTATAGAAGACCTCAGCACACAAAACAGAGAAAAAGAGCTCACTGGCAAGAAAATGCCAGTAAAAGTATATTTTGGGCGTTCAACGCCCAAAATGGGCATCCACTGGGCGTTCAACGCCAGTAATGGTAGCAATCTGGGCGTTCAACGCCAGAAAGGGGCACCCACTGGGCGTTGAACGCCAGTAATGGCAGCAGCTGGGGCGTTGAACGCCCAGGAGAGCAGCATTTGGGCGCTGAACGCCCAAAACAGGCAGTGTTTGGGCGTTCAAACGCCAGGACAGCAGGGAGGAGCCAAATTCATTTTTCCACACATATTTCCATTTTAATTTCAAATTTTATGTTTCAATGCATGATTTTTACATGAACATGTTAAGAACCCTGATTTCTAAAATCCTTAATTTCTAAAAATCCCTCTTTCCAAATTCAATCCAAACTCTTTTCAAATCTTTTCTGAAAACAAATCTATCTTTTTCACTCAAAAATCATTTCAACTAATCCATATCTTTTTCAAATCTTCATATTATCTTTTTCAAAATTCAGATTTATCTTTTTCAAAAATCTATCATATCTTTTCAAAATTAAACTATATCTTCTATCTTATCTTTTTCAACTCAATCTTTTTATCTTATCTTTTCCAATTTTTCGAAAACCCACCCCCCCCATCCCTTTAAATTTGGGTTCGGCCTCCCTCCTCCTCCATCAACAATTGCACCTAGCTCTCCTTCTATCCCTCTCCTTTCTTTTCTTTTGCTTGAGGACAAGCAAACCTCTAAGTTTGGTGTGTTTATCCGAGATCACTAAGAGCATGGCTCCTAAAGGAAAACAACCCACTCCAAGAGGCAAGAAAGAGAGCATTCCAAAACCACTTTGGAATCAAGGGAAGTTATTATCTAAAGAACATTCAGACCATTATCTTAAAGTAATGGGTCTGAGATCAGTGATCCCGGAAGTTAGATTCGATCTGAAAGAAGATGAATATCCGGAGATCCAGGAGCAAATTCGAATCAGGAACTGGGAAGTCCTAGCTAATCCTGAAACGAAAGTAGGAAGGAACATGGTCCAGGAGTTCTATGCTAATATGTGGCAGACTGACAAGCAAAAACTATCTGGAACTGCCTTCTATGAATTTCAGACCATGGTCAGAGGAAAGATTGTTCATACCACCCCTGACAAGATCAGAGAGATCTTAAAGCTACCTCAGCTAAAGGATGATCCAGACTCCTTCAACAGGAGGATGATGAGAGCAGACATTGACCTGGATAAGATTCTAGAGGACATATGTATCCCTGGAGTCAGGTGGACCACCAACACAAAGGGTGTCCCAAATCAACTCAAGAGAGAAGATCTCAAACCAGTCGCCAGAGGATGGCTGGACTTCATTGGGCGTTCTCTGTTGCCCACTAGCAACCGTTCTGAAGTCACAGTTAAAAGAGCAGTGATGATTCATTGCATCATGATGGGAAAGGAAGTGGAGGTTCATCAGCTGATTTCAACTGAACTCTACAAAATTGCTAATAAAAATTCGAAAGAGGCCAGGTTGGCTTATCCAAGCGTGATTTCTCTGCTCTGCAAGGACGCTGGAGTAAGGATGGGAATAACTGAGTATATCCTAATTGAAAAGCCAATCACCAAAGCATCAATGGAAAAACAACAAGCACAGGAGGATCCCATCAAGAAGAGAGCACAGGAATTCCTCCCAGAGATCCCTCAATCTGAATACTGGGAGTATCTTGAGACGTCCGTTACCAAGATACGGGAAGCTATGGAGCAAATAATAAAAGAACAAAAGGAACACAGTCAAATGCTGACCTATATGTTTAAAGAACAAGAGGAGCAGGGGCGTGACTTAAGGGAATTGAAGCGCCAAAAGTCTTCTCTTGTAGGACCAAGCACCCCAAGGATCAGAGGAACCCCCGTTCCCCCAGAATAAAGGTTGTTAATTTCCAATTTCTGCCTTAACTATGTGACAGTGTCCTTATAGAAGTTTACCTTAGAAGTCATATAGTAGTAATTAGTATCTATTTTGATTTTATCTCCAATTAAGCTATAGTTTATTTTTTCTCATCATCAGCAAACATGAATAAAGTAGTAGATCTTTTGAATAAGAGGCAATAAAATTTCGAGTTTTAATAAGAGAAATTCTAATTAGTTAAATGTGGTGGCAATGCTTTCTGTCTTCTAAATGAATGCTTGAACAATGCATATGTCTTTTGAATTTGTTGTTTAAGACTGTTAAATATGTTGGCTCTTGAAAGAATGATGAACATGAGACATGTTATTGATAATCTGAAAAATCATAAAAATGATTCTTGAAGCAAGAAAAAGCAGCAAAGAACAAAGCTTGCAGAAAAAAAATATATATATATATATATAGAGAAAGAAAAAGAGAAAGCAAGCAGAAAAAGCCAAAGCTCTTAAAACCAAAAGGCAAGAGCAAAAAGCCAATAGCCCTTAAAACCAAAAGGCAAGGGTAATAAAAAGGATCCCAAGGCTTTAAGCATCAGTGGATAGGAGGGCCTAAGGGAATAAAATCCTGGCCTAAGCGGCTAAACCAAGCTGTCCCTAACCATGTGCTTGTGGTGTGAAGGTGTCAAGTGAAAACTTGAGACTGAGCGGTTAAAGTCAAGGTCCAAGCAAAAAGAAGAGTGTGCTTAAGAACTCTGGACACCTCTAATTGGGGACTTTAGCAAAGCTGAGTCACAATCTGAAAAGGTTCACCCAGTTATGTGTCTGTGGCATTTATGTATCCGGTGGTAATACTGGAAAACAAAGTGCTTAGGGCAACGGCCAAGACTCATAAAGAAGCTATGTTCAAGAATCATCACACTGAACTAAGAGAATCAATAACACTATCTGAATTCTGAGTTCCTATAGATGCCAATCACTCTGAGCTTCAATGGATAAAGTGAGATGCCAAAACTGTTCAGAAGCAAAAAGCTACTAGTCCCGCTCATCTAATTAGAATCTGAGCTTCATTCAAAAACTCTGAGATATTATTGCTTCTCAACCTATTAGTCTTCTATTTTATTTGTCTAGTTGCTTGAGGACAAGCAATAGTTTAAGTTTGGTGTTGTGATGAGCGGATATTTTATACGCTTTTTGGGGTTAATTTCATATAGTTTTGAGTATGTTCTAGTTAGTTTTTAGTCTATTTCCATTAGTTTTTAGGAAAAATTTATATTTCTAGAATTTACTATGAGTTGTGTGTTTTTCTGTAATTTCAGGTATTTTTCTGGCTGAAATTGAAGGAGCTGAGCAAAAATCTGATTCAGGCTGAAAAAGGACTGCTGATGCTGTTGGATTCTGACCTCCCTGCACTCAAAGTGGATTTTCTGGAGCTACAGAACTCGAAATGGCATGCTTCCAATTGCGTTGGAAAGTAGACATCCAGGGATTTCCAACAATATATAATAGTCCATACTTTGCACAAGGATAGATGACGTAAACTGGCATTCAACGCCAGTTCTCTGCCCAATTCTGGCGTCCAGCGCCAGAAAAGGATCAAAAGCTGGAGTTGAACGCCCAAACTGGCACAAAAACTGGCGTTCAACTCCACAAATGGCCTCTGCACGTGACTTGCTTAAATCTCAGCCCCAGCACACACCAAGTGGGCCCCAGAAGTGGATCTCTGCATCACCCATCATAGTCTACTCATTTTTTGTAAACCTAGGCTACTAGTTTAGTATTTAAACAACTTTTAGAGACTTATTTTGTATCTCATGACATTTTAGATCAAAACTTTGTATTCTCTGACGGCATGAGTCTCTAAACCCTATCGTTGGGGGTGAGGAGCTCTGCTGTGTCTCGATGAATTAATGCAAGTATTTCTGTTTTCCATTCAAACACGCTTGTTCCTATCTAAGATGTTCATTCGCGCTTAACTATGATGGAGGTGATGATCTGTGACACTCATCACCTTCCTCAAATCATGAATGTGTGCCTGACAACCACCTCCATTCTATATACGATTGAATGAGTATCTCTTAGATTCCTTAATCAGAATCTCTGTGGTATAAGCTAGAACTGATGGCGGCATTCATGAGAATCTGGAAAGTCTAAACCTTGTCTGTGGTATTCCGAGTAGGATTCAAGGATTGAATGACTGTGACGAGCTTCAAACTCCTGAAGGCTGGGCGTTAGTGACAGACACAAAAGGATAGTAAATCCTATTCCAACCGGATCGAGAACCAACCGGTGATTAGCCGTGCTGTGACAGAGCGCGTGAGCGTAGTTTTCACTGGAAGGATGGAAGGTAGCCATTGACAACGGTGATCCACCAACACACAGCTTGCCATAGGAGGACGTGCGTGCGTGAACAAGAAGACAGAGGAAAGCAGAGATTCAGAAGACAAAGCATCTCCAAAACTCCAACATATTCTCCATTACTGCATAACAAGTAACCTTTAATCCATGCTCTATTGTTTATTTGCAATTCAACTGATAAACATAATTGACTTCCTGACTAAGATTTACAAGATAACCATAGATTGCTTCAAACCAACAATCCCCGTGGGATTCGACCCTTACTCACGTGAGGTATTACTTGGACGACCCAGTGCACTTGCTGGTCAGTGGTACGAGTTGGCGAAAGGGTGAATCATAATTCGTGCACCAGCGTTCTCAATTGGGAGGGAAAGCTAACATCTTGGGCTTTCCAGCAATATATAATAGTTCATACTTTGTCCGAGATTTGATAGCCCAAACTGGCGTTCAACGCCAGCCAGAGACCCTTTTCTGGCGTAAAACGCCGGAACTGGCACCAGAACTGGAGTTAAACGCCCAAACTGGCATCCAAGCTGGCGTTTAACTTTTGAAAAGGCCTATGCATGTGTAAAGCTCAATGCTCAGCCCAAGCACACACCAAGTGGGTCCCGGAAGTGGATTTCTGCACTTAGTTACTCAATTTCTGTAATCCTTAGTAACTAGTTTAGTATAAATACTAGTCTTTCCTATTGTATTTGGACCCTATATATCACCTTATGCCATTTTTCACATTTGGAGGCTGGCCACACGGCCATGCCAAGACATTTTTCTCTTATGTATTTTTTACGGTGGAGTTTCTACACCTCATAGATTAAGGTGCGGAGCTCTGCTGTTCTTCATGAATTAATGAAAGTACTATTGTTTCTCTTTCAATTCATGCATGTCTCTTCTCCAAGATATACTCTCGTTCATAATTCAGTTAAGTCAGAATGAAGGGTTGACCCGTGACAATCCCCCACTATCTTCATTACTCGCTTAGCTAAGATCCGCGTGCCTGACAACCACAAGCGGTCTACATGATGTTCAACGTAGTCATTGGATGACAGCTGGAGTATAATCTCTTGGGTCTCTGATCCACGGATTTGACTTGCCTCTCCTAATAACAGAACATTCGAATCTGTGAGATTAGAACCTTCGTGGTAGAGGCTAGAACCAATTGGCAGCATTCCTGAGATCCGGAAAGTCTAAACCTTGTCTGTGGTATTCCGAGTAGGATCTGGGACGGGATGACTGTGACGAGCTTCAAACTCACGAATGTTGGGTGCAGTGACAGTGTGCAAAAGGATAGAGAGATCCTATTCCGACACAAGTGAGAACCGACAGATGATTAGCCGTGCGGTAGCTGTGCCTGGTATTTTTCATCCGAGACGAGAGATCCGACAGTTGATTAGCCGTACAGAAACCGTACCTGGACCATTTTCACTGAGAGGACGGATGGTAGCCATTGACAACGGTGATCCACCAACATACAGCTTGCCATGGAAGGAAGCACACATGATTGGATGAAGACAATAGGAAAGCAGAGGTTCAGAAGCAACAAAGCATCTCCAAACCCTTATCTGAAATTCCCACCAATGAATTACATAAGTATCTTTATTTTAATTTACGTTTTATTTATCTTTCAATTATCAAAACTCATAACCAATTGAATCTGCCTGACTAAGATTTACAGGATGACCATAGCTTGCTTCAAGCCAGCAATCTCCGCGGGATCGACCCTTACTCGCGTAAGGTTTTATTACTTGGATGACCCAGTGCACTTGCTGGTTAGTTGCACCGGAGTTGTGAAAAGTGTGATCACAATTCCGTGCACCAAGTTTTTGGCGCCGATGCCGGGGATTGTTCAAGTTTGGACAACTGACGGTTCATCTTGTTGCTTAGATTAGGTAACTTTCTTTCTTGTTTCAACCTTTATTTTCTTTTCAAAAAATTTTTAAAAATATTTCAAAAAAAAAAACAAAAAAAAAAGTTTTCGAAAAAAATGTTCTTCAGAATTTTTAAGAATGAATTCTACCTTAGAGCTCCATGATGATATGTTGAAGCTTGGCTGGCTATTAAGTCATGTCTAATCTTTTGGACTTAAGCTTCCACTTATCATTGCAGCTATTGGAGGAGCCTTTAGATTCTCATTTATAATTCTGTGCTAAAGCTTGGCTGGCCATTTGGCAATGTCTAATTCTTTTGGACCGAAGCTTTAGACTAACATTGCATGAATCCTGGAATTCTTATTAAAAATTTTGAATTTCTTTATTTTCTTTTTCCAAAATAATTTCGAAAAAAAAAACAAAAAAATTTTAATAAAATCATAAAAACCAAAAAATTTTGTGTTTCTTGTTTGAGTCTTGTGTCAAATTTTAAGTTTAGTGTCAATTACATTTTTTTTAATTTTCTTAAAATTTTCGAAAATTCATGCATTATGTTCTTCATGATCTTCAAGTTGTTCTTGATGAGTTTCTTTGTTTAATCTTTACATTTTCTTGTTTGGTGTCTTTTCTTATTTTTCATATGCATTTTAGAATTATTACTGTCTAAAGTTTAAAAATTTTTAAGTTTGGTGTCTTGCATGTATTTCTTTTCTTAAAAATTTTCAAAAATATGTTCTTGATGTTCATCATGATCTTCAAAGTGTTCTTGGTGTTCATCTTGACATTCAAAGTGTTCTTGCATGCATTATTTATTTTGATCTTAAATTTTTATGTTTTATTTCATTTTGTTGTTTTTTTCTCTCCTCATTAAAAATTCAAAAGTCAAAAAAATATATTTTCCTTATTCTTCTCATAATTTTCGAAATTTTGAGTTGACTTGGTCAAAAATTTTTAAAATCTAGTTGTTTCTTGTTACTCAAGTCAAAATTTCAATTTAAAAACTTTATCTTTTCAAATCTTTTTCAAAATCAATTCTTTTTCATTTTTTCTATGATTTTCGAATTTCATTCTTAAAATTTTTCAAAATCTTTTTCATTTTTATTTTAATATTTTCGAAAATTTTAAAACTAATTTTTCAAAATCTTTTTTTAATTTTATTTCATATTTTCGAAAATCTTTGCTAACAATTAATGTTTTGATTCAAAAAATTCAAGTTTGTTACTTTCTTGTTAAAAAAGGTTCAATCTTTAAACTCTAGAATCATATCTTTTACTTTCTTGTTAGTAAGGTCATCAACTTTAATTTTAAAAATCAAATCTTTTTAATTTCTTTTTCAATTCTTTTTCAAAATAAATTTCAATCATATCTTTTTAAAATTTTAAATTCTAAATCTTTTTCTAACTTCTTATCTTTTCAAAATTTATTTTCAAATCTCTTTCAACTAACTACTTGATTTGTTTGTTTTAATTTTAAAAATTTACTATTTCTTATCTTTTTCAAAACCACCTAACAACTTTTTCACTTCTCATTTTCTAAAACAACTAACCACTTTTTCAAAATTCTTTTTAATTAACTAATTATTTTAAATTCTAATTTTATTTTATTTCTTTTAATATTTTCGAACACTAACTAAATAATTAAAATAAAAACAAAAATATTTTTCTTTTATTTTACTTAAAAAAAATTCGAATACTCTCTCTCATCTCTTTCTATTTGTTTTATTTATTTACTAAGACTTCTCATCTAATAATTCGAACCCTCTCCCTCTCTCTGTGTTCGAATTCTTCTTATTCTCTCTCTACCTCATTCTTCTATTCTTCTTTTCCTCTGACACATAAAGGAATCTCTATACTGTGACATAGAGGATTCCCACTCTCTCTTTGTTCTCTTCTTTTTCATATGAGCAGGAACAGGGATACAGACATTCTTGTTGAAACTGATCCTAAACCTGAAAGGACTCTGAAGAGGAAGCTAAGAGAAGCTAAAGCACAACACTCTTGAGAAGATCTTATAGCAAATTTCGAAAAAGAGGCAGACATGGCAGTCGAACCTGAGAACAATGGTGGAGATGCAAGGAAGATGCTTGGTGACTTTACTGCACCAACTTCCAACTTCTATGGAAGAAGCATCTCAATTCCTGCAATTGGAGCAAACAACTTTGAGCTTAAGCCTCAATTAGTTTCTCCAATGCAGCAAAATTGCAAGTTTCATGGACTTTCATTGGAAGATCCTCATCAGTTCTTAGCTGAATTCTTACAAATCTGTGACACTGTTAAGACCAATGGGGTTGATTCCGAGGTCTACAGACTTATGCTTTTCCCCTTTGCTATAAGAGACAGAGCTAGGATATGGTTGGACTCACAACCTAGAGAAAGCCTGAACTCTTGGGAAAAGTTGGTCAATACTTTCTTGGCCAAATTCTTTCCACTTCAAAAGATGAGCAAGCTTAGAGTGGAAGTCCAAACCTTAAAACAGAAGGAAGGTGAATCCCTCTATGAAGCTTGGGAAAGATACAAGCAATTGATCAGAAGGTGTCCTTCTGACATGCTTTCAGGATGGAGCATCTTAGGCATATTCTATGATGGTCTGTCTGAATTGTCCAAGATGTCATTGGACCACTCTGCTAATGGATTTCTTCATCTAAAGAAAATACCTGCAGAAGCCTAGGAACTCTTTGAAATGGTTGCAAATAACCAGTTCATGTATACTTCTGAAAGAAATCTTTTGAATAATGGGATGACTCAGAAGAAACGAGTTCTTGAGATTGATACTCTGAATGCCATATTGGCTCAGAATAAAATATTGACTCAGCAAATCAATATGATTTCTCAGAATCTGACTGGAATGCAAGCTACATCCGACTGTACTAAAGAAGCCTCCTCTGAAGGAGAAGCTTATGACCCTAAGAATCCTGCAATGGAAGAGGTGAATTACATGGGAGAATCCCATGGAAACACCTATAATCCTTCATGGAGAAATCATCCAAATTTCTCATGGAAGGATCAACAGAAGCCTCAATAAGGCTTCAATAATAATAATGGTGGGAGAAATAGGTTTGGCAATAGCAAGCCTTTTCCATCATCTTCTCAGCAATAGACAGAGAATTCTAAGCAGAGCCTCTCTGACTTAGCAACCATAGTCTTTGATCTATCTAAGACCACTCTCAGTTTTATGACTGAAACAAGGTCCTCCATCAGAAATTTGGAGGCACAAGTGGGTCAGCTGAGTAAAAGAGTTACTGAAATCCCTCATAGTACTCTCCCAAGAAATACAGAAGAGAATCCAAAGAGAGAGTGCAAGGCCATCAATTTATCCAAAGTGGCCAAACCTATAGAGGAGGAAGAGGCAGTGATTTCCAGTGAGGAAGACCTTAATAGATGTCCACTGACCACTAAGGAGTTCCCTAATAAGGAACCAAAGGAATCTGAGGCTCATAAAAAGACCATAGAGATTCCACTGAACTTACTGTTGCCATTCATGAGCTCTGATGAGTATTCTTCCTCTGAAAAGGATGAAGATTGATGCGCATAAACTTGTTATGCCACGATTTAGGAAATTGCACGATCAGCAAAATTCCTTCCGGCAAGTGCACCGGTTATCGTCAAGTAAAAACTCACAATAGAGTGAGGTCGAATCCCACAAGGATTGGTTGAGTGAGCAATTCGAATTAGAAGTGTGTTCTAGTTGAGCGGAATCAAGATTTAGATGAGAATTGCGGAATGTAAAATTGGCGGGAAATGTAAATGACAAGAAATTGAAATGGCGGAATCTTAAATTGCATAAATTAAAGAGCAGAAGCTAAATTGCTGAAATTAAAAGGGAATGGGGTGATTGCATGAATTAAGTTGCAGAATGTAAAGAGAAAGTGGAAATCAGAAATGGGGAATTCATTGGGTTATAGGAGATATTGAGATCTCCGAATCAAAACATGTTTATCTCTTCCTCAACCAATGCGTTCATTGAATTTTGCTTGGCAATCTTATATGATTGGATCCCAATCCCTTGGCTCACCAATTCTCTCTAAAAACAAACAAATTCCCAATCCCTTGGTTTAAATGTTCATAAGAAGAGATGATGCTCGATCACTGATTATACCACACAGTTTCATGAACCACAATTTGGTAGGATTACATGTCACAATATCCATCCAAACCCCAATCCAATTCACTGTGAGAAAGCTTCTCTAGCATGAATCCTCCATTCCTTTCCCAAGGTTCCGAAGGATTCCAATTATGGGTAGTTTCTTTCCCAAGACAACTACCCAATGGAATTAGATCGAGAAGCTTTCTAACAAAATTCAAGAGAAAAGATTGAAGAAGAAGATAAACTATTATTGATTCATTGAATTACAATAGAGCTCCCTAACCCAATGAAAGGGGGTTTAGTGAGTCATAGCTCTGAATTCAATTACAAAGATATGAAAACTAGCCAAATGAAAAGATAAAAGTCCCCCTAACTTAAATTCTATCCTATTTATACACTTTCTATATTGAGCTTCTGTTGTGTTTCTTGGGCTTTGAGGCCTCTCCCTGCTTTCCTTTTGCTTTGGGTTTATGATCCATAATCTTGATGAGGCTGCTGATCCAAATTCTGTAACATTCATTGAGCCAACTTAGTGATAATCAAATAATGACACATGACTCAACAAATTGAAATTTCAGACTCATCAATCCTTCAGGCCCAAATCCCATAAACCATGATATTCAATTGGGTTTCATACCAGAGTAAGTTTAAGTTAATGTTTGTGCTCAAATACTAACTTAAACCGCAATATTTTTGGCCTAGAAACCTTTTCCAAGAGTGGCGTTTAAGTTGCAGTTTAAGCTTAAACTGCAGCTTAAACGCCAGACACTTCCAGTGATGCCTTTTGGAAGCACGTTTAAGCTTCAGTTTTAGGTTAAACTGAAGCTTAAACGTGGAAATGGAAGAAGGCAGCCCTGGAGGGTCACTTAGTCGAACACGTTTAAGCTTCAGTTTAAGGTTAAACTGAAGCTTAAACGTAGAGATAGGAAAGGCAGCCCTGGAGGTCGAACACGTTTAAGCTCCAGTTTAAGGTTAAACTGGAGCTTAAACGTGGAAGAGGAGAAAGGTAGCCCTGGAGGTGTCGAACACGTTTAAGCTCCAGTTTAAGGTTAAACTGGAGCTTAAACGTGGAAATGGAGAGAGCAACCCTGGAGGAGAAAACTTGGTCGAACACGTTTAAGCTCCAGTTTAAGGTTAAACTGGAGCTTAAACGTGGAATGCTCCTGGTGCCTTTCTTCCTTCTGGCGTTTAACCTCCAGTTTAAGGTTAAACTGGAGGTTAAACGTGAAAATGCTTCTTTGGTGAGAGTTTGTGTCGAACACGTTTAAGCTCCAGTTTGAGGTTAAACTGGAGCTTAAACGTGGAATTGCTCCCATGGTGAATTTCCCACTTCTGGCGTTTAACCTCCAGTTTAAGGTTAAACTGGAGGTTAAACGTGGAAATGCTTCTTTGGTGAGACTTTCATTCTGGCGTTTAACCTCCAGTTTAAGGTTAAACTGGAGGTTAAACTTCAGTTTCAGCATTTCTTAGCCTTCATGATTCTGGCGTTTAAGCTCCAGTTTAAGCTTAAACTGGAACTTAAACTCCACATGTGATATTCAAGCTTCCTTTATTGGTTTTGTTGCTTCCTTTCCTAGCCTCTTCTTCCCTGAAATCATCCAAACAATTGCATCAAAGTCTTGCAAAATTTCATGAGACATCTTCCATTCATAGCATTCAAGTAATATAACTAAAAACTCATGAAATTTGCATCAAAATCATACTGTTTGGATGGTTCATTGCTTTGTTATTCATTTAACCATTCTTGGTTACTTTAAGCTCAAGAAAATGCATAAAACTACTAAAACTAACAGAAAAATGCTAGTGAAACTAGCCTAAGATGCCTTGGCATCACAACACCAAACTTAATACTTGCTTGTCCCTAAGCAAGTCCTGAGTTATTTGAGAAAAAAGTATGAACAGAAAGCAATCCCATTGGCTATATTAGTAAGCACTTTAAGTTCATCAGAAGGGTTTTATGCAGAAAGTTGCAGCATCACTTTTTCATTCTTATCAGGTAAGATTATCACTTTTTCATTGCATCCATCAAACACTGCTATGGCCTCTTGTTACTCTTATGTCTTTGGCACTTTTCTCTTCTTTGTTTTTCTTTTCTTTTTCTTAGAGCTTCTTTGCTCCTTGTTTGCTTAGTGTCATGTGTTGCACCAGCCTTTGGCATTTTCTTTTTCTTATCAGTGCACTACACATATCCACTCCAGGCATTTTAGTTCACATTTCTTCTTGAGACATTGGTGCCCAGCACCTCTTTGTGTGACTAAATGTTTTGTATTTAGGTTGCTCTTGATAATGGACTTTTGGTTGATAATCCCGGGTTAGTTAACCCAAGTTACCAAGTGTTGAAACACTCCTCAGAACCTATTCATCCAAGCATATCCTTAATACATAAACACCATAGGCATTTGTCTCAGAAGTTCAAACCATTGGTGCCTAGCTTATTTTCTCAATTTTTTTGCTTTTTGGTTGCCCTTTTTCAGTGGCTTTTTCT
Organism: Arachis ipaensis; assembly: GCF_059453495.1. NCBI lineage: Eukaryota > Viridiplantae > Streptophyta > Magnoliopsida > Fabales > Fabaceae > Arachis > Arachis ipaensis. The sequence goes on from NC_142443.1 coordinate 50,338,158, forward strand.
TCTTCTTTTTCTTTCTTCTTCATGGCCAAAGATATTTATTCATCAAGATCCATAGACAGTTTTCAATTTCTACACAAAAAATGATAATTCTACACTCTATTTCCAGTGATCTGACTTAGACAATCAAGCATGCATACCACCACTTAATTCTACTTGATTTGTCACTAATTGAGCCAAGTTACTTTTGTTCAAACTTTTCTTTTATTTTTGGAAACAGAACAAGCATGGCAAGCATTTGATTAAGAAGGTGAAGTTATATCCAAACATCAAGGCATTCACTTTATTCAAAGCACTAAACAGACAAACATACTAGAAACTTTACATTCCAGACAGATTCAACAATTTCAGTTTATACCAGAACAAGCATGCTTTTGTTTACCCATTTTAAAGAAATGTCAAGGAACAACACCACCTTGTGAAATTTCTTGTTTTCTCTTTGTTGCCAGGAACAATTTGATTTCTCCTTCTTCTCCTAGTTGTTGCTTCATGTTCTTTCTAAAATCCTTGTTTCCTTTCCTGCTAAGAGTGATGAAGTTGCTTGCTTCTCAAGCACTTGAGTGGTTAGCTCAACTATGTATGGGCAAGTGTCTGAATCTTAAGTTGGTGTGTGAACACCAAACTTAGTCTCCTACTTACTTCTCTGTTCTTTGAATCCTTGAATTCTCCTTGGAATGAAGTTGCTGCTAAGGATTTTAAGCATTTCTGTGATTGCTTAGAATGGTTGTTCCTTTCATATAATTCAAAGGTTGTTGTGTTCAGTTGAGCTTAATGGTGGAACACCAAACTTAGAGTCACACATTCCCCTTTGAATTATTGATCCACGAATTCATTGTTTGGTGTGAAACACCAAACTTAATTCTTTGCAATGCACAGAAACTACTTCACCTTTTTATTGAAACAAATAAAAGAAACAGCAAGGGAGTATTACCTTAGGTTGGGTTGCCTCCCAACAAGCGCTTCTTTAACGTCATTAGCTTGACGGTCAGCTGCCTCAGTTGAGGTGATATTTAACCTTGTCCTTCTCCTCCACATCTCCCAAGTAATGTTTGAGTCTTTGACCATTCACCGTGAAGGTTCGTTGTGACTTTTCTTCCATGATTTCTATTTGTCCATATTGGGAGACTTTGGTGACCAGGAATGGTCCAGACCACCTTGATTTTAGCTTCCCTAGAAATAGCTTCAGCCTAGAATTGTAGAGCAGTACTTTTTGTCCCTCCTCAAATTTCCTTGGGGCTATGTTGCTGTCATGCTTCTTCTTTGCTCTTTCTTTGTAAATTTTGGCATTCTCATAAGCTTCAGCTCTGAATTCTTCCAACTCTTGAATTTGCAACATCCTTCTTTCTCCAGCAGCTTTGCTGTCCAAGTTCAAGAGTTTCAAGGCCCAGAATGCCTTGTGCTCCAACTCCAGTGGCAAATGGCAAGCTTTTCCATATACTAGTTGGTAAGGAGACATTCCAATTGGTGTTTTGAAAGCTGTCCTATATGCCCAAAGAGCATCATCTAGCTTAATCGACCAGTCCTTCCTTGAAGTTCCCACAGTCTTTTCCAGGATTCTTTTGAGTTCCCTATTAGATATTTCGGCTTGCCCACTCGTCTGTGGATGGTATGGTGTGGCTACCTTATGTTTGACTCCATATTTTAGAAGTAATGCCTCTAATGGTTTGTTGCAGAAGTGGCTTCCTCCATCACTGATGATTGTTCTTGGAACCCCAAAATGGCAAAAAATGTGTTTTCTGAGGAAGTTCATGACTACCTTATTATCATTGGTTGGAGTTGCTATTGCTTCAACCCATTTGGAGACATAGTCTACTGCCACAAGGATGTAATTATTTGAGTATGAGGTGGGAAAGGGTCCCATGAAATCTATCCCCCATACATCAAACAATTCAAGTTCCAGAATGAATTGTTGTGGCATTTCATTTCTTCTTGGCAGGTTCCCCGCTTTCTGGCATTCATGGCAGTGCTTCACTAGTTCCTTTGCATCTTTGAAGATAGTGGGCCAATAAAAACCACACTGCAACACCTTAGCTGCTGTTCTTTCTCCTGCAAAATGTCCTCCATAGGTGGAGCCATGGCAGTCCCATAAGACTTCCCTTCCTTCTTCCTCTGATATGCATCTTCTGAGTATGCCATCCGAACATTTTTTGAACAAGTATGGTTCGTCCCAGATGAAGTATTTGGCATCATTTACCAATTTCTTCCTTTGATGCTTATTAAATTCCAACGGCAAACTCCCAGTGGCCTTGAAGTTCGCTATGTCTGCAAACCAGGGTGCTTTGTGAATTACCATGAGTTGTTCATCAGGAAAGCACTCATTTATATGTGTGCTTTGTGCGCTTCCTTCTTCACATGGTATCCTTGATAAATGGTCTGCCACCTTGTTCTCTACACCCTTCTTGTCTTTGATTTCAATGTCAAATTCCTGCAACAAAAGAACCCATCTAATAAGTCTTGGTTTGGATTCTTGTTTAGCAAGTAAGTATTTTAAAGCTGAATGATCAGTGAAGACAATGACTTTAGATCCAATGAGATAGGATCTAAATTTGTCAAATGCAAAGACTATTGCCAAGAGTTCTTTTTCAGTGGTTGTGTAATTCCTTTGGTTATCATTCAAGACCTTACTGGCATAATAAATCACATGTACCAATTTGTCTTTCCTTTGTCCTAACACTGCCCCAACAGCAAGGTTTGATGCATCACACATCAGTTCAAAAGGTAAGTTCCAATCAGGTGGGGCAATGATAGGTGCAGAGGAAAGTTTTTGCTTCAAAAGTTCATAGGCTAGCATGCAATTTTTATCAAATACAAAGGGTGTATCAGAGACAAGCAAGTTACTCAAAGGTTTGGCTATTTTAGAAAAGTCTCTAATAAACCTTCTGTAAAAGCCAGCGTGTCCCAAAAAACTCCTAATTGCCTTGACATTACTTGGTGGGGGTAATTTTTCAATGAGTTCCACCTTAGCTCTGTCCACCTCAATGCCTCTATTCGAGATTTTGTGGCCAAGGACTATTCCTTCTGTGACCATGAAATGACACTTTTCCCAGTTTAATACTAGGTTGGTCTCTTGGCATCTCTTAAGCACCAAGGCAAGGTGGTGTAGGCAGCTAGGAAAAGAATCTCCAAACACAAAAAAATCATCCATGAAAACCTCAATAAATTTTTCAATCATGTCTGAAAAGATGGACAGCATGCATCTTTGGAAAGTGGCAGGTGCATTGCACAATCCAAAGGGCATGCGTCTATAAGCAAAAACTCCATATGGACAAACAAATGATGTTTTCTCTTGATCTCTAGGATCAACTACTATTTGATTATAGCCTGAGTATCCATCCAGAAAGCAATAGTAAGCATGTCCTGCAAGCCTTTCAAGCATCTGATCCATGAATGGGAGTGGGAAATGATCTTTTCTGGTGGCTTCATTGAGCTTCCTGTAGTCTATGCACATCCTCCACCCAGTGACAGTTCTTGTGGGTATGAGTTCGTTCCTCTCATTTGGCACCACAGTTATGCCACCTTTCTTTGGCACTACATGGATGGGACTAACCCATGGGCTATCAGAAATAGGGTAGATTACCCCTGCCTGCCATAACTTCATGACCTCTTTTTGTACCACTTCTTTCATGACGGGATTCAATCTTCTCTGAGCTTGAATGTAGGGTCTAGCATCCTCTTCTAACAAGATTTTATGCATGCATATGAATGAACTTATCCCCTTTAAATCAGCTAGGGTCCATCCAATGGCGTCCTGATGAGTTTGTAGCATTTTGATCAATTTTTCTTCCTGTTCTTGGCTCAGGGCAGAGCTAATGATAACAGGATAGCTCTCATTACTACCCAAGTATGCATACTTGAGATTAGGGGGCAATGCTTTGAGCTCAGGTTTTGGTGCTTCCTTCTCTTCTTTCACTCTATCTGGCATGCTTGGCATGGTTGTTTCAGCAGCCTTGATGTCACTATCTTCAATATCCTTGGTGAACTCCTCCTCTGCCACTTCCTTTGTTGTTTCCTCAAAGGTTTCTTGTACTGCAATGTCCACTACATCCACCCTCATGCATTCCTTTAGTGATTCTGATGGATAGCTCATTGCCTTGAATACGTTAAACACCAATTGCTCATCATGTAGTCTAAGAGTGAGCTCACCCTTTTGGACATCTATGATGGCTCCTGCAGTAGCCAGGAAGGGTCTTCCCAGAATTATTGAAGCTTCGGCTTCTTCCTCCATATCTAATACCACAAAATCGGCAGGGAATATGAAATCTCCCACTTTTACCAACAAATCCTCAACTATCCCATGAGGGAATTTAAAGGTTCGATCTGCCAATTGGAGGGCCATTCTTGTTGGTTTGGCTTCCTCAATCTCCATTCTTCTCATCATTGTTAGAGACATCAAATTGTTACTGGCCCCTAAGTCACACAAGGCCTTCTCCACCATGACTTCTCCTATGATACAGGGGATTTGAAAACTGCCTGGATCCTTCAGTTTCTGAGGCAATTTGTGTTGAATGATGGCACTGCATTCTTCAGTCAACAACACAGTTTCCTCATTTCTCCAGCTTCTCTTTTTGGTCATTAATTCCTTTAAGAATTTTGCATAGAGTGGCATTTGCTCTATTGCCTCAGCAAACGGGATGTTGATTTGAAGCTTCTTGAAAATCTCCAAAAATCTGGAGAATTGGCCATCCTTTTCACCTTTCATCAAACGTTGAGGATATGGTGCTTTGGGTTTATACAGCTTCAGGACCTCTTTTTCTTTTTCTCTTGTTGCAGACGGTGTAAAGGATTGTCCCTGTTCCTTGTCTCTCACATTTTCCTTTGCTTCATCCTCTGTGGGTTCACTTGAGATCTCCTTCAGCTTTTTTCCACTTCTGAGGGTTATGGCTTTACATTCTTCCTTTGCAATAGCCTTGGCAGCATGAGAAACACTTGGCCCAGGGATTTGCTTATACAAATACCCAATTTGATTTTCTAACTTCTCGATGGCAGCTCCTTGGTTTTGCAAGTTGGAAATTACTTCTTCCTTAAAAGCTTTTAATTCGGTTATGTCTTGACCCATGGTTGCAAGCATTCCTTCTATCCTGTTTAATTGATCTTGAAATTGTTGGTTTGGATTAGGTTGGGTAGGTCGATTATTTTGGCCTTGATATGATGGTTGGGAGTAAGTGTTTTGTGTGGCTTGGTATGATCTTTGGTTGGAGTTTTGGTATGTGGAATTGTTATGTTGGTTATGGTTGTAAGGTTTGTGGTTTTGTGGTTGGGTTTGTTGGTTCCCCCACCCAAAGTTTGGGTGGTTTTTCCATCCTGGATTGTAAGTGTTGGAATGTGGATCATATGATTGCCTTTGTTGATTTCCTACATAATTGGCCTCTTCCCAATCACCTCCTTCAGTGCTTTCTTCCTCTTGCTCTTGTGTGTGTATTGCAGCCACTTGCTTTGTTTCTAATTTCCTGGTGAGCTCTGCTAGTTGCTTGGCAAACACCTTGTTTTGGGCTAGAATTGTATCAACATGGTTCAGCTCCATGACTCCCTTAGTGTTGTGTCTCTCTGATGCATAGTAGTACTCATTCTCAGCCACTGTTTCAATCACTTCAATGGCTTCTTCCACAGTCTTTTTCCTGTTTAATGAACCTCCTGATGAATGGTCCACAGCCTTCCTTGATTCATAAGAAAGTCCATCATAGAAAATGTGCAATTGCACCCAGTCATGGAACATGTCTGGTGGGCATTTTCTTGTCAAATCCTTGAATCTCTCCCATGCCTCGTAGAGAGTTTCACCATCTTGTTGTCTAAAAGTCTGAACCTCAGATCGAAGCCTATTGACCTTTTGTGGGGGGTAGAAACGTGCCAGAAACTTGCTTTCCACCTCGTCCCATGTTGTTAGGCTCCCCCTTGGGAATGATTCCAGCCACTTAGCTGCCTTGTCCCTAAGTGAAAATGGGAACAAAAGCAGTTTATAGGCATCTTCCTGTACTCCATTGGACTTCACAGTGTCGCAAATTCTCAGGAATTTTGTGAGGTGTTGGTTTGGATCTTCATTAGCACTCCCACCAAATGAACAATGATTCTCCACAAGTGATATTAGCTGTGGTTTGAGCTCAAAATTGTTGGCCTGAATGGGTGGTTTCTGAATGCTGCTACCACAATTCCCAGATGTTGGGTTTATGTATGAACCAAGAACCCTCCTCTCAGGAATGGCATTGTTTCCATCAGCTCTCTCATGGTTGTGAACTTCTCTATCCATGTTGAGATCTAGAGCTTCCTCAAAATTGTCCTCAGATTCTCCTTCAGATTCTTCTTCTCCCAGTACTCTCTTCCCTCTTGCTTCCCTTCTTAGTCTATGAAGGGTCCTCTCTGGTTCGGTATATGGAGGAGTTGATGTCTCTCCTCTCCTACCTGTCATACAAGAACACAGCACAGGCACCAAACAAGTGAAATACTCTTGGTTAATGGAAGAGTATGGTCAGAGCAGTTGAGGAATTAATTCAAATAGTTAGTGGGTCAGTGAGTTAGTTGCTTGAATTTAAAGGCATAAAGAAAGAAAACATGTAACAGAGTGCAGAGATTAAAATTCAACAAGTAACTTGAACTGATTTAACAAAGCAAAAAAAAAATGCTCAATCTAGTTAACTTCCAATTGGAGAATTGTCAATCGAAAACCAATCCCCGGCAACGGCGCCATAAACTTGGTGTCGCATAAACTTGTTATGCCACGATTTAGGAAATTGCACGATCGGCAAAATTCCTTCCGGCAAGTGCACCGGTTATCGTCAAGTAAAAACTCATAATAGAGTGAGGTCGAATCCCACAAGGATTGGTTGAGTGAGCAATTCGAATTAGAAGTGTGTTCTAGTTGAGCGGAATCAAGATTTAGATGAAAATTGCGGAATGTAAAATTGGCGGGAAATGTAAATGACAAGAAATTGAAATGGCGGAATCTTAAATTGCATAAATTAAAGAGCAGAAGCTAAATTGCTGAAATTAAAAGGGAATGGGGTGATTGCATGAATTAAGTTGCAGAATGTAAAGAGAAAGTGGAAATCAGAAATGGGGAATTCATTGGGTTATAGGAGATATTGAGATCTCCGAATCAAAACATGTTTATCTCTTCCTCAACCAATGCGTTCATTGAATTTTGCTTGGCAATCTTATATGATTGGATCCCAATCCCTTGGCTCACCAATTCTCTCTAAAAACAAACAAATTCCCAATCCCTTGGTTTAAATGTTCATAAGAAGAGATGATGCTCGATCACTGATTATACCACACAGTTTCATGAACCACAATTTGGTAGGATTACATGTCACAATATCCATCCAAACCCCAATCCAATTCACTGTGAGAAAGCTTCTCTAGCATGAATCCTCCATTCCTTTCCCAAGGTTCCGAAGGATTCCAATTATGGGTAGTTTCTTTCCCAAGACAACTACCCAATGGAATTAGATCGAGAAGCTTTCTAACAAAATTCAAGAGAAAAGATTGAAGAAGAAGATAAACTATTATTGATTCATTGAATTACAATAGAGCTCCCTAACCCAATGAAAGGGGGTTTAGTGAGTCATAGCTCTGAATTCAATTACAAAGATATGAAAACTAGCCAAATGAAAAGATAAAAGTCCCCCTAACTTAAATTCTATCCTATTTATACACTTTCTATATTGAGCTTCTGTTGTGTTTCTTGGGCTTTGAGGCCTCTCCCTGCTTTCCTTTTGCTTTGGGTTTATGATCCATAATCTTGATGAGGCTGCTGATCCAAATTCTGTAACATTCATTGAGCCAACTTAGTGATAATCAAATAATGACACATGACTCAACAAATTGAAATTTCAGACTCATCAATCCTTCAGGCCCAAATCCCATAAACCATGATATTCAATTGGGTTTCATACCAGAGTAAGTTTAAGTTAATGTTTGTGCTCCAATACTAACTTAAACCGCAATATTTTTGGCCTAGAAACCTTTTCCAAGAGTGGCGTTTAAGTTGCAGTTTAAGCTTAAACTGCAGCTTAAACGCCAGACACTTCCAGTGATGCCTTTTGGAAGCAAACTGAAGCTTAAACGTGGAAATGGAAGAAGGCAGCCCTGGAGGGTCACTTAGTCGAACACGTTTAAGCTTCAGTTTAAGGTTAAACTGAAGCTTAAACGTGGAGATAGGAAAGGCAGCCCTGGAGGTCGAACACGTTTAAGCTCCAGTTTAAGGTTAAACTGGAGCTTAAACGTGGAAGAGGAGAAAGGTAGCCCTGGAGGTGTCGAACACGTTTAAGCTCCAGTTTAAGGTTAAACTGGAGCTTAAACGTGGAAATGGAGAGAGCAACCCTGGAGGAGAAAACTTGGTCGAACACGTTTAAGCTCCAGTTTAAGGTTAAACTGGAGCTTAAACGTGGAATGCTCCTGGTGCCTTTCTTCCTTCTGGCGTTTAACCTCCAGTTTAAGGTTAAACTGGAGGTTAAACGTGAAAATGCTTCTTTGGTGAGAGTTTGTGTCGAACACGTTTAAGCTCCAGTTTGAGGTTAAACTGGAGCTTAAACGTGGAATTGCTCCCATGGTGAATTTCCCACTTCTGGCGTTTAACCTCCAGTTTAAGGTTAAACTGGAGGTTAAACGTGGAAATGCTTCTTTGGTGAGACTTTCATTCTGGCGTTTAACCTCCAGTTTAAGGTTAAACTGGAGGTTAAACTTCAGTTTCAGCATTTCTTAGCCTTCATGATTCTGGCGTTTAAGCTCCAGTTTAAGCTTAAACTGGAACTTAAACTCCACATGTGATATTCAAGCTTCCTTTATTGGTTTTGTTGCTTCCTTTCCTAGCCTCTTCTTCCCTGAAATCATCCAAACAATTGCATCAAAGTCTTGCAAAATTTCATGAGACATCTTCCATTCATAGCATTCAAGTAATATAACTAAAAACTCATGAAATTTGCATCAAAATCATACTGTTTGGATGGTTCATTGCTTTGTTATTCATTTAACCATTCTTGGTTACTTTAAGCTCAAGAAAATGCATAAAACTACTAAAACTAACAGAAAAATGCTAGTGAAACTAGCCTAAGATGCCTTGGCATCAAAGATATTATTGAAGAGCAAGTTGCTCGGTATCTAGGTGCAATCATGAAGCTGAATGCCAAGTTATTTGGTAATGAGACTTGGGAGGATGGACCTCTATTGCTCATTAAGGAACTGAATACCTTGGTTCAGCAGAAATTACCTAAAAAGAAACCAGATCCCGGAAGGTTCTTAATACCTTGTACCATAGGCACCATGACCTTTGAGAAGGCTCTGTGTTACCTGGGGTCAGGTATAAACCTCATGCCACTCTCTGTAATGGAGAAACTGGGGATTTTTGAGGTACAAGCTGCAAGAATCTCACTAGAGATGGCAGACAAATCAATGAAACAGGCTTATGGACTTGTAGAGGATGTCTTAGTGAAGGTTGAAGGCCTTTACATCCCTGCTGACTTCATAATCCTAGACAGTGGGAAGGATGAGGATGAATGCATCATCCTTAGAAGGCCTTTCCTAGCCACAGCAAGAGCTGTGATTGATGTGGATAGAGGAAAGTTAGTCCTGCAACTGGATGAGGACTACCTTGTGTTTAAGGCTCAAGGATCTTCCTCTGTAACCATAGAGAGGAAGCATGAAAAGCTTCTCTCAATACAGAGTCAAGCAAAGCCCCCACATTCAAACTCTAAGTTTGGTGTTGGGAGGCCACCATCATGCTCTGAGTGTCTGTGAAGCTCTATAAGAGCTCACTGTCAAGCTATTGACATTAAAGAAGTGCTTATTGGGAGGCAACTGATGAGCGGATAATTTATACCCTTTTTGGCATTTTTTTACATAGTTTTTAGTATGTTTTAGTTACTTTTTACTATATTTTTATTAGTTTTTACTCAAAAATCACATTTCTGGATTTTACTATGAGTTTGTGTGTTTTTCTGTGATTTCAGGTATTTTCTGACTGAAATTGAGAGACCTTAGCAAAAATCTGATTCAGAGGCTGAAAAAGGACTGCAGATGCTATTGGATTCTGACCCTCCTGCACTCGAAGTGGATTTTCTAGACATGCTGGGCTTTCCAGCAATATATAATAGTTCATACTTTGCCTGAGATTTGATGGCCCAAACTGGCGTCCAAAGACAGCCTAAAACATCTTGGCGTAAAATACCCAAACTGGCACCAAAATTGGAGTTAAACTTCCAAACTGGGGCTCCAAAACTGGCGTTTAACTCTAGGAATAGCCTATGCACGTGTAAAGCTCAATGCTCAGTCCAAGCACACACCAAGTGCGCCCCGAAAGTGGATTTCTGCACTACCTGCACTTAGTTACTCATTTTCTGTAACCCTAGGCTACTAGTTTAGTATAAAAACTACTTTTAGAGATTTATTTGATGTCTTTGGTTGATCATATGCTATTGTAGACTATTTTCACGTTTGGAGGCTGGCCTCACGGTCATGCCTAGACCTTTTTCACTTATGTATTTTCTACGGTGGAGTTTCTACACCCCATAGATTAAGGTGTGGAGCTCTGCTGTTCTTCATGAATTAATGCAATTACTACTGTTTTTCTATTCAATTCACGCCTACTTATTCTCCAAGATATACTATTATTCTTAATTCAGTTAAGTCAGAATGAAGGGGTGACCCGTGACAATCACCCAATCTTCGTTACTCGCTTAGCCAAGATCGCGTGCCTGACAACCATAAAGCGATCTACATGATGTTCAACGTAGTCATTGGACGACAGCTGGAGTATACTCTCTTGGATATCTAATACACGGACCGAGTCCGTGATATTAGTATCTTCGTGGTATAGGCTAGAACCATTGGCAGCATTCCTGAGATCCGGAAAGTCTAAACCTTGTCTATGGTATTCCGAGTAGGATCCGGGAAGGGATGACTGTGACGAGCTTCAAACTTGCGAATGTTGGGCGCAGTGACAGTGTGCAAAAGGACAATGGTCCTATTCCGATGCTAGCGGGAACTGACAGATGATTAGCCGTGCGGTGACAGCGCATATGGATTTGTTTTCATCCGAGAGGATCATACAACTTGCCATGGAAGGAGGTAACGCATGGTTGGAAGAAGGCAATAGGAAAGCAGAGGTTCAGAAGCAACAAAAGATCTCCATACGCTTATCTGAAATTCCCACCAGTGAATTACATAAGTAACTTTATTTTATTTTACATTTTATTTATGTTTTAATTATCAAAACCTCATAACCAATTGAATCCGCCTGACTGAGATTTACAAGGATGACCATAGCTTGCTTCAAGCCGACAATCTCTGTGGGATTCACCCTTAATCACGTAAGGTTTATTACTTGGACGACCCAGTGCACTTAATGGTTAGTTACGCGGAGTTGTGAAGAAGTGGTGAGATCACGATTTTGCCGTACCAAGTTTTTGGTGCCGTTGCCGGGAATTGTTCGAGTTTGGACAACTGACGGTTCATCTTGTTGCTCAGATTAGGTACTTTTATTTTATGTTTAAGCATTTTATTTTTAATTTTCGAAAGATAATTCAAAAAAAATTACAATATTTTATTTTTCTTCAGAGTTTTTAAGAATGAATTCTAGAGTTTCAAATGATATGTGAAGCCTGGCTGGCTACTAAGCCATGTCTAATCTTTTGGACTGAGGCTTCCACTTATCATTGCAAGAGCCTTTGGATTCCCATCTAATTGGCTGTTGTATGTCTGATTTGTATGCTGAAGCTTGGCTGGCCATTTGGCCATGTATAATCTTTTGGACCGAAGCTTTCACATAAAGCTTGGCTGGCTATTTAGCCATGTCTAAATTTTTGGACCGAAGCTTTAGACTAACATTGCATGATTCTTGGAATTCTTATTAAAAATTTTGAATTTCTTATTTTTCTCTTTCCAAATTATTTTTGAAAAATCCAAAAAAAAATTAATAAAATCATAAAAACCACAAATTTTATGATTCTTGTTTGAGTCTTGTGTCAAATTTTAAGTTTGGTGTCAATTTTATTTTTTTTATTAAAATTTTCAAAAACTCATGCATGGTGTTATTCATGATCTTCAAGTTGTTCTTGATGATTGTCTTTGTTTGATCTTTACATTTTCTTGTTTTGTGTCTTTTCTTGTTTTTCATATGCATTCTTGAATTATTAGTGTCTATAGATTAAAAATTTTTAAGTTTGGTGTCTTGCATGTTTTTCTTTTCTTCAAAATTTTCAAAAATATGTTCTTGATGTTCATCATGATCTTCAAAGAGTTCTTGATGTTCATCTTGACATTCAAACTGTTCTTGCATGCATTTTTGTTTTGATCTTAAATTTTTATGTTTTGTGTCATTTTTATGTTTTTCTCTCTCCTCATTAAAAATTCAAAAATCAAAAAAATATATTTCCTTATTTCACTCATAAATTTCAAAATCCTATCTTTTCAAATCTTTTTCAAAATCAAATTTTTTTTCAATTTCCTTTCATGTTTTTCGAAAATTTTAAATTTTATTTTCAAAATCTTTTTCTTACTTTTATTTCATATTTTCGAAATTAATGCTAACAATTAATGTTTTGAATAAAAATTTTTTTAAGATGTTACTTGCCTATTAAGAAAGGATCAATCTTTAAATTCTTGAATCATATCCTTTAGTTTCTTGTTAGTCAAGTAATCAACTTTAATTTTCAAAACCAAATCTTTTTAATTTCCTTTTCAAATCTTTTTCAAAATGAATTTCAATCATATCTTTTTCAAAATCAGTTTCAAAATCTTTTCTAACTTCTTATCTTTTCAAAATTGATTTTCAAATCTTTTTCAATTAACTACTTGACTTTTTGTTTGATTTTATAAGATTATTATTTCTTATCTCTTTCAAAATTACCTAACTACCTTTCTCTCTCTCTCTAATTTTCGAAAACTACTAACCCCTTTTTCAAAATTCTTTTTAATTAACTAATTGATTTAAATTCCAATTTTATTTTATTTCTCTTTTTAAATTTTGAATACTAACCAATAATTAAAATAAAAACTAAAATATTTTCCTTTTATTTTAATTCAAAATTTGAATTCTCCCTCTCTCTCATCTCTTTCTATTTATTTATTTATTTACTACCACTTTTCTTCTTCTTATAATTCGAACCCTCTCTCCCTCTCTATGTTCGAATTCTTCATATTCTCTCTTCTTCATTCTACTCTTCTATTCTTCTACTCAGATAAAGGAATCTCTATACTATGATATAGAGGATTCCTATTCTTTTCTATTCTCTTCTTTTTCATATGAGCAGGAGCAAGGATAAGAAATTTCTTGTTGAAGCTGATCCGGAACATGAAATGACTCTAAAGAGGAAGCTAAGAGAAGCTAAAGCACAACACTCTGGGGAGGACCTGGCAGAATTTTTGGAGAAAAGAAGAAGAGATGGCCGAACCCAATAACAATGGTGGAGATGCAAGGAAGATTCTTGGTGACTTTATTGCATCCTCTTCTAACTTCTATGGAAGGAGCATCTCAGTTCCTGCAATTGGAGCAAACAACTTTGAGCTTAAGCCTCAATTAGTTTCTCTGATGCAGCAGAATTGCAAGTTTCATGGACTTCCATTGGAAGATCCTCATCAGTTTTTAGCTGAATTCTTGCAAATTTGTGATACTGTTAAGACCAATGGGGTTAATCCTGACGTCTACAGACTTATGCTTTTCCCCTTTGCTGTAAGAGACAGAGCTAGGACATGGTTGGACTCACAACCTAAAGATAACCTGAACTCTTGGGAAAAGTTGGTCAATGCTTTCTTGGCCAAATTTTTTCCACCTCAAAAGTTGAGCAAGCTTAGAGCGGAAGTCTAAACCTTCAAACATAAGGAAGGTGAATCCCTCTATGAAGCTTGGGAAAGATACAACCAATTGATCAGAAGGTGTCCTTCTGACATGTTTTTAGAATGGAGCATCATATGTATATTCTATGATGGTCTGTCTGAATTGTCCAAGATGTCATTGGATCACTCTGCTGGTGGATCTCTTCATCTAAAGAAGACGCCTACAGAAGCCCAAGAACTCATTGAAATGGTTTCAAATAACCAGTTCATGTACACTTCTGAAAGAAATCCTGTGAATAATGGGACAACTCAGAAGAAAGTAGTTCTTGAGATTGATACTCTGAATGCCATATTGGCTCAGAATAAAATATTGACTCAACAAGTCAATATGATTTCTCAGAGTCTGTCTGGAATGTAAGCTGCATCCAGCAATACTAAGGAAGCTTCCTCAGAAGGAGAAGCTTATGACCCTGAGAATCCTGCAATGGAAGAGGTGAATTACATGGGAGAATCCTATGGAAACACCTATAATTCTTCATGGAGGAATCATCCAAATTTCTCATGGAAGGATCAACAGAAGCCTAATCAAGGCTTCTGTAACAATAATCGTGGGAGAAATAGGTTTGGCAATAAGAAACCTTTTCCATCATCTTCTCAGCAACAGACAGAGAATTCTAAGTAGAGCCACTCTGACTTAGCAACTGTAGTCTCTGATCTATCTAAGACCACTCTCAGTTTCATGACTGAAGCAAAGTCCTCCATTAGAAATTTAGAGGTACAAGTGGGTCAGCTGAGTAAAAGAGTTACTGAAATCCCTCCTAGTACTCTCCCAAGCAATACAGAATAGAATCCAAAAAGAGAGTGCAAAGCCATAAATATAACTAACATGGCCGAACCTAGTGAGGAAGAAAAGGCAGTGATTTCCAGTGAGGAAGACCTCAATGGACGTCCACTGGCCTCCAAAGGAATCTGAGGCTTATACAGAGACCATAGAGATTCCACTGAACTTACTGTTGCCATTCATGAGCTCTGATAAGTACTCTTCCTCTGAAGAGGATGAAGATATTATTGAAGAGCAAGTTGCTCAATATCTAGGAGCAGCCATGAAGCTAAATGCCAAGCTATTTGGTAATGAGACTTGGGAGGATGAACCCCCATTGCTCATCAATGAACTAAATAATCTGGTTCAATTGAAATTACCTCAGAAGAAACAGGATCCTGGAAAGTTCTTAATACCTTGTACCATAGGCACCATGACCTTTGAGAAGGCTCTGTGTGACCTAGGGTCAGGGATAAACCTCATGCCCCTCTCTGTAATGGAGAAACTAGGAATCTTTGAGGTGCAAGCTGCAAGAATCTCACTAGAGATGGCAGAAAATTCAAGGAAACAGGCTTATGGACTTGTAGAGGATGTCTTGGTGAAGGTTGAAGGCATGTACATCCATGCTGATTTCATAATCCTAGACACTGGGAAGGATGAGGATGAATCCATCATCCTAGGAAGACCCTTCCTAGCCACAGCAAGTGTTGTAATTGATATGGACAGAGGAGAGCTAGTCCTTCAATTGAATGAGGACTACCTTGTGTTTAAGGCTCAAGGATCTTCTTATGTAACCATAGAGAGGAAGCATGAAAAGCTTCTCTCAATACAGAGTCAAACAGAGCTCCCACACTCAACTCTAAGTTTGGTGTTAGGAGGCCACCACTAAGCTCTGAATCTCTGTGAGGCTCTCTAAGAGCTCACTGTCAAGCTATTGACATTAAAGGAGCACTTGTTGGGAGGCAACCCAATGTTATTTAATTATATTTATTTATTTTCCATTGCAATTTTATGTTTTCTTTAGGTTGATGATCATGTGAAGTCACAAAAACAACTGAAAAATCAAAAACAGAATGAAAAACAGCATAAAAAATAGCACACCCTGGAGGACAAGCTTACTAGCGTTTAAACGCCAGTAAGGATAGCAGAATAGGCGTTTAACGCCCAGCTTGGCAGCATTCTGGGCATTAAACGCCAGAATGGGCATCACTCTGGGCGTTTAATGCCAGAAAGGGCTGTCTGGCATCTAGCTGTTAAACCACTATTTCATGGTTTATCTTGTGCTCAATTGAGTGGTTTTTATCAACTCTTTACCGACTTATTCATACTATTTGCATGATTTTACTTTCTCTTTCCTAATTTTGTGCTATGATTGAAACCATGCTTCTTTGGCCTTATATTTGCTAATATTAATCCTTTCTTATTACCATTCGATGCCGTGATATGTGCGTTAAGTGCTTTCAGGGATTACAGGGCAGGAATGGCTTAGAGGATGGAAAGGAAGCATACAAAAATGGAAGGAATACAAGAAGTTGAAGAAATTGCTAACCTGTCCAGCCTGACCTCTTCGCACTCAAACGGTCATAACTTGCACTAAAGAGATCCAAATGATGTGGTTTTAGTTGCGTTGGAAAGCTAACGTCCAGGGCTTCAAAATGATATATAATTTGCTATAGTGGCCATACAGCTAGATGATGCGAACATGTGCATCACGTGGACGCGTCGCAATGACGAAAATCAGCATGGCAGATTTCGCCCCCAGTGATTTCTGGGCTGTTTCTGGCCTAGTTTTTAGCCCAGAAAACACAGATTAGAGGCTATAAAGTGGGTAAATCCATTCATTCATCAATCAAGCTTTAATATACACAATTTTAGGATTAGATGTAGTTTTAGAGAGAGAGGTTCTCTCCTCTCTTTTAGGATTAGGATGTAGGATTTCTATTGTGTTTAGGCTACTTCTCTCAATTCACAGGTTCAATATTTCTTTAATTTATTTTCTACCTTTATTGATTCTATTACTTTAATTATTATTTATCTTTTCAATTTGGCTTATGAACTTCATGTTAGAGTTGATTTCTTTGTTTAATATAAATTGAGGTATTTCAGATTTTTTTTTGTGACTTAAAAGAAAATAAACAAAAACTAAGAAAGAAAAAAAAAATAAGAAACTGCTTAAGAAAGGCAGTCCCGCTGAATACTACTCTCAAACTCCTTCCAAGGCAATGGAAGCTCCACTTGGGGAGAAATAGTCCTCATTGCAGTCTTTGCCATGATGTCTGCTACTGTATTTGCATCTCTCAAGATCAACCGAAGATCAGCACGCCATTTCCAAGACATGATATCTCGGATTTTTAACACCAAAGGATCAATAAACCCAGAGCAATCTTGTAAATTATTGACAATAGTAAAAGCCTCCACACAGTCTGTCTCACATATAATGTCTCTTTGTCCCGAGTCCCATGCTAAAAGAAAGCCTCTCCAAATAGCAAACAACTCTCCTTGCAAAATGCTACGACTCTCAATTGTTCCCAGACAGCCTCGTTGCCACCTTCCCTTC
Organism: Arachis ipaensis; assembly: GCF_059453495.1. NCBI lineage: Eukaryota > Viridiplantae > Streptophyta > Magnoliopsida > Fabales > Fabaceae > Arachis > Arachis ipaensis. The sequence goes on from NC_142443.1 coordinate 50,355,293, forward strand.
CAATCTCTGCCAACACAAGCAAAACCAACTCGAGCACCACTGCCAGGATAGCTAGCATCACAATTAATCTTAAAGGTACCCACTGAGGGGGGATCCAAGAGCCACTAATGGTTGAGGGGATAGATAGTCGTTGCAACTCAAAAATATTTCGGAGCTCCTTTTCTAAGGACAAAGCCATACCAATCACCTTGTCTATGGTCCAATGCTCGTGAGGATGAAAGATCTCGTTATTTCTCGAACACCAAATCCACCAGAGACCATAAAAGAATCTAAAGGGGCGCTATTTGCTATTATGTAAGAACCAACTCATCAAATCCACTGGTTGATCGGAGATCCCTAAAGCTTGCCAAACAAGTTGGGCTTTTGGACAATCCCGAATACAATGTAAAACCGATTCCTGAGGTATTTCAGATTTAATTTTTCTTTATTTTATTTATGAATGCTTTTAATTTAATTTAAGATATTTTTCCCTTTTGGCCTTGGTTAAGTAATTAGCAACACTTGAGTTATCAAACTCAGCTGTTGATTGAAATTGGAATTTTCTGCTGGTTAATTTGTACTCTAATAACTCTAGTCTTTCCATAGGAGTTGACTAGGACTTGAGGATCAAAATAATTAGTCCACTTGGCTTTCCTTTGTTTGGCAAGGGTTAATTAAAGTGGGTGCATAATTCAATTCTCATCACAATCTGATAAGGATAACTAGGATAGGAATTCAATTTTTTATACCTTGCCAAGAGATTTTATTATTATTAATTTATTTTTCTTGCCATTTAAATTACTTATTCCTTATTTTAAAAACCCAAAAATATACAATTTCATAACCAATAATAAATCATACTTCCCTGAATTCCTTGAGAGACGACCCGAGGTTTAAATACTTCGGTTATAAATTTTATTGGGTTATGTTACTTGTGACAACCAAACTTTTGTACAAAAGGATTCTCTGTTGGTTTAGAAACTATACTTACAACGCGATTACTTTTATAAAAAATTCTAAATTAGCAAGAATCTAATTCGTCACTGGCGTTTAACGCTAGAAATGGGCATCTGGCTGGCATTTAACGCTAGAATTGGACAGTAGACTGGCGTCTAACGCCAGGAAAGGTAGCTGAACTGGCGTTAAACGCCAGATTTAGCACACAATGGGTGTTTAAACGCCAGAATGGTGCAAGGACTCGAATTCCTTGATATCTCAGGATCTGTAGACCCTACAGGATCCCCACCTACCCCACATCTTCTTCTCTCCTCTTCACACCTTTCCATAACACTCTTCCCCAAATACCCGTGACCAATCCCATCAAAAACCTCTTCCCCAAACACCCCTCACCTATCAAATTTTACCCTCTTCCCCACAACCTCCTCACCACTCACATCCATCCATCATTAAACCCCACCTACCTCACCACTCACATCCATCCATCATTAAACCCCACCTACCTCACCATTCAAATTCAAACCATTTTTCTCCCAAACCCAACCCCTCATACACGGCTACCCTCTCTCCCCTACCCTATAAATACCCCTCCTCACCACCTTCAATTTCACACATCATACACATTACACCCCACTTGGCTGAAACCTCTCCTCACCTCTATCTCCTTCATTTCTTCTTCTTCTACTCATTTCTTTCTTCTTTTGCTCGAGGACGAGCAAACATTTTAAGTTTGGTGTTTAAAAAGCATTGCTTTTTTTTCCATAACCATTAATGGCATCAAAGGCCAGAGAAAACTCTAGAAAGAGGAAAGGAAAGGCAATTGCTTCCACCTCCGAGTCATGGGAGATGGAGAGATTCATCTCAAAGGTCCATCAAGACCATTTCTATGAAGTTGTGGCCAAGAAAAAGGTGATCCCCGAGGTCCCCTTCAAGCTCAAAAAGAGTGAACATCCGGAGATCCGACATGAGATTCGAAGGAGAGGTTGGGAAATTCTCACCAACCCCATTCAACAAGTCGGGATCTTAATGGTTCAAGAGAGAGATGCTAATGCATGGATCACTAGAAACCATGACCAAGGTGTGAACCCGAACCCAAAGAATTGGCTCACAATGGTTTGGGGGAAATACTTGGATTTCAGTCCGAAAAATGTGAGGCTAGCATTCAACTTGACAATGATGTAAGGAGATCCTCACCCTTTCACTAGAAGGGTCAACTTTGATCAAGGGTTGGACCAAGTCCTTAGGGACATTTGTGTGGAAGGTGCTCAATAGAAGAGAGACTCAAGAGGCAAGCCGGTTCAACTAAGAAGGCTTGACCTCAAACCCGTGGCTAGGGGATGGTTGGAGTTCATCCAACACTCTATCATTCCTACTACCAACCGGTCTGAAGTTACTGTAGACCGGGCTATCATGATCCATAGTATCATGATTGGAGAGGAAGTAGAAGTTCATGAGATCATATCCTTAGAACTCTACAAGGTGGCGGACAAGCCCTCCACTTTAGCAAGGTTAGCCTTCCCTCATCTCATTTGTCACCTATGCAATTTAGCTGGAATTGTCATAGAGAAAGACATCCTCATTGATGAGGACAAGCCCATCACTAAAAAGAGGATGGAGAAAACAAGAGAGCCCACTCATGGACCTCAACAAGAGCATGAGGAAATTCCTCATCATGAAATCCCTGAGATACCTCAAGGGATGCACTTTTCTCCACAAAATTATTGGGAGCAAATCAACACCTCCTTAGGAGAATTGAGTTCCAACATGGGGCAACTAAGGATGGAGCACCAAGAGCACTCCATCATCCTCCATGAAATTAGAGAATACCAAAGAGCCATGAGGGAGGAGCAACAAAGGCAAGGAAGAGACATAGAGGAGCTCAAGCACTCCATAGGATCTTCAAGAGGAAGAACTAGCCGCCATCACTAAGGTGGACCCGTTCTTTAATCTCCTTGTTTTTATTTTTTCTGTTTTTTGAATTATATGCTTTATGTTTTGTCTATGTTTGTGTCTTTATTACATGATCATTAGTGTCTAGTGTCTATGTCTTAAAGCTATGAATGATTTCATGAATCGCTCACCTTTCTTAAATGAAAAAAGTTTTCTGAAAAAGAAAAAGAAGTACATGAATTTCGAATTCTATCTTGAAAATAGTTTAATTATTTTGATGTGGTGGCAATACTTTTTATTTTCTAAATGAATGCTTGAACAGTGCATATTTTTTATAGTGAAGTTTATGAATGTTAAAATTGTTGGCTCTTGAAAGAATAATGAAAAAAGAGAAATGTTATTGATAATCTTAAAAATCATAAAATTGATTCTTGAAGCAAGAAAAAGCAGTGAAAAACACAAAGCTTGCGAAAAAAAATGGCAAAAATTAAAGAAAAAGAAAGAAAAACGAAAAAACAAGCAGAAAAAGCCAATAGCTCTTTAAACCAAAAGGCAAGAGCAAAAAGCTAATAACCCTTTAAAACTAAAAGGCAAGGGTAAAAAAGATCCAAGGTTTTGAGCATTAATGGATAGGAGGGCCCAAAGAAATAAAATCCTGGCCTAAGCGGCTAAATCAAGATGTCCCTAACCATGTACTTATGTCATGAAGGTCCAAGTGAAAAGCTTGAGACTGAGTGGTAAAAGTCGTGATCCAAAGCAAAAAGAGTGTGCTTAAGAACTCTGGGCACCTCTAACTGGGGACTCTAGCAAAGCTGAGACACAATCTGAAAAGGTTCACCCAGTTATGTGTCTGTGGCATTTATGTATCCGGTGGTAATATTGGAAAACAAAATGCTAAGGGTCACGGCCAAGACTCATAAAGTAGCTGTGTTCAAGAATCAACATACTAAACTAGGAGAATCAATAACATTATCTGTATTTCTGAGTTCCTAAAGTGGCCAATCATTCTGAACTTCAAAGGATAAAGTGAGATGCCAAAACTGTTCAGAAGCAAAACGCTACTAGTCCCGCTCATCTAATTGGAACTAAGCTTCATTGATATTTTGAAATTTATTGTATTTTCTCTTCTTTTTATCCTATTTTGCTTTTAGTTGCTTGGGGACAAGCAACAATTTAAGTTTGGTGTTGTGATGAGCGAATAATTTATACGCTTTTTGGCATTGTTTTTAGGTAGTTTTTAGTATGTTTTAGTTACTTTTTATTATATTTTTATTAGTTTTTATGCAAAAATCACATTTCTAGACTTAACTATGAGTTTGTGTGTTTTTCTGTAATTTCAGGTATTTTCTGGCTGAAATTGAGGGACCTGAGCAAAAATCTGATTCAGAGGCTGAGAAAGGACTACAGATGTTGTTGGATTCTGACCTCCCTACACTCAAACGCATTTTTCTAGAGCTACAGAAGTCCAATTGGCACGTTCTCAATTGGGATGGAAAGCTAACATCTTGGGCTTTCCAGCAATGTATACTAGTTCATACTTTGTCCGAGATTTGATGGCCCAAACTGGCGTTCAACGCCAGCCAGAGACCCTTATCTGGCGTAAAACGCCAGAACTGGCACCAGAACTGGAGTTAAACGCCCAAACTGGCATCCAAGCTGGTGTTTAACTCTAGAAAAGGCCTATGCACGTGTAAAGCTCAATGTTCAGCCCAAGCACACACCAAGTAGGCCTCGGAAGTAGATTTCTGCACTATCTGCACTTAGTTACTCAATTTCTGTAATCCTTAGTAACTAGTTTAGTATAAATACTAGTCTTTCCTATTGTATTTGGACCCTATATACCATCTTATGCCATTTTTCACATTTGGAGGCTGGCCACATGGCTATGCCAAGACACTTTTCTCTTATGTATTTTCTACGGTGGAGTTTCTACACCTCATAGATTAAGGTGCGGAGCTCTACTGTTCTTCATAAATTAATTAAAATAATATTGTTTTTCTTTCAATTCACGCATGTCTCTTCTCCAAGATATACTCTCGTTCTTAATTCAGTTAAGTCAGAATGAAGGGGTGACCCGTGACAATCACCCACTATCTTCATTACTCGCTTAGCCAAGATCCGCGTGCCTGACAACCACAAGCGGTCTACATGATGTTCAACGTAGTCATTGGACGATAGCTGGAGTATAATCTCTTAGGTCTCTGATCCACGGATTTTACTTGCCTCTCCTGATAACAGAGCATTCGAATCCGTGAGATTAGAACCTTCGTGGTAGAGGCTAGAACCAATTGGCAGCATTCTTGAGATCCGAAAAGTCTAAACCTTGTCTGTGGTATTCCGAGTAGGATCTGGGACGGGATGACTGTGACGAGCTTCAAACTCACGAATGTTGGGCGCAGTGACAGTGTGCAAAAGGATAGAAAGATCCTATTCCGACACAAGTGAGAACCGACAGATGATTAGCCGTGCGGTAGCTGTGCCTGGTATTTTTCATCCGAGATGAGAGATCCGACAATTGATTAGCCGTACAAAAACCGTACCTGGACCAATTTCACTGAGAGGATGGATGGTAGCCATTGACAACGGTGATCCACCAACATACAGCTTGCCATGAAAGGGAGCACACATGATTGGATGAAGACAATAGGAAAGCAGAGGTTCAGAAGCAACAAAGCATCTCCAAACGCTTATCTGAAATTCCCACCAATGAATTACATAAGTATCTTTATTTTAATTTACATTTTATTTATCTTTCAATTATCAAAACTCATAACGAATTGAATCCGCCTGACTAAGATTTACAGGATGACCATAGCTTGCTTCAAGCCGGCAATCTCCGTGGGATCGACCCTTACTCGCGTAAGGTTTTATTACTTGGACGACCCAGTGCACTTGCTGGTTAGTTGTACCGGAGTTGTGAAAAGTGTGATCATAATTCCGTGCACCAGTGGGTCACGCGTACGCATCACAAATGAACGTTGGAGGTCCAACGTTGCCTCAAACGTTGCCTCCAACGTCCGCGATGAGAAGCCTAGAATTTGGAATTGAAAAACTTGAATCGACGCGCACGCGTCAGTGACGCGTACGTGTCGATGGGAAAAATGGCATTTCACGCGTAAGCGTGATGTATGCGTGCGTGTGAGAAAGAAAAATCACAGCCTTCACACATACGTGTGGTGTACACATATGCGTGGATAGCAGAACGTTGGCCCTCCAACATTGAGTCAAATGCCAATGATAGCAGCTACATCTGGTTTTTTTAGAAAGGCGTTTGAGTCAACGTTGGCCATCAAACTTTGACTCCAACGTGAAGCACTAGAACTTGAAATTCAAACAGATCTCTTCTCAACAATAAGGGAAACCAATTGAAGCAACTTCAACCCAATTCCATCAAGGCCAAAAGCCCAATTCAGAGATTGAAGATCAATGGGTGTATAAATAACTTAGAATTTAAGTTAGAAAGAAAGTGGGGGTTACTTCATTTAGGACTTCACTTTTACTTTTGGGTTCATTTTTACTGCAATTCTTTGAATTCTGCAATGTATCTTTCAATTCCATTTTCTATTTTGAGAGCTATGAACAACTAAATTCCTTTCATTGGGTTAGGAAGCTTTGTGTAATTCAATGGATCAATATTAGTTTTCATTCTTCTTCTTCTTTCTTTTCTTTTGATTTTGCTAGAAAGCTTTCGTTCTTCATCCAATTGGATAGTTGTCTTGGGAAAGAAGCTATTCGTAATTGGATCTCCTCTGAACCTTGGAAGAGGAATGAGGAGATCATGCTAGAAATACTTTCTCACATTGGATTAGAATGGGGTTTGGATGGATATAATGACATGTAATCCTACCAATAATTTGATCTATAAATTTGTGTGGTATAATCAGTTACCAAACTTCATCTCTTCCCATGAGTACTTAAATCAAGGAATTGGGCAATTGTTCATGCTTAGAGAGATTAGATTACCAAAGAATTGGGATCTAATCACCTAAGATTGCCAAGAAGATCAATGAATGCATTGATTGAGGAAGAGATAAAAATGAACTTGATCCAGATAATTATCACATCTCCTGACCCCAATGATCTTCCCCATCTCTGATCTACCCATTCTTTTACATTCTGCTTCTTTAATTTCATGCTAAGCCCCCATTCCCATTTAATTTCTTGCAATTTAAGATTCTATCATTTAATTTCTCACAATTTAATTTCTGTTAGTTAATTTCTTGCAATTTAAGTTTCCCGCCAAATTTATATTCTGCAATCTCAACCCAATTTTGATTTCACTCAACAAGCACAATTCTCCAATTAACATTGATCAATCTACCAATCCCTGTGGGATTTGACCTCACTCTACAGTGAGTTTTTACTTGACGATAATCCGGTGCACTTGCCGGTAGGAAATTGTTGAGAGACAGTTTTTGAGCCAATCAAGGACATAAAGAATCATGCAAATCAATGATCACAATAAAAAAGGAGTATAATCACACACAAGAACAACATATTGGCTAAAAAGTGCAACCATCTATTAAAGTTCAAATCTCACAGGGTATGTTGTTCTAGCTCGTTTCCATGTTCTACAAACAAAATACTCGAAGCAAGTTGGTAAACACAATTTTTTTTCAATTCAATCAATTCCTAGAAAAGGTTTCATGGAAATTCCTTGGTGTTTCACCACTTATTCATTCTATCATGCAACATGCAAATATTAACTACTAAATATCCATAAATGATAAAGAAATATTTACAACAACCCAAACAAGATGCAATAGAAATAGAGTTACTCAAAATGAAGAAAAAGTACTACGAGAAACATTGCAAAGTGTCTTTAAGAGAGAAAGTTTTTTTACCCCTCTTGAAGTCATCGATCCTCCCCCACACTTAATTTGTGCATGGTCCTCCGTGCATGCTCACGATCCGGGAGGATGAAGAGGGGCCACCTTTAGCTGGTGGACTTAGAAATGGGATGGTCATTTGCATCATGCTCCTCCCCAGCTAGTTCGGATGAAGCTCTAGGAATCGGGCTGGGGTCTCTTCCTTCTAGCTTTGCCGCTATCCACTTAAAATGTTTGTGCTCCAAATGCTCCATGTGGTGGATATCGTGCAAGATGTCTCGGAATAGATCCAAAAGAGGTCGGAAAAAGGGTAAAGCAGTTGATGAAGTTGGTAGAGTTGATGGTGGTGCTGTGGGTATCTTCCTCTCGGAGGGTGTAATGTTTGTTGATCTTTCCAAATCACCCCTCGGAATGAACTTGTTGCCTCTAGGAACCCGGAATATGATGTCCATTGGTCGCCTCTCTACCCCCGCTGCGTTTGCTAAGCACATCACCATCGACGGAAATGGAATGCTGATATTCTTCTTCTCAACCAATTTTCAAATTGATTTGTGCAATAAAGGCAAGATGGTTATATGCTTCCCTTGCATAATAGCCCACAGAAGCAAAGCAATTATAAATCTCACATGGGTAGTGTGGGTGCTCGGGATGATGTAGTCCGCCACAATCTGATGCCATATACGAGTTTCAGCATTCAAATCAGAGTATGCAATACTAGTGGGAACAGAATTCCTCCCTTTGCTATACTCCCAAGACGCATGATAAACCACTATTTCATGGTTTATCTTGTACTCAATTGAGTGAATTTTATCAACTCTTTACCCACTTATTCATACTATTTGCATGGTTTTACATTTACCTTCCTAATTTTGTGCTTTGATTGAAAACATGCTTCTTTGGACTTATAATTGCTAATATTAATCCTCTCTTATCACCATTAGATGTCTTGATATGTGTGTTAAGTGATTCCAGAGATTACAGGGCAGGAATGGCTCAGAGGATGGAAAGAAAGCATGCAAAAGTGGAAGGAATACAAGAAGTTGGAGAAATTGCTAAGCTGTCCAGCCTGACCTCTTCGCACTCAAATGGCTATAACTTTAGCTATAGAGGTCCTAACGACGCGGTTTCAGTTGCGTTGGAAAGCTAACGTCCGGGGCTTCGATTTGATATATAATACACCATAGTTGCCTTGAAGCTAGACAACGCGACCACGTGATCCATGCGGCCGCATCGCAGTGACAAAAATTAGCGTGTTTGAATTCGCAACCAGCGAATTCTGGGCTGTTTCTGACCAGTTCTCGGCCCAAAAAATACAGATTAAAGGCTATAAAGTAGAGGGATTGCATCCATTCAAAAACATGCTGCTCTCATATTTACAATTTTAAGATTTAGATGTAGTTTTTAGAGAGAGAGGTACTCTCCTCTCTCTTAGGATTAAGATTTAGGATTTCTCTTAGTTTTAGGAGCGACTCTCAATCACAGGTTCTTTATTTTTATTTATTTTCCCAATTTAATTTATGAACTTTTCCATGTTATGATTTGAATATTTAATTTAATATAATTTGAGGTATTTCAGACTTATGATTGCTCTCTTTAATTTATTAATGCTCTGTGTTTATCCAAGTTATTTCCATTCAAGTAGACTTTCTTCCCTTTTGGCTTTGGTTGAATCATTAGAAACACTTGAGTTATCAAACTCATTGTTGATTGAAAATTAGAATTCTTCAAGAATTAATTCGAGTTTCAATAACTCTAGCCTTTCCCAAGGAAAGACTAGGACCTGAGGAATAAAAATTAATTCATCCACTTAACTTACCTTCATAGTTAGAGGTCAATAAAGTGGGAGAAAAATCCAATTCTCATTACAATTGATAAGGATAACCAGGATAGGACTTCTTGTTTTCATACCTTGCCAAGAGTTTATTTTATAGTTATTTATTTATTTTATTCATCTTATGCAACATACTGCTCCCTAATTTCTAAAACCCCTAATTTACAAACTCATAACCAATAATAAGAACATACCTCCCTGCAATACCTTGAGAAGATGACCCGAGGTTTAAATACTCGGTTATCAATTTTAAAAGGGGTTTGTTACTTGTGACAACCAAAACGTTTGTATGAAAGGACTTTTGAAGGTTTAGAAACTATACTTGCAACGAGGATTTATCCGCAAATTTCTAGACCACGCAAAAGTTTCTCTCATCAAAATGGCGCCGTTGTCGGGGAATTGCAAACGTGTGCCTTATTATTGGTTATTGTAAATATTTTATTTTTACTTGTTTATTTGTTTTTATTTTTGTTTTTATTTTTGCTTTTTCTTAAGTTAAGAGGTTATTGGTTTTTATTTTAAAATTTTTATTTTATTTTATTTTATTTCAAAAATCAAATTTCAAATTTCAAAATTTCAAAATTCAAAAATTTAAAATTCAAAATTTCAAAATTTAATTTTCAAATTCAAACTTTAAATAACCTTTTAATTTAAATTTGTTTTTATTTTTTTTTTTTAATTTTTATTTACTATCATGAGTTCTCACCCCCATCGCTATGAGTCTGGTTACAATTATGTTGCAGGAAGAAGAAATTACAATGAGAACAGGCATCAAGGTTGGAACAATCAAAGATGGGAGGAGCCACAAGGATTTGATCAACCCTCTTGGCAACAACCACCTCTAATGGATTATCAACAACCACCACCATATGCCTATAAACCCTTTCCTCAACATGACTTTGAACCACCACACTCACAAGCCAACTACAACCATTCACCTCCATATGACCCTAACCCGTGTCCACCATACCAACCACCTTATGAGCCAAATGAACCCTCCTATCCACCCCAAACCTCCATGGAGAAAGCACCAAATACCTTCAACAATCAACCCTCAAGCTCTAGTGCACTTCCTTTTCAACCACAGAATGATCTCTCCATCCCATCACCACCATCCTTGGAAGAGCACCCACATCCATCAATCCAAGAGCAACATGATCCCAATGATACTATTGACATGAAACAAGAGAGAAGGGATCATCTTCGTGAATCCATACTTCATAAGGAGCTAAAGGAGGCCCTAAGGGTGAAGGTAGTAAAAGCCCTTGAAGTCGAAGGAGTGGTTGAAGAATTAGTGAAGGAAGAATCAAGGGATCATCTCAAGGAAGCAGCGGATCGATTTCATGCAACTCTATATCAACTAAATCAAGCGATAAGTCAATTAGGTTCCCGACGCTCGGACACTCAAAGTGCTCCCATGGCTTCATGTGGGCAATCTAATGAAGAATGTAGCATGAAGGAGATATTAGAAACTCCAATGGACAGTACGGAGCATGACTTTGTACTGGAACAAGTGAAGGAAGTTGTAATTATCAAAGAAGAGGAAGTGGTTGCAGACTTAGGAGATGCAGAACCTCCATGGAAAAGTCCAATCATAGAACCCCCTTTCAAGACGTTTGAAATTGATGCTGAGAAGGGTGTACAACCTCCAAGGCATATCACAGTTGAAGACTTGGAGGAGGTTGATCAAGAGATGGAGATTCAAGAAGAAGAAGCACAACCTCCCATGCCCTTGGAAAGCAATGAAGAGGTGATTGAATTGGAAAAAAGCTACCAAGAGGAAGAGGTTGAAATTGAAGAAGCTTGCAAAGAGGTGGTAATTATCAGAGAAGAGCACAAGGGAGTGGAGCTTGCAATTTCATTAAAAACACCTCCCCCTAAGTTGCCATCATCCTTCACAACATTCAAGTGGGTAAAATTCATATCCCTTAGCTTTCTAATTCCACTTGAATATGGGCTACTGGAGACGGATGGTCAACTTAGAACTCTTTGTGGCATTAAGAGTAAGAGGAAGATGGTCAGTGGTAAGAACTGTCCTGCAAAGTTCATTATGGTTGGAAGCTTTAAGTTTAAACGCAAAGGTTGGTGTAGAGCTCAATTGAATGCGTCTAGGAAGTTGTTTGGACGCTTCAGTGAGAATTCTAAAGCTGAATCACCCGGATGGAATCATGATAATCAACTTGAAGACAGGTGCAAAAGCAAGATTTGGGACCCCGGAATTCATTCTGGCAATCAACACTCTTGGGGCCTTGTAACTTGCTTTAACTTACTTGAAGGCTTTCTGCGCCTAGTTTGGGACCCCGGAGGTTACTGGAATCACAAACATTGGTGGAGATTCCCGGATGAGTTCAAGCACAAGCCACCATAACAGGGAGCTCACCAAATGTCCAACTTAAGGACTTTAACTAAAAGTGCTAGGTGGGAGATAACCCACCATGGTATGATCGTTTCTTTTTCAATTTTATTTCATGTTGTTTGTTTTTATTTTATTTTAATTTTCATTGAACCTGGAAGTTTTCATAGCATTCACATTAAGCATTGCATTCTGCATATTGCATTAAAAAAAAAAAGCACGCACGCGACGCGGCAGCATCGCTGACGCGTCCGCGTCACCAGTGCAATGGGAAGAAAAGAAAACGAACAGAAAGTCACGCGAGAGCGTGGCTGGAGGCGTGCCAATGGCACAAATCGTCCCACGCGACCGCATCGCTGATGCAACCGCGTCATATGGGAATAATGGCCTCCCACGCGATCGCGTGCCCCACGCGGCCGCGTGACCAAGATTTCAACGTCAAGGTGGTGCACACCCGAAAGTTGTGCGAGAGTGGTGCTGGATTGGTGCTGAACGCATAATCCTTCCCACACGGCTGCGTGACCAACGCGACCGCGTGACCCACGCGACCGCGTCATATTCCTTTTAAGCCCACTCACGCGATCGCATGCCCCATGCGATCGCGTCACTTAAAATTTGGCATTAATATGATTTTGAACAGAGAGTTGTGCGAGCGCGAGGCTGCCCTCGCGCTAGTAGTATAAACTGTGTCACGCGACCACGTGACCGATGCGACCGCGTCAATCCTTATAAATGCAAGTCACGCAACCGCGTGCCCCACGCGTCCGCGTCTATTGCGCCGCACAGCTTATTCTAATTTGCCAAATATCTTATCTTTTCTCCCCCAATCCTAATTTTTCCTCCCTCCTTTCTTATTTACTTCTTCTTCCCTTCTTTCCCTTCTCATTCTTCTTATCTTTTATTTTATTTTACTTAATTTATTTGCATATTTCATTCATTGCATCTTAATTTTGTGCATATTTTTGTTTTCTTTTCTAAATTCATTATTTTTCCTTTGGTGTTAAAATTTTCTTATTTAACTGTTGCATCTTCTCTTGAATTATTTTGGGTGCTTAGTGACTTGTTTTATTCTGGATAGGTAATATTATTTATATCAATGCCAATATTTTACACCTGTATTACTTTTACATTGACATGAATTTTTATTATCTCTCCTTACCCACACTCTCTTCCCTATTTTTGTAAATTTTTGCATTCCTGATTTGCCATATATTTCTACTGTTTTCTCATTTGCATGTTGTAGCTACCATGTAATTGAGACCCTTATTATCTGACATTAACACCCATATTTTATTTATTTTTTATCTTTATTTTTGGGTTACTTTTTCTTTTCCCTCTTCTTTCAAGATGGCCACCACGAAGGGAGCGGAAAAACTTCTTAAGGGGAGACAAACAAATCCATCTGCACAATCCTTGAAGAAAAGCATCAGTTGGAACAACCCATCCACCTGCACATCTCAACATGCACCGAGGACGGTGCAATCTTTAAGTGTGGGGAGGTCGATACCGATTTCCATGGGTTAGTATTTCCTTCTCAAACACCAATGTTTTATTTTCCTTGTTAGTTGTTGCATTTGCATGTTTGATTGCATATTTGTTTGTTTGATTTTATGCATACTTTACCACTTGGTTGAAGTAATATTTTTTTTTCAAGAAACCTTTTAAGAGTATTTCACTAATTTGAATAAAATTTAATGTTACACTTGTTTGAAGAGATATTATACTGGAACATGGTTTAGAGCTCGAACACACAAAACCTGTGAGATTTTGAGCCTATTTGAATTGGTTGCATTTTTCAACCAATATTTTATTTTTGATGTGTGTTTTTCTCTCTAAAATTATGATCTTTGTCTTGCTTAATTCTATATTTCCATAATTTGATGTATGCATACACTTACATGATTGAGGCCTTTGTTTCACTGAGCTTACATATCCATATGGCCTTACCTTTCATTATCCCTTGCAAACCAATTTTGAGCATATTTTACCCCTTTGTTCTTTTTATTTAGCACATCATTAACTCTAACCGAAAAACAATAATGTCCTTAATTTGAATCCTTGGTTAGCTTAGACTAGTGAGAGTGCTTATGATTTAAGTGTGGGAAAATTGGGTTTGGAACCATTTGGTTTGAGAATTGAGTATGTTAGAATTTTCTGAAAATGTGAAAGAAATGTTTAGGACATGATTCATGCATTCAATAATTTAATCATATGCATTGAGAAAAATAAAAGAAAATAAAAATATAATATAAAAAAAAGAGAGAAAAGAGAAAAAAAAAAGAGAGAAAAAGAGCAATTAAGTAAAAGGGGACAAAATGCCCCAAAGTAAGTGGTAAAAGCAATGCATATGTACTGTACTTGAAATTAGAATGCATGAATATGTAGAAAACATGGTTAATGGATAGTTAGATGTGTTATTATGATTACATGGATTGTCTAAAGTTAGGTGGGAAGTTTAAGTTAACTAAGGATTCAGATTTTAGTCCACTTGGCCGAATACAATCCTACCTTGACCCTAACCCCATTACAACCCTTAAAAGACCTCTTGATATGTGTATCTGTGCATTAAATTTTTGTTGATTGTTAGATGAAGAGCAAGCCTTAGAAAGCAAGGTTAGTAGAGAATTGAGAGAATCGAACCTTAAACACTTGAGTGATTAGAGTGTATACACTACCAGTGAGGGTTCGATGCTCAATCCCTTGTTCCTTGCTTTCATGAGCTATTTTCTTCTTGCAAGTCTATTTGTACTTCATTTTCATGATTTGAATTAGTGAAATCCAGTTCATATTTATTCTTGGTGAATTTATTTACTTTTAAACCAAGTAGGTAGAAACATTTTTGCATGTAGTTGCCTTCATATAGATAGGTTGCATTGCATACTCTCTATCATTCCACTTCATCTTTATAGCTTCTCTTGAGCTAGCATGAGGACATGCTATTGTTTAAGTGTGGGGAGGTTGATAAACCACTATTTCATGGTTTATCTTGTACTCAATTGAGTGAATTTTATCAACTCTTTACCCACTTATTCATACTATTTGCATGGTTTTACATTTACCTTCCTAATTATGTGCTTTGATTGAAAACATGCTTCTTTGGACTTATAATTGCTAATATTAATCCTCTCTTATCATTATTAGATGCCTGATGACAAGTCATCTTAGCCTAGTTTCACTAGCCTTTTTCTTTTGTTTTCGATTGATTTATGCACTTTCTTGAGCCATAAGCAAGCCAATTGGGTAGATTTCCATGTTTCCTTTGATTCAATCAACCATGTATGAATTAATGCAATTTCATGAGATTTTATGCTATAATTGTCATATATTATGAAAGAATAACAAACTCATGATTTTAAGCAAAGCTTTGATGTGTTTGGTTGATTGATGATAGGTGAAAAGAGTTTTGAAGAAGGTTGAAGAAAGAAGGAAGGGCTAGGAGCAAGAGAGAACAAAAAGTTTGAGCAAAAGTTTGCCTCAAACTTTAGCTCAAACTTTTAAAAGAGTTGCAAACACTCCAGAGGAAAAAAGCTTGAGCAAAAGTTTGACCTCAAACTTTAGCTCAAACTTTTGGGAAAAAAGCTTGAGCAAAAGTTTGACCTCAAACTTTAGCTCAAACTTTTGGGAGAAAAGCTTGAGCCAACGTTTGCCTCAAATTTTTTGGCAAATGTTGGCATCACAAAATCAATACCCTGGAAAAAAAAGCTTGCGCCAACGTTTGAGGTCAAACTTTTGCTCAAACGTTGGCGCCACTCTTGCACACCCTGGAGGAAAAAGCTTGCGCCAACGTTTGAGGTCAAACTTTTGCTCAAACGTTGGTGCAACACACATTTAGAAGGGGGCCAACGTTTGAGCAAAAGTTTGACCCCAAACTTTGGCTCAAACGTTGGTAGCAGCAAAAATGGGGCAGCTGGTATAAAAAGCTTGAGCAAAAGTTTGACCTCAAACTTTTACTCAAACTTTTACTCAAGCTTTTATGTTTTTCAACCCGGTTCACAATGGATCTTTCTCCAACTCCAAGAGCAATCAACCAAGGCCTTTATCAACCCAATTCCATCAAGAACAAAGGCCCAATTGAAGGCTTGAAGACCATTTGAAGAAAGTGTATAAATAGCTTAGGATTTAAATTTTTAGAGAGCTTCCTTTTAGAATTTTCATAACACTTACAGTAGAGAACTCACTTTACATTTTTGAATTGTTGTTTTAGAATTCTAGAGAATTGGGGAGGAGAATTGATCTCTCTTCTTCCTGGTTCTTGTTGAGCACTCTTTACTTTTCTTGCTTGGGATCTTAGGTGGAGAATTGAAGAACTTCTGTTTCAATCTCACCTTTGGATCTTGTTTAATTTTATGCATAATCAAATTTCAATTTCTGTTCATTGCTTCTTCTTCTATTCTCTCTGCAATTTACATTTCCCTTGCAATTGTTCTTGCTGGATCTAGGAAGGCAGTGAGATCTAGACTTGGTTATCTAGTCTCTTGGGTCCTGAGATCTACAGCTTTAAATTTCAATTTCCCTGTTTTGTTGCTACACCAAGCTGATTTCCATTTTTGTCAAGATCCGGTTCAATTGAATCTATCTTCTACATTCCTGTTGTTTGCAATTTATTGTTCCTTGTTTAATTTCTGCAAATCCACTTTCCAATTCCCTTTACCATTCAAGCCATTTACATTTCTTGCACTTTAAGATTTTGCAATTTACATTTCTTGCAATCTAAGTTTCTGAAATTTACATTACTTGTTCTTTAAGATTCAGCTTATTTACTTTCTTTGCTCTTTAATTTTCTACAATCTACCCTTCTCCCTTTTAATTTCATGCAATTTAGCTTCTGTCGAATACAAACCACTCAAATCAACTCTTGATTCGCTTGACTAAATCAACCACTAAACTAAAATTGCTCAATCCTTCAATCCCTGTGGGATCGACCTCACTCCCGTGAGTTTTATTACTTGATACGACCCGGTGCACTTGCCGGTTAGTTTTATGTGTTTGGAATTCGTTTTTCGTTTTCCGAAAATACGCATCAAGTTTTTGGCGCCCAACACACATTTACAAGGGGGCCAACGTTTGAGCAAAAGTTTGACCCCAAACTTTGGCTCAAACGTTGGTAGTAGCAAGAATGGGGCAGCTGGTATAAAAAGCTTGAGCAAAAGTTTGACCTCAAACTTTTACTCAAACTTTTACTCAAGCTTTTATGTTTTTCAACCCGGTTCACAATGGATCTTTCTCCAACTCCAAGAGCAATCAACCAAGGCCTTTATCAACCCAATTCCATCAAGAACAAAGGCCCAATTGAAGGCTTGAAGACCATTTGAAGAAAGTGTATAAATAGCTTAGGATTTAAATTTTTAGAGAGCTTCCTTTTAGAATTTTCATAACACTTACAGTAGAGAACTCACTTTACATTTTTGAATTGTTGTTTTAGAATTCTAGAGAATTGGGGAGGAGAATTGATCTCTCTTCTTCCTGGTTCTTGTTGAGCACTCTTTACTTTTCTTGCTTGGGATCTTAGGTGGAGAATTGAAGAACTTCTGTTTCAATCTCACCTTTGGATCTTGTTTAATTTTATGCATAATCAAATTTCAATTTCTGTTCATTGCTTCTTCCTCTATTCTCTCTGCAATTTACATTTCCCTTGCAATTGTTCTTGCTGGATCTAGGAAGGCAGTAAGATCTAGACTTGGTTATCTAGTCTCTTGGGTCCTGAGATCTACAGCTTTGAATTTCAATTTCCCTGTTTTGTTGCTACACCAAGCTGATTTCCATTTTTGTCAAGATCCGGTTCAATTGAATCCATCTTCTACATTCCTGTTGTTTGCAATTTATTGTTCCTTGTTTAATTTCTGCAAATCCACTTCCCAATTCCCTTTACCATTCAAGCCATTTACATTTCTTGCACTTTAAGATTTTGCAATTTACATTTCTTGCAATCTAAGTTTCTGAAATTTACATTACTTGTTCTTTAAGATTAAGCTTATTTACTTTCTTTGCTCTTTAATTTTCTGCAATCTACCCTTCTCCCTTTTAATTTCATGCAATTTAGCTTCTGTCGAATACAATCCACTCAAATCAACTCTTGATTCGCTTGACTAAATCAACCACTAAACTAAAATTTCTCAATCTTTCAATCCCTGTGGGATCGACCTCACTCCCGTGAGTTTTATTACTTGATACGACCCGGTGTACTTGCCGGTTAGTTTTGTGTATTTGGAATTCGTTTTTCGTTTTCCGAAAATACGGATCAAGTTTTTGGCGCCATTGCCGGGGATTGAAATAGATTGACAATGATTAAGTGAAGTGGAGATCTAGATCTAGCATTTTTATTTTCTGTTTCTCAAATTTTTGACTAACACACTAACTGCTTGAATTTTTGCTTAAGCTAACTTAACTTCATTCTGGCAACAGATCGAAGTGTTACTGGTGGTGTTTCTTTTGTTTTATTTGTATGTCAGGTACAGGGAGAACCATTCCTGTTTTATCTGAAACTGACCAGAGAACTCTTAGAAGGTTAAGAAGAGCTGAAAGAGGGAAAAATATTGTTGGAGAGGAAGAATCTGAGGAAGAATATCACGAGATGGAAGGAGATCCATCTAATCCAGGAGGAGGGGTTAACAATAACCCACAGCAGAGGAGAGTATTGGCCTCCTATACCTTTGCAAATGCTAGACATTGTGGAAGCAGCATTCTCACCCCTAATGTCAATGCAAATAACTTTGAACTGAAGTCACAACTCATTACATTGGTCCAAAACAACTGCTCATTTGGGGGAGGACCATTGGAAGATCCAAATCAACATCTATCTACCTTCTTAAGGATTTGTGACATTGTCAAGTCCAATGGCGTGAATCCTGAAACTTACAAGCTTCTGCTGTTCCCGTTCTCATTAAGGGACAAGGCCGCACAATGGCTTGAAACGTTTCCTCAAGGAAGCATCACTAGTTGGGATGACTTGGTAACTAAATTTCTAGCCAAATTCTATCCACCTCAAATAGTCATCAGGCTGAAGACTGAGGTGCAAACATTCACGCAATTGGATGCTGAAAATCTGTATGAAGCATGGGAGAGATACAAGGCTCTGCTGAGGAAATGTCCACCAGAAATGTTCACTGAGTGGGACAAGCTACAGAACTTCTATGAAGGACTCACTCTAAAGGCTCAAGAATCACTTGACCACTCAGCTGGAGGATCATTGCAACTGATGAAAACAGTAGAAGAAGCTCAAAATCTTATTGACATGGTGGCCAACAATCAATATTTCTTCGCTCATCAAAGAAATCGCCAACCATCACAAAGGAGAGGAGTAATGGAGCTAGAAGGAGTTGATTCAATCTTAGCTCAAAACAAGATGATGCAGCAGCAAATTCAACAACAATTTGAGCAAATGGCCAAGAAGATTGATAGCCTCCAAGTTGCAGCAGTTAACACAAGCCAACCATCATCCACATGGGGGCAAAATGAAGAAACTCAAGAGGAGCAACAGCAAGAACAAGTCCAGTACATGCACAACCAAGGACCAAATGAAGTGTATGGTGATACATACAATCCATCCTGGAAGAACCACCCAAACCTCAGATGGGGAGATAACCACACCCAAAACCAACAACCATGGCAGAGGAACTCAAACCAAAATACTTCAAGAAACAACCAAAACCACAACCAGTAGCAAACTAACCAAAACCCCTACAGAAAACCTCAAAACAACTACCCCAACCCCAACCATTACCAATCTAATAACCAACCCACCAACCAAAATACCCACCATCCACCATCCACATCTCACAACCCACCACAAGCATCACCTGAATGTCAAAGACTCACCAACTTGGAAACCTTGATAGAAAAAATGTGGAAACAACAAGAAATGATAACCAAGAACCATGAAGCCTCCATGAAGAGCCTAGAGAGGCAAATTGGGCAAATCTCCAAATAGATTTCTGTTGAGAGACCTTCAAGCTCACTGTCGAGTGACACAATCCCAAATCCTAAGGAAGAATGCAAGGCAATACAATTAAGGAGTGGGAGAACATTGATGAGCAACAATGACACTACAAAGAAGCAAGTAGAGAGCAGCAAAAGACCAATAGAAGAGAAACAGCCAACACACACAGAGGAAGCCAATGATGATGATGCAATGGCAAGCAAGCAAGCTTCAAAGAAAACTCAAGAAAAGGAGGAACAATCAAAAATTCCAAAAAAGGGGAATGAAGCAATTGAAGAGCCAACCAAAAATCAAAAGCAACAAGCAGAGAAGACCTTTGTACCTCCACTACCATATCCCCAGAGATTCAACAAGGAGGTAAAGGACCAACAATTTCACAAGTTCCTTGAGACTTTTAAGAAGTTGGAGATAAATATTCCCTTGGCTGAGGCACTGGAGCAGATGCCCCTATATGCCAAGTTCATGAAGGAGCTAATCAACAAGAAGAGAAGTTGGCAAGAAAAGGAAACTATCATGCTCACTGAAGAATGTAGCGCTGTGATCCAGATGGGTATCCCACCAAAGCTCAAAGATCCAGGGAGTTTTGTAGTCTCATGCACCATAGGCAAGATAACATTGGAAAACGCCCTGTGTGATCTAGGTGCCAGCATCAACTTGATGCCTCTATCATTGATGAGAAAGCTTGCCATATAAGAAATTAAACCCACCAGGATGTCACTAGTCATGGCCGATAGATCAATCAAGACACCCAATGGTATTGTGGAGAATTTACTAGTGAAGGTCGGGAAGTTTATCTTCCCCGCAGACTTCGTAATCTTAGACACAGAAGGGGAAGGAAGCAGCTCAATCATCTTGGGGAGACCATTTCTAGCCACAGCAAGAACCACTATTGATGTGGAGAAGGGAGAAATGACCTTCAGGGTGCATAATGAACAAATGGTAATCAATGTCTTCAAATCAATGCAACACCCCTCAGAGCAAGAGAACTACATGAATGTGGATATGATAAAAGGGCTGGTAGAAGAAATGTTTGAAGACGACTATCTGGAGCATCAGAAAGAACAAGGAGAGGAAGTGATAGAAATACTCATTGAAGACAAGAAAGAGGATAAACCAAAACAGGAGTTGAAACCTCTCCCTCCTCACCTCAAATACGTGTTTCTTGGGGAAGCAGAGGCATTACCAGTGATTATAAATTCCTCCTTGAACATGGATGAGGAAGCAAGGTTGATTGAAGTATTAAAAACTCACAAAACAGCCTTGGGGTGGACAATTGAGGACACCAAAGGCATCAACCCTGCTATTTGCATGCATAAAATTTTATTGGAGGAAGAATCAAAACCTGTGGTTCAACCTCAAAGAAGACTCAACCCAACCATGAAAGAGGTGATTCAAAAAGAAGTGATGAAGCTATGGAATGCAGGGATAATTTTCCCAATCTCAGACAGCTCTTAGGTGAGTCCGGTTCAAGTTGTGCCCAAAAAGGGAGGAATGACAGTCATCACCAATGAAAAGAATGAGTTGATCCCCACTAGGACAGTGACTGGGTGGAGAATGTGCATAGACTACAGGAGATTGAATGATGCAACAAGAAAAGATCATTTTCCTTTGCCGTTCATCGATCAAATGTTGGAAAGACTAGCAGGCCATGCTTATTATTGCTTCCTGGATGGGTATTCTGGTTACAATCAAATAGTGGTGGACCCCAAGGATCAAGAGAAGACATCCTTCACATGCCCATTTGGAGTTTTTGCTTATAGAAGGATGCCCTTTGGGCTATGCAACGCCCCAGCCACTTTTCAAAGGTGTATGCTTTCTATCTTTTCTGATATGGTGGAAAAATTCTTAGAAGTCTTCATGGATGATTTTTCTGTTTTTGGCAATTCATTTAACACTTGCTTGCATAACTTAACTCTTGTTTTGAAAAGATGCCAAGAAACTAATTTGGTGTTGAATTGGGAAAAATGCCATTTCATGGTTCCGGAAGGAATAGTTCTTGGGCATAAAGTGTCATGTAGAGGTATAGAAGTTGATAAAGCTAAAATAGAAGTTATTGAAAAACACCCTATACCTGTTAATGTGAAAGCAGTAAGAAGTTTTCTTGGGCATGCTGGCTTCTACAGAAGGTTCATCAAGGACTTTTCAAAAATAGCAAAACCATTGAGCAATTTACTAATGAATGATGTTCCCTTCATTTTTGATGATAACTGTAAACAAGCCTTTGAAACTCTCAAGAGAAAGCTCATTACAGCACCAATCATCACACCCCCTGATTGGAATTTACCTTTTGAACTTATGTGTGATGCAAGCAACCTTGCTATCGGTGCTGTACTGGGGCAAAAGAAGGACAAATTACATCATGTCATATATTATGCTAGCAAAGTGTTGAATGAAACACAGAAAAATTATACCACCACTGAAAAAGAACTTTTAACAATTGTATATGCATTTGATAAGTTTAGACAATACTTGATCGGTTCAAAAGTTATAGTATACACTGACCATTCTGCTCTCAAGTATTTAATGTCTAAACAGGATTCAAAGCCAAGGCTTATTATGTGGGTGTTGCTGCTACAAGAATTTGATATTGAAGTGAGGGATAGGAAGGGAAGTGAAAATCAAGTAGCAGATCATCTATCAAGAGTGCCACAAGAAGCTAAGCAAGACAAACCACAGCAAATAAATGAGAACTTCCCTGATGAACATCTCTTCCAAATTCAACAAACACCTTGGTTTGCTGACATAGCAAACTACAAGGTAGGAAGGAAGATACCTCAAGAATTTTCCAAGCAACAAATGAAGAAATTACTCAATGAAGCAAGGAAGTTCTTGTGGGATGAACCTTTTCTATTCAAGAGATGCTCTGATGGAATGATTAGGAGGTGTGTCCCTGAAAGTGAAATAAAGGACATACTATGGCATTGCCATGGCTCAACATATGGTGGACACTTTGGACCAGAGAGAACAGCTGCAAAGGTATTACAGAGTGGGTTCTATTGGCCAACTATCTTCAAGGATGCCAGAGAGTTTGTTCACCAATACAATAAATGTCAAAGAACTGGAGGATTGACAAAAAAAATGAGATGCCTCAAAATTTCATCCTGGAAGTGGAGCTGTTTGACTTATGGGGCATTGATTTCATGGGACCTCTTCCTCCTTCCTACTCTTTCAGATATATCCTGGTGGCAGTAGAGTATGTATCAAAGTGGGTGGAAGCCATAGCCACAACCACCTGTGATGCACAGATTGTCCTCCAATTCCTTAAAAAGCACATTTTCACAAGATATGGAGTGCCCAAAGGTCTGGTTAGTGATGGTGGAGGTCACTTTTGCAACAAACAGGTGGAGAAACTCCTCCATAAATATGGAGTAATCCATAAAGTGGCCACACCTTACCACCCTCAGACTAATGGTCAGGCTGAACTCGCAAATAGGGAATTGAAGAAGATCCTAGAGAAAACAGTGGGAAGCACAAGAAAAGATTGGGCTAGGAAGCTAGAAGATGCATTATGGGCATATAGGACAGCTTTCAAAACTCCTATTGGCAAGTCACCCTTTCAGCTATTGTATGGCAAATCCTGCCACCTCCCTGTAGAGCTTAAACACAGAGCTTTTTGGGCTACTAAACTCCTCAACCTTGATTCCCAAGCTGCAGGAGAGAAAAGGTTGTTACAACTAAATGAGTTGGATGAATTCAGACTAGAAGCCTATGAGAGTGCTAAGATATACAAGGAAAGAGCTAAGAGGTGGTATGGTAAGAAGATCACAAAGAAAGAGTTCAAGCCAGGACAACAAGTGCTCCTGTATAACTCAAGGCTTAAGATCTTCCCTGGCAAACTTAAGTCTAAGTGGACTGGCCCATACTTGGTGACAAAGGTCTTTCCTTATGGGAGTATTGAATTGCTAGATGAAGTAACAAAGAGTCAATTCACAGCAAATGGTCACAGAGCAAAACTGTACTTGGGAGGACAATGGGATAAGGAAAAAGAGGTTCAGAGCCTACAGCCTTCTTGAGAAGAATTGAAGGATGTCAAGCTAGTGACATTAAAAGAGCGCTTGTTGGGAGGCAACCCAACCAGAGGTAGTTTTCTTTTCATAGCCTTTTCAATAAAAATGTTGAATATTTGGTATGCATTGCAAGGAGATAAGTTTGGTTTCACACACCAAAACAATTTAAAGGAGAATGAAGGATCATAAGTTTGGTGTTCCACCAAAACATCATTTAAAAACACATTCTCACTTCGTGCACAATACTAGCTCCAAGCAATCAAACAGATTATTCAGTTACTTAATTGCTCTCTAGTGTTAACTTCATAACCTTTAGCAAGAACATAAGATTTTACATATAGTTAACCTGTTGCATCAGAAGAAGTGGCAAGGAACTAAGTTTGGTGTTCCCACACCAAATTAAATCCAAAAGCCGCACTCAATTCATGCATACTAACCAGTCACCTAAGGGCTTAAGAAACAAGCAACTTTTGAGAATTATGCAGGGAACTAACCACAAATTGAAGACATTATGCACCATGACTCAAAAAGGGGACCAACAGAAAGAAGGACACAAGAACTGCAAACCAATAGGTTGTATCTGTACTTAACTTCAGCTGTTGAGATATGCTATGATTTATGTCTTGCTAAAGTGTTCATCTAGTACAAGTAGAATCACTCTCTTAAAATAAGTAAGCTAGTCTAATTGAGTGCTTGTGTGTTTACTTTCACTTAACAAAAAAGGCATGCTTTGTCCCCTGCAATTTCAATTCAATAAAAGAAATGTTTGAATGTGAAGTAAGATAGTTCTCTATTAGATAGAAGTACAATAAAAGTAAGTGGTGGTATGTATGTGTGATTGTATGATAGCTCACTTTTAGTGAATAAGAGAACTAGGATGTCTCCTTCTAAGTAGAAATTGGCCTACTGTCTATGAATCTCAATCAAATAAAAGTCCTTGGTTAAAAAGAAAAACAAAAAGAGAAAAGAAAAAGCCAAAAAGTGGCAACAGAACAAAAGAAAAAAAAAGAAACAAAGCTAGACACCAATAGCTTGAACCTTAGAATATATGCCTGTGGTGTCTTTGTACTAGGATCTGCTTGGATTATTAAGTTCTTTGGAGTGCATCAACACTTGGTGACTTGGGTTAACTAACCCGGGATCATCAGCTGAAAGTCCACTATCAAGAGCAACCTAACTACAAGGCATTTAGTAACCCAAAGAGGTGCTGGGCATCAATGTTTTAAGAAGGAATGTGAGCCAAGTGTCTATAGTGAATAATGTGTCAAGTATAAAGAAAGAAAAGAACTTGTTACACATGACACTGAACTAAAGCTTTTAGAAAAAAAAAATATAATAGTCAAGGACAAAGGAATAATGAGAGGTCATAGCAGTGTGTTGCTTGATGCTTGAAGGAGACTTTCTAGGCCTAAAAGTCAATAAGAAGTGAGTGTTTACATATCCACAGAAAACCCCATGAACTACCAATAATACTCTGCTAGCATGAACATCCTCTTCCATTTCATTCTTTCTTCTCAATAATTCTTTTCTTGCTTGGGGACAAGCAAGCTTTAAGTTTGGTGTTGTGATGACAAGTCATCTTAGCCTAGTTTCACTAGCCTTTTTCTTTTGTTTTCGATTGATTTATGCACTTTCTTGAGCCATAAGCAAGCCAATTGGGTAGATTTCCATGTTTCCTTTGATTCAATCAACCATGTATGAATTAATGCAATTTCATGAGATTTTATGCTATAATTGTCATATATTATGAAAGAATAACAAACTCATAATTTTAAGCAAAGTTTTGATGTGTTTGGTTGATTGATGATAGGTGAAAAGAGTTTTGAAGAAGGTTGAAGAAAGAAGGAAGGGCTAGGAGCAAGAGAGAACAAAAAGTTTGAGCAAAAGTTTGCCTCAAACTTTAGCTCAAACTTTTAAAAGAGTTGAAAACACTCCAAAGGAAAAAAGCTTGAGCAAAAGTTTGACCTCAAACTTTAGCTCAAACTTTTGGGAAAAAAGCTTGAGAAAAAGTTTGACCTCAAACTTTAGCTCAAACTTTTGGGAGAAAAGCTTGAGCCAACGTTTGCCTCAAACTTTTTGGCAAACGTTGGCATCACAAAATCAATACCCTGGAAAAAAAAAAGCTTGCGCCAACGTTTGAGGTCAAACTTTTGCTCAAACGTTGGCGCCACTCTTACACACCCTGGAGGAAAAAGCTTGCGCCAACGTTTGAGGTCAAACTTTTGCTAAAACGATGGCGCAACACACATTTACAAGGGGGCCAACGTTTGAGCAAAAGTTTGACCCCAAACTTTGGCTCAAACGTTGGTAGCAGCAAGAATGGGGAAGCTGGTATAAAAAGCTTGAGCAAAAGTTTGACCTCAAACTTTTACTCAAGCTTTTATGTTTTTCAACCCGGTTCACAATGGATCTTTCTCCAACTCCAAGAGCAATCAACCAAGGCCTTTATCAACCCAATTCCATCAAGAACAAAGGCCCAATTGAAGGCTTGAAGACCATTTGAAGAAAGTGTATAAATAACTTAGGATTTAAGTTTTTAGAGAGCTTCCTTTTAGAATTTTTATAACACTTACAGTAGAGAACTCACTTTACATTTTTGAATTGTTGTTTTAGAATTCTAGAGAATTGGGGAGGAGAATTGATCTCTCTTCTTCCTGGTTCTTGTTGAGCACTCTTTACTTTTCTTGCTTGGGATCTTAGGTGGAGAATTGAAGAACTTTTGTTTCAATCTCACCTTTGGATCTTGTTTAATTTTATGCATAATCAAATTTCAATTTCTGTTCATTGCTTCTTCCTCTATTCTCTCTGCAATTTACATTTTCCTTGCAATTGTTCTTGCTGGATCTAGGAAGGCAGTAAGATCTAGACTTGGTTATCTAGTCTCTTGGGTCCTGAGATCTACAGCTTTAAATTTCAATTTCCCTGTTTTGTTGCTACACCAAGCTGATTTCCATTTTTGTCAAGATCCGGTTCAATTGAATCCATCTTCTATATTCCTGTTGTTTGCAATTTATTGTTCCTTGTTTAATTTCTGCAAATCCACTTCCCAATTCCCTTTACTATTCAAGCCATTTGCATTTCTTGCACTTTAAGATTCTGAAATTTACATTTCTTGCAATCTAAGTTTCTGAAATTTACATTACTTGTTCTTTAAGATTCAGCTTATTTACTTTCTTTGCTCTTTAATTTTCTGCAATCTACCCTTCTCCCTTTTAATTTCATGCAATTTAGCTTCTGTCGAATACAAACCACTCAAATCAACTCTTGATTCGCTTGACTAAATCAACCACTAAACTAAAATTGCTCAATCCTTCAATCCCTGTGGGATCGACCTCACTTCCGTGAGTTTTATTACTTGATACGACCCGGTGCACTTGCTGGTTAGTTTTGTGTATTTGGAATTCATTTTTCGTTTTCCGAAAATACGCATCAATGCCTTGATATGTGTGTTAAGTGATTTTAGAGATTACAGGGCAGGAATGGCTCAGAGGATGGATAGGAAGCATGCAAAAGTGGAAGGAATACAAGAAGTTGGAGAAATTGCTAAGCTATCCAGCCTGACCTCTTCGCACTCAAACAGCTATAATTTTAGCTGCAGAGGTCCAAACGATGCGGTTCTAGTTGCGTTGGAAAGCTAACGTCCGGGGCTTCGATTTGATATTTAATATTTCATAGTTGCCCTGATGCTAGGCGACGCGACCGCGTGATCCATGCGGCCGCGTCGCAGTGACAAAAATTAGCGTGTTTGAATTCGCAACCAGCGAATTCTAGGCTGTTTCTGACCCAGTTCTCGGCCCAGAAAATACAGATTAAAGGCTATAAAGTAGAGGGATTGCATCCATTCAAAAACATGCTGCTCTCATATTTACAATTTTAAGTTTTAGATGTAGTTTTTAGAGTGAGAGGTTCTCTACTCTCTCTTAGGATTAGGATTTAGGATTTCTCTTAGTTTTAGGAGCAACTCTCAATCACAGGTTCTTTATTTTTATTTATTTTCCCAATTTAATTTATGAACTTTTCCATGTTATGATTTGAATATTTTATTTAATATAATTTGAGATATTTCAGACTTATGATTGCTCTCTTTAATTTATTAATGCTCTGTGTTTATCCAAGTTATTTTCATTCAAGTAGACTTTCTTCCCTTTTGGCTTTGGTTGAATCATTGGAAACACTTGAGTTATCAAACTCATTGTTGATTGAAAATTGGAATTCTTCAAGAATTAATTCGAGTTCCAATAACTCTAGCCTTTCCCAAGGAAAGACTAGGACCTGAGGAATAAAAATTAATTCATCCACTTAACTTACCTTCATAGTTAGAGGTCAATAAAGTGGGAGAAAAATCCAATTCTCATTACAATTGATAAGGATAACCAGGATAGGACTTCCTGTTTTCATACCTTGCCAAGAGTTTATTTTATAGTTATTTATTTATTTTATTCTTCTTATGCAACATGTTGCTCCCTAATTTCTAAAACCCCTAATTTACAAACTCATAACCAATAATAAGAACTTTCCTCCCTGCAATTTCTTGAGAAGATGACCCGAGGTTTAAATACTCGGTTATCAATTTTAAAAAGGGTTTGTTACTTGTGACAACCAAAATGTTTGTATGAAAGGACTTTTGAAGATTTAGAAACTATACTTGCAACGAGGATTTATCCGCAAATTTCTAGACCACGCAAAAGTTTCTCTCATCAACGCACCAGGGCGGCCTATTCTCTCAAGAATGGGAGTCAGAGATACTCTTCCTTTGAAGACATCCACTTTTATCTTGGAATATTCATCCTTCTCAAGTGGAATGTGGGAGATGTTTAGAATAGCTTCTAAAGCTTGATTGGATGTATCCAACATCTTTCCCCGGAGGAAGACTGACTTTGCTTCCCAAGCTTGGTTGTTCGCATAAAATTCCCGCACTATAGTCTCATTGACTTCAATGGGTTCTCGCTCGAGAAACCTCCAATGAAGCGAGACAATCCTTTGGTGAATAGTTGCCTTGTATTGGTTTGGAACCTTCAATGGCCGCTCCTAATGGATTTTTTGCTTCTCAAAGCCTCATATTGAGAGTCGGCTCTTCGGTTAACCAAGGTGTTCGGTTTATCCCCTTAGCAATCCCACCAAATATCAGGAGAGCGAGCAGTAGTTTGCTCAACCGGCAAAGTAACCGGTGCCTTACCCTTCTTCCTCATCCTGAAAATACAAATAAAAGAACTTCAAGATCATAGGACAACAATAAAGTAAAATCATTGAGGAAGCACTAGCAAGGTTTAAAGAAGCTTATAGAAATAGTGTGATTTACAAAGACACGGTGTATATATTCCAATGATGCACGCGGTTAGAACACACACACCGGCCAGATATCACAGCAATCACACCCTTAAGGCAATTCACAGTTCAAAGCTTCATGACTTAGTGCTTAAGTTGCAAATATAAAACAGAGAAATGAAAGCAACTTCAAGCAAGCACCAAAAGGGAATTGTTCATTGTTCATCATCAAGAAGTGGTAATCACACATACAATGTTCCTAATGGGAAGCCAAAAGATGTTTGATCAGGACATCAACAAAAGTTAAACATTTGTAGAGTGGTTACTCAATATAAATTCCAAGATGAACAATGAAACTTAGATTATACCAACACAATGCATTTGCAACCAAAATTTTACATCAACAAACAAGGAAATGCATTGGTTTTCAATTTTCTACCATCAAAAGTCATAATAGAAGTTGCACCATTCATACAATATGCCTAACAAGAGATAAGATGAACACATATGATGGCCAAGTCATATGAATCAAACAAAATGTTCATTGAGGTATTTTATCAAACATGTGGTATGCAATGTGCAAGTTCATCACAATTAAGCTCAAATTTGATCATAACCAACCCAACAATCAAGCAACAATACTTTGCAATATAAAGAAACAACAAAGAAAGGAGCTAATTAAATCTAAGCAACATAAAAGAAATGAAAGTAATTGCAAAAATATTAACATAAATAGAAAAGAAAAACAAGAACTTGAGATATAGAGGTTGAAAAGAATAAGAACTAGGGAGGAACAATGGCACTCCTTATAGCCACTGTGAAATCACGACGTTTGGGTTCACCGAAAAAAGAAGTAACGGAAGAGAGAACTCAATGGTGGTGAATAGAGAAAAGAGAAAGAAAAGAAAGAAGGAAAGAAAAGAGAAAAGAAGTAAGAGAGAGAGAGAGAGAGAGAGAGAGAGAGAGAGGTCGCCGGTGGTGGGCTGACGGCGGCAGTGACCGGCGGCAGGGGCCGGCGGAGCTGGGCAGAGAAGAGAGAGAGAGCAGCTATGAAGAAAAGAAGAAAAGAGAGGAGCTGCCTCTCAACAGGGCAGGTTGCCCTGTTAACGCCCAAAACGTGATATGTGCGAGCGCACAGGGGCCTGTGCGAACGCACAGAGACAAAAACATAGAAGGGGTGCGAACGCATACAGCGTGCGATCGCTGCAACCAGAGAGGTTGCATAAAGACGTGCGACCGCACAGACAGTTTTTTTTAACGTACTTGAGGACAGAATCATGTGTGCGTGCACATGCACAGAAGCCAAAAATGGGGGAGGTTGAGCACACGCACAAGCTGTTCCCTCGCTCCCACCAAAGGGGTCTGCAATTGGTGTGCGGGCGCACACGTCTGTGCGGCCGCACATATGAAGTATGAGAGGGGACGTGTGCGTACGCACACAGCTGTGTGCACGTACAGATCAGAGAAAATAGGGCAGCGTGCATGCACAAGCTATGCTGACGCTGGGACCAGAGGGCATGTTAAGTTGTGTGTGGATGCACAGGTTCGTGCGACCGCACAGGTGGTGACAAACACAGTTTTGTGCGCACGCACAGCTTGGTGCGTATGCACAGATGCCCTATGATGCCAAGTCATCTTAGCCTATTTTAACTAGCCTTTTTCTTTTGTTTTCAATTGAATTATGCACTTTCTTGAGCCATAAGCAAGCCAAGTGGGTAGATTTTCATGCTTCCTTTGATTTAATCAACCATGTATGAATTCATGCTATTTCATGAGGTTTTATGCTAAAATTGACACATATTATGAAAGAATGAATATCTCATGATTTTGAGCATAGCTTTGATGTGATTGGTTGATTAATGATAGGTGAAGAAGGCTTGGAGAAAGGGTGAAGCAAGAAGGAATGGCTAGGAGTAAAGAGAGGACAATGGAATAAGTTGAACCAGGAAGCAAAAACTTTTGGGTGAAAAGTTAGCCTCAAAGTTAGACCCCTAACTTGGAGGCTAACGTTGGCACATGAATATTCAAGGAAGAGGAGCAAAAGTTAGCCCCAACGTTAGCCCCCTAACTTGGAGGCTAACGTTGGAACTTGAGAATTTCTCCCCTGGGCACCAACGTTTGCGCCAACGTTAGCCCCCTAACTTGGAGGCTAACGTTGGCACATGAATTACAATGGGGAAGGAGCCAACGTTTGCACCAACGTTAGCCCCCTAACTTGGAGGCCAACGTTGGCACATGAATTACAATGGGGAAGGAGCAAAAGTTTGCGCCAACGTTAGCCCCCTAACTTTGAGGCTAACGTTGGCGCCACACACCACAAGGCATACAAGGGGTATACTTCCAACAAGAATAACTTGAGCTACAGAGCTCCAAATGAGGTGATTCAAGAAGCATTGGAAAGTAGGAATCAAGAGCTTTCCAAGCATATATGGCACTGCATGGTGGACACTAAAATTGAGGGAGAAAACTGCCCCGCAATGTGCATAAACGAACATGGTGGCAACCTGCAGTGAGGCCAACTGACCTCTGCACCTTCAAAGGAGTATAACTCGAGCTGTAGAGCTCCAAATAATGTGCTCCCAACGGCATTGGAAAGTAGACATCCAGGGCTTTCCAACAATGTATAATAGTATGGGGTGGACAATATATTTGAGCCTCCAGAACTGGCGTTTTCGCCAACGTTTGAGGGCTAACGTTACCTCAAACGCTGCACACCAAAGCCAGCGACCATGCCCTCTTCAAATGATCATAACTTGAGTTGTAGATGTCCAATTGAAGTGATTCCAAGTGGTTTAGAAAGCTGACATTCAGAGCTTTCCAACCATATATGATAGTCTATATTGGGCATAAAATTGGCAACATGATAAGAGGACAAAGTTGGCGCCATAAATGTGCATAAGGGAGGCCAACGTTAGGGACAAAGTTAGACCCCTAACGTTGGCACCAACGTTGGTATCAGCAGATTTTGGTTGCTGATATGAAAAGTTTGAGCCAAAGTTAGACCCTTAACTTTAGCTCAAACTTTTGGTCCAACTTTTGCAAAACTCCAACCCGGTTCATTTGGTTCACTTCGGTTCCTCCTCAAACTCCAAGAGCAATCAACCAAGGCCTCTTTCAACCCAATTCCACCAAGAGCAAAGGCCCATGATCATCACTCAAAA